>NC_136068.1:1003655327-1004255327 GCF_964261635.1 Lissotriton helveticus
CTGAACCTGAACACCCGTGAGATCTAAAGCATCACCACCACCTTCACCCCTGCGACAAACTAAAGCTGAAGATGGAGTGATTTCTACCGGGGTAGATAACATTTACCCCCTATTGGACAGGGAACTTTGATCAACCTGAGCGGGGACACTGGAGGATACAGATCTCTGATACAATGCCACTCTGCGAAGATTCCACTTCTCACCATTATCCAGGACCGCATAATGAGGAAAGACTTGTTTAACCTTGTAGGGACCCCTGAATTTGGAAAGTCCATCTGTCACTCTCCCCAGTTTAACTTTAACAAGATCACCCGAGGAAATCGAGTAAGAAGTGGAAGCACGATTGACCTGAGAAAAAGACCCTGGATTAGTACCCTCAACAACATTGTTTTTGATCCAAAAAGGTGCAAGCTTAGTGCCAGGACGTCTGCCCCGCATGACCTCAAACAGAGACTTACCATCTTGTTTGTGAGCAGTGGTCCGATATGCCCACACCATCTCCTGGACCACCTCATTGGAAAAGCCACCAGATGCACACGACATTTGTATTACCCCTTTGATAACTCTGTTTGCTCTCTCACACACACCGTTCACTTGTGACTTATAAAGGGAAGTACGATGGTGGGTCACCCCACAACCAGACAGGAACATACGCATTTTATGGAAAATAAGCTGTGTACCATTATCTGTTATGAGTACGGAAGGACAGCCTTCATCATGAAATAGATCTTTAAGGAACAATATGGTTCAATCAGTGGTGATGTCTTTAACAAATCTGACAGTAAGCCATTTAGAAAACATATCGACTACAACAATGGCAAAACACTGAGCTGCACACAATTCATCCATGGGTCTGATGAAATCAAGACACACACTATGCCAAGGTTGTTCGGTAGTGATGATATGACCCATGGTTGAACCTGAAGCATCTTTGAACCTTTTCTCACCGTCTCTACAAGCAGAACAATTCTAAACCCAGGAAGATTCTTGTGCATCCATGGCTGGCCACCAAACATTGGCTTTGAGCCTGCGCTGAGTGAAAGCTTGCCCTAAGTGTCCTTCATGGGCCAGTTTTAATACTTTCAGCCTCAAACTGAATGGAGGGATGTATCTGTCACCTCTCATAAGAATACTGTTACCATACACCGAAAGTTCATCTAAAACTTTAAGAAAAGGACGGACCAGGGGATGTGCACAGCTCTCACGCCTGGCGCCCAATTTGAACAGGTCTATGACTTTAATGAGGACATGTCTTTTGCCGTGGCAACGCACCACTCATCCTTCATAAATGTAGCATCACTCAGGGCCAACACATCTTGGACAAAAGCTAAAGCCCCTTCATCCTGAACCTCCGGAGAATCATCTTTAGAATCTTCACCTTTGACTGAAAGTCTAGAGAGACAGTCAGCCTGCACATTGCGCCAGGCTTGGATATAAAAAAGTGTCATATTGATATTCCTGAAGCCTGGATGAGAGTCTTGCTAGTCTAGGGGGAACCTTTACCAGCACCACCAGGAAACAAAACACAAACCAAAGGCTCGTGATCTGTCTTAAGTTGAAACTTGGTACCCCACAGGTATGTCCTAAAATATTGAACACCCAAAGCGGCAGCTAGATTTTTCTTTTCAATTACCGAATAATTTTGTTCAGAAAGAGAAAGGGTACGGGAGGTACAGGCGATGGTTCTCTCCCCCTCCGATGTTTCTGTAGGAGTACCGCCCCCAATCCAGTGGCACTCGCATCCACCATTAACACGGAGGTACGCCTGATGTCGAAGGGTGTTAAAACCTTAGCCTCACACAAGTCTTTCTTGATAGCAGTAAAGCACTCAGTATGATTATCACCCCATGAAAATTGCAGTCCTTTCTTGAGTAGGAGTCTCAAAGTTAAAGTTTTGTCTGAGAAATGCTTCACAAATTTAGAGTAAAATTCTATAAGCCCCATGAACGATCGGAGCTGATCCTTGTCAGATGGACACGGGGCTGAGTGTATAGCCTCCAAGAGATTCCTTTTGGGTTTAACTCCCTGGGCCGAAATTTCATAACCCAAGTACTCAATGTGTTGGACCAGAAAAGAACATTTTTCTTTACATAGAGTCAGACCAGCTTCATCAATTCTGCGGAACATGGATTTGAGGACTTGATTGTGATCAGAGATGGTGTCACCAAAGACAAGAATATTGTCTTGGAAAAAGACAGCCTTTTTTTCCCCCTTGAATATCTCTATCACTATACGCTGAAAAACGATGGCCGCAGAAGTTAACCCAAAAGGTAGTCTCATAAACTGAAATGTGCCCTCCCTGGTTATAAATGCAGTCAAATGTTTGGAATCATCACGAAGACGAATCTGATGATACGCCCTCTTCAAATCTAGTTTTGTGAAGAACTTCGCACCTTGCAATGTTTACATTAATTCTCCAATGTTGGGGAGAGGAAAAGTGTCTGCTACAACATTTTTATTAAGGGATCTTAAGTCCACACAGAATCTTATTTTGCCATCAGTCTTTTGAGTTATGACAACAGGAGACACCTAAGTGGATGCCTCCACTGGCTCAATTATACCCCCTTGTAACATCTCATTGATTAATGATTTAACTTCATCCCTGACATCTTTCTTTAGCTGGATCGTATGTACTAAACCCTTCAACTCTCCCACCTCATTTTTAAAAACTCTGTTTGCATCATGTAATATATCATTGAGTATGTAGTCATCTACGACCATGACTTGGGAGGGTGATCTAGGATTGACAATAATATGAGGGTCGTATTGATGAAGCCATCCAAGGATTGGTGGCCCATCAATGGTGACATATACTTTCCCCTTGGTGGACCAGTCAGCAAAACAGATGTTCAAATCAAAGTAGCCTAACAAATCTATATTGTCACCCTGCTACCCTGTAGGGGAAATATCACTAGGTTTGAGTATTTTAACACCCAATTCTTTCTTAAACATGGACTCAGTGATTATGGTGTATCTTGAGCCTGTATCCACCATGAGAGTTACATCATGGCCATCATTATTTAACTCAGCTTTAGGTCTTCTCTCCCCCTTTTATTAAATACATTAGTGTTTGAATCTTCAACAACCAAAATCTTGTCTCTCTCCCTTCTAATCTCTAAGTTGTTATCTTCGATAATGGCCACCTTAGGCCGACCTTTGTTCCTACACATTCTGGAAAAATTACCCAATTTACCGCATTTAAGACACTCTTTGTTTTTTGCAAAACAGAATTTTGCATCAGCTTTAGGTCTTCTCTCTCTCTTTTCATTAAAGACATTAGTGTTTGAATCTTCAACAACCAAAATCTTGTCTCTCTCCCTTCTAATCTCTAAGTTGTTATCTTCGATAATGGCCACCTTAGGCCGACCTTTGTTCCTACACATTCTGGAAAAATTACCCAATTTACCGCATTTAAGACACTCTTTGTTTTTTGCAAAAACAGAATTTTGCATCAGATGTATGTGCGTTATTGCCACATCTCGAGCGAAATCTAATGGGAGTCTTAACAAAAGTACTCTTTTTGTTGAAAATGTTGCCCATTGACTTGACTAGAGGAATTGACTCCTCATCCCCTGGTTCACTCTCTGACAAACCCTTCTCAGATACTTCAGAAATGTGTTGATGTGGATTAGAATTTTATAACTCCTTCATACAGATTGTTTGACCACCTTGGCTAAATCTATCGCTATCTTTAAAGTTGGGTTCTTGGCCGCCCAGAGTCTTTCCTGTATCTTCCTATTATTACATTGTACAATCAGCTGATCACAAATCAGCTCATCGGCCATTGAACCAAAGTTACATTTCACTGATTGTTCTCGTAATAATTTCACAAAGTCATCGATGGATTCCTAGTTACGTTGCTTGTGTGTATAAAACTTGTATCTGTTCAAAACCAAATTCTCCTCTTTGGCAAACCTCACTTCAAGTCTAGAAACAGGATCTTTGTATTCATCGGGCATGGACTGCCTACTAGCTAGCAACGCTTGAAGAAGGTATTTGAAGATGATGGGAGCATTTGTAGAGTGTTTTAAGTAAGAAAGTTTTTGTTTTTTTGTTTTTCAGAACTTGTTGGTCCTGAGGAGAATCCCCAAAATGAGGTAGATTCGAAACGCGTAGACCAAAACTTTGTTTAGGCCAATCTGAATATACACAGTTATAAAATAGCAGACTACTCACTATTGGGCAGATTGCCTTGTTGTATAAATAATGTTTTGTTATGTATATAAGAGAGAATAGTTTGCTCACGCGAAATAAGGTTGTGTTAGGTTACCCCAGGGTGGGCACTTTTTGTATGTATGTTGTGAGATTGCACGGATGGATGTGTCGAACAGTTTATTAATTGTATGAGTCTGCCACGGTGTAAATGTTGCGATTGTAGGTTCCATTTTAGAAAGTGAATTTGCAGGATAGTTTAAGATGGGCCTACAATAGAACACGAAAAAAGAGAATTCATAGTTGTTGTGCACATTTGTATAGTTGTATTTGTATTTTTTAAAAGTTCCTAAAAAAACACCAAAAATTGTAAAAGTATTTTCGGGAAAAAAAGTTTTTCGAAGGATGATGGTTAAAATCAAACTGAAAAAGTAGTTGTGCAAGGGCAATTGTTTTGTTCATTGTGCCTTGAACTTAAGTCAAAATAACCGTGCAGTGTTGGCAAATTGTTTTGTTTATTGATATTGCGGCGCGGCCTCACTGCGCTTTAGCCAAACCCCTGTTGTTTCTTCCTGCTTTTTAAATATAGCATTTTTTCCAAATGCAGCCTGTTTTCCTTAAAGGGATGCATTTAAAAAAGTGAAATGATAAGTTTCCTTTTCATTTTTTAAGACCAGGCAGTGGTCCGTGGGACCACTTCCTGCTCTTGAACGTTTTCACTGCCACTTACAAAGAGGAAGGGGTCCCTTGGGGACCCTTCCCGTTTGCAACTGGCTTACCACCTACTTTAAGTAGGAGTTAAAATGCAATTGTTTTGCAACCGCATTCTGGTCGCAAAACAAACTGACATTTCCCTGCAAATCACTATTAGGAAGGGACGCCCTTGCCATGCCCTTTCTTAATAGCAACTCGCAAACCCTATTTTGCGAGTCAGCGATAGGTTACGATTCGCAAAATAGAGTTGGTACATGGCAAAAGATGTTTTAGCAGTATCAAAATGGGCTGAATCTCTGTTTGCAACTGCTAAAAGCGTTCGTACATTTTCCCCTAAGTCCCAGTGTTTTGGTATAAAAATGCATATTCATGCATTAATTAAATGGTGTCTGTAGGGGTCTGTAGCCAGAAGCAGTGATGGTTAGTAGCTGTGTTGTTACTATCACTGGCACCATGTCAGGGGCAATCAGTGGTACAAGCTGCAGTGGCCTTCTTTCGAGAGCCCTGGCACTTCGTTTTTTTTACAAATTAAGCACTTGACTCTGTTGACATTGTAATTGATAGGTGAGTCTTTCTAGCTAATGGTGGCGAGGACAGAGCTATAGTAGATTATTTTATTGTTTAGTAATGTCTTATTACTTACCGGTAATCCTCATTACCCCGATTAGGGTCCTCCCCATCCCAGTCCTAACAACGTGAGGCAGTCCTGCCTCCACCCAGCCAATCACAACGCCAGTATTTCTTTAGTACATAAGCCCCGCCCACCTACCGCCATGCCTGTTATCAACAAGACTCCGACACAAACACAGCGGGAGGGTGGGAGGGAAGAGGACTGGGACGGGGAGGACCCTAATCGGGGTAATGAGGATTACCGGTAAGTAATAAGACTGGGTCCTCCCAGTCCTAACAACGTGAGGAACTCACAAGCAGAGAACCAAGAAAGAAAACACGCAGGACACCAGGGATCCATGCAGAGTACATAACTTTAAACAATAAAGCATCAACGAACAGCAGCGTACAAGACGCCAACAGAAATTGTCAGAAGAGGCAAGAAAAACATCAAGTCGAGAATGTCGCACAAAAGTGTGACGGGACCGCCAAAAGGCCGCCCCACAAAGCACCAGGATAGAGACCCCGCCGCATCAGCACAGGAAGCAGACACAGAACCCACAGGAGACAAACAGGGCAGGAGAAACCCGAGACTGTAGTGAACATTGGAGGCAAAACAGAAGAGCCCCGCGAACACCCAAAGAAGGGGAACAGGAGAAACCCCCACAGCAGGCAAAACAGGAAGCAACACCTCCAGCCGCAAAAGGAAACACGAAGAAACAGGCAGAAAAGCCCGATCTAAGCCGCAAAACAACCCAAACCAGCAGAAGCTGCAAAGAAGGAAACAAAATGAGCAAGGCACCCAACTCACCCAACCGACAAGCGGAAGAGAATGCCAGAAAAAAAGCCACCGCAGTGGACAACCACAACAAGTCCGCCACAAACAAGGACACGAAAGGGGCAACCGCAGACCATGCAAAACAGCAGGCAAGGCCCAAAGAAGAAACGAGCACAGGAGAGCCCGGACAACGAAGCAAAAGCTCCAAAGAAGCCGACTCACCAAAGGGCAACAACCACAGAGGAAGCCCCAAGGCCCCGATAAGCACAAACCACCGTCAACGAGCAGACAAAGCGGAAGGGGAAAATCCCAACAACAAACCCAAGCCGGAGAAAACAGCACAGAAACAGGAACCCCAACACGGATTCCGACCAAGAGAAGAGCACCAGGAAACAAAAGAGCCCCAAAGTGCATCACAGCTCCAAAGAGCGGAAGGCCAACGCGACCAACACATGCCACAGGCCACCACAGAAGAACAGCCCAAAGACGCTAAAGACAGCCGCTCAAGAGACAGGCAGTCAGAAGCAAGCGCCAAAGATAGGGCAAAGACAGCTGCGGACCCAGAAGCAGAGCCGGAGGCAAGGGAGGCTGGCCAAACCCGACTCCCACCAGCAACAGCAGGAGCGGAAACCAAAAACAGCTAGGCCAACCCAATAACACCGACACCCCCCAAACCTCCCCAGAACGCCCAGGAGGAGAAAAACGGGAGGGAAGGTATACAGAAAACCCGAAGGCCAAGGAAACGAGAGAGCAACCCCCGAGGACAGACCACCCCGGAACAAAAACCGGGGGAGAAGAGCAACAGGAGGGGAAGCAAAAATGACCAAACCAAGAGTCCCAAACCAAAGACAAAAGGACCTGGAACAGAGGAACATACAGAGGGAATGCTACACGAAGCAGCAAGACATCCCAGCGCAGGGCCATTCCAAGCACCAGCGCACAGTCCCAAGCACCCACGCAATGTCCCAACAAAAGGACATGTCCCGTCGAAACGAGCACCAGACAGCACCAAAAAAAAGGACGTCAGGAAGCGGCCCAAGCCACCAAAAGAAGGCACAACTAGAGTACCATTCCATTAAAGAAAACCAACCACCGTAACAGGGATGCCTCTCAAGACCTTCTGAAAGACAACAGAGAAGTCGCCGCCCAGACACAAGACAGGGAAGCCCGCAGGAACAGAGACACGTATCGGGACCCCCCAAGAAGGCCCAAACAACAACGAGCCCCCAGAGCGCCAGCCCGAACAACAGACAAGCCGGCCACCAAGGACCCCAACGGGGCCCCAACCCAAGGACAGGCATCCAAGGACAACAAGAGGAGAGAGGGAAGCAGAAATGCACCCCCCACACCAGGACGGAAGAGCAAAGCCACCAGACGAGGGGAGAGAGGAACCAGAGCCCCGTAACCAGCAAGAAAAAGGACCCAACGAGTCAACAGAAGAATCACCAAGGACACGAGGTGCACAAGAGCCCAAGGAACCACAGCCAAGGAGGCAACCACCATCCGCCAGACACAAAAACAACCCCGAGCCGGGGCAGGAGGGAGACCCAGTAGGACCCGCAGAAGATCCAACAGGACAGAGAACAGATCCGGATATATGGAACGCCTCACGAAATGCGTGACATCCTAGCGCAGGGGCCATGTCAACCCCCACCAGCAACGCACAACAAAAAGCATACGAGCCGCTGAAGCGAGCAATGAGAAACAGCCCCCAGCAAAGCGTCAAACCGGTCCCGAGGAACTGAAGCCCCCAAACAGGAACCAGACGAGGAACGGCCAGACCCAATACGACCCCAGAAACCGGAACCAGGCCAGCAAACCCCCACAGCAGGAGCCAGCGCCGTGGAAAAAACCAGAGGAGCATGAGAGAGACCGAAAGGAAACACCTGAAAACAGGAAACGGAACTCAACCACCGCAAACCTCTGAGCAGCCGGAGGGAGGGGAACGAGAAAAACAGGCGACTCCCACACCCAGGGAAGCCAAAATCACCCACCAAGAAGAGGGGAAAACCGGGCTGCAAGGGGCACAACTGAAAGGGACACAGCCGCACCAACCCGACCAAAGCCCCGGGAGGCAGAACCAAACAAAAAGACCAACGGGAGCCAGGACCTGGAACAGAGAGAAAGAGGACCCCCGGCCCCACTCCGTCACCGAAACCAGCACCACAGAGCGTAGTGACAAAAAATAGGCCGACGCCAAAGAAGACGACAGAACGCATCACAGAGCCAACGGACAACGAAGCGACCATGAAAATAGCCCAAAAGGGGGACGGCCCGGAATGGAAACCGGCAACCAAGAATGATGACCAACAGGACTCACCATTCTCAAAGCAGACCGGACCAACGAGCCAGGAACAACGGAGCCAAGCCCCCAAATCGCAACATTGTCACCAAAGGAGATAGGTGACCCACAAGCAGGACAACACCAGGAGTGGAACACATAACCTGAAGAGGAAGAGATGCAACCACCAGGCCACGGAGACTCCTCCTGGGCACAACACATCCGACTGACACTCAGGGGCAGCAGCAGGCGCCGCAGAGGCTGGGAACCAAACGGAGTGCAAAAAATAAGAAAATTGGAGGATACCAGGTGACAAAGATCGCCAGGCGAAATCGTGTCCCCAGAAAGAGAGGAACACCCCGCATGGCAATGCAAAACCACACCACAGCCAGTACAGCCAACAGGACAGCAAGAAATGGGTGGGAAAAACGGGAATAAACCCCGCCGGAGCAAATAAATAAGGGAGAAAGACCCAGCATCAAATCGCCAGAAATCACATGGACCATCCCCGAATGTATACCCCAACAGGGAAAAACGTCCATGATCCCACCAACAAGAGATGATGGCAAAGCCGCATGCATCAGCAGCACAAAACAGTCCAAGAAAAAATGCAAAAGATGCTACGTGGATAAAGAGGAAGAGGAGGAAGCCATAGGAGACAAAAGAGAAATAACCATCGGAATTGCAGGAAACTGGGAATCAAAGACCGCCAGGCGATATCGCTTCCCCAGGAATCGCGGAATACCCTGCTTATCCACCTCCAGCCACTCTTTCGTGAGGATATCCTTCAGGACATCATGGAAGGGGAGGTCATCCACCACAGAGGAACTATACTGTGCGTAAAACCCATCTTCAGACAGGGATTTAGGGTCAAACCCAAGCACCACACGAACATGCACCAGCATGTCCGAAAAAACCTTGCCAGGATGTACTTTCCCTTAGGGAAATTGTCCAGTTCTTCCTCATCATCCTTAGCCCGCTTAGCCGCAGGCTCCAGCAGCGCAGACCGGACCGCAGAATCAATCAAGTCCCGTAAATCAGTTCTAGAAATCTGCAAGACGTTGTCCTCCTGTAGATCCTGAACATTATGCTGTTTGGAAACAGCCTTAGCCGGCACAGGAGAAGAAGCCCCCTCACTCATGGTGAAAAAACCCAGAAGCAACCAAACAGGAAATCACCACAACAAAAGGAAGTGCCCAGCAACCTCCAATAATCACTGCCCCAATCAACCAATCACGCAAAGGTGTGTTTGAAGTGAAACAAAAAGAGGGCAGCCCTGACGTCTCCACCCACAGCCACAGGTCAAAAGAGAATGGCCGCGGGGGCTGGACGCTGCTATAGTCCAGCAGCGCCGGAACGACCCGAGGCCAGGACACCACCAAAACTCCCCGCCCCAGCCCAGCACATGAGCGGGGAGCGTACCTGACCCCAGAACAGGAGCTCTGCCGACCGGAAAACCGGAGCAGCCGAGCCGAGCATTAACAAGAAACACAACAGTGAAAACACAAGAAAAAACTCACGGAACCACCACCAAAGGAAACAGGATCCAGGGACCGGAACCAGGAGCACCAGCGTTCCGACAGCCGTCGGAGCAGAAAAAAACAGGCATGGCGGTAGGTGGGCGAGGCTTATGTACTAAAGAAATACTGGCGTTGTGATTGGCTGGGTGGAGGCAGGACTGCCTCACGTTGTTAGGACTGGGACGGGGAGGACCCATGAGGGGATAATGACGTATATTGGACCGCAGAAGGCTATAACTAGTCATTAATATGTGTGGGTGTATTACTCATGTTAAGGGTCCCATGCTGCAGGGCTCCAACAATCCGTGTATACCCACCAGCAAGAAGATATTTTGAATTTTCTGCAAAATTCTTCCGACCAAAGAAAGTTGTGTGTGCAACCTCTGCCCAAACTCGTAACATCTCCCGGTACCCAGAGATGCTACTGCCTCCAAGCAGGCCCGGTTCTAGCGGGTAGGCCGGGTGGGCCAGGCCCACACCAGGGGCGGCCTTAGACAAGTGCAAGCTGTGCACCTGCGCAGGGCCACCAAACCCCAGGGGCCACCACGCCAATATATATCCTTAAAATAATAATCCTCTGAGGATGGATACATATTTGCGTGGTGGCCCCTGACAGGGATTTGGCGGCCTCCGGCTCTGTTCCACTTCCAAACACCCTGACCCCCCCCTCTTTACTGGCCTCCATGCTCCGCCCCGCCGGGACCCCCCTCTTCCGGGGACCCCTACCTACGCTCCCTGCCCAGGGCCACCATGAGCCTAGAGCCGCCCTGCCCACCCAAACAGGAGCCTTGGCCCTCGCAGTGAGGGCTTGAAAGCAGGCGCGCAATGGCATTGGGCGCAAAGGGCTGTCTGTCTGTGTGTGCGCCCGGGTTGAGACAGTTTCCCGGGCGCACACACACACACATAGACAGTTTTAGAGATTATCGCAGCCGCACCGAGCACTTCAAGGTCTTTTAAAAGACCATTGACATGTTAAGGAGGCTTTGTTTAGTTTTTCACCCCTTCATCTCCACATGGCGAAAGGCGACAAATCATTTATTTGGCAAGGGTAACCTTTGCCTACTGTTCTGCTGCGTGGATATTTATTTTTCAATGCAGTGCAGGAGAAAATAAGTTTGTTTATTCCTATTCACCTTTCCTGACCCCTGCAGCTACTTATCACATCAGGCTGTGACACAAAGTTTATTTTATGGAGTAGGTAAGAGAATGTGTTACTATTTGTTTTTCTTTTTTAAATCTGCACAGGCCCAGCAGGACACATACTTCGTGTGTGCTTCATTTGAACATTTTTTATCATTATCACGGCTGATGCCGGACAACAAGACAATACAAAATGCCCAGATAATGCTGGTGAATAATGATCCTACTGTAGAGCAATCATTTGTCTGTTAGTAGTTTTTAATTGCAGATGAACTGTATTTTATGTGGAGGCTAAGTGGGTTACTGCCTTTGTCACAGAGATCCTTGTGTTACTTGCAGTTCAGAAGTAACAATCCTAACATAGGACAGTGACCAATTAACTGTCACCAAAGAGCTGCATACAGACATTAATGGTATAGTTAGAACTTCACTTTTTTTGTTTTGTGATACAGTTAGAACTTCCTCAGTCTTTCATTATTCTAATGTTGCTAAAATTAGTATTTTTGGGCAGATATACATTTTTATCAGTTAAGCTGACCCCCATGGAATACTCTTTAAATCCTAAGGTTGTGTTTCCCCAGACCAAACCCTCTTAAAATATACTGCCCACCAGTATGGATGACATGTTATTCCTACACCTTGTAATCCTCATTGGCTTATGTGACATTCCCTGTAGACTGATTTACATACTTGTATGATTGATTGTCTCTGTACAATGTGTGCGTGGAGTAAAGTACTGTGACACCCTACACTGATATGAGTAGCGCTATACAACAAATGAAATGCATATGAGATAGCGGCTATGTAAAGATGAGGGGCACTGTTGGAGGGTGGCAGTGAGGGAATCTGAGGAGGAGGTAGTGGGAGGGGCTATGGAGCGATGAGGGTCACTGTTGGAGGGTGACAGTGAGGGAATCCGAGGAAGAGGTCATGGGGTGGAGGGGGAGCTAGGGAGAGATAAGAGGCACTGTTGGATGGTGGTAGTGAGGGAGTCTGAGGAGGAGGTCATGAGGGAGAGGGGCTACAGAGAGATGAGGGGCACTGGTGGAGGGTGGCAGTGAGGGAATCTGAGGAGGAGGTCATGAGGGGGAGGGGGAGGGGCTATGGAGAGATGAGGGGTACTTGTGGCGTGTGGCAGTGAGGGAAACTGAGGAGGAGGCCAATGGGGGGCATGGAGGGATGAGGGGCACTGTTGGAAGGTGGTAGTAACGGTATTTACAGAGAAAGAGGGAATTGGTGTGGCGCCAAAAAAGAATTTTACATCACCGCTAAAGCCGGCCCTGTCATGGCCTTTCTGTTTTTGTTTATTTAATTAGCAGTCGGGCTACTGTGGAACATACTTTAAAGTGCGTGCTAATTAAATTTACTGATTTTCATAATGTTTTTACCGGGAAAAATGAAAGTGGAGCCCGAGGGTGCCTGATACAGGGCTGTGGCCCAAGGTCAGCTGTGAGATAAGGTGCACTGGAGAGGAGTAGTGGATAATCAACCAGTAAGGGAATGAGTGCGTTGCAGAATCTGGGGTCAGGTGGAAGTAGTAATGAGGCGGGATTCTCCCTGAAGGCTCGCACAGAGGGAGCCCTAGAAGTGTCACTTGCCTGATACTCCCACCTCAGAAACCTCCTCTTCCCATCAAAAGAACATTACATGGAAAAAACACTTTTTGAGAGTGATAATATAAAATAGTCAGGGCCGGACAGGGAACCACAACCGGCCCTGGCAAAGTGCTCGCCCCCCTCCCCACACACACACTGGGGGCGGGGGGGGGGGGGTGGAGGTGCCGCCGAGCTCTTTGCCGGGGCAAGCTTTCGGCCGATTTTGTTACAGGGCCTATGCTGCAAAAACGGCCCTTAAACAAAAACGCCCCCCAGGGGCTCAAAACTGGACCCCACCCGTGCGGCGCACCGGGGGATTGCCCGGTGCCCGCTATGGCCAGTCCGGGCCTGAAAATAGTGCATTTTACTGGGCCTTGTAAGACTAAGAAGAGATAAAGGAGGGCCCTGAAGCAGGCCTGCCCAGACATATATGTGACAAATCGAGCCAGCAGTGGCCCACCCAATTGCACCCTTGGCCCACCCAAGTAAAAATTCCTGGAGCCGGGCCTGCCTCCAAGTAATAGGAATTAAGAGAAGCTGGGCGCAGGGCAAGTCCTCCCTCCCTCCAGAGGAGGAATGGTGCAGGTGTCCATCTCCGGACAGCATACCTGCCAATTTACACAATTACTTCAGGAGGGGGCGGGCCTTGGAGGGATGGAGCCTGGTACTGAGCGCTATCTAAGAGGTATTCTACCCCTCACTAAGCCCTTCACCCCTCCCCGCCAAAAAACAAGGGACGTTGAGGCTTTCGCCCATGAGCCTATGAAAATAGCTGGAAATCTGCTGTTTACAGTGGTTTTCAGCTCGTTTTCCCTGCCACCTTGAGATTTCGGCTTTTCACCAGGTGACCGGGTGAAAGGAGCCAAAACCGTGTGACACAGGGGTAGCACCGTGTGATTTGGCAGGTATGCCAGAGGCAGTAGATGGAGTTGAGCGGTACACATACGGGTACAGACGGCATCGCTACCTCGTCCGTGGCAAGTGCTGGTTCTGCCACCACGTCCTGTTTAAATATTGACTGTCATTAAAAAGCAGCCAGGCTAATCCCGGCCGGGTCCCCTGTGTTGCCGGGATGCGCTGCGAGCCTCTGAGCCCTTATCTCACACAGAGCACCTGGTGATGTGGCACGACTTAAACTCGCAAATCCACAGCTCAAACACTAATATTCCGACTTCAATCAGACGGGCCGGAAAAAAAGAGCTGTGTCTGCGCAATCCGGCCTAGTGACGGGCGGTGGGCGCCGTGTGGGCGACAGTCGCTGCGCACACAACGGCTTATGGATTTGTATAGGATCTGAGGAGCCTTGAACCTCGCATCCAGCAATCTCCGCTGCCTCGAATAATTAGCACAGAGAATGGGGCTGCGGCGGAGCCCGTCGCTCGTCACACATTCTGGAAGGTTCCTTAAAGGCGCGCAGAGGCTGGGCCCTGACGGTAGAGCTCTTCCCCTGTGATTGCTCCGGTGCTGTGTTTGTCTGCTCTTCCTGTTTGTCTGACCGTGCGTTGGCCTGCCACAGTGAGAGAGGCTGCATGTACTTGTGTGATCCTGAACATGTGCGTGAGTGCGTGCTCTGCCAAACTGCGTGACGGGTCGTTTGTTGTGTTTAAGAACTGGACTGGGTGCCAAAACCGGCCCTGACAAAAACGTGAAATGTGTTTGCATCTGTGAGCTGCCCAATTGTTTACATCTCGTTGTTTGATTTATTTGCACGATTTGGGCTGTCTGTGAGCCTTTACCTTTGGTGTGGCCCTGTTCAGTGACTGTGTGTTGTCACAGATTGATCCTGAGACTGCTTTGTGACTGTGTTTGTGTGAGACAAAGAACTTTTAGTGAGGCTGCTTTTCTGCTTCTCTGTGTGTCTGCCCTGTTACATTTTCCCGTTTTGCTGCAATGTGTCTACCTTGAATAGGTGTGTGGGTGTTCTGTAACTGGCTACGTATGACCTTCGTTTGCTGTCTTTTCTATGTGGCTTATCTGTTACAGTCCGTATGTACAGCTGCTCTCCAGCTAGGGGTGGATTGAAGTGGGGGGGAGAGAGAGAGAGAATGCCTGCAGGCAGACCGTTACCTGTTGGGCAGGGGGGGTCATCAAACATCTTAATCTGTAGAGGGGTAAAGCTTTTAAACAAGATTGACTCACTTTTAAAAAAAGTGGATATTGAATCAGAAAATACGGTTACTAATGAATTGTAAAATCTCGTATTTATCCAGACGCCATGATGCACTTTATCGTGAATACGGTTACTAGATGAGTGGAATAATTTTCCTTTTCTATTTATTAAGATTTAATGATATATATTTTATTTCGAAATTGTTTTTAACATACTTTGTAGTCAATTTTAAAGTGTTACATGTTATGGTTGTAAAAAACCAAATAAAGATTTTCTGTCTGTCTGTCTGAGAGAGAGAATGCGTGTGTGTGTGTGTGTGTGTGTGTGTGTGTGTGTGTGGCTATTTTGTACAGATAAAACACTGTCAGATGCTGGCGTCTTCAGGTACATACATCAGGTTGTGACGTGCTGTGCCTCCAACTATGTGGTTTCATTGAATAGCACTATATTCTTTCCTTTGCCATTGCCATGGTACCCCATGATCCAGGGTGCTGCATCTTGAGAGGATTGGAAAATGCACAACCTAACTAACAAGTGGGGCAGGAAGTTTAGATTCTACTTAAGACACAGGACACCAATATTATGACTCTTTCTTTACTGCAGCAGTCTAACAGCAATGAGCAGCACACATGAGACTTAAACATGGAAGAACATGTGCCAAAGTAAAACACTGCAGATAGCTATGTTCTCACCTAAGATGCCATACACGACCCACCAAGAGATAAGTACTAGATGCATCCTCTTCTTTGCAGGGGTGTGGTTTGGTCAGTAAGATTAGGGGGGTGTGAGCATCAGGTTTTCAAACAACCATGCTGGCATATCATGTAAAAATACATTATAAGAATAGCAGTGAAGAAGGACAGTTTAAGAGGAGGGGGGGCGGCGGGGAGGGGCGGGGGAAAAGCAGAGTACAGATTGTAAGGGGTACTTAAAACACAAGACTTTGTAAAATAACCAAAACATTTTAAGACTTCCACGAGAGAGAGAGAGAGTTTATTTGTATAATGATCCCAGGTGAAATCTGACAGGCTCCTCAGCATACCTGACTGAAAACACCTGTACACCCAACTATTTAGTAGATAATAGATTTATTAGGGGGTGTAACACCACAAACTACCCACCTGAAGCTATGCCCCTGCTTCTTTGCTGCTATAGCTCGTGACTATTTTGTTTCTACCCACGTGCACTGTATAGTCTATTGCTGAGTGCTTACTTCATTTGTTCAAAGTTAGCTATAGTTTGGTATCATCACTCTTCTAGTCTTTGTATAAAGAGTGAAAACTGAACATGTGACCCTTCTGACTTACTCTGACGCCCTCGTGTCACTTGAAATATTCAAAATAGGAATGGTTCACCACAATTTACTTTTGCTATTTAGTTTCAAATTTTCTATTCTCTTGTGGTGCGTTTAATGTTTTTTGATTTCACCTCTGTGTCAGTACTTATTAGGGAACCTTGTTGCTTGAAATGTGCTTGCGTTTCATTGCGATTTATTGCATTCTGCGCACTCACTTCATTTGTTTTAATTGCTGAGATTCCTACTTTTTGTGCTGATTCCTTCCAGCTCCTTAGTGCTCGTTCATTTCAATTCTTTATTAATGTTTCTAGGCGAATGCAAAATTTCCTAGCTAACGTGCAGGAAAGTTTCAATTCTATTAAGGACGCGGAGGCGAGGATCAGGCTGTATCTTTCTTCCATTTATTACAATACATCAGCTCCAACAGCCTTACAAAAGTCACAATCCACATAAAAAACTACATTTCCCATGTAAACAGGAAAAAATGGAAATGAAGAAAGTCCAACAGAGATAGCCAATCCTGCGCGAGGACATCTCATAACTTCCCCCTCGGACGCTGTCTTCCTTTTTCTTTGTGCGACCCCATCAAAGAAGTCTCAGGTTATTCTTGTTTGCCAGCATCCGATCCTAAGATAAGAAAACAATACAGGTAAGTCCAGGGGACTAGGACTCCATGCAGACATCTTGATCAAACATTACGTGACCAAAAACAGGAAACAGAAGGCCTGAACAACATTCCTCTGCAATAAGCATTATCGTAAACAGTTACTCACCATACAAATGCAGATGTTCTGGGCGGGTTAGAAAGAAAATGGGTAGGCTAATCCTCGCCTCCACGTCCTTAATAGAATTGAAACTTTCCTGCATGTTAGCTAGAAAAATTTGCATTCTATGGCAGGCCCGGAGGATTCAGACTAGGCTAGTTTAAAGCTTGTCCACCACCAAAGATCCCAGTGATACCACTGGCTTAAAGTAGAATCTCTTGAAGGTGGAATCTGAAGACCAGTCTGCATCATTCAAAATATCCTCCAGCCGAGCTCCCAGGGAAAAAGCTTTGGATGCCATTGCACCCCTTACTGAATGAGCTCCAAAGGGAGAAGTATCTATACCTGCTTTCTGCATCACACAGCGGACCCACCTCGCAATTGTGGGAGACAAAACTGCCTTATGTGGTTTAGTAAGGTCAATAAACAACTGATTCACGCCCTGTGGGCGTATATCTACTATCGCCACCTCATAGGCTTTAAGGGCTCTGACCACACATAATTTTGGTATGTCAGGGAAAGCAGGATAAGACACAGACCATGAATCACACTTAGTTTGTCTAGATATGTGAAACTTAACTCCTTCCGGGTGAAAACCCGGCCTGTGAGGTTGAGGGCCCTCACATCCGACACCAAGCGACATGAAATCAAACATAGCAACATTGCGAGTTTAGCCGACATTTGCTTTTGTGACAAATACTTGTTAGATGGCCAGGTTTGAAACAGGTTTAGAACTTTGTTCACATCCCATAACACTGAATAACGAGGTTCCGGAGGAACAGAGAGCCTTATACCTCTCAATAATTTGCAAACTAGGGGATGTTCGCCAACCGGGCGATTATCCACTGGTACATGGCCCACCGAGATTGCTGAACGAAAGTTGTTGATTGACCTATAGGCCAAACCCTCCTTTGCTAGCGAGGCTAAGAAGTTAAGGATGTAGACAACGTCCGCCCCCATCGGATCCACCTGCTGTCGCAGACACCAACTTCCCCGCCGTGACCATGCGACCCAGTATCTCTTATTGGTGCTCTTGGCCCATGACTTAGAGAGCAAAACTGTAGCTTCCTCCGAAAGGCCTGGGACTTTCTAGCATTGCCTGTAATCCACCAGGCCATCAAACCCAGACCGCCTGTGACCAGTAGATGGTGGGGATTCCCCTGAGGATCCTTGAGGAGATCTTGACCGAGGGGTAGAGGGATTGGAAAATCCCTGGAAAGTTCCATCAGAACCAGAAACCAGGCTTGCGACCTCCATACTGGAGTAATCACCACTAGGTCCGCCCGTTGTCTCCTCACCTGGGTTGATAACCTCATGATCATCGCGAATGGGGGAAACGCATAACCTTGCTTCTTGCTCCAATTCTGGAGGAAGGCATCCACCGCCAATGCCTCCGGATCTGGGCACCAACTGTAGTAACGTCTCAGCTGGGCGGCCAGATGGGAGGCAAAAAGATCCACCAAGAAGGGACCCCATCGAGATTGGATCGCCCTGAACACACTGGGGAGTAGTTGCCAGAAGCTGGTGTCTTTCCATGTGGCAAAAGCACCAGTCTGCCACTCGGTTAAAACGAACCCGGCAAGTGCTCCACCGATAGGGATATATGGTTGGATAGGCAAAATTCCCAAAGATCACGTGCCAGATTCGACAAAGCCTGGGACTGCGTCCATCCGAGATATTTGATGTAGCGCACTGCTGCTACATTGTCCATTTTGAGCAGAACACAACTTTGGATCCTGTCCTTTGTCTAACACATTACCGTGAAGGAGCCCGCCATCAACTCCAGACAATTGATGTGTAGGGACTGTTGGGAAGAAGACCATCTTCCTCCGGTAGATACTTCTCCGCAACTGGCACCCCAACCGGAACCGCTGGCGTCCGACTCTATCACCAGATCTGGGTGTGAGCCAAAAATCGCCCGGTTTTTCCAGGCCTCCATATGGTCAACCCACCATTGCAGTTCCATCTTTGCTTCATCTGTGAGGGGTACGCCCTGGGAATAGATAAGGCCTCTACGCAAATGATAGGCTTTGAGGCGCTGAAGGGCCCTGTAATGCAGGGACCCCGGAAATATGGCCTGAATCGACGAGGAAAGAAGGCCTACCACTCAGGCTAATTGGCGTAGGGAAATCGTGGATCTTGATAATGTACGTTTCAGCTCGTGCCTGATCTTGGCTAACTTCTGAGAGGGCAGGGACAAGGTCGCCGCAACCGAGTCTATCATGAAGCCCAGAAATTGCATCCTCTGAGAAGAGATCAGATCCAACTTGGTCTCATTGATGACAAAACCCAGGGATTCCAAGAGGGACATGGCTCGTTAAAGCTGAGCCCCAGACGTTGGGGACATTGCCTCATAATGAGGATGTCGTCCAGATAAATTATCAGCTGGACGCCCTCCGATCTGAGACGCTCCACCACAGGTTTCATCACCTTGGTGAAACACCACGGAGCGGAAGTCAGCCCGAAGGAAGGGAGGTGAACTCGAAGATCTGAGAACCCAACTGAAACTGCAGAAAATTTCTGTGAGGGGAAAAAACTGGGATCGTAAGGAAAGCGTCTTTGAGGTCCAGGCAAACTATCCAGTCCTGTGTCTGTAACAGATCCCTCAGGAGGTGAATGCCGCATTTTGAAATGGCGGTAAATGAGCCACCCATTGGACTTTTGTAGATTTATACCGGGGTGGTAGCCTCCTTCCTGCTTTTCCACGAAGAAGATGTTGCTGAGAAACCCCAGGGAGTAAAGAGTGAAGGGTGTGACTGCCCCTTTGCGTACTAACTCCAAAATCTCCCTTTCGATAAGTTTACCCTGCTCCCGTGTGAACGTGAGGGGTCTGGGGCAAAAAGGTTGGGTTGGAAGCTCAAAATACTCTATTTGAAACCCTCTGATGGTTTGTAAAACCAAAGCGTCGGAGGTGAGCAAAGACCAATTGTGAAGAAAACACTGTAGTCTGCCTCCCAACTTCACCTCCCCAAACTTTGGAGTCTTACCTCGTTGGTTATTATAGGAATCATCTCCACGTCCTCTGCCTCCTCTGCGATGGGGGAAGTTCTTGGTCGGATAGAGTTTCCGAACTTTTCCGGGTCCTGATATTGTCCTCTATGGGACTCACCCTGCATGAAGGAGGCTCTGTTGTAAGGATGGCCGGCCGAACGCCCCCTGCCACCACCCGCTGCGCCAAAAACACACGGGACAAGATCTGCTAGATTGGCGTTTGGGCCTGGCCAGAGAGTTAAATGTGTTCACGAACTTGCCTAACTCTTTTACGAAGGGGTCTCCGAATAGGTTGCCCTCCACTACAGTAGCGGAGGGCAACCGCTTCTGAGGTTGCCAACTCCCCAAGTTTAGGATCAATTTTTATAAGGAGGGAGTGCGCTGTTTGGTTGATATCACCACATTGGCATTGCCCAAGAAAATGATAGCCCTCTGCCCCGAACTGGAGAGGGTATCTGGGGATATCACGGAAAGGAAGCCTTGGCCTCCTCTGCCATATCCAGAATTTTCGCCAAGGGACCAGCTGTGGGCAAGAGCTTATCTTGACACGCTCTCCACAAGCGGCCAATACCCTTCTTAGGATCACAAATTAATTTTGCTAAAAAGGTGGACATTTTCGGATCCACTTCGGGGGTCACTGTGAGCTTACCCTCTGGGGTTGGTCGTGAACACGTCACGCGGAGGCAACTCCTCACCTCCTGGTCCAGGGGCTTACGTAGTCTGGCCAACATGTAGGCTGCCACCTTGGGGGCAGGAGTCCATTGCGATGAACGCGGGTGCAATAAGTCATCCGGATTACGCATGTCTGTGTTTGGATCCGGAGAAGTTGCTGGGGCAGGTTTAGATGGGCGCCATGGTCGCTCCGACTCCCCATCTCCGTCAGAGGTCTGGGGGGACTCATCTGGGTCCAAAGTCATCACCTCATCCGGAGCACCAGAGGGTCCCTCCAGAGCCTCCACCGGCTTGCTGGGAGGGGTGGAGGCCTTGGCTTCCATAAATGTCTTCTTAATGCACACAAAGGCGTCCTTGTCTACTCCTACATCCTCAGAACGCTTGCGCTTCTGATCCGCTACACTATTGGATGGTTGGCCCAGAGGTAGGGGAGTTTTTAGGGCCCGACAGATCTTCCCTCTGGTCAAGGGGTAAAAGGCATTGCGCCTGTAACTTCTCTAAAGGCTCAACCACTTGGACACTGCCTTAAGAATGGAGGAGTCCATGACCCTACAAACGTGGTCAGCTACTGGCAGGTACATGACCTCCTCCTCCTCTTCCTCATAATAGTCCTCAAATTCAATGAGGCCACTGAGCAACGCGCAATGGTAATACTCAAAGGGGTTAATATAGGGAAATACCCTTTATAATAACACTGGACATGTACTTCTACAGCCAGTAAAAGGCGTGGGACCAGAGAATAACTCGCCCTCTCAATTCTGAGGGACTGACACCTGCCTGGGCTGGTCCCGCTAATGTCGTGGCCTCGTAGGAGTACACAACGCTCCCGCGGCCGGTCTAAAGTTGAAAACACAGCGTTACCGCTACAAATGCAAACACGAGGCAATCCCCCACAATAAATCTTGCCTTGAAAGCAAAACAAAATGAAATACCAATAAAACTGTCACAAATATGAGGGAAAGAAAAAGGCACTCATCTCAAGCAGCGAAGAAAGAGAGAGACAGAGTGTCCGAGGGGGAAGTTATGAGAGGTCCTCAGGCAGGATTGGCTATCTCTGTTGGACTTTCTTCATTTCCATTTTTTCCTGTGTAGTTTTTTATGTGAATTGTGACTTTTGTAAGGCTGCTGGAGCTGATGAATTGTAATAAATGGAAGAAAGATACAGCCTAATCTGAAGACTCCAGTCCTGCCATAGAATTCAATGATTTTATTGCTAAACACCAGTTTACTGTTCTGTTTATAAGTACTTTTAGCATTTTTTTTTAGCCTTGTACTTTTTTATTGAAGATTAAAAATTATAAGCATTACAAAACAAAATAAGGAAAATATACCTTATTTAACAACGCATAACAATAATGAATTCACTTAAACCAGAAAATTCTTTCAACGTTAACGTTTTGTTTTTATGACAGTCCTCACCAGGGCGCGCACTAGTGTGTGTACCCACCAGAATGCTGTGTTCTTCAATTATCACTGCTCGTTTGCCAATGCACTCATTCAAGTTTATTTTATTCTCTTTCAGCTCACCTTTGGACCTATTTGGATTGGTTTTACGTAATTGTTGCTCCCCTGCAGCATTTTCCTTGACTCACCCCGGAATTAATAGTCATAAATCCCTTGTTGTTTTTATTTTTTTACTGAATGAACGCACAGTGTCTCACTAATTCACTTCTCCTGGTGTTGACTCTTCAATTAACTCCTGGAGTGGAAGTTGAAATGTCAACAGTACAATTAGACAATTCGATTAGGGACAACAATTACCTCAGGTTTCAGTGTGATTGCCTGTTTAGCCTTCTGTTGTAGAAGAATACACAAAACGGAACCCCAACTATTTACATTTCCAAAATAGGCATAGGACCAGGGGGAAAACAAAGAGGAACAATCCACAAATTGGGTCCTACTAGCCTAGACTTATCATCACATAGGAATAAAACCTGCTAATACAGATCACACATTCTATTTTATCTTTAACACATTTTTTATTTATTATTTGTTATTCCGCTTCCACAACTTCATACCGACATCTAAATTCCGTGTTTACATTTATTTATTTATATTTCCCCTTTGACAGTTCGTTTTAGCTTCATTTTTCATTTGTTATCAAGCTATATACATTTATTTAGCTTCTTTAAAAACACATGTATTACACATTTCACCCAACCCCATTCTCCTTCCTTAAACACATTCTCATGTGACATCACATTCACACCACATACCGTGCACTCATCATACAACAAGCTGAAGAAACATCACCTCCCTACACTGGCGGAGTCTATTCTCTCCTCTCCTTCTGGTGTGGTGTCTCGGACTGGAAATATCATCAGTCAATGCACGCTTCAGTCGTTCTAAAGTTTCTTTTCTACCACCTTCTTCAGGACCATATTGGACTTAAATATATATGTATAACTCATCAAGGGGGCAGGAGCATTTTCTTTCTTTTTCTTTTTTTTTAAGCCAAATTGTTGCTTAGTAAAGTGTATGTGCGTTGGATTAGAAACTTCATAAAAGGTAACCAATTGCTTCAGCACATTCCATTTATGTACAGTGCGACAAAGAGGTGTCATAAAATCATGTTATCTACTTAGCATGTTAGTGAGCTGCACGTCCATTCACATTGTTTCATGTCACAGACGCTGCAGACTCATTGCTGATCAGCCCCCAGCTATATTGATGTGAAGCTCTAATATAGAGGTGACCCTGGCTTGGTCCAAATGTCTGTCTCTGGCTCAGTCCTAGAACCCAATTTATGGATGTAAGAGCCACAGATGAGCTAGGGCACGGCCCTCCCTCCACCTCCTTATGCAGGCGGGTCAAAGAAAAAATCAAGCACCATTCTACATAATGAAGGAAAGCTGCTGTAACACAGTATGAGCATGAATTAAATAGGGTATGTGTGTTTGTTCTCTTTGCTCTTCATGTTTCAGTGATATGCAGAGCAAGAAAGGGAAGCCATGTCCTGAAGACACCTTGGGCTCAGTTCATGCTTCACCTCTTAGGGGTAAAACTTTGACTTACCTGTGGCTCCGGCTCGACTTCGGTTCTTCTCTCACTCTGAATTTGGGGCCCTTCTCACCTGTTCTCTTTTATTCCGGGGCGACTTTGAGGTTTTTTTTACAAATAAAAACACTTTTACCTTTCCATTGCATTGATCATTAATCATGTTGTTATAGGTGGCACTTCCAGTGCATTGTTCTTGTTCACAAAAAAAAATGGCTGCAGTTCCATGAGCCTTCAAAAGGTGTTGAAGGGTTATACATGTCTGTTGGGACCCTGAGCAACTGTCAGCTGCTGCTCTCATAATGAAGTCATTTGATGCACTTACATTTCACAAATATACGTATATCACATGCCAGGCAGCGGCTGCAGGAGTACGCTGCAACAGATCTGTATGTATGTATGTATCCGGTATTTGTAAAGTGAAAACTAATCACCTTTAGGGGGTCTCAAGGCTCTGGGGCCATCGGGGAGATTAAGTTAGCCATTGCCCAGAGTCACATGGTGCTGAGCTGCCGCCAGAGATTGAACCATGAGCCCCGCGCTCTGGAGTCAGCCGCTCTGGCTGCTGCACAACACCTCTCCCCATGGTCTTATTCAGCGGACCTTAAAACTCATTGGACAAAGGCTAAGCTCCGCCCAAGAGGAGCCACTCCTATTGACGCCAGCAGAGCTCTTCGTCAGAAGAAGAAAACGTAAACAAGAAAAAAAATGAAAGACATACTCTTAAAATGCACCAGTGTCACAACCAAACCACCTCAAGCTTAATAATCCTAAGGCCTACTGTCGATCTTGCCTACAGGACCTCAGTCAGAAATGTTCCCTTGTGGCCAGGTCAGTGTCAGGTGTGATTCCTGGAACTGTGTATCTGGACTGCTCTATCTACACTCCAACGATGCCCAGGTAGGACAGTAGCCAAGGTTCTGTGACCAAAAAGAGGTGAGATTTGTCAGATTTCAAAACATTAAGTAGAATAACCATGGCATAACTGAACACGACACCACGTGAACTTTGGCTTGATGAAGACGGCGTACAAAATCGCATTACATGGTGGCCAGACCAAAGAAAAATGCCCTCTGGCTTCTGACCCAGATTATGCCATGAAATATTAATGGCATGAGACAAGCAAGTGACCTTTGTGTACTGTGGCCTGTCTTAACATGACTAACGCATCTCCTTCATCAGACATACCTGTGCAGCACAGCGCACTTGTCACTTAGTAACTACAGCATCAGCTTCTGAGGGGCATGCTGTGCATCAGTTAATCCATTTTGGAGGTTTTGTAATTTAGAAAAATAAAAACATGTATATATAAATGATGATACAGGAATCAGAAGTATCCTTAAATAATAGGGCATCACTTTATTTTCTGTCATCTTTCTGAGTCACCCCTTGCTCAAAGGGTGACTCATCCAAATACCACTGGATGTTCAGACTTCTATTTTGCTTTCAGAAATGAAAAAATGTATATCAGATCAATTGTGCTAGGTCACTGATCTAAATACAGGCTGGCTTGTTTTTTGGTGTGGAAGAAAGGATGGCGATAGGAGTGAAAACATGTATTTCGACTCTGAAGCCAAAAATCCCAGCTTGGTCATGTTTTCTTTTACCAGTAGCACTTACACATAACAGGTGTGTGTGTGGCTATGGGGCTTTGGATTAAGTTGGTTGTCCAGTCAGACATTTCCAATGTGTCCCTAGCCCTCTCCTCTCATTGATTGCTGTTAATAATTGTGCAAGGGCAATGCATGGGAGTCTGCAATTCCTGTATATAATAAACCCGTCTCTAATTTCCATTTTACAGGTGACTTGTGAAATCACTAGTCATCTGTAATAAAGAAATAATGTAGCTGCTAAACTATAATAACTTATTACAGCTGAGTTCTGACATTATAATGCCTGTTGCTAGCAGACAGGTTGAAAAGCTGGCAACAGTCTATAATTAAAGCTGCGGTTTAAACAGAGGAAACTAAACCTGGCTTTTCCTTCTGTTACTCTATTTTTCTAGATCAACTGTGATCAGCTGAAAGGAGATATTTGTGGTGATATGTTTATTTTTTATGTTTTAAGTAATTATAGGAAAGATACCCCCACATGCATCAATGTAGGATTTTGCATTTCTTAAATAGCGAAAATTAAGGAATCGCTATTTAGGAAATGCAAAATCCTATGCATCAAGAAATCCTAAAAGTTTTTAGGATTTCTTAATTTTCGGAAATTGCGATTCCTTAATTGCGAATCGCAATTAAGGAATGGCATTACATTGATTCCTATGGGCCTTGAGGCCCATAGGAATCAATGCCGTTTTGCTTTTTTTTTTTTGCACTCGCAATTTGTTGATGCATTGCAAGGGTGCAGAGGGGGGTCCAAAGGACCCCCCCCCTGCACCCCTGTAATGTATTTTCAAGTGCATGTTTCACACACACATGTCCTAAGGACATGTGTGTCTGTAACATGCAAGTTTAAAAAATGCATTTTTTTGCTTTCTTAAAAATTTTCGCAAATTAACACAATGGTCAACCTCGTGTTAATTTGCACTTCCAATTTCAAAATTCGCTATTTTTTACAAACTGATGCATTGCATTTAAGGAATCGCACAAATGCGATTCCTTAATTGCATTTGCATTTTTAAGAAATGCAAAAAATAGCGAATTGTTTAATGCATCCCAAAAACGTATTTAGGAAGTGCAAACGGCCGAATTTACCGATTCGCACCGTTTGCACTTCCTAAATAGGTTGATGCATGTGGGGGATAGTCTCTTCATGCTTCTACGCAGTTTCTTTTAACTATGACTTAAATTAAATTGATTCTAATATGTTTATGCAACACATATGTAACTGCGTTTTGGTGTGTTTAATTGTGTAGTACTTATTCTACTTGTATTCCTTATGTCTGCAAACATCCTTTCACTTTCATATGTAAAAGCAACATGCCAAGGAAGTAAGCAGTTTGTGGGAAGGGTGATTTTGTGACCATGTATTATACAGAATAAGGTACCCCCATGAAGTTGATTATAAGGATATGGCAAGTCATGTGGAGTTCCATGACTGTACACAAGAATTAGGCCTTGGCCTAATTCGTCTATATGGTTACGGAACTCCTCTGTGACTTGCAATATCCTTATAATCAATATCAGGCGGTACCTTATTCCATATATCCCAAATTGGGGTTTTGATTGTGTACATACATTTTCACTGTGATTTGGACACCAAACGCCCTATGCAATTTTTTCAACTCCTGTTAATCATTTTCACAAGCTTTCTCAGTGCTCAGCCCTTTCAACCCATTAGTAGCGCATGTGTAAGCAAACTGTCAGTCGGTGTCTGCATGAGGGCTTTAAGTGGGCCAGGTACTGCCGGTGATCAGGGTGCTGAGCACAAGAAGTTTTTAAAAGGGTGCCTCAAAACGGGTCCCTGTCAGGTTCTGTTTTATGCCCTGACACAGGCGGTCCATTTTTTTCCAGACTGCAGTGACAGCAGCAGGCACATTGATGTGCACGTGCTCATTTTCCTCACTTCTCACTAGCGCAGAAGTTACGGCATGACGCCATGCCATGTGAGCGTTGTAGGAGAAAGGAAATCCTTTAAAGAGAGTAATTTTCTCTCTGTATTTCCCTTCTCTTTTTGCAACGCAGGAGCAGCAACATCGTCGTGGTGACAGCCATTGAGGTGGGGGCGTGGTGAGAGGCCCTCATATTCCCTCCAAGCTTTACAGGGTTGGTGCAGACAGGACATGTTAAAAGTTGCAGCTGTACCCTCTTGGGCTAGCTAAACCGTGCATCAACAACTGTACCATTATATTGAGGCAGCACACAATGCCAGTCCTCATGATGTAGGCAACGCTCCTGATTCGATTGACCACGCCTCTTTTAGAGCACCCCTAGTGCCACCCCTAATGGAACTCCCTCCCCACCCACCTTCGACTGACCCAGGACCATCTCGCCTTCAGGAGACAACTCAAGACCTGGCTGTTCGAGCAGTAGCGGACCCCTTCCCCCAAGCGCCTTGAGACCCTCCCGGGTGAGTAGCGCGCTATACAGGTGTTATGATTGATTGATTGATTGATTGATTGATTTTTTAATCCCACTTAAAGCCCTGGTCTGCACCCGTCCTCCCACAGGTAGCGCCTTTGTAGGCACCTGTCAAACAGCTTATCCACCCCTTTCATGCCGTTGACAGTGAACCTACAAGTTACCCGTGAACACTGCATTCATCCTTTTGGTAGCGCTTGTGTAGGGACACGATCGGACTGTCTACTGCTTTTAAGGGATTGGTGAGGCGTGTGGGCACACTTTCTTTCACAGAGTGTGACCCAAGCTTCCTTCGGCTCGATGTCGTTCTGGTCAAATGCGTTCCAACATCGTGACACTCTCTCCTTCAGCTCATTGTTGTGGTGCACAACACACAGTGTCCCAGCTGCTCTGCGTCTCTGTGCGTGCACGTGCGCCTGCACGCTTTCCCCCTTTGTCTGTGCGTCCTCGCACGCACGGCGTGGCAGGCAAATCCCGTCTCTGTAATTATAGATAAGCACTGGAGCATGCGGTGCTATTACACTCAGCCCAGCAGCTCTGCCGCTAGGTCGTGTTCGCGGCCCCGCTCTCGCTATGTTTAGAGCAGGCCTCTTCGCCGCCTCTTCGCAGGGGCCACTGAGCTCCCAAGGCTGGGGATAGACGGGTTCTTCCCCAAGAGACGGTGACGATTGTAGGGGAGAGACGAGCTCTCTATGCTGCTTGCCAGATCATTCCGCCGATAGTGCCGAGCTCCTGGGCAGGAGTCGGGGAAGCTTTTCTGAAAGGAAGAGATTTTCATTACTGCCTCTCGGCAAACACAGGAAAAGCCTTACGCATGAATCTGGAAATGTTTTCTGACAGGAACAGACTCAGTAGTTCTATATACAAAGCTTTTAAATCGGGCTCGGAGAAAAGAGCTTTCTTTGCTCCTTCTTAGCTCGCCGAGGCGGGATGAGGCAGGGCTCTTCCCCAGAGCCTGTGGGGGCTTTAAGGGAAGCAAGCTCATTTTATGGTTCATACGAGGCCGTGAAAGGCAAGGCGCTTGACAGTTCCTGCCAGACAACCATTTGTTTATTTTTTTGTCGTCGGCACGTTTTTGTCCACTTCTTCTGATGCGGCCATTTGAGCTGGGTCCAGGCAGGTGTGGAAGTGACGGTGAACAAGTGCAGCAGCTGGAGCTGGGAGCCAGAGTAGACGGATACAATCTGTGCATACCGATCTGCTGGCCACATTTCAGCACCTTGGATAGCGTGCTCACATACCCCGCGGTCTATAGGAGCATTTTTTAGGTTTCTAGTAAAGAAGACAACTCTAGCTGTCTCTCCAGCCACATATAATCAATGAAACTAATAAATTAGACACACATACACTCACACACACACATTAGAGTGTTTTTGTTATCCCTCGTCATCAATTTCTCTGTTTAGCTGTCATTCATATTTTGCTCCGATGCATCACAACATGGGACAGACAGTTGTATGTCATTTCATATAAAACAAGCATTGAAAATGCAATAGGTCTCGCAATAGAAGAGTTTAACATTTTTCGTTTTGCAAATGGATGAGTGGCGTTGCGTGGATGAGTGGCGTTGCGTGGATGAGTGGCGTTGTTTGTGTGAGTGGCGTTGTTTGTGTGAGTGGCGTTGAGTGGCGTTGCGTGGTTGAGTGGCGTTGCGTGGGTGAGTGGCGTTGCGTGGGTGAGTGGCGTTGCGTGTGTGAGTGGCGTTGCGTGTGTGAGTGGCGTTGTGTGTGTGAGTGGCGTTGTGTGTGTGAGTGGCATTGCGTGGTTGAGTGTCTCGTCTTCATAAACGTTGGACAGAGTAGCGGATTGCCTCGTTGACAAAGGCCACATAAATTAGACAAACGGAAATCCAGGTAAGCACACACTGACACGGGAACTGAACAGAAAAAGACAAGCATGCACATGCATTAAAGGACATACACACAAGCCTATGAAAACACATACAATGCTAAACTAAAGCACTAGGTAGTCAGATGAGACGTTATGCAAACCTTCTTTACACAGTAATCCCGCACCAAAATTAAATAGCAGGGCTAGATTTTCCTAGAGGTTAGAGAAGCTATGTGGCCTTTAATTGAGATAGATGGCCGCGTATGACAACTCCATGTTTGTTCTGGAGTGGTTTATTGTCCCAGGAGAGCCGCAGAGTCTCATGTGAAGCAGAGGCTTGAGGAGTGTCCGCATTTTGGCAGCCCCTTTATAACAAGCATGAGATGGGACCCGAAAACACTGGAATGAGAAGGGGCTGAAAGGAGCTAGTGACAGAGTTCAACTGGAGGAGAGGTGGGCAAAAACAATGAAAAGGTGGACAAGGGAGGAGAGAAGGAAAGGTGACAGAGAACTGCTGGAGGAGCAAAGAGGAGAAAAGAAATGCGACACGGCGGGCAGGGGAGGGGGCGGAGCGGGTAAAAAAAAAAACAAGACGGAGGGAAAGGCAGATAAGGGGAGGGGGAGCAGACGGTTGGCAGTGTCCTCGGCTCTGAAGTAAGTGTTTCTTAGCACATGTGTTTGTAGGGATGCCTATCATCAGGAGAAAGGGGTCGGAGGAGGCGAGGATCGGCCGTAAGCATGTGTGCTTTCTGAAAAACAAAAATGTTAGGGGACGGCTGGGGGGGAGGGGTAAGGATAAGCTGAAAACACAAGCTGCAATCACTTGTGTTTTCAGCCGATCCACGTTTAGTTTGCAAAGCAACTAACGAGGATCAGCTGAAAAAACAAGCACTTGCAAACTAAAGTAGGATCAGGTAAGTTAAGTGAAATAAAAGGGTGGCAAATAAATGTTTGGATTTTTGTAACGTGGTAATAATTCAGCCCAAAACGGCTGCAAGGCTGAAAGATGAAGCCGAGGCACTTATGTGAAGTGCTTGTAAGCCTGTGAAGTGAACAAACAGCGCAACGAGGGTTAGGTGGGAGATAAAAAACTAAACAAAGTGAGGCTGCAGGCATGAAGGTTTGAGACCCGGCATAGGCTCAACAACCTGGGAGTGTGGGCAAATCATTCGGTCAGCACGGAGCATGATGGCTTTATTGAGGGAGGCCCCCTGCGGCAGGGTAAAACCCCCGCTGGTGGCATATCACTCGGTCAGCATGGAGCATGTTAGCTTTATTGAAGGAGCCCCCCCGCTGCATGGCAAAACCACCCGCTGCTGTGACCGCATGCATACGCAACGCAGTGTAGGCGGAGGAAAAAAGCAACACGAGGTCTGGTGTTGAAAAAGCGAAAGAGCCGTAGGCGACATGGTAAAAAATACAAGCAACATGAGGTCTGGTGTGGGGAAAAGAAAAAGCGCCATAACACACTGATACAATGCCTGGTGTTGGAAAAGCGGAAGCGCCGTAACACACTGATATAATGTGCGGTGTTGGAAAAGCAAAAGCGTTGTAAGATGTAGTAGCACACACGCAAAATGAAACCCCGCAATTTGCCAAACTGTAAGCAGCTGTAAAAGCGAAAGCGCTGTAAGACGGAGGGAAAGGCAGATAAGGGGAAGGGGGAGGAGAAATGCGACACGGCGGGCAGGGGAGGGGGCGGAGCGGGGAGAGGGTGTGAAAACAGCAGGGGCCTGGAGTGCGGCTGAGGGAACTGATGTGCACGCGCTTTTAAGCTCAATGCACATGCGCATTGAGCTTAAAAGTCACGGGCACTGCAAGGAATCGCCACGATTCCTTGCAAGTTAGTTAAAGAGTGGTTAAGCCCCAATAGTCTCGCAAGCTCGATGCGCATGCGCATCGACAGGCGAGACCTAAAAACAATTTCATGGAATACCATTACTGAGGAACCATTTCATCTAAATTGTTTACTGAGAATTTTCAGAATGAATGGAATTTACCTTTTTGTAGAAACCAATTCATAGAATGTCTTGGTTGAAATTGGCTTTTGAATGCTTATTTTTTTAAGTGTAAATGCAATGGTTGCAGGTCTTACTTTCAGAAACAGTTTGACTGGAGATACTTATTTCAGTACTTTACTTCAGGGGATACTTTTTCATATTTACATCTTTTAATTGTCAAACAATTACTTCAGCTGCTTTTAATTCGCTAACCCATTACCACCTACCAACACCATCCATTGCTGACCTACTCACAACCCCTAAACACCACCAATTCCTGCCCCACAAGGCCCCTCACCACACCTAAACTACATTTATCCCTGAAGCCTAAAATCCTTTTCTACCCTTAAAATCAACCACCCCTGACCCATAAAATCACTCACTACCCCTAACTCCACCCATTCTTGAACCCACAAAACCCTTTCTATGCCTAAACCCTGTTTAAAGATGGTATGCAGTTCCTAGGTGAAGTGTAGGTGGGAGAAGGGGTGCTGGGGAGAGACAGGTCTTTCTTCGTAATGCCCTCACACACCTGGGGAGGTGTCATGCTTCATCATAGGGCGGTGCCCCTCGTCAGGCCGGCGCTGCAATGCCTGACAGGCTCCCGAAACCGGGGCTCTTTGTCGGGGATCTTTTGAAGCAGAAGCCGTTTGGTGAGTGTGGGTATGGGGGCCGGGTAGTGCACAGTGAGAAAGGTTTAAATAGATATGGAGCAGTACTCTACAATCAAAGTTTAATGGTAAGGTAGCTCTAGCCTAGATAAAAACAGGAGTGGGCCCCTATGAGGGTAATAATGTTCCTAAAGGGCAGTCTGAAAGAATGAGGTCAACATGTTTCGTGCCTGGACTTGCCCCTAACGGGTCACTTGACACTTCTTCAGGACCGTGAAAAGAGCAGTGAATCTGTGCACTACTGCCTGGTATTCGATAGGTTGATGAGAATTACCAGGGGCGGTAGATGTCCCTGTTGACGTGAACATGGGAATGATTTGACCTGTGTAAAGGGAACAAAAAAAGGGGGGAAGAAGAAAGGGTTGGGTGTTAAACATTTTTGCACATATGCCAACACATTGTTAATTGTTGTATGTTGCACTGAAGGAAAAAAGGTACACCAGTAGTGTAATGTGCGCCAGTCCGATTGTAACCTGGGCTGGTGTGACGGAGTACCAGTGGTTAAGCCTCGTCGCATGCAAAGTGTGCTTTTGCTGAATGCTCAAAACCAACGATCATTATTAAGATAATAGTCATCATTAGAATCGGAGGGCGTTGGACCCCGAAGGAACACTGAGAGTAGCCGCTATCTTTGCCAGTGAGTATTAGGGTATTTACAGTGACGGTAGTGGTGCCAGGTAACGAGGCAGTGGGCGGCCAATCGATAAAAACAATCGGTGAAAATAAACAAACCTAAAAACCCCACAATAGTCCTAAACTCGACCCAAGTTTGATGTAATTTTGTATTTTTCCCTTATTTTCATTAATTCACACACATCAGAGACAGACTACTCCATCCACTGTCTCTATAGCACTGTGAGTAAAGGCATGTACCCATCTGTCTTTAAAAAGAAGCACACTACAATGCCATGGTTGGCGGCCCCCTACTTTACTTTGCCAAAACATTTTTCTTTCCATTTTGTATCCTTTTTATTTTGTCATTTTTTTGTGTTGTTTAAATTGTGTCTTCTAGATACCGCAATTCAAAACGTATGGTAAATTTTCTTTGTACCAATAAGAACTACATTTTCCGGTAAACTGCATTAAGCTATAAAGGGTTTGTATACCTGTTCTAAGCACATCTGCCTAAAGGGAAACACAAGTTACAGGCCAATTTAAATTGTTTGCATTTGTGTAATTAAAAAAATGTATTGCACGTATTTTGCTACCAGATTTAGCAGGCCATGTGTCATGGATGGGCAGCCTGGAACTACATGGTGGCCATCCCCGTGGGCTGTCGATGCTGCTGTGCGAAGAAACAGGTTGATGGCCGTATGTGTCTAATTTTAGTGCAAGCGGCTCGGTTCTGGTGTGCATGGGTCTATTTCTGGTCATGAAGAGCCCAAAAGCTTGATTTCAAGAGCTCGAGAGCCACATCAAGTGTCCAAGACCCGAGAGTAACCACTTGGGGGTCAGAAACTCGCTGAAAATGGGTCCAGAAGCTGTTGGAGAGCCCTTTATTTCCCTGGAGTCAGATCAGAAGGCCATCAGACTAGCCATTTCTGTCATCCTAGGTTCCTGGGTTCAAGATGAAGTTGCAGTTCCTTTAGAGCAGAAGTCCAGCAGACGGCAGTCCTTGTAGCAGCACAGCAGTCCCTCTTCATGGCAGAGTATCCACAGGTCCAGAAGTGTGCTGAAGTGGTGCTGTATGAAATCCACATTTTAGACACATCTGAGCTTTTGAAGTGAGGAGAAACTTCTATAGATATGCCTTTGGTGTGCACAGATGCCCTGCCTCCTGGCCCTGGCTCCAGACCAATTACAATCCTTTGTGTGAACACAAGACACCGACTATTCAGGTGTAAGTGAGACCGGGCCAAGCTCCTCCCTCCCATCCTGCCAGAGATGGCCCATCCAGTCACACCTAAGCTTCCATTGTATGTGGCTAATTAGGAGGACTACACAAAGCCCAACTGCCAACTACAACCAGTAATGCAACCAGAGACAGGCTGCAGACACTAAATGTCTATGGAAGAAAATGCTAACTTTCTACATTAACAAGAGCCTCAAGTAAGTCAGAACCAAGTACTCAAATGCTACATTTGTTTTCTCTAAAACAATTTCACTTTTAACTTGGTATTGCCCATTCATGTTTCAGGTCTTTTGGTCACCAACGTGAATAATTCGGGCTTTTAACAATTGTGAAGAGATTCCTAAAAAGAATAACAGGTACATATCTCCTAGCAGTTGCATAATAGCTTTGTTAAATATTGAGAAAAGGAGGGCTAATCTCTCCTTTCATTCAGAAAAGATTTTCCATAAATAAGAATTTTCTTTTTGGTTTCACAGAACCCAGTCACAAGCCTGAACAGAATCCCTCAAAATAAAAAGGGTTTCAAAACGCGTTGGCACATATTTTTACCAACAGAGGACCAGTTTGTGTTAAAAATTGTATAGCAATTGAGGGAAATAATCTTTCTAAAATGTATATCCTCTTTTGCATGAAATGAAAATACCCCCATAGGCACTATTTAATCAATAATGGCAACCTTTAAGAATATGCGTATCATCGTTTGGACCTACTCTCACCTGGGTGTTAGATATGAGCGTGTTACTTTATGATGTATGTGCTGGACACCTGATTGGCTTATATATGTTATTTCCTCATGTGAATGTAATTTTCTTCTAGAATTACTATTCCCTGACGGAGGGCTACCCTAGCCCGAAATGCATTGGGATGGGAGGATATAAAACATTATTTTCATTGTTGAGGAACGTGATAGAAATTATTAGATTTTCAAACATGATGGAATGATGAACATGAAATACCACCATTGAAAAATAAAAACATTGCAACTTGATTTTGATGAACATTGGAATTATTTTGATAAGGTTCCCTCAATAGAGAGGGATATTGGCTGTGCTGAAGGGGACGAACCTCTAATGGGGAACGCTATTTTTCATTCATCCCTACGCACACCAGACGCTGTGCTTGAATCACATGGGCATGACACAGATCATCGTGTACCGATCTGAGTGCCTCATCCTATTGAGAGGCTCCCCTATGTTACCCCCATTTATCAGCTGTTCCCTCACTGTCCGTCATCGTAGTGGACTAACTGCCCTCTCCACACCTGACCCTTGCAAAGACGACTTGGCACCAGGTAGTAGCGAGAGACATTGACTGAGTTGAATAAATGCTTCAGAGACAGGGCGGAAGCGGTGCAAGAGACTGCGTGACTCCTTTGTGCTTTGAAACCTGTGAGTGAACTTCCAGAGTGGCTGCTAACCTCTCCCTTGTTTACGTCTACCTCCTAATTAAAACTGCTACATATTCCCACCTGCTTCCCGAGGCCCAAGACTATGTACGATTTGGCTGCGTGTGGGCCGGTGTCTGGGAGGCGGAATCTTCCATCCGGGGGTATAGGACAATCGGGGTAAACCCGAGGGCGTAGGGAGGCTTGGGCCACAGAGTCTGCAGAGGGTGAACCATTGACCACTGGGTACCAGTGGCACAACATGAGGGTGCTATGTGTTTATGTGCGTGCAGGAGCGTGCCATACGAACTGGCTGATACCGGTCGCACTGCGTAGTGGTGCGGAGTGAGTGTGTGTGAGTGAGAGTGATCATGTGTGGACCGCCTTGAGGAAAGTCAGAAAAATGGTCAGGCGATTTAGTCGATGTTTCTTAAGTAATTTTGCCCGGCGTTAAACGCCTCTAATACCATACGAAGTTTATCAAATAAAGAGGCAGGCGCTGGAGACAGGAAGACAGGAAACAAGTTTTATTCCGACGGAGCAGAACACATCAGATCGGACAACAAGGTATCGTCTCGAGGTGCTCTCTAACAGCCTCTCTGAGGCCTGGCCTTTTATACACTGGTTTACGACATGTGACCGCTCTTTATTACAATAAAGACATTGTGAAGTAATGAAAAAAAGACATCCCCGGTACCCCCCAGTTCCGGCTCATTCCAACACGTGGCTACAGTAGAGGTCCTCACCCCCCCATACAATAAGAGGGGGCTATCACGCAGCTGAGTGTTCCGCCGATTCCTTTTGGAATGTGTGCGCCTGATCGAATCTCAGGGGGTGGGGAGGTCATGATCAATAGTAGCTCCTTTGAAGAGGGGCGAGTGCATACAGTAGTGGGCAATAAACTGTATCCTCAGGCTAAGGGATGACCAGCGGTCCGTGCAGACAATCGGGCTCAGAGGAAGGGGTCATCAAAGGAGAGATATTCATGAAAGGAAGGATCGGTGTGGACAATCGAGCGTAGAGGAAGGGTTTATCAAAAGAGGGTATTCATGGAAGGAAAGGAGGTGTTGGTCAGGCGCGGGGTGTGATTCCCAGAGACAGAGTCATGCGGAAGGGGAGGGTTCATGACTTGTGCATGTGAGAGCGGGGGCAGCCAGGGTGCATGGGGGATGCTTGCAGGGTCAGGGAAGTGCGCTGATGATCGATCGTGAACAGGGAGACCATGGTACCTAAAATGGCTGTCGTGTATGTTCATACGTGAGTCTGAGGAATGGGCAAGATGGCGCAGATGATGTTCAGTTCACGAACTAAAATTCCACAGTCCTCCCTTTTAACATGTCTCGCCAGCTTGTCAATTCGGATCTATCCCCATAAGACCACGTATTTCTATCTCATAGAGGGGACTCATGTGCACAGTTCTAAAGTCCAAAGTCTTAGGGCACATACAGTTAGAAATGAGTGAACACAAAGGTGGCAAACATTGAATACCTAAGCAACACCCACACAGTACCACGACTGGTATCAGTATAAATGTAAACAACCTCCATCCCCAGTCCTTCAAAGTGTCCCAAAACTAGCTTCCAAGCGACCATCCTTCTTGCTCCTGGTGAACCTCTGAGGATAGTCTGTGGAGGTGTTCGATTGCTTTGTAGACTGAAGGCGAGTTATCTGGCACGTAGGTGAAACAGCTGGAGCCGATGATGCGGCATGCTCCTCCACGGTCGGCCAGAACCACATCTAGAACAAGGCGGTTTTGAAGAGCCACCAGGCGGACTGCCTGAAGCTCAGCCGTGTTGTTAGCGAGGATGCCAGCCGTGATGTTAATGGTTGTTTCTACTGCCTGAGTCAGGTGTCGGATAGCGCGGCTATTTGCCATTGGGCCCCACAGAGGAACAAGTCCCTTCACCGCATCCAGGAACTGTGCTCCGGTGGAGTCAGCTTGTCCAATGTCTCCGGCGCGCTTTTGCCGGTGATGGTAGGCTGGGGCCACATACGTGGGGGGAAGAATGAAGGCGATGTAGCACGTACCCCTCCAACCTTTCGGGAGCCAAGTGTAAGCTTTGATGCCACAAACAAAGTACATATTCGGAGAAGCAACAAAGGAGGGGGGGATCAACTGAGACCAATGTTCTGGTGATGTGGCAGGAACTGTGACCCACCAGCTGTGTTCCCTGGCCTTCGAGGCACACGAGACCTGTGACATTGATGACAGACAGGGCCACAGTCAGAGTGGCAGCCATTCGCTTCCGCAGGTAGGAGAAGGTGGGTCTAGCTGGATTGTGGAGCACTTGCATTTCAACTCGTTCTTTGGCAGGGATGTTCATATGGAAGGCGGAACCTGAGGTCACGGGACAAAAGGGGGCAGACGTCCTTCCTGTTTTGTTCATCCAGAACCCATAGTAGAAGTGTGACACTGTTTGACCAAAAGCGGCGTTGTCCTTGTGGCTTTCCTGCAAGAGGATCAACCAGGCGAGGCAGGAGCCGTGAACTGAGAAAGGAGAAGGGATGAAGGGGATGGAGTGTCCAGTGGCATGCGGGAGCAACCCGCAGACCCAGCAGTTCGTGGCATTTGCAGCAAGGTTGTGCTGGTGCAATAGTTGCACGAAGGAATTGTTCCAGAACTCCTTACGCCTTTCTCGGAGCTGAGGCGAAAGGGAGATCAGGTGATGCTCTTTCATGGTGGTTGGCTGTGCAGTGGTCGGCAATATCTGATGAGCGGGTGTGCTTTCCTCCAAGATCCAGAAGGAAGTCATGAGGAGGAGGCAAAGGAGGAAGAGAATGAAGAAGGCGATTGTCTTTGATTTGTGCAAATTGTCAGCCTTTGGGTTCCTGTAGTGGGTATTTCCGGTTGCTTCCATCATCTTCTTATCTGGCGCTTCCATCATCTTCTTATCTGGCGCTTCCATCATCTTCAAGGTGCTCGGTAATGGGCAGAACCACAGACTTTGTTTAGCTTCTCTCCGGGTGACCCTTGGTTGTTTTAGGCCACCGTTCTGAGATTTTAACTTAGTCCGTGGTCTACTTAGCCGAAGCTCCCTCCTTTTTGACGCAGGAAATACCCTTCCCGGGATGGCACAGTGGGATCAGAGAATTTTGCAAGTTCAAGTGCCTCGGTATCAGGATAGCAGTTCAGTGATGGCCGGTCTTTGTTCAGGAGCTCTTCTTGGGTGTCGACGTTTTCTGTCGTGGCCAGGGTCGAGGAGACCTTCTTGCAGTGGTGTGCGTGCAGCCAGTGCCTTTTCCCCTCTATTCGAAGAGCCGTCCGAGTGGTGATCAGTACTTGCCAGGGGCCCGTCCACCGGGGTTCCAGACTCTTTGCCCGTTGAAAATTCCGGACTAAAACATAATCTCCCGGTTGGATATCATGACCGGGACCCCTGGAAGCATCGGGGATGGCCTGCTGCACCTGTTGATGAATGACAGACAACGTTTTAGTTAATTTGTATAAATAATCTGATAGCAGGACGTCGGGGACGTCGTGAATGGAGGTCGGTTTGGGGGCAGTCCAGAGGTTCATTGGTCGCCCAAACACAACCTCGTAGGGGGTCAAGTGGTGCTTAGTGGGAGTGGAGCGCATCGATAGCAATGCCAGTGGGAGGGCATCTGGCCACTTAAGTCCTGTGGTGGCCACTATTTTTGACAGTTTCAGTTTCAGTGTAGCATTGTGTCGCTCAACTAGGCCAGCGGATTGGGGGTGGAAGACCGCATGAAACCTCTGCTTTACCCCCAGCCCCTTCAAGATTAGTTGGATAACTTCAGCTATGAAGTGGGGGCCATTGTCGCTCCATAAAATTCGACAAAGGCCGTAGCGAGGGAAAAACTCTGTCAGTAGTACTTTGGCAGTAGTCATGGCAGTGTTATCACGGGTTGGATAGGCTTCCACCCACTTGCTGAAGGCGCATACAATGACTAATACGTACTTCAAGCCTTGGCATCTCTCCAGCTGGATGTAATCCATCTGGAGGACCTCAAAGGGGTGGTCGGGGATCCCAAACCCTCCCCGGGGTACCACAGTTCCTTTCCCGGGGTTGTGTTGTAGGCAGATAAGGCACTGCTGGACCAGGCGTTTGGCTGAGTCGGGGATTTTGTTGTTGTGCCAGACTTTGGAAGTGAGTTCAATCATGGGGGCAGAACCTATGTGTGCAGGGGAGTGTGCCATAGTCAGTACGGGAATCAAGTATGAGTCAGGCAGCAACCATTTGTTTGTGTCTTTTGTCCGCCAGCAGCCTTCATCGTCCTTTAGACCCACCCGTGCCCACTCAGTCAGTTCGTGAGGTGTGCTGGCCGACTGGATGTCCCTAATCGTTTCCCTAGCGTCAGTCCATTTTTCTGCTTGTGACCTGGTCACATATATGCGTGTCATCGTCCTATTCTCAGCTGTGGTTCGGGCAGTGATGTCGGCCAGTGCGTTTCCCTGTCCAACTAAGTCCGTCACCTTCTTGTGTGCCTGGCATTTGATCACTGCTAATCGTTTGGGGAGGAGAACTGCTTCAATCAGGGCGGAGACTAGATCTCCGTGAAGGATGGGCGTGCCGTGGGACGTCAGGAATCCCCTTTCCCTCCACAAGAGCCCAAAATGATGAACCACCCCGAAGGCATACTGGCTGTCCGTGTAAATGTTCGCCGTGGTTCCTGCTGCTATGATACATGCTCGTGTGAGGGCAATTAGCTCTGCCGCCTGTGCGGATCGTTGCGTGATGCGGGCTGTTTCAACTACTGTTCGGGCTGTCGTCACCGCATAGGCAGCTGAGGTGGTGCCGTCTGGGAGTTTGATACAAGAGCCGTCTACCCATAATTCTCCATCAGGGTCTGTAAAAGCAATGTCTCGGAGGTCAATTCTACTCCTGGTCTGTTCGTCCGTGAGGGTCACACAGTCGTGTATAGGGGACACATCGGGGTCATTTTCAGGCAAGGGCAACAGTGTAGCAGGATTCAAAGTTGTGCATCTCTTTAGAGTGATGTGGGGTGCAAGTAGAGTCAATTCGTACCCCGTCAGTCGTGCACTAGTCAGGTGTTGAGTCTTGGTCTGGTTCAAAAGGGTGTCAACTGCGTGGGGTACTAACACCGTGAGAGAGTTCGAAAGTACAATTCCCTCACTCTGACGGATAGAGACAGCAGCGGCGGCTACTGCTCGAAGGCAGGCAGGTAAAGCTCTGGCGACTGGGTCAAGAGTGGCAGAGAAGTAGGCACAAGGGCGTTGTTTGGAGCCGATGGGCTGAGTTAGAACAGACAATGCGCATCCCTCCCTTTCGTGAGTGAAGAGGGAGAAGGGCTTGGAGTAATCTGGTGTTCCTAGGACGGGTGCCGAGCAAAGGGCATCCCGCAACTCCTTAAAGGACGCTTGGCATTCGGGGGTCCAAGGGAGTGGGAAGGGAACATCTTTGGCCAACAGGGAAAGTAGGGGCTTTATAATGAGACTGAAATTTGGTAACCATTGTCGGCAAAAAGAGGTAAGGCCCACCAATGAACGGACTTGCTTCTGTGTTTTTGGGATGGGGGTGTCTAGGATGGTTTGGATTCGGTCGGGCGTAGGTTTCCTCCCTTCTTTGGACAGGAGATGGCCTAGGTATGTCACTTGAGGCTGTCAGAACTGCAGTTTCTTTTTGGAGACTTTGTGGCCATTCTCCGCAAGAAAGTGCAAGAGTTGGATAGTGGCCGTGATTGCAAGTGGAGTGGTGTCGGCCGCCAAAAGGATATCATCGACATATTGGATCAACACCACTCCATCTGGTAGCTGGACGGCGTCCAGCTGTCTTTTGAGGGCCTGGCTGTAAATGCTGGGACTTTCAGTGTAGCCCTGGGGAGCTCTACAAAATCGGTACGAACGGTTTTTTAAGGTGAAGCCGAAGAGATAACGGCTGTCTGGATGGATGGGGATAGAGAAAAATGCATTCTTGAGATCAATAACGGTGAAGGTGGTGGCAGTGGACGGGATGAGGGTCAGAATGGTGGTGATGTCTGAGACTACGGGGTACTGTGGCACCACCACTTTGTTGACTTCTCGCAGGTCGATGATGAAGCGGTACGCTTTCTCATCTCCCTCACCTTGCTTCTTAACAATGGGTAAGATAGGGCTGTTGCAGACATTACTAACCACTTCCTCTACCACTCCTGCATCTACCAGGGACTGAATAATCGCTACCAATGCCTTCTCGCCTTCGGGCGATATCCGGTACTGTGGGAGTTTCGGGAGTATTGCGTCTGGTCGAACAGTTATGTGCACAGGGTCGATCATCATTCGTCCTACATCCGAGTCGTTTCTGGCCCATAGGTACAGGGGTAGGGTGTCGAGCAAGGATGGGTCAGCATCAGTTATAGAGTACATATGTCGTGCGGGGCGGGATCTGGACATGCTCGGGTTGTCGTACAGGATGACTCGGACTCCATCTGGGGAACACCTAATAGTAGCTCGGAAATGTTTTAGTAAATCAATACCCATAATGGCGTCAGGGGAGTTGGAGGAGAGCAGAAATGTCGTGTCAGTGGGGTTATTTCCTAGGTCAAAGGAGATAGGTACAGACAGGGGATTAGTGGAGGACGTTCCATCGAAACCTATCGATGTAATGTGTGAGCCAGACAAGGGTGCCCTTGGAATCAATCGCTTTGATAATACACTACGTGTCGCTCCAGTGTCTACCAAGAATGGAGACTTTGTACCCAGGACCTTAGCGGTGACGTAAGGACCTTGCTGGTCAACACAGAGCTCGACTGGATCCCTCCCTTGCCCCTGGCAGTCCTATGCGAAGTCGGGAGTGTTCTCACTGTCAGATAGTTGGTACTGGTTCTGTCGGGGACGGTCAAATGTGTTCGATCTTCCTGGTCTGTCGCTGTTGGTGTCGTTTGTGTACCCCCGCCCCTGCCCTCTAGTCCTGGGGCCATTCGTCATGTCCCTCGTTTCTTTATTTTTAATTAGTTCCAGAAGAACCGGACATTGAGACTTCCAATGCCCGAATCCTTTGCAAAATGCACACTGATTATCTTCTATGTCCCTACGTCCAGAGTAGGGAGTGGGTGTGCGGTCCTTTGGGGGTGGATTTCTAGGGGCGATTGATTGGTAGCTCCCCCTGTGTAGTTCTTTCCCGACTGCCACCCCTTGTATCTGGGCTATCATCACCCTTTCTTTCAAATCTTTCTTCTTTCTCTCGATTGCCCTATCATTCTCATTCTTTTGGTGTTCGTAGTACTGAGCCATTTGGAGGATAGCGGCGGGTTTGGAGGCCCCCCAACTACTCTCGCTCGTTTGTAACTTTTGGGAAACCTCTTGTGACAGACCCTTTACGTAGTTTTGCACAAATAGGTGTTGTCCGGTTGCGGTGGTCATGTCTTGGCCACTGTAGTCGGAGAACACCGTTTCAAATCGGGAGAAGTATTCTGATACGTCTTCCTGGGGTTTCTGACGGCAAGCCATGACTATTGACCAATCTACCTTTTTCTCTGGGATCAAGGTTTTTAGCTTCTGGACTATTTTGTCCGGAAGTTCCAGTATGTCCTTTATCGGTTTCCTTCCGGGCTCTCGTCGTCTATCTAGCTCACTGAGTTGATTCCAGGTATGTCCGAACAGATCTGTGTGATCGGCTTTCCGGATTTGCTTCCACACGTCAGCCGGCAGACATAACCCGAAAAACAAATCAATGTCTGCTAGAGTCATTATCGTTGAGCCCAAGGCTGTGCCTAATTCGGTGTAAAATGCTGTCGGGTTCTTCCTTAAATCAGGCAGGGTTTGCCTAAAGGTTAAAATATCTTGTCGATCCCATGGTTGGTAAACCCAATTGTACACAACCATCCCTTTTGCATCTGCGTGGTTGATATCATCGTTTGTTCCCTGACCTCTTGGGGGAACCCAGTAGGGGGCGGCTTCTCTGATAGGCATCATAGTGTTGGCTACTTCTAATGGGGACTCAGCCGTTTCAGGGACTGTGATCTTAACCTCTGGTTTCTGTTCCGTGAGGTGGCGGAAGACTTCAAGCGTTTGCATGAAGAGGTCCGTCACATCGCGCTCAGTCCCATCTCCAACATCGACCTTTCTATATAGAGCCGTCAGCTTAGCAGGACCCTTATTTTGATACCTATCCTCATATGCGTTCAGGGTGTGGTAGCTGAACCGTAAAATGAAATGCCGTCTGTGGCTACCGGCATGTGAATTGTGCATATCCATCGTATATTCTTCGCTCTCCTTCCGTTCTACCAGTGTCTTTGCTATCTTGTCAATCCCATCCCGCTCGTCTTTGCTCAACCTATTTGGTCTGGCTGTTGGCTGCTTGCTAGTCTCGAGTTCATCTGATGTTGTTACCAATGTGGCCGGTGCGAAGGCCGTAAGAGCCGGGGCACTAGCGCTAGGGTCACCCTCGCCCACACTCAGAACTGATAGGTGCTGTGCTAGAGGCTGGCAGGGGGCATAAGGAGGGGGCATGTAGATAATCGGAGGACCTAGCAGTAACTCGTCGTTTGCCCGTTGTTTGGAGGGCATCTCCGGGTAGAGCGTAGTGGGGGTCCTAACAGGGCATTGGCCTGCCGACCCTGATTCTTGCGTTTGTCTAACTTCCTCTCTCCTTCTTATTTCTTCATCTAGTTCCTTAGCGGCCAGGTGGGCTGCCTTTCGTAACTCTTTCCCTATTTTTGCTTCTTCTCTTTTCCTTCGTTGCTCTGCTTCTTTGCGCCACATGCCGATACTATCGAGCATGGTGGGCGTTGCCTTATTTGTTCTAACAGCTGCTTCTAACGTTTTTATTTTATGATCATCAAAGGAACCTATCAGTGGCCACTGACTTTCGGGGTCCTTTTTTGTATATTTATGCCATAACTTACTATAAGCTATAGCGACTAGTCCTTGTTTAGTGAACATGTCCTTATTAGGGGTGCCTTCCAATGGAGCTGGATGGTTCATCTCTAATAAGCGGTCCGGGTTGTACCAACTACCAATCAGTGGGGAGAAGACAGGCATGACAGATTACAACGGGGGACAAAGGTCCGCACTACCTATCTTTCACTATTTGCAAAGACTAGACAGAATATTGCTATTCTACGTTATTTGCAAGCAGAGAACCTCAAAAGAACTATACTCCAAACAATCTATGTTCGGACAATCAATCAGTGGGGAGAAAAATAGGTACGGCAGATTACAATGGGGGACAAAAGTCCGCGTTACCTACCCTTCACTATCCGCAAAGGGAGATAGAATATTCCTATTCCTCCCCGTTTGCAGGCAGCGAATATCTCAAAGAGCGACAAAGCAAATACTAGTATTTCAATCAATCAAACAATTAATCAATTCGCAATTCGTCGTGTGTCACGACCTTACCCGGACCGCATGGACAGGTTCTCGTCTTCCGCTTCCAGCGCCCGATCGTCCTCTACTCTCTGTTGCTACCGCGGCACTCCTGATGGTTCCCAGTCAGGACCGTAGATCACTCGGGAGAGGTCTGCTCGGAACCAGTGAAGTTCGGATGATCGGCTTTCAGACGAGGGTCTATCGGACAGGAGCTCTCCCGTTCGTTGCAGTCGTTCACTCTGTCGTCGGGACCTCTCCCACTGGATCCACGTGTCGCTGATGGGCCCCACGTTGGGCGCCAATTGAGGAAAGTCAGAAAAATGGTCAGGCGATTTAGTCGATGTTTCTTAAGTAATTTTGCCCGGCGTTAAACGCCTCTAATACCATACGAAGTTTATCAAATAAAGAGGCAGGCGCTGGAGACAGGAAGACAGGAAACAAGTTTTATTCCGACGGAGCAGAACACATCAGATCGGACAACAAGGTATCGTCTCGAGGTGTTCTCTAACAGCCTATCTGAGGCCTGGCCTTTTATACACTGGTTTACGACATGTGACCGCTCTTTATTACAATAAAGACATTGTGAAGTAATGAAAAAAAGACATCCCCGGTACCCCCCAGTTCCGGCTCATTCCAACACGTGGCTACAGTAGAGGTCCTCACCCCCCCCCCATACAATAAGAGGGGGCTATCACGCAGCTGAGTGTTCCGCCGATTCCTTTTGGAATGTGTGCGCCTGATCGAATCTCAGGGGGTGGGGAGGTCATGATCAATAGTAGCTCCTTTGAAGAGGGGCGAGTGCATACAGTAGTGGGCAATAAACTGTATCCTCAGGCTAAGGGATGACCAGCGGTCCGTGCAGACAATCGGGCTCAGAGGAAGGGGTCATCAAAGGAGAGATATTCATGAAAGGAAGGATCGGTGTGGACAATCGAGCGTAGAGGAAGGGTTTATCAAAAGAGGGTATTCATGGAAGGAAAGGAGGTGTTGGTCAGGCGCGGGGAGTGATTCCCAGAGACAGAGTCATGCGGAAGGGGAGGGTTCATGACTTGTGCATGTGAGAGCGGGGGCAGCCAGGGTGCATGGGGGATGCTTGCAGGGTCAGGGAAGTGCGCTGATGATCGATCGTGAACAGGGAGACCATGGTACCTAAAATGGCTGTCGTGTATGTTCATACGTGAGTCTGAGGAATGGGCAAGATGGCGCAGATGATGTTCAGTTCACGAACTAAAATTCCACAGCCTGTGATTCACGACACTGCCCGAAGGTGCTGCATTATACATGGATTGTTGCCAAAAGCACAATACCTTTTGACTTTGGATTTTCCCTCTTGGCCCCGCGGGTGCTGCTAAAAAGTGTTCTAGTTTCTGGGTATGTACATAATTTTGATATTGCGCACCACATAAGGGTGCTCTCTCTCAACTAGGGAGTGGGGGATTACATTAGGAATTGTCCACAGTGTGCATAATACTGATATCATAACAATACAAGTGTGCCTAGTACTGCTAGTAATATTATTGAATTTGTTTTATGCCCAAAAATATATGATGGACATGTTATAAAGACTGAATATGTGTTGAATATAAACATTTTTACATACATCCTGCGTGAAGTCTCTTTTATGACACTCAGTGTATTTATCACAAGTGGCTGCTGTGCCTTTGCTTTACATTTTGCCTCTATAGTAAACCTGACTGCTCAATGCCAACCTACCTAAGATTGAGCAATGGGTTATACAGTGAGTGTAATCACCTATTCTTGACGGAAGCAGTAGTTCTGCCTGACTGGGGATATCCCTTCAGCCAACGAGGCACTGCTGGTTCAAAACCCCCCTCTCTTGCATTTACCTGTGTGCTTGTCTCAATTGATTCCTCCCACCTGCACCCTCTGTGCTGCTTTCCTCCACCCTGTGTGATTTTCGCTCTTGCCCTACCATGTTTCTTTCGCGTACCCTGCAGATTTCCCCCTCTTGCTTATGCATTTTCTCTATTCTTGCTTCAGCATTCTACCCTCCCTCCCCCATGTTGCTTTGACGTTTTCCCCCATTCTCCACCGGGTTGCTTTGCCACTTACCCTGTGCTGCTCCATCCCCCTGCTTTGAAAAAAATGACTTTTGTGCATTTTCTTTTCTTTTTAGTTACAGACACTGCTCAGCATTATGGATTTTGAACAACATGGCTGAAAACCATTGGCAAAGTAGAGGTGGGCGAGTGAACAAATTAGTAGGGAGAGCTGAACAACAGCAGAGCCAAGAGTCTGGCCCGGCTCTTACAGCCCATGCATGAGCTGAGCCCTGAAAATGTTAGCTATATACATTATACAACAAATATCACATAAAGTCTCTTCAAAATTCAAGAAAGTGTATTTCTTTATTATGTGGAAGCATTGACATTAATATTTCACAATATAACACTGCACTGAGAAGTGTTTTTTAAAAGTGATAGTTTTAATAAATAGATTATCAGTGAACTAAGAGGCAAGAAAGTTGTCATGTAAACCTTGTACGTGGCCCAGGTTAATATAGAGTAACATTATAGTTTATTAAATCTAACTCAAATTGGTTTTTAAACAACAGGTATTCTGAACTCACATATTTGAAAGTGCTTTCATACGCGATGATGAAGAAAAACAAATTTTGGAGCTTAAGATCACACAATTTAAGCGGGGAAGCCACAACTTATCTAGGATTTCTGGTTTTATTTTATGAAAATCAGCCAGTAAATGGGTATCTTTTTGTCTTCTCTTATGTTAGGGCTTTGTTTTTACCATTTTGTGCATTTTATGCAGTTTTTATTTAGCACAGATTTGACTTGAAGGTTCTGGGGCACATTAAATGAGCATCAGTTACATTATGCAAGGTTATACTCTTCGCTTATAGCATTGGGAGATTAAGTTGTTTGGCCACAATCACAGGATGATTGTCCAATGCCAAGATGCAAACCTGATTTCCTAGTTCCAAAGTTGGCGGCTCTGGCCATAACACCACATCCTGGGTAGAGTGGAAGCCACATAAAAGCCCAGCTTGTTATAGACTCGAGGTTCCAACAGGATCTCGAGCTGAGCCAGAGCTGGGCTTTACACTGAAGCCTGGATCGAGTTTTCAGTGGCAGGCCCGCCTCTACTTATATGTTTGTACAATTCCCAGTTTTTATATCGTTAACCTACTGTTGCACTAGTGCGAGGTTCACTTGCAGCTTTTAAGGTGGACAAGTCCCCTGCTAGTTTGTGGCCACTTTGCTGCAGTGGGCGTATCAAGAACAACATGCTTCAGTGCCAAAACTGAATTGCATTCCTCAGTTTTCATAGGTACTTCTGCATTTCTGTTATTTATGCAGCTAATTATGTTTGCGCAAATGCACCTTGATGTGATTGATGCTGAATTGCATATTACTTTTTTCATCAGTTGCTAATCATTTTTTTGAAATTGTGCCCGAGACATATCCTCCAAAAACATAAGTTCCTCCTACTTGAACGAGTGGTTGCCTCTTTTCATTTCCATAGGGAACTCTGCTCCTCGGTGACCCAGAGTGTACATGATACAATGGCAATAAGAGTCCTCAGTGAGACTTAGAGGCATATTTATCAAAGTTTTGTGTCACCCTTGCACCACACAAGGTAATGCAAGGACTATGAAAAACCTAGAGGAGAGCTGCCAAGCCACGCAAGGCCACCTTGGGTGGCCCTGCAGTGCTTGGTAAATCCGGAGTAACGCAAGGCAACGCAAGTCACTTCTTTGCATTACTCTGCCCCAGGGAAGTGTTCAATGGGGTCACCAGGGACCTCAGGTGTGAGAGAAAACTCTGCAGGTAACAAAGTGTCGTGTGCGTGATTTCATTATATTATCAGAAGGTGTGCAGGACCCACACATTCTGCACATCACCATTACATGGTGTAATGAATGAGACATTACACCTTGTAAAGGGGAGCTTGCACATAGCACAGGGACAGGCGCATCTCTAAGACTGACATTAACCAACGCAGAGGGCCTGAGCAGGAAGGTGTGCAGGAAGCACTGTCCTCATAGTGACATCTCAGAAAGCCTCGCGAGTAAGAGGACAGCTTGCAGGTTGCATAGAACTGATGCATCTCTTTAACTGGGAGCATTGGGGCTGTGCAGGGGCCGCCATCTTCATACTGATATCACAAGTGCCATCAGGTAGAGGGTAGGTGGTTGGTGCAGGAGACAAAAGGACACTTGCATTAGTCTACAGACACTCTTGCACACTCGCCAGGGTAGCACACCAATGGGGAGACGCCTGGGTCTGTGGTTGAGATGAACCCACAGCTCTTTGGAGCCTGTGAGCAGCCGCGGTCGGTAGTGGAAGTACCTGCCGGGCGGTGACATGGGGAGGGGGAGGGGCAGGGTGGGGGTTAGTAATCCATGGATTACAAGCTTGACAGGTAAGTAAACATATAAATAAATACAACGAATTTCGTTGTGTGCACTGCATCCCAAAATGCGATGCAGTGCGCACAACGAAATTTGTTTTATTTATTTATATGTTTACTTACCTGTAAAGCTCGTAGTCCATAGATTACTAACACCCACATTGCCCCTCCCTCTCCCCACGTCACCGCCCGGCAGGTACTCCCCCTACTGACCGCGGCTTCCTGTGAGGAGTCTTCTCATTATCGGCACCTGGTTTTGAGGACCGGGAATGGCCCAGTCCTGAACATTTGGGTGGGTTACTGTTCCTCGTGCCTACTGTAGGACTCCTGGTTACCAGTAACCCCTGTCGTTTTCAGCGCTTAGAAACAGCAGAAGTGTGGTTGGAAGCGCTTGACATCTTGTTGTTATTTTAGTTATTTGCCTCATTCTATAGACTTGAGCTATAAGGTATATGAGAGCAGACAGTACTGTTAACACAGGGACGGAGGCACAGATCTATAGATTGTAAATGCAATGGTTCTCAAGTATTGTTGAGTGGATCGTGGGGTTATTGCAGGAATATATGCCTCATTCTATAGACTGATAGCAACCAGTAGCAGACAGTGTGTGAGAAGGGACTCGGTGTGTATGTATGTATTGGTATCCTAGAGGTGAGTGCAGCACAATAGTCCTGTACCTAGCAGCGAGAAAGATATAAGCGCTATGCCCATGGTGTGGGCAGTGATTCCACATCATGTATAGAAGTGTGGGTAGCACCAGGGCTTTAAGTGGGAAAAAACTGGGGGTTCTCTAAAAGGGGTGTGGCAATCTTTTTACTTAAAGGGGTGTGGCCTATCCGAGTAGGGGAGTGGTCTAAATCAAGAAAACTAGCATTGTGTGCTTAAGAAAATAATGAAGTCGCATCCAGCAAAGGATACTAAAATAGGCAAAAAAGTATATTTATTAAGTATAAGCCATAAAATACCAAACACTTAAAAAAAACATTTGCTATTTTCAAACTTAGAATTTAAAAACCATCTTCACCATAGGAAGTGTTATTAAATTCAGAGTTCAGGCATAGGTGCCACTAGAGCCAAATTTCGGGGGGGGGCTAAGAAAAAAATTCGGGGGGTGAATCTTTAAGCAATAGTCAGAGTGGAGCAGCAGGGGCTCTGAGAAGGGGTGAGACAACAACAATTCTTCATTAATATGCAAATGGTCTTTCAAAGACCTGTAAAGTGCTCGGGTGCGGCTGTGTGTGTGCCCGGGAAGCATCTCATCCCGGGCTGCCACACACGACAGGGGGCTTTGAGTCCAATGGGTGTTGGGCACCTGAGTTCAGGGATACAAGAGTCCATGTGTCTATCTTGCCGTTATGGGAAGATATGCAGGTAAACATGTCACAAAGCATTCCCCATGTTATCCTATGGGCAAGATAGCCTTTCAATAGTGAAACACGAAATTGGCAGTATTTCGCTATCAAGACATGTTACCCACACTAGTAACACCAAACAAAAACCGGGACGTCTGCTCACCCTACCTTTGACCTTTGAGGCCCGAAAATAGAGCCCCCTAGAGCCCCCTTTCGAGGCACTCCAAAAAAACTGGGGGGACTCAGCCCCCCACAGACCCACCCCTCTTAAAGCCCTGGGTAGCACGGACTTGCAGGTCTGTTGATGGGCTTGAGGCTTAAGAAATGAGGGGTTCTGGCTCAGGGTGCCTTTGAAAAGTTGCTTCTTTGGTTCCTTTTTAAATTGCATGAGCGGCTCTGAAGAAACCACGGGACAAGTGTGCCAGTCTGTATGCCTGGCATCGGGGAGGTGATGGGGGAGGGGCAGGTAGCACCGAGGCAGGTGCCAGTGCCAGTCTTTATTAGCTGACATCAACAGGCCGACTGTGCGGGTCCCTGAGAAGCTGATGTCAGCTGTAAGATAGTGGCGTGTGCTGGTAACACGGGCACTGACATATCCATCTATGGGCTGAAAGAGAAACTGATGCATCGATCTATAGGCTGACAATTACCAGGTACTTGACATGTACGCGGGAGTGCCCTCGTAATACAGAGAGAGAGGCTTCTCTCTACAGGATTAAATCAACCGCGACATCAGGTGTGAGCCACGGAAGTGTACTCCGAAGGGCGTGCATGGACCACCCTATGCAAATCGAGGCCCTGTACAACCTTACTAGGGGCTGTAACGTGCTATAAAATAATACGACTGAGGAAAGTGTTTAGGCCTCGCAAGGGTGTGAGCACTGTACATTGCCCACAGCAGAGAGCCTACCCGAAGGCAGGCATGAGCAGGGACAAGAGGGGTGACTGTGCAGGGCCTGTACTACAGGTGCAGTGACAGTCACTGGCAGCCGTGCAGGCAGCAGTGTTGTGTATGTGCTGAAGATTTACACGGCCTCACACACTATGCAGGCATGAGAAATGTGCGGCAGCCCCATCCCTTGCACCAGCGCTCGGTCTGGCTACAGAATCTCCATGGGAACGCAGGCCGGAAGAGCCAATGAGGAAGGATCCTGAGAAGCGGCGAAGTCAACAACACAAAAGGGAAAACAAATGCTTTGGACCAGAAGGAAACTCATCCCGACACAAGTAGAGGGCTGCGTGGATCACCGCTTATGCCTGGGCAGATTGAGGGTCAAAAGGTGTGACCTTAAGGGACACCAGATGCTAAGGCCAGAGTGAGCCTTTTCAGCACGTGGTACGCTGAGTTTAGGTTTGAGAGCTCACAAGGGCGGGGAGGAGGAGCGATTATTTTTCCTGCACACAGCACTTCAGAAGGAAGTGCTGGGCTCATGCATGGCAGGGACACCGAAAGGCCTGGAAAAATGCTTTGCTCGATCGCGGGTGCTTTCCTGTCGGCCCAATTCAGGTCTCCGGGGCTAATTTGAGTCAAAGCCAGACACGCTAAACTGGTGAGAAGACAGCTGCTGTCCTTGAAAACACAAGCAGCAGGTATTAATGGAAAGTACAGAATTGTCAAGTACCTCCAATCTGAGCTTTGGCCTTCAGGGGCTCTCGAGGTCAAACAGTGACGCTTGCTCTTGGATGGTGTGACGGGATATTATGGTTGCCATTCACTCCGGCCCTCTTCTGCACCTGTATTGCCCTAAAGGCAGTGCTTTCAATGGTCCGGTACTCACCGGTACTGAGCACCGGCATTTCTTAAATTTATCACTCTGAGTACCGGAACATCTCTACTGCCGATGAGAGTACCGGTACTCATGAAAAGGTAGGCTCATTGGCTGAGAGTGCTAATGAGCATGAATGGAACGTGTCTGGTAGCCAAGGCACCGCTTCTGTAGCCACAATCTGAGCCCCAGCTGAGCTATTCAGCAGGGCTCATTTGAATAATGTCCGGGTGCTCACAATCACGCTGTGCTTAACAGAGCAGGAACAATTCAGGCCCTGTGCTGTCAATCACATTCACACTATCCTCTGCATTTTCGCAGTCACAGGAATCATGGAAGTCCCCTCGCAGTGGCAATTAAAAAAGCCATGGTGAAGAGTATAAAATGGCTTTTAACATACTGAGTCTATTGTGAGTCTGCTTATGTTTGTGTGTTTGCCTGCATTTGTATGCCTGTTTTTTGTAAGAAAAGAGTGAGAGAGAGAATCAAGACACTCTCAGGAGATATTTGAAAGAAAATGGGTTGCACTTTGTGTGTACATGCCTGCTCGGCAACAAAGGTTCATAAATAAGGTAGTAGGGAGGGTTGGTGGGTGGGTGAGTGATAGAGCGGATGGATGAGTGAGCAAGGGTGGATGTATAGATGGATGGATGGATGAATGAGTGAATGGATGGATGAGTGAATGGATGGATGGGTGAAAGAGGGTGGATGATTGGATAGAAGGGTGGATGATGGATGGTTAAGTGAAAGATTGGATGGATGAATGAAAGGGAGGGAGGATGGATGAAAGGGTGGATGATGGATGAGTGAAAAGAGGGATTGAGTGAAAGGGTGGATGGAATGAAAGGGTGGATGGTATAAAGGAGTGAAAGGGTTGATGGATAGATGAGCGAAAGGATTGATGGATGAGTGAAAGGTTGGATAAAGAGATGGATGAGTGAAAGGATGAATGGATAGGTTTAAAGATGGATGGAGGGATAGGTTTGGATATGAAGGGTGGACAAACGGAATGGTGAAAAACTGAATCATGGGTGAAAAACTGAATAGATGTTAGAATGTAAAGGGTAAATGGTGGACATCAGCAGGTAAATGGTAGGATGAAAGGATGAAGGGATAAATCAATGGAAGAGACAAGAGATATCTTCTGAGGAGGGTCATGATGATTTGCTTCATTTGCTTGGTGCCATAAGAGCTTTGGTTCGAATTGGGGGTATTTTCAGTTTCTTCCTACTCACGTGCTCCAAAATATATAGTATTGTGCCAAACAACAGCAATTACCAGTATGGCATTAAGAAGGTGCAACTATTGCAACAAAAGGAAATGTTAACTTGTTATCGCATTTCTCTTTCATTTTGTGTGATGAGTTTACCTGCTTTGTTTATATAAACACATTTATCATGTATTTTGGTGTGTTCTGCAACTATTATAGAAGTCGTTAAGTATCATCATGTCTTGCCCTTAGCACCGCGCCTAGCCCCGCCCACTCACTACATCTCTAGCTCATTTTAATGAGTACCTGCACTTATTTTTTCCCATTTAAAGCACTGCCTAAAGGTGCCTGGTGGACGCTTATTCCTGGAAGCCATGACAGACTGGGGCGGATATCCTGGCCCTACTGAGAAGCCGCTGTGAGCTACCGTCACCTGGTGGTGGCCGACCTGCTCCGAAACTACTGCAATCTCAGGCGCAGGGGTGTCGGAATCTAGCATTGACCCATCCTAGAGGCAGACTCTGTATCGGCGGTTCTCCCTTTGAGTCCCCTGGTCTTCCTGCAATGCGCCGAACACTGTGTCAGACACCCCAATGCCGGGGAGCCTCTTGGCACACTGGACACGGTCCTCGTGGCCATAGAGGGCCCCCGAATCTCCATAGAGAACAAGCTTGGCTCCCTGTTAGTGGAGTTGGGTTTCCTACACCTCAGGAAAGAGGTGTGGTGCAGCGGCCAGGGTGCCTGACTCTGAACCACGGGATTCATGGTTCGATCCCCGGTGCTGGCGGCAGGTTAGTCCAGCACCATGTGACTCTAGGCAATAGCTCACTTAATCTTCCCGACGGCCCCCAGTGCTTTGACACCCTCGGGTAATTGTGAGCTTTACAAATACTGGATTTCATTTCATTTCAATCACCGAAACCATACGGACAGAGTTACGGATGGAGATAAGACACTGCAGCCACCAACCTCAGGTAACCAATGCGCTACCCAAGACCTTCAGGACAGAGTGCGAACACTCGAGGCGAGGGCAGAGGACGCAGAGGGGTGATCCCACAGGAGGTATTCCTGGATTCTGGCCTCAGATGTGGAGAGGGGCCTTCACATCTTCTCCTCAATTGACTGTAGCATGACTGATGGCTCCAACCAGGGTTCTCAATCTCCGCAGCTAGGGACTCCACAGACATCATAATATAGTTACCTCCCGTGGGCAGCAGCCGTGCCTGCTCCCACACTTAGGCTGCTGTTCGGCATCACCAGGACTGTCCATTGTCCAGAGACAGGGAAGCCATGAATACAAGGGTGTACGGGTGTAGCCCCCCCTTCCCCGCTTCCACTTAGCCTAGCTCAGTTTAGAACAGATGTTGGCATCCAGGGCAATTTCATGCTTATACATTGCTTCCCATTGCTGGACCACCAACCCACTTTACTCTATGGTTTGACGCTAGAGTCAGTTTGCTCATGCAGTTATTTGCAGTAGGATCCCTGAGTTAATGTTTCTACTTGTTAGCATGTGCCCGCAATTCCTCACCCAGCAATCCGGCCAGGTAGGCAGGTGTTATTTATTTCGTGGAGGGCGGGTGACTGGGCTCTGGTGACCAGGGGGCTCCTAGAGGTGCACCCCCCCACTCAAATTACTCAGACCAGTCACACACAGTCAGACCATGTCCCCACCAGCTAAGATTAGGTTCCATAACCTGGAAGTGGGCAACATGTACACAGCGAGAAAGCGCAAATCTGTATACTCCTGCATCAAATGCCAACATTGCACACATATTATTCCTTCAGGAAACTCTCACCATGGCTGTGGAATTGCAGCATCTACAAAAGAGGTGGAGGTGGTTGGTTTATGCTCAACCGCAGGGTGCTGGTCTGGATTTGGTCAGGTGTCCCCTTCCGGGTGCTTGACACCATCAGAGACAAAGAGGGGCATTGGCCAAGGGGCGGCTTGACAGCTCACGCATCTTCTTAGGGAGCATCTATACTCCAAATGTTGTAATTTAACAGCGTTTAGGTTGAGCGTTAGCAAAAGACATCTTAGTTCTAGCCGTTATCTTGGCGTTTAGCGGATTCCATTTTGTATTCATGGCAGCCATTTTGTCTGCCACACGCTACCTCATGTCGACCATGTGCTTTGTCCTATCTTTCTGCTCATGCCACTTGAATCTGCCCAGCAACAGGCTATTATTAGCGTCCCCTTGTTTTGCCGCTGACCGCTAGGGTCCACATCTGTTAGAGATTAGCCCTAGATTGGAATGTGCTAGCCGAAACCCCAAGACTGTTAGCTCCTCCCACTGATCGATTGTGCTTCTCGATATTACCTTATATGTACATAAAATGTGCTCTTGTGCTTTGTAACACCTTCTTTTTGAGCCCCTGTGTGGGTATAAATAAACCATGCACCCCTAGTTCGGGGTGCTACTTCTTGCAATGCCGCAGGGTACTGTTTGAATTGTAGCACCACCTCATGAGGTGTAATAAACGTTATGTTTTGTATTTCCAGTTCCTGTGCCAACTTCTTTCGTTTGGTCTGAGGACTTTGTGCGGAGAAGGGCGAACCCCTTGCACTAGCGGGCCTAACTGAGGCCTGTTACGACACAAACATTAACCTGAGGGCCTTTTGGGTCACACTCTCGAGCATAGTAGCACACAGGATTCAAGCGCAGTAGGTACTGGGCGGAAATTACAAATGCATTCTTGACATGCAGGTCAGCCGTTCCCACTCTCCACTTTCCGCTCCCCTCCCCATACACAATCTAAGCTCTTTGCGGGGTGGATCTGTCAGTGGGTGCTCGCGGATATCTGGAGAGGGAAGCACCAGAACTCCCGCCTCTAATCCTTCTACTCAGCACACCACAACCTTTATGTATGCATCAATCACATTATCTGCTCCCTCTCCGTGCTAGACACCATCCAATATGCTGACTACCTGGGACACAGTATTTTCAACCACAACACACACGTGGTGGAGGTGACATGGAACGTCCTAGTCCCCCCAACACTCATGTGGCATCTCCTTGAGAATGTATGGAGGGCCCGTTGTTTTACGAGTCCCAAGAGTAGCTAATTTGGCACTACTTCACTGAAAACCATAATTCGTCATCCATTAAGGCAATTGAGTGGGACACCTTTAAAGTGGTTGTGAGAAGCGGGCTCGGTATATGATGCACACTTATGTTAGTGGGCACCCTCCACCAATCCAGAAAACCCTTACGGTGATTTTAGTAGTCTTAGACATCCTTAGAAAGCTCTCTAAGAGGTAGCTGTGGAGAGCAGCCTTCAGGCCTAGTCCAGAAGGAGTGTAAATTTGCTTATTTTACTAGAACATAATCTTATAGGTATAGATTAAGTGAAAAAGAACCACACAGTGTAGGTATAAAAAATATGTATTTATTATAAGACACTCACTAACACATACAGATATCTCCTAGCCAGAGATATACACAATACACACAATACTTTTCAATAGAAACAGGTAAGTAGCACGAAGTACACAGTGGTCATCAGGGGGAGACCAAACTATATACTAAAATAGTGGTATGCGAACTACAACTCAAGTAAAGACTATACCCAGAAAACGTAGAAGTGCCAGAGACCCAATGGACCACCCGAGGTAAGTAACCAGGAACCCCACGGAGGCCGGGTACAGAGTGAGAACAAAACCGCAGGCTCAATACAAGTCAATGGGTAAGTCGCGGTTGCAATTTTAAAGAAGAAAGACCCATCCCAGTGGACCCTAAAGAAACCCTGTGTAGGTCAGAAGGTTGGAGAGCCACCTCACCCATGGATACGCCAGGAAGGAGGATACCTCCACTGTCCACTCAGATTTAAAATTAGCCACAAGCTTTAGGGGGATCTATCCAGTCTGAGTTATTTTTCTTTTAAGATGTGCCACACCTCCTGTGGCAAATAGCGACAGGGAAGCGGCCCCTCTACTTTGTGTACTGGCTTCCTGACAACTCTCTGACTAGCCAAGTGCCGTTGTCCTCGCCTTTTCTTTCCAGCAGGACAGAACACAGAATGTGAGGAATGGACAGGTTGTCCACCTCATTTGCATAAGGTGTGCAGTATTTGCCATGCCATTGGCAATGTCATGTTCAGGTGCAGCTCTCGTCAGGTCACAGGCTGACCTACGGGAATTTGCAGCGTCCAGGCCCAGTGACCGACACCGACCCCTCCAGCTCAATTCACAGGATGTGAGACAGGAGCACGTGACTTTGCAATAAACTCTCAGAGGATGGATGTAGAAGAGGAGTAGGGAGACAAGGAGAAGAGGAGACAGCAGCGTTGGTTATCGCTAAACTCCATAAGCACCCTGTAGCCTTAGATGATACATACCCTCAAGGGTGACCCCCCCTCTCATATACACAAGCAGTCTCATGCACTCTAATCAATCCGGAGGGCTTGGTGACGACACTCTACACTCACTGCTGAGTGGCTTGCAATGCCTCCCCTGGCATACCAGACAAAGTAGGAGGTATGCTAGCGAGGAGCTGGCAAAGCAGTTCTATATCTCTCTGCTCCAGGTGAGTAGACAGACTGACCCACTGCCTGCAGGAGCCTTCCCATACCAGCTGAGAACGCGGAAGGCAGGGCAAGGCTGGATAAGGTGATTGGCGGGGATTTCAGGAAGTACGCGGTCTAACCAGGATGTACTGGGCATTGAATGGCGTGTCTGTGCATTTGATGCTGTGCCCGAGCATCCAAGGCCTTTCCAAGCATAAGAAGCTATTCCTGGAATTATGAAGCTAGGCCTCACTATGGCAGCTTGTACCAAACATTTGAGTATTTACCAGAACATGACGGCGGCTCCTCCGCTAAGGCGGAGGAGCGTCGCCCCACAGCTTTTTTGCAGTGAAACAAGGAGAAAATAAAAATAACACCCGTTATTATCATTTTATTTTCTTCTACTTCCACCCGCAGCTATGCGTGAGGGGGCGGGGCAGGGGAGGAGTGGTAGCACCCTCCCAAGTGTGCAGTGACTGCTTGGCCGCCCTCTTGGGCCACCCAAAACAGTCTTGCGCACTTTGCATGTTACCCATGCAGTCTGCATTACATCCTACATAGAGAAAATGTCCAGGCCCCTAGTCGCATCTGAGCGCCAAAACACGGCGCTCAGGCCAATCGAAATGCTGCTAAGGCAGCCTTGTAATTGGCTAACTGCTCACCTGGGCTTGGTAAGACAGAGCGAGGGAGGACTGCAAGCGAGGAAGCAGGGAGAAGGTGCTTTTTTTTTATATTCCTACTTGCCACTGCGTCCTCCCCCCGTGCCTGTGTACCTAAGGCTATGCCTTGGCATGCAGGACTGTGCCTAGATATACACAAGTGCACTTGGCATGTCAATGTCAGAGAATATAACGACTTCAATTCCTTGGAACAACTGGCTTTGTCATTACTTTTTATTTGGCATTTTGGGCTATGACCTTGCATGATTTTCCTTAATATGTTGTTTATGTCACATGCATGTAACCATATGTGTTTAATGTGTTATGTTCTGTCCTGTTTAAGAAATGCGTACTGTATATAATATGATATTTACCTTAGATTACTTTCATTAAGTTATAGTGAGCCTTCGGTGTAAACAGATAAGCATTTACTCGTGAGAGAGGATATTATGTTGATGTGTTCGATAACTTTGGAACCACGCCATATCATGACATATCACAGTGTTTATCAAATGGACATTTCGTTAGATTTCCAAACCCTTTCTCTAATTGGTTGCATTTTTTGTGTTTCACTGATTATAATAATTTTCGAGAACAGATCAAATAAACAAAATGCACCTTTGGAGAGGAAATCATTAATAGAATTATACAAGTGCCTCTACAGACAAGGGACACATTTGGAAAAGCACATACTGGATGTATTATAAGCTGTACAAGAGTGTGGTTGGCGACATAAACGTGGCAAAATAAGTGTTAAGAGCAGATTGTGTTAGTTATAAGCCAGAAACAGATATGAGAGACAAGAGAGAGGAAGAATATGATAGAGACAGTTAAGGAAGGGGACAAGCACACTGGCCCGGCTTTTCCGGCGCGGGCTGTAGAAGAAGGGGAGTGACCACCGGGAACTGTTACGATATGTCCACGTTGATACCCTTAGTGGTCCTTGTCAAGGAAAATGGGGCATGCCCTGACCAATTCCTCACATTTAAGGTGCTGGTCCAGGCTTTTGAAGCTCTTTGGGATACAGGCATTGACAAGCCCCGGACTCATAGTCTTACATCTTCTGCTGTCTTAGGGTAAGGTCAGTCATCTGGTTAAATGGTTGGATGGGGCCTCCAATGATATGGTGCAAAATTTGCCCTTCAGTAGAGATGGAATGATGTATGGGCATGGAGAGTTCAGACCAGGACTGGACGAAGATGCTGGCTTATTCGTAGAGAGCTTCCAGGAGGACCCGCTTTAAGGTCACACAATTTTACTGTCTGCACTAGACTTGCCTCACCCCAAAGAGGCTGACTAAGGGGGGGAGGAGCTAAATGCAGCCCCCGCTGTGCACTAGCGGAAGCTGCTTTCTGTCACATGACCTGGGCCTGTCCTACTGTTATGGTATTCTGGACCTCAGTGGTGCAGACGTTGAGTGACACATTAGATAGGATTATACTGTCCGTGTACCTTAGAGGTTGCTTACTGGGGTCTTTCCCAAGCCCGAAACCTGAGAAAGTGGGGAACCGCTTCATTGACTTAGGGTTAATATTGGCCAAGCGGCAGACAGATCTCTATAACCTGGAAGTCAGTGGCTGGCTTGGTGGTGACCAGGCGTAAATCCACTCTTAGGGAGTTGGCTCGGGCTGTGGATCAGGCACTCCATACAGAAGAGGTCCGGGAAGGATGGAGAAGGACCATAGAGCCGCTATGGGCGGACAACTTGGAGGCATTTGAGAACCCTGGGGGAACAGTTCTTTCATTTCGGGAGGCTCTGGTTCCGAGAGTGGAGAGAGAAGGTCTGCTATCGGGCAGAAGTGAGTATGACCGGCACCTCACATTGAAGAAGGCGCAGTGACTGGCTGTTCGAGGCTGTGGTGGTTTGCCCCTTGTGAGGTAGTTTGGGGATGCGGGCTGCAGAGATACACCCTACTATAAATACAAGTGTCCCCATCACCAATCCCCACCCACACCCCTGTTGGGGATGAAGTATGATTGTGCACCTGAAACCCACCATTTATTTTGTTCTTTATTTGCTGTTTTGAGTTTTCTCTTGGTATTTGACTATCCTCAGAAATATGGATACACACTATATTTGTTTTTGGTCTCTTGATGGAGGGAAGCACAGAGGGAGGCGAGTTATATGTGACTATTAATTTACTACATATGTCGACTTCTTCTTATGGACCTGTTGGAATACTACCCCCTAGAGGAGCTTGACAAACACGTTGTATAAATGCACCATTCTGTTTTTCAAAGGGAAAGTGATGAGAAAATGGCAATAAAAATACTTTTTAAACAAACAAAAAAAGTAAGCAGACAATCACCGCAGAGGTAAGACTGTGAGAGGTGTACAGTGATCTGGAGTACGCATTAGGTAATACCAATGATGGTAATGTCAAACTGCACCCTGTGCAGCTGAACTAAATACAGGTGTACTTATAGAATTCAAGGTGGTTCAACCACTTGCAGATATTTATTTTGAATATTTCCTATGGGACTTTCACTGCTGCCATTGTCATATTTAGGGCTCTTCGGTCCAAGGGGTGTGGGGGGGAGGGTAGTAAGTCAAATGATTCTGCCACAAATAGTACCCCACTGGCTTATAGACACAGTCTAAAAGCATCAAGAATGAAATGGGAAAAATGAAAGCGATCTTTCAACCTTTACCCACTAGATTGTGGGAAAGGAAGCATTTCCTTTTGTTAATATAACCCTCACATTCTCTAGTAGTTTCATGCTTCATCATCAGGTTCACCCTGACTCCTAAAGGTCAGGGTGGGCTCGACCATGTTTCAGGGAGCATTTAGGAAGAAATGGCAAGGGGTTATAAAGATAAAAATCCTCCTGCAGATCCTGGTATCCCTTTATTAGGGGAGCCGCAGGGCATATTAAAATACAAAAAAGCTATGCGGGTCACTCAGAGTATTATGTTCCTATGACCCTAGTGTCAACATGTTTCAGTCCAAACAATTGGCCTATAAAGGTCCCAGAATTTCTTCAGGGCAAAAAATGTCTTCCCTGGTTACTATGAATAGAGGGTATTAGCTATATCTCTCTCTATATATAGGGGCAGGTAGCTGCACCTTAGTGTAACACACCGGAAAAAGACAACTTATCTGATTTCCTGTAGGTATGCAGTACTCCAATTGTGAGAAAAAGAAACAGAAAATTTCTTGCATTTCATATTTCCCATCTGTGATGTGCTCTGTACACCCATGCTCGTCAAACAGGGAGGGCATGTAGGAGCCATCATACTTCATAACTATTTGTTACATGATATTGGTTTACATTCCTAACAGAGTAACTACTCTGTACAATATCCAGTTAAGTGGCAATATGACTCGCATTCTGCCACTAGTCCGAGTGAAGTAAATGTGTATTCAGTTGAAAATAGTCTCCGCGCCACATCCTTATCACTCATACCACACACTACATATCACACATTGTAATGTCGTCTTGTCCCTGGCAAGGATGACAGGGCGCTAGTTGTTGTGGAAGTGCTATATTTATTTAACAATTTACTTATCAGCATGAGAGCGCCGGACGTGCTGCATCTCCGGAGGCTCCGACTCAAATCGCGCGTTTCGAGAGCGATCCAAGATGGCCGCCGTTCGCGCTACGTGGTGACGTAGCGCTCCGACACTAGAGAGCAACTCTACATATCTCCCCCTTTTAATACAAACAATGAAAACTGCAGTCTCTACTTATCAGGTTACTTTTCTTCTCCCAGCTCAAAATCTCGATATCTGGTGGGCCTCACAATCACTCTGCCCCCCCTTGTTCGTCTTACCGGGGTGGAAGCCGCTTCTCTGGGAATGTTCGTAGTTGGACTCATCACTCTACCTTCTTGTGTACTCGGTCTTTCTCTGCAGGGAGTCTCTCTCTCTTCTCTGGGGCATTCCTCTGCTCTAGGAACTTCACTGCCTCCTTGCTCTTCTTCCTGTCGTTCCGTTACCATGCTCCCTTCTCCTTCCGGACTCACCATGTCATTCTCCTGTGACCCCCTGTCCATTGTTGTTTGCTCCCTATCTTCCGGGTACCATTGCAGGATCTTATTACACCGGGACATGCGATCTTGGGACCACACGTTCCCATCGCTAGGCAATGCAGCCCGGTCATACACCTCCTTCACTTGTACGGGACGACTGTATTTGCTGTCACCCTTTTTCTGTAGTACCGCCAATTTGACCCTGACCCATTCTCCTTTCTCCAGAGATGTTTCCTTCACGTTCTTCCTTCTGTTGTAATGTTCGGTATATATCATTTGGGCTTTTTCTAGATTGTGCTGCACTACTGCAGGGAACCATTTGCTGGTTATGGTCTTCTCCTTCCACGCCAAGTTATCCTTCGTGAAGGGATCTCTACCCCTTAGAATTTGGAAGGGGCTGTACCCCGTGCTCGTTGGGGTGATGCGGTAGGCCCATATCATATTTTGAACTTCCTTTTCCCAGTCCTTGCCCACCGTGATGGCTGCCTGGATGGACCCCGTTAGTACTCTGTTGAAGCGCTCTACTTGTCCATTTCCGGCAGGATGGTATATGGATGTGTGCTTGGATATGATATGACGCCATTCCTCTCCATATATTTGTGCCATTTCTCCGAGGTAAACTGGGGACCGTTGTCACTCAAAACTGATTTAGGTATGACTTCCCTGAGAAAGGTTGCAGTGAGGAACTTAAGTATCATTTCTGTGTCCATTTCCTCCTGCACGTGTACTTCTGGCCATTTTGAGGATCTGTCCACTATGACGCATAGGTATTTTGGGGTACCTTGGTCATCTAGAATTGGTCCCAGTATGTCTATGGATAGCTCCTCCCAAGGATTCTTCGGGTTGATGAATTTCCCTAAGGCTGGCCTCAAGGGCATCATCGTCTTGTCGGCTCGCTGGCATTGGTCACACTCTCTCACGTGTCTCTCCGTTTGTATGTCCATTTCTGGCCACCAATATCCCTGCTTGGCCCTCATCTTAGTTTTCACAATCCCTAGATGACCTTCATGTAGAATCGCCAACAATCGTGGTATCAACGACGCCGGGGGTACGACTTTGTCTCCTCTGTACAGGAAGGTGCCTTTGTCGTCCAGGGACAATTTTCCTCATACTTCATAAAATTTCTTGAGGGTTGTCGGCAGGTGCTTTTTTTCCGGCCATCCTCTGACTGTGTATTCCTTCACTTCTTGGATGTCCTGGTCTTCACCATACGCTCCAGTCCACTCTTGGTTGCTAATTACCTTCTCCGGGTCTTCCATCAAGGCCACCATCTCATCGTTCACTTCTGCTCCGTCTAGTGCTCTTTCCATCGCGGCAGCTCTACTAAGGTAATCTGCTACCTTGTTCTTACTTCCCGGGATGTACTCCATGTCGTATCGGTACTCGAGTAACTTCAGAGTCATCTTAGCTATCCTAGGAGTGGCACTTGCGTGTCCACTGGACGTAAGCACTTTAACAAGTGGTTTGTGGTCAGTCTTCAGTTGGAACCTCGTGCCCCATAGGAACTGGCGGAATTTGCCCATGGCCCATACGGCTGCTACCATCTCTTTCTCTATGACGCTAAATTTCTTTTCTGTGTCTGATAGGGCTCTGGAGGCAAAGCTGAGAGTTTCTGTTGTTCCATTTCTCCTTTCTTGCATAAGAACTGCTGCCAGTCCTTTGTCACTGGCGTCTGTAGTCAGCACTGTTTGTCCTTGAGGGTCATATCCTTGCAGGGGTATGGCTCAGCTGATGTCCTTCTTGATGCCTTCGAATTCCCCCTGCGTCTCTTCTGTCCATGTGAACACGGTTTTGTCCCATATGAGTTGCCTCAGATGATGCGTCTTGGTGGCAAAGTGTTGTGCGAATTTGCTGTAATATTCAGCCATCCCTAAGAAGGATCTTACTTCTTCCTTACTGGATGGGGGCGGGGCATCACAAATGGCTTTTATATTTTCCCTTTTTGGTGTAATGCCTTGCTCTCCTATTTCATGTCCTAGGTAGGTGACTGAGGCCTTTCCAAGACGGCACTTCTCCCACTCCGCTGTGAGGCCTTTTTATTCTAGGACACTTAGCACCTTGTCTAATTTCGTGTCATGATCCCTCCGGTCTTTCCCCATCACCAATATGTCGTCCTGAAAGTACTGCACCCCTTCCAGGTCCTTGAAGAGACGGTGCATGAGTTTCTGGAAGACAGCTGCTGCCGAAGCAAGTCCAAATGGCATCCTGCGGAATTGGTAACACCCAAAAGGTGTTATTAATGATGTGAGCTTCTTGCTTTCATGGTGTAGGGCTATTTGGTGATATGCAGACGTGAGATCGATGGTGGAGAACCATTTTATTCCTTTGGTCCTAGCCAACATTTCCTCGATGCATGGTAAAGGAAACTTTTCCACCAAGATGCACTTGTTTAGTTCTCTCAGGTCCACACACAGCCGAACCTTGCCGTTAGGTTTCATCACTACCACTAGGGGTGCCAACCACTCCGCACAGTTTATGGGCTCTATTATTCCATTCTCCTCTAATCTTTGTAGTTCCTGTTGGATCACTGACTAAATATCGAGGGACAAAATATAGACTACCCAAAATATAGATTCCAAAATATCGACAGACAAAATATCGAATTCCTATCTACAAACAGGTAAGTACCAAAATATCGACCCCAAAATATCGTTTATATATATATACATTATAAAAATATCGAATTTCTTAAAATTAATGTAAAATAAAAAAAATATTAAAAATAAATAGCTAAAATATACTTAAAAATACTTAAATTACTTTACAATTATTAAATAACTAATTTAACTTATATAAAAAAAACAATCATATCTGTTAAAACATATATATATATTAACATAATATTAATACAAAAATACACAATATTATTACCGTAGGATAGCGGAGGTGTAAAAATTACTATTCCCACTCCTGGAAGTGCAACAGTAGGGAAAGCGTTGGATAGCGTAGGGGTAAAAATTACTATTCCCACTCCAAAGAGTGTAACAGTAGGGAAAGCGTTGGATAGCGTAGGGGTAAACATTACTGTTCCCACTCCTGAGAGTGCAACAGTAGGGAAAGCGTTGGATAACGTAGGGGTAAAAATGTCTATTCCCACTCCAGATAGTGCAACAGTAGGGAAAATGTTGGATAGCGAAGGAGTAAAAATTACTATTCCCACTCCAGAGAGTGCAACAGTAGGTAAAGCGTTGGATAGCGTAGGGGGAAAAATTACTATTCCCACTCCAGAGAGTGCAACAGTAGGGAAAGCGTTGGATAGCGCAGGGGTAAAAATTACTATTCCCAATCCAGAGAGTGCAACAGTAGGGAAAACGTTGGATAGCGTAGGGGTAAAAATTACTATTCTTACTCCAGAGAGTGCAACAGTAGGGAAAGCGTTGGATAGCATAGGGGTAAAAATTACTATTCCCACTCCAGAGAGTGCAACAGTAGGGAAAGCGCTGGATAGCGCAGGGGTAAAAATTACTATTCCCACTCCAGAGAGTGCAACAGTAGGGAAAACGTTGGAAAGCGTAGGGGTAAAAATTACTATTCCTGCTCCACAGAGTGCAACAGTGGGGAAAGCGTTGGATAGCGTAGGGGTAAAAATGACTATTCCCACTCCAGAGAGTGCAACAGTAGGGAAAGCGTTGGATAGCGTAGGGGTAAAAATTACTATTCCCACTCCAGAGAGTGCAACAGTAGGGAAAGCGTTGGATAGCGTAGAGGTAAAATTTACTATTCCCACTCCAGAGAGTGCAACAGTAGGGAAAGCGTTGGATAGCATAGGGGTAAAAATTACTATTCCCACTGCAGAGAGTGCAACAGTAGGGAAAGCGTTGGATAGCGTAGGGGTAAAAATTACTATTCCCACTCCAGAGAGTGCAACAGTAGGGAAAGCGTTGGATAGCGTAGGGGTAAAAATTACTATTCCCACTCCAGAGGGTGCAACAGTAGGGAAAGCGTTGGATAGCGTAGGGGTAAAATTTACTATCCCACTCCAGAGAGTGCAACAGTAGGAAAAGCGTTGGATAGCGTAGGGGTAAAAATTACTATTCATACTCCAGAGAGTGCAACAGTAGGGAAAGCGTTGGATAGCATAGGGGTAAATTTTACTATTCCCACTCTAGTGAAAATAAATTAAAATAATTCACATAATTATCAATTAATCAATTAATAAACATTAATTATCAATTAAGAATTAATTAATTATCAATTAAAAATGAATTAACAATTTGTTCAAAATAAATACCAATAAATTGATTTATATATTTAATTATTTATAATTAAATTCCTTCCCACCCTATTCCCCTATAAACCTACAACCCGCTACAGAAAATAAATTTACATTATTCACATAATTATCAATTAATCAATTAATAAAAAATAATCATTTAAGAATTAATTAATTACCAATTAAAAATTAATTAACAATTTATTCAAAATAAATACCAATTAATTAATTAACATATTTAATTAATTATAATTAAATTACTTCGGGGGCGTGGCCAAGACGGCGAACATGGCGGACGTAGCCTAAACGAGCTCCGTCCCGCCAGCCACATATCCTGCCTGCATCCTACGTCGCCCCGACTGCACTGCGCCCAAAAACCTGGTGGCAGACGGCGGATCCGACGGCGACGCCTCGGCAGTGACTCCAGTGTCCCGGCGGTCTGCGGCTGGGGAGATACAGCCGCCGGGAGTCCTGACGGCGAAGGGGCCTGCCTCCACGCCACGGCCGGGACCTCGATTCTGGGCTGATCCGCCCGGAAGTGTGTGGCAGCCGGGGCGCGCCGGCCGGAAGGTGCCGCTCCAGCGAAAATACAGTGGCGGAGAGGCGGCCGGGACTGATCGAGCCTCGCTGCCGCCTGGACACTTGCTGCGGGGGCGGCAACGCTGGCTGGGGAGGACGAAGTCGGCGCCCGTTCTCCAGCGGAGGTGGGGTAAGGAGAGGAGACTGGGTGTAAGGCCTAGTGGGGGAGGGGACGCCCTGGGACTGTGCCTGGCCCCATTCGGCGGCGGGATCGGGCTGCGGGGCTCTGAGACACTGGAACGCTAGGGGGGTGGCGGCCCTGCCGACCCCCTACTTGTCCCCCCTCCCCCCTCCATATTCGGACTGCGACCCTGCTGGACTCTTCCTGGGGGCTGGATTACTGCTACACCCCTGCTCGGTGGCCGCCTCGGGCCGCGGTGGGGGGGAAGTGACCTGGACAGACCCCCACAGTCTACTGGCACGATCCTGGGCATACAAGCGGCCCCACAAATTGCTTTGACACTACAACCGAGAGGTGGGGCACGGGTGTTGGGCTGATTGCTGCGGGCCCACAGCGGAGTGAACGGTCCCGATACCGCGTGGCACCATCCCCTGCCACTGCACGTATAGCGCCTTGCGGGAGCTCCACGGGGGTGCGCTCCATATCCAAAGGCTCACGGCGGTCCGGGAGACGTTCATTATCAGAGGCCGTGCACGACGTGAGGAGCACATTGGACTGCTGGTCCCTCGTGGTCGAAACCATCACTCTATCCGAGCCATGACGAGAGGGGGCAACAGCGGCAATGCTTCAAAGCAGGGTCCAATGGACAAATTTGCAGGACCCAGTGGGAATGCCGGAACATCTGGGGGTCCCCAAAGCACGGGATTCGACAACGCGGCGCTGATGGCGGCGATCACGCAGTCGAGGGACATGTTGGATGCGAAGATCGGGGCGGTCGGAGCCGACGTGACCTTGCTCCGGCAGGACCTACGCAATGCGGTGGCCCGCATCACCGAAACGGAATCCAGGATCACGGAGGTCGAGGATGATGTGGCCGTCCTCAAGAAGAAAGTTGCCGCCATGGAGGGGATTCAGAAGGGACTTGCGCTGTGGGTGGAGGATGCGGAAGGGAGGGCCAGAAGGAACAACCTGCGCTTCGTTGGCTTCCCGGAGGACTGTGAGAAAGGAAATATGGAGGCCTTCCTGACCCAATGGCTTGAGGGTTGGCTCCCCCCAGACACCCTGTCGCGCTGCTTTGTGGTAGAGCGGGCGCACCGAGCACTCCTTCCAAAACCACCTCTTGGAGCTCGCCCCCGCTCAGTGAATGCCAAATTGCTCAACTACCACGACAGGGACGTTATCCTGCGACAGGCCCGCGCCCAGGACCCTCTCATGTTTGAGAACCACAAAATCCTTGTGTTCCCGGACTACACAAAGCTGGTCCAACAGCAGAGGCCGTCGTTCACCGCGGCAAAAGCACGTTTACGTGAGCTCAAAATTCCCTATGCTCTACTCTTCCCGGCCCGCCTCCGCGTGGTCTTCCAGTCCCGCACCCAGTTCTTCAACTCTCCGGAGGAAGTATTTGAATGGACGGACGAGACTGTGCGTGTCAAGGTGAACACCCCCCCCAGGCGGAACTCGGACTCGTCGACCACCGGGAGACCTCCGAAACCACCCAGAAGGTCACGTAGCAGAAGCAACTGGAGGGCGCGCTCCCAGAAACGCCCGCCTCCCCGCGACGAGTCGGCCGAGGCTCCGGAGGAGACAGACTCTTCCCCATCGAAATCCTGACGCCCTTCTCTTCACACTGGCTCCGGCGATGGATCTACAGGACTATTGAGGTGCTTGGCTGTATAGTATAGGCCAGGCGCTGCTCTCGGACATGCCACTCATTGATGGACTACACAATTTCATACTCATGGGTGGACAGTGGGTCGGGTGACGCCTCCCCAAGGGCGGGCCTCCTCCCGGAGTTCGTTCCCACGTGTTAAGTGGGAGGTTGTTAGATACCTTGTGGGTAGTTGGGTGGGATCCATTGGTGTAGTGGGTCTTGGATCTCCCGTTGGAGGTCTGTGATTGCCTGCACCGCGACAGGTACTTCAATGTTTCTGAGGTATGGGGTGGGGGGTTGGAGAGGGGGTCGTTGGTACAGTTCGGGGCAGGGGAAGGGGTGCAGGGGGGGGAACCGGGGTTTTGGGAGTTCGGGAAACATGGGGGGGGAAGTTGGATCTAGCTCTAGCACGGTGTTTGCGGGAACCTGGGGGCGATTGCATAGGTGCGTGTGGTCTTGGTGGCCCGATACTCCCCGATTTGGTGATTGATGGCGGCTGATGTACAGGGTGCGAGCCCCCCGCATGCTACGATACGCGTACTAAGTTGGAACGTGAGAGGTATGCTTGACAAAATCAAACGTAGTGCGGTTCTGCGATTGGGGAAGACTGAAAAAGCGGATGTATTGTTACTTCAAGAGACGCACCTCATGGGTACAAAAGTTCTTAGTCTGCGAAGGTATGGCTATGACCAAGTGTTTCATGCTGGGTTCACGAGAGGGTCCAGGGGAGTTGCGATCCTGATACACCGCAGGGTCCCTTACACACATGATACACAGTGGCTGGATGTGCATGGACGATACGTGTTTGTTAAGGGGAAGCTGGGCGGTGAACCTGTGGTCTTTGGCAGTGTGTATGCTCCACCCCCACTACAAGACGCTCTGATTGAACGACTGTTTGATATCTGGACTGGCATCCCGCTTGTGTTGACGATTGTGGGTGGAGACTGGAACGACGTGATGGACGGGAGGCTGGATCGCTGTAGACCCGGGGGAGGCCAGTTGACAGATGCCACTACACGCCTGAGTAGGATGGTGCAGGGGATGGGGTGGATTGACACCTGGCGACACTACCATGCGCGTATCCGCGAATATACCTTTGTATCAGCAGTCCACAAATCCTTCTCCCGTCTGGACTACCTGTTTATCCCACAGCCCTGGATAGGGAGGGTTGTTTCTACCTCCATACTTCCTAGGGGTCTGTCGGACCACTCCCCGACTGTGCTGACGTTGAGTCTGGGTGCGCGGCGGCAGCCGTTTCGTTGGCGACTCTCCACGTGGCACCTGCAGCGCGACGACTACCGATCACACATGAGGGAGGCGATAGCACATTACTGGATAGAGAATGAGGACCCGAGCATTGATGCCGTGACCTTGTGGGAGGCCCTGAAACCTGTGCTCCGGGGTGTGGACATTGCGTGGTGCGCCGCGAACCGCAGGGCCCGTACTTTGGCCCTGGTGGACGCGGCGGACCAGGTGCGTGCCCAGGAGGCGACCTGCCTGACAGGGGAGAGCGACGACGCGGTAACTGTGTTGCTGCACCTCCAGCGCTCTTATACCTCCCTATTGCTTGATGAAGCCAGACAGAACTGGCTAGCTACACAGAGTCGAATCTATCAATGGGGGGACAAATCTAGTACGATGCTTTATAGGTTATGTCGAGACACCTACCAGGCCCAGCCCTTGCCGGGACTCTGTGATGCCGCCGGAACTCCTATATCAGCTCCCGAGGTCTTGGCCCAAACGTTTGCCCAATACTACGAGGCGCAATATGCCCCCCAGGACTCCCTCCCAGCAGAGGCGATCGATAGGTTCCTTGCGGACCTCCCGCCCCGGGCGCTCTCAGATGAAGCTAGAGAGCAGCTGGACCTTCCGCTGTCTGCTGAGGAGCTGGGAACTGCTCTAGGCGGACTCAATACGGGCAAGGCCCCGGGGCCCAATGGATTCCCCTGTGAGTTCATGAAGCAGTTCCATCTTCAGTTGGGGCTGCGCTATAAAAAGGCCCTGGAAGTGGCTAGGGACCGCGGTAAGATGCCGGCGGACTGGCGACACGCCGAGATTGTGGTTTTCTGCAAGCCGGGGAGGCCCCAGGATAGTCCCGAATCTTATCGTCCGATATCGCTGTTGAACTTCGAGGCGAAAATACTGGCAAAGGCTTTGGTGAATCGCCTTCTCCCGCATATTGCGGACTTAGTCCACGCGGACCAGGCGGGCTTCATGCCCCACAGAGCGACACGACATAATATACGCCGCGCGCATGTAGTGGTAGAGGCGGTGCGGGCGGCGGGCATTCCTGCGGGCCTCCTGCTGGCGGACATCGACTTCGCCTTTGACTCCCTGAGTTGGCCGTATCTTCGAGCGCTCCTCCTCCGGCTTAATCTGGGCCCGCGCTTTTTGTCGTATATCCACTTGCTGTATACGGACCTGACGGCGGCGGTCAGGGTCGCGGGGGCGGTCTCCGGTTCATTCCCCATTGGTCGGGGCACCCGACAGGGATGCCCCCTCTCACCCTACCTGTTCGCCTTAGCTATCGAGCCGCTTGCGGCTTGGGTCCGGATGGACGCTCAGCTGCACGGAGTGGAATGGGTGGGAGGTCCATCCGATAGGATTGCACTTTATGCGGACGATGTGCTCTTTTTCCTCACAGACCTCAATAAATCGGGACCGAGGGTCCTGGATATAATGCGCATTTTTGGCGAGGCGTCCGGTCTCAGGATCAATGTACGGAAGTCGAAATTGTGGGTCCTGGGTGACCCGGGGACCTTGGGTCCTTGGGCCTCGGCCTTACAAGAATCAGTGGGAGGCCTTAGATATTTAGGAGTCTTCTTGACGGATATACCGGGTGTGTCATGGTCCCGAAACATAGTGCCGGTCTGGGACAGGGTCCTTTCGGATATGCAGACGTGGTCCAGGATGCCCCTCAATGTTTATGGCCGCTCGGCCATCTTCAAGATGGTGGCACTACCCCGCTTGTTGTACCAGTTGCAGAACCACCTGTACCCAGTTCCGCCGCATTGGTTTCGGCAGGTGAACTCTGCCTTGGGTCGATTCCTGTGGACTGGGGGAGCGGTAAGAGTGGCGCTCCGTACCTGCTTCCTGTCGACCTACTGTGGAGGGCTGGCCACATCGGACGTCCAGTCCTACTACCAGGCGTCGCACCTGCTTGTCCTCAATGAATGGTGGTATGGGGATCGGGGAGACCCGGCCTATGCCCTGGAAAGGTATCTGATGGATCCGGACACACTCCATACTATCCTCTACTCGGCTGCCACCCGGAAACGACTCCCGATGGTCACCCAGGTGGTCTTTAAGGTGTGGCGCGACGCTCTCCGCCGCATGGGATGGTGGAATAGGCTAACAGGTGAGACCCCCCTGTGGCACAATGGGAGACTGCCCGGCTTGGCTTCCCTACGGGGCTTTGACGGTTGGGACGCTATTGGCATCTCGACACTGGGCCACGTACTGAAAGGCACAGTCCTCAAGTCGTTCCAGGCATTGCGAGTAGAATATGACATGCCCCAGTCTCAATTCTTCCGATACCTACAGCTCAGGCACGCGCTGACCCCCGCAATTGCGACTTTAGCGTCCTTGCCGGAATTCAGCCCCTTGGAAGCTAAAGTATTTATGGGGGAACTGGAGACGAAGAAAATTTCGACTATATACCAGACGCTGGTTACCCATTGTTCCCCCTCCCTTGATAAACTGCGGGCGGTTTGGGAGAGTGAGCTGGGGGAGTTAGAGGAGGAGGACTGGAGGGAGGCTCTGGAGGCCCCTAGAGGAGCAGCAATAGCATTGTGCCTGCGATTCATCCAATTTAAGTACCTACACAGAGCATACTATACAAGGGAACGGCTGTGGAGGGCTGGGCTGATAGCCTCCCCGGAGTGCCTGAGGTGTGGGACTGAGATAGGCTCCTTCTTACATACGGTATGGGAGTGCGTGCGGCTGCAGAGGTTTTGGACGGGTGTATGGGACTGTCTGGAGGAAGTCTTGGCATGGGACCTCCCTCGCACGCCAAAGCTGGGCCTCCTCCATGTTATGGAGCAAGTAGGGGGCAATGGGTATAAACGGCATCTGCTCCTGTTGGGTCTCACGGTGGCCAAGAGGGACATAGCTCAGGCTTGGAAGGCACCCAGAGCTCCGCTGGTGGGAGTGTGGAAGCGAGGCATGGACTTCAACATGGGCCTGGAACGTCCTATCTTTGAGGCTAGGGGCTGCCCTCGAAAACATTACCGAATCTGGAAGAAATGGGCAGATTACCGGGGCCTACTGCTGGACCCCCCAGCGACGAGAGACGTGGGTCTAGACCTTGTTGGCTCTGCCCCTGTGTGAACTGTGCCACAGGTTGCTGATGTGATCCCTCAGGTTATGTTCTGGACAATGTAAACACCGTGCAGGGTGGGGGGGGGGGTGGGCGTTGGGTTGGGATACGGGGAGGGGGGCCTGGGTGAACGTTGATTGAATATTTTGACTTCTTTGCTCTTTTATTTTCACTACCTTCCTGATACTACGGAAGCGGTGTCTTGTTTATATTCTTTCAACTGCTGAACTCCAATAAAATTTGTTCTGAAAAAAAAAAAAATTACTTCCCACCCTATTCCCCTATAAACCCACAACCCACTACAGAAAATAAATAATTTAATTCACAGAATTATCAATTAATCAATTAATAAAAAAAAATTATCTATTAAGAATGAATTAATTACCGATTAAAAATTAATTAACAATTTATTCTAAATAAATACCAATTATTTAATTAACATATTTAATTAATTATAATTAAATTACTTCCCACCCTATTCCCCTATAAACCCACAACCCGCTACAGAATTAAATTACACAATAATTAAATAACATAAAATTAATTACTTAAAATAAATTACAAAAATATATACACTTTTCACACATATACTAACATAAAAAACACTTTAAAAAATGTTATATTATTAAAAATTCGATATTTTTAATAAACTATATTATGTACTTCGATATTTTGACTGTCTATATTTTTAAAATCGATATTACATTACTTACCTTCAAAACTATATTTTTGATGTCTATATTCTGTCCATTCGATATTTTGTCCATTCTATATTTTGGACTCGATATTTTGGTTTATCTATATTTTGGAATCGATATTTTGACCATTTACCGTTCCTATTGTACCGCCTCTCTCACTGCAATGGGGACATTCCGCACCTTGTGAGATACTGGTTTGGAGTTTTCCTTGAGTTCTATCCGGTGTGTGAACTTCTACAGTTTTCCGACTTTCCCTCCGAACACCTTGGGGAAGTCCCTCTTCATTTTCTCTAAGTCTGGCCATTGTTCGGGTGCCGTCATCAGCACTTGTATGTCGCTTCCCGGGTCTAGTTTTATGCCCAGGTCCCCTTGATCCATCCAGCCTAGGACTAATGGGCCCTTCTCCCCCACGTACAATTTGCACTCTGCGCTCCGTCCGTTGAATTCGAAATTTAACGCTCTGTAACCTACCATGGGAATTCGGTCTCCGGTATACAATACGGGTCTTATATCCGGAGGTTCCAACCAAGGTCCTAAGTGGGGCTTGAACTTCTCATTCCACACTGCTCTTTGGACGATGGTATACGGTGATCCAGAATCTGCTACGATACTGATCTGTACTCCTCCAATCAGCATCTCACACAGCGGTTTACGCGATCTTTTGATATCTTCGCCTAGCACTTGATCTTCTATGCACAATACCGTGTCCTCTTCTTCGTGTTCTCTCACCTCTGCTTCTTCTGGATCTTGTTCAACATATTTCACCGTGTTGCGGCCTGCCTTTCGGCGACACACTTTTTCATAGTGTCTGGTTATGCCACAGAACATGCACTTCGCCCGGAACGCCGGGCATCTTTTGTCATAGGCCTCGTGGGCTTGACTGCTACATCGATAGCACGTGTTCCTGCATCCTCTGTTTTGCTTTCCTTGCTGCACTGGTTTTCCCGGCCATCTGTTGGGTCCTCTGCTGTTTGTCACCGCACCCTTGTTTCTTCCCATGGGTTCTTCGTCGTCTACCGTGTTCACCATGGGCCTCGTGACTGTTTCTCTCTTTGCTGCGTCCGCTCACCTTTTCGTCAACTCGGCCTTCTTTACAATGGCAATCACTTCCTTTAGCGTGGCTTCGCCACTCGCCCACAATTTGTCTTGCACAGTTTTGTTAGTAGTGTGCATGACTATCTGGTCCTTTATGAACTCATCGTGCAGGGTACCAAACTTGCACGTCATCGCTAATTTCTTCAGTGCTGCCACTTACTCGTCAATGGACTCTCCCATCTCCTGCTTTCTCTGCTGGAAATTGTACCGGTCTATAGACGTGCACACTGCTGGCCTGTAGTGCTCATTTAGTTCTTCTATCGCATGCGCAAACACGTCGTCATCTGCTGCTTGCCGGGGCTTGGGTACCAGGTTTTGAAATACTCTAATCCCTTCTGGGCCTAAGTTGTGTAAGAGTATTCTTTTTTTTCTCTTGCTCGTGAACGCTTCTTCATTCTCGTCTTCCAGGGCTTCTATGTAGTTTAGGATGTACTCTCTCCAGTCCTCCCACTTCATCAGGGGCTCTCCCGGTTTTGGTAGGAACGGGATCGGTGTCGTCATTGATGACGCTTGCGCACACATTTCTTCCCGCTTTTTTGGTGCTGTTTCCTGGCTTTTCGGACTGCCTGGCGCACTTGTCTCCTCGCCCTGCTCTGGTCGGAATTGGGGACTCTCTGCGCCCCTTGCTCCACTTCTCACTGACTCCGCCAGGGCCCCTGTCTGGTTCGTGTCTTTCCTCTCAGGCTATTTCCTCAGTTTTCCGCCCCGTGTTCCTCCTTCTCTTCTCTACTGGGTTTGCTGCGGGGGCCTGTCCTTATCTGTGTCTCCTGTGTCCCTTTTTGCTCTTTGTTGGGTTCCTAGGGGGCCTATCCTGTCTCTCCTTTCCTTGGTCTGGGTGCCCTTATACCTGGTTGTGTTGGCATGCACTCTGTTCCGGTGCGTCTTCCTGTGCCTCTGCCACGCTCTCCTGCTGTGCTTTTGCTTCACTCCACCGTGTTTCTGCCTGCTTCTTGTGGCTGTTTCCTGCCACATGGTGCTGGTCTTTCCTTTCCTTAATTTTATCACTTTTTTCCTGGTCCCAGCCTCGTCGCCACTGTAATGTCGTCTTGCCCCTGGCAAGTATGACAGGACGCTAGTTGTTGTGGAAGTGCTATATTTATTTAACAATTTACTTATCAGCATGAGAGCGCCGGGCGTGCTGCTTCTCCGGAGGCTCCGACTCAAATCGCGCGTTTCAAGCGTGATCCAAGATGGTCGCCGTTTGCGCTACGTGGTGACGTAGCGCTCCAACACTAGAGCGCAACTCTACACACATGTTGTCAGTCATCAAGGTTATATTTACAGTTCCCAAAAATTTCCCCTTACCCCAAATCGGGAGAGTGCCTACTTCTCGAGGGATTGCAACACTGCGGGGAAGCCCTTTAGTCAAACTCTGATTATTTGGTCTGACAGGGGCACAGAAGTGAGTAAGAAATCAGGAAAGAAACAAAAGAGAGCCGCTAGTGCTGGTAGGGAATCGTAATTGTAGACAGTGCCACATCATACGTGTATGGTGAGTGTCCAACCATCCACAATGCCACATACTTACAACGCCAAGGGTCCTGCCCCGTATGCACACCTAATCGGTCTGCCTCTTCGGGCTTTTTACACTGTTTCCAGACTGCCCTTGTCATTTTGTAAAGTGAATCTGGGAGCTGTTCCGGGTCGGATAGAGCATAGGCGCTACTGTGTAGACACGTCACCGCGTCACGTGGTGTGAGGTTGCACCACGTGACTCTGTTAAACTATTGAACTGTGAAGACATCTGGGAATTCGGAGTTTTACTGTCCGCGGTAGGATGAAATAAAGTTTTGGATAAAGGTTTCTCGATTGGATCATGAACTCTGAGCAAACTACCAGTAATGGCATCAGGAAGCTTCACGAGTCTTCCTTTTTTATCTACACTTTTTGTCTCAGGAAATTATGGAACTGAACCTGCAAATTATGCTTCTATTGCAGATGACCAAATGTTTTTTAGGAGTAGGCCCTGGTAAGGTTTGTTGTTTTGAATGAAAGGATCCATATTTTTAATATAGTTCCTCTAAAAGTCTGGGTGTTTTCTGTAGGAAGAAGATTAAGTCACATTAAAAAATAATTAAAACAAACATTTAATATTTAAATAACTTCCCACCCTATTCCTTTACAAATCCAATAAACCACTAATAAATTATATATCATTCATTAAACAGTAGAAATGTAGAATTACACGTTAAAAGGGAACAGACACCGCTTTACTAGCCGTGGTCGAGGAGGCAAGAACCATCATAGACCGAGGAGGATCAGTGGCAGTGATCCTCCTCGATCTGAGTGCCGCCTTCGATACGGTAGACCATGCGATCCTCATCCACCGGCTCAGCATGGTAGGAGTATCCGGCACTGCCCTGTCCTGGATCAAATCCTTCCTGGAAGGGAGAACCTTCCAAGTGTCTGACGGCACGGTTAAATCCAAAGCGCTCCCGCTCCAGTGTGGGGTTCCCCAGGGCTCATCCCTGAGCCCCACACTTTTTAACGTTTACATGTCCCCGTTAGAAGACATCACAACGCCATTCGGCATAAAAACAGTGATGTATGCCGATGATACACAACTGGTGGTGTCCATCAACCAATCGAGCAAAAGCCTAGACAACCTGGCAGCCTGCCTCGAGAACATCTCCCAGTGGATGTGCGAATTGCGCCTTAAACTGAACGGCGAGAAGTCCGAGATCCTCCTCCTGGGAAACCCACACAAACTTCCCCCATCCCTCATATGGCCAAACTGTATGGGTCCTCCTCCCACCCCCAAATCAGAAGTCAAGAGCCTTGGCATCTGGTTAGATCAAGACCTTAACTTTAAAACTCAGGCCAGAAAAACCACAGGCACCTGCATTGGCCTTATCCAAACAGCTCGGAAGGTTCTCCATCTAATCCCCTTCCAATCTAGGAAGCTGCTAATGCAGGGCCTAGTAAACTCCAGACTGGACTACGGAAACGCCCTTTACTGGGGGCCCCCGCCTCGGTCATTCACAGACTGCAATGCGCCCAAAATGCCGCAGCCAGAATTCTAACAGGGACTAAATCTAAATGCTCAGCGAAACCAGCCCTCAAAAGCCTACACTGGCTACCAGTTCAACAAAGGATCACCTTTAAGACTCTCTGCATCTCACACAAAATAATGCATGGTAGAGGTCCACTGATTCTGAGCTCCCTCGTCAAACCCCATCAGTCCAACAGGCAACTGAGATCAGACTCCCTCTCCCTGGCCAGCGTCCCCAGAATCCATAAGGCCCGTTCTGGGGGGAGACTGTTCTCCTACAACGCCCCAAAGCTATGGAACTCCCTGCCAATCTCCATCCGAAGAGAACACAACCTACTGGCCTTCCGTAGGCAACTAAAAACATGGCTCTTCCCATAGTACTCCTCCCCCTCCGGAATCATAGGTTGACCGACAGCGCTGGGACGCCCTAGGGTAGCTACGCGCTCTACAAATCCGTTTCCAAATTCCAAATTCCAAATTCCAAAAATCACAAAACACAGTTAAATAATAAAAATAATAATCAATTCAGTTATGTATGTAAATATTTAACAAATAAATATGTAATTAACATATACAGTGAGTTTAAAATAAAAAACAGCCATGTGTGATTTAATAGCATCTCTCCCAATATCCTGAAAAAACTAACAATCTATTAAATTATAAATTCCGAATTAGTGCAAAAAAAGTATTTACATATTAAATCTTACAAAGCAGAATAAAAATTAAAACAATTACTATAGCAATACTAGTATGTTACATTAAATAATAACTAATGTATTTCATTAATTAAAATTATATTTAATACAACTATATTAAAGTAATCAATATTATATACAACAATATTTTTAAAAAAACAATATTATATGCAGAAAAACAAGATTCATATTCCTCGATATTTTTGCCTAGACCATATTATTTATAAGATAATCTTGCAACTTGATTTTTTCAAAACAATATATGTGTCATTAGGTGTGTGACTCACTAAAGGGAAATGGCATACAGAATAGGAATATTTTTGTCATGGGGATAACAAAGATGGCTACTTCAAGTTTCTGCATCTGCAGTTACAAAGATCCTAAGAAGTACAGGTGCATGATAAGTTGAGTGTCGTTCCAGGACAAGGGTGCACTGTGATTTTAATGTTTAAGGTTTGATACAGAGATTAATGAATGATGCTAATTACAGAGGTCGTCCAGATGTGAGTTAAAAAAACGAAAAAGGCTCAATTTCTTAGCATACAATTATTTGCGTTGATCTACCAATGTGTGGTTTAATATGAAATTAAGAAAGTTGTTCAGCTCCCATAGATGCTTTTAGTGCAGTCCTTTCTGATGAGGAATATGTGGAAGACACGAAGTTACTATATTTGTGAGAAACACATGGATAAGTAGTAAAGCAACTCAAAGAGTTGCTCGATTATCAGGGAGAGGTGGTATTTTTTAGGACCAACCATATAAGCAGTACAAGGGAAAGTTAGTCCGTTTCCCTAGAAGATAACTGTGATCTGCACTTGATGCCAAGTGCAAGAAATACAGAGTTATTTAGTCCCAAGTGCGATATTTATATTGTCTACATAGATCACGAGTATAAGAGACACATCCTGTTCTGATGGAAGATGTTAGTGATGTCTTGATGAGACGTCCAGGGGTCGCTGATACTTACTCAAGCCCCAAAGAGGACGTTTCTGAGATCTGCATCAATGAAGACCAAGAGGATTCCAGAGACTTCCTCAGTTCTCATAAAGATATATTTACATAATCTGCAGATGGAATGTTCCGGCTTTATCGTCGGACGTTGGCCACGACTCTGCTTATGAGGGACGCGCTATTTACTGCCGCCCATATGATCGTTCAAGAATTCAGGCCCTCACCTATATGATTGAAATATACGTGTATCTGTGCGAAGGAGCCTGCTCGGGGTATGTACCCCATTCGATCGTGAGGTGTCTCAACCCGGGATACCGTTAGAGAGGGTATAAGTGGACCTGATCCATTGTGAGGGGATACATCTATTGAACAAACCCTGACCCACGTTTCTTCAATCTCTATTTCAATTTCGAGTCCTCCTCATCCCAACGTGAAGTATCCTGCCCCCTTGTATACCATCCACGCAATTCCCTGTCTGTTGATAGGGATATTGTCTACTGACTGAATATTGTGATGTGAAGCGGCAGCCCTGAGTCTAGCTTTCTACATACAATTTATTGTATCTATTGATTTATATCTTGAACCTATTGATATGTTCTGAAAAGTTACAGAAGAGACCATATTTAACTGTCTGCGCCCTGACGAAGGATTGGTGAATATCGGTCCTGTTCCAAAACGCGCGTCGGCGCTTCTGTTCTGCTTTGTTTTGTTTTGTTTTACCTTTGTATGTTTGTTTCTAATGGTGTACATTTTTGTAAATTGTTTGTACTTTTTGTATATATCGTTGATTGGTATGACTGACGATGGCTTGTATGGGTGTGATTGGTGGTTGCTATGAAGTTGTGAGAGGGCATGTGTCGCATATATTTTGATATGTAAATAGATTTTGTATATACATTTATGTCTCTATTGCTGTTGGATCTATAAATGAAAACTTCAGAAAATAATAATAAATAGATATATGTTTTTCAAATAATTACTCTCTGTGTGGGACTACAATGACGTTTTTTATGGATTAGAGTGTGTGCCTCTTAATAGATTTAGTCTTAGGGGGGTCCTCTTGTTTGTGACTACTGTAATCTGCAGATATTAACAAAACAAAAATAAGTTGTTTCTAGCTCAAATGGATCAAAAGTTACTAAACGTGGCGACTTGTGTTGCTGTGTAGTGGAAGGTCCTTTGCAAAAGCTAACTAGTCATATTTCAGTTGTTTATTGTTGCATTTGGTCATTAAACTGGTATTAATGATGTGAAATATTTGCCCTCCCAGTGTTACAATGAGTAAAAAAGACGAAGTGATGAAGTAATACTGTCACAAAATGTGACGCATTACACCGATAAATTGCCTTTTCTTGCCACATAATTCAGTCAACCATAATTTGATCCTCTTCTGCTGCCTAATTCCAGTGGCCCCGGGTACATGTTGATGAGGAGTATGAGAAAAGCAAAGAGTTACTCTGGTTATCTGGGAGATATTTGTAAGCTGCATTCAAAAGAGGTGTACAAGGAATACAGAGAACAAATAATTTATTACAGATGGTGTGAGTTTCACCAAAAGGAAAAATGAAGTAATGAAGAGAGTTGCTAAGGTGTTAGTGAGAGGCCCACCCAGTTCCAATTTAATAAGTAATATAAATAGATAAGCAATTTATATTTATTTATGTTGGTAAGAAACATATTCGAAGGAAAGATGTTAACATAGTAACCACTGTTATATAGAGATATACAAATGTAGGTGAAATACTTTTTATGTAAAGCCTTTGACAGGGAAAGGCCAACCAGTGGTTGGGAAGCATGAAAATAAAGACGTGTTTCCCATTAGACATAGGTATGTATAGTGAGAAATTGGGTTGTTGGTTGAAGAAACTGCCACAATCCTCGTCAGGGCAAACCACAAAAACCCTTGAGTGGCTTGGAAGAAAACTAGTCAGGCTTAACTTAGAGACAATTGTAAAGTAGTTATGCAGCGCACAAACAGTGATATAGTGAAAGAATAACAGAACAAAAATCCCTCACCAATCTAGAAAACTAGAGTAAAATGTAATAAATAAAATGAGACTAAAATGATAAAAATTCAATCAGTAAAACAACAGATATGCAACTTCAAATATTCAGTGAAGTAAAAGTACAACGCACCACTCACGGTCATCTGGTCATGCGGACTGGGGGTAAAATCACAAGTTCAGGCCAACCACAATGAAGCGCGAAGTGCAGATCTTGAGTTTCCGGTCTTTGCTGGCACTCACTGTAGCGCGAAGAGTCGGGTTCACCAGAGCTTCGCGTTAGTGTGCGGCGTGGGTGGCAAGCTCTCAAAATGAACAGGAATATTCGCGGTGGCAAAGACTTAAGGATTTCTCCTTTTATTCTGGGAGGCACATCTTGGGGACCAGGCCCTCACTCTGACAGGGCTCAGGCGGGTCCAGTGCAGCAGGTCAGCTGGACAGTTGCAGGGAGGCCTCTGGAATTAGCTGTGTCGTTGTAGCTCAGAACAGAGGTTAGCCACCCGACCCTTGGAGTAAATCTGCCTGGGATGAAGGGAGCAAGTCCAGTCTTCCTTCTCAAAGAGCAGGACAGGCTTCAAGCAGCAAGGCGTTACACTGGCAGTAGGGCAGTCCTACTTCTGTAGTATCCATAGGTCCATGAGTGTACTGATGGGTCCATTATTTATACTTAGCGCCAGCTGTGAATTGGGAGAAACATATAGACTTCCCCCCTCTTCTGGTTCTGGAATTTTCTTCCTTCTCCTGCCCAGGCCCCAAGATATCTGGGGTGATGAAAGGCTAGTGTGTAGTTCTTTGTAAGTGCAGGAGGCAGCCCCTATTGAAGTACAAGTGTGATACGTGACAGCTCCACCTCTACTCATCCTGTCAGGAAGGCCTTTCTTGCCAACACAAGGTCCCTCTTTGTGGCACTATCAGGAGAGAAAGACACAAACGTGAACTGCTAACTACATCAAGTTATGTGACCCAGGACACAGACTGAAAGCACCAAATGATTAGGAAATGAAAATGACAACCTACTAAAAGAAGGATTTTCAGAATTGTGTCTTAAAACCTGACTTTTCCAAAGAGGATTTTACATTGTAATTCTTCTGAGACCAAACACGATATTTCTACCTGTTCCTAATAAAAATATTGTCGCTTATTAAATGTAATAAGGTAACCCAATGGTATACTATGGGATAGGCAGGCCTCACAATAGTGAAAAACGAATTTGGGAGTTTTCACTACCTGTATAGGTAAAACTTAAAAACACACATCCTACTTTTTAAATACACTGCAACCTGCCCAATGTGCTGTTTAGGGCCTATCTTAGGAGTGACTTATATGTATTAAAAAGAGAGGTTTAGGCCTGGCAAAAAGTTTCGTTAGCAAGTTCAAACTGGCAGTTTAGGATTATGAACAGGCCGCAATGGCAGGCCAGAGACAGGTTTAAAAAGTACACTTAAGTGGGCGGACAATAGGTGCTGCAGGGCCACTAGTAGCATTTCATTTAAAAGGCCTAGGTACATGTAGTACCACTTTGCCAGGGACTTTTAAGTACATTAAATGTGCCAATTGGGTGTAAGCTAATTTTATCATGTATAAAGGAAAGAGTATAAGCACTTTAGCACTGGTTGGTAGTGTTAAAGTGCAGAGTGCCCTAAAAGTCAACAAAAACAAATTCAGCAGAAAGGAGGGGTGAAGGCAAAAGGTTTGGGGGACTACCATCCAAGGGTGTCAGGTCTAACATGTTTTATGCTAATAATGGATTTAGGACCCGGCAGGACTGTATTAGACATCGGTAAATAACATTTATGTAAACAGTATGTAGACGGTATGCATTGTTTCATTGAAGGTGTGCCATTCAGTTATATGTTTTATATGAAAGAGATAGGTTTAGCTCTTCAGATGTGACCTGATAGATGAGGGAAGTTTCCTCGAGTCATTCTAGATGATGGTGTCTCTGTCCTTCTTGCTGGATAGAGTTGGGTTGTTACATAGTAAGGGTTTCTTACCGAAGGCTGTCCAAACTGGGGAGTTGTCATAGGCAGTTGCCCCTTGCGTTAAATTTAAATAGGTAATTAAATAGGTGCAATAAATCACCTGGCATTGCTTAGGGGTGGACTAACCAATCAGTGTAGTCAGCTGAATGGAGGTCACAGTTGTGATCTTTTTGCCCTAATTATTATTATTTGTGACCTATGGTTCAGGCTTCCTGGTGAGGAATCAGGAAATTAAAGAATTTGTCCTGTGTACGTTTTTATTGGTTCATGGTTTATGAATTCAGACTGATATAATACACGAATCTATTTCAATTGTATTAATTTTTGCCATTTCTCAAGTTCAGCAGTATTATTTGAAAACCTGCAACTATGCCTTGTCACAGTAAAGACCATTTACCAGTTTTCTTACTGCCTCATGCGTGTATAGTTTCTCATGTCTAATGAGGAAGGTGGCAAGGACGATTCTCATGATTCTAGAGGGAAACATTTATAAAACCCCAGGTTTTAGTTCCACAGGACAGAAAATAATGATTCTTCATCATCATCAAATAGGATGTCAAGGATTCTTGCTGCGGAGGCTTAGTTGAACAGTCAAGCCTTGAGTCCTTTACTGCATTCCAGCAGACAGGGTGAGGCTGGCTGCAAGGTATGAGAAGGAAGGACCTCCGCTGTAGCTTGGACGTATATAAGGGGTTTGAGTGATGTGTAGGAGGCTGGTGTCTGGAGGGGTCAGTGGAAGATCAGGTGGTGGTTGTTGAATGCTGCTCCTTGGTTGAGCAGGGCCTTGTATGTGTGGATCAGCATCTTGAAGTGACATCTCTTCTGAATGGGGAGCCAGTGGAGTTTCCTGATGTGGGGGATGATATGGGTCAGCTTGCGGAGGTCGAGAATAAGTCTGGCCGCAGAATTCTGAATGGCCTGTAGTAGCTTCAGGAGGTGTGAAGTGATTCTTGCGTAGAGTGTGTTGCCATAGTCCAGCCTGCTGGTGACTAGGGCTTGGGTGACAGTTTATCTGGTGTTGACCAGGAGCCATTAGAGGATCTTGCGGAGTATGCGAAGAGTGAGGAAACAGGTGGAGGAGACTGTGTTTATCTGTTTTTTCATGGTGAACTTGATATCCAGGATGATGCCATGGTTGCGGGCATGGTCTGTAGGCGTGGGTGATCAATAAATCAATCAGGGGAATTATAAGCACACTACTCACCTGAGAGGGTTCAAGGCGCTGGGAGGGGGGATAGGCAGCTCCGCATAGTTGAAAATCCAGGTCTTGAGTGTCTTCCTGAAGATGTTTAGGGAGGTGGCGCATCTGATGTCGATCGGGAGCTCGGCCCAGGTCTTGGCCGCGATGTAGGAGAAGGCTCTTCCACCTGTTCTGGCTCTGCAGGGGGTATCGGTGGATCGGAGGTTTCTCTTGGGTATGTGGGAGGAGATTCTCTCGTTGAAGTATGGGGGTCTGGTGTTGTGGAGGCATTTGTATGCGTGGGTGAGTATCTTGAAGGTAACTCCCTTCTCGACAGGGAGCCAGTGGAGGTTACACAGGTGTTACACAGGTGTTGAGGGATGTGTTTGTGTCAAGGAATGCCGAGGACGAGTCTTGCTGCGGTGTTCTGTATGGTCTGGAGTTTACGGAGCGGAGACTTGTTGATCCCGGCATAGAGGCCGTTTCTATAGTCCAGTCTGTTTATGAGTGTGTGGGTGATGGTCTTCCTTGATTTGGGGGTGATCCATTTGAAGAGGGTGTTGAAGCAGCTCGAGCCGATGGTGCTGACCTCTCGGGTCATGGAGAGGGAGGAGTTGAGTACGATGCTGAGGTTTTGGGCATGGTCGGGGGGGGTGGGAGGGCTGCCGAGGGCGGTGGGCCACCAGGTGTTGTCCTGTGCAGATGGGGAGGGTCCAAGGACAAGAACCTCTGTCTTCTCCGAGATGAGCTTCAGGCAGCTGCTGCTCCTCCAGGATGCGACGTCATTCATTCTGTCCCGGAAGTTGAGTCTGGTGGTGACTGAGTCCTTGGTGAGGGAGAGGATGAGCTGGGTGTTGTAGGCATAGAATACTATGCTGAGTCCGTGCTTTCTGACAAAGGTGGCGAGGGGGGCCATGTAGATTTTGAAGAGCGTGGGGCAGAGTGATGAGCCTTGGTGTACTCTGCAGTTAATTTCCGTGGGTTCAGAGAGGAAGGGTGACAGTCTGATTCTTTGGGTTCTGCCGGTGAGGAAGGAGCAGATCCAGTCGAGGGTGGTTCCCTGTATGCCGGCGTTGTGGAGTCTGGCGGTGAGTGTGCGGTAGGAGACGGTATTGAACGCTGCAGAGAAGTCAAGGCCCCCTACCACTGATGCCGAGCCTTTTATTTTTAGCTGTCCTCTAGCGCCGGGAAACCTTCGGGTAGCTGTGCGTTGAACAAATGCAATAATAATAATAATAATCAGGGCCGGGGTGTGTCCTTGGTCGAGGAGGGTGCGGATGTCATCTGTGGCGGCGAGTACAGCAGTCTCGGTGCTGTGGTAGATGTGCGACAGACAGGGGTCAGCGGGGGTCCCTGAGTGGATGCCTTTCGTGGTCGATATGGTGTATTCATGGTGACTGGGGTCCAAGAGGAAACGGTAGGCTGGCTGGCGTTGCTGGAGAGGAGGTTGGTTTCAGAGTCCGGTGTCTGGTTGCTGAAGTGCTCATAGAGGCCCTTGATTTTCAGATGGAAGTAGGAACCCAAGCTTGTCGCAGAGGTCCTGGAAGGGGGTGATGTCTGTGGTTTCTCTGGGGGGTTTGGTGAATTCCTGGATGACACTGAAGAGGTCCTTGGAGTTGCTGGAGTTGGTGAGGATCTTGTTTTGGATGAAGGTCCTTTTGGTGGATCTGATGTATTGGTGGTATTCCGTCATGGCGTTCTTGTACGTAGTGTGGAAATTGAAAATAATTTCTGTTAGCATAAGCTGAAGCCATCTTGTCTGTGGCATCCATTCTGTTAGCTATATAATTCTTCTGTCTTCACTACTGCTTGCCCTTCAATTCTGCTTGTGTCATCAGCTTTAGTTAACTCCTTCAGTACTGAACCAGAGCAATGTATGAGCTCAGAAAGGCCTGTAGCTGCTAGAATGCACCTATTTGAGAATGTAACTGTCTACCATTTCCAACTGAAGTAAGCTGTTCTGTTCCCCTCCCACTCTGCTGACTAAGTGATATCCATTTGCCCATTTATGTCGGTAGCTATTCCTGTGAATGCTTGTACCTTCTATTTGAGTCTACATGCTTACTCTGCAACAAACTCAGTATAAAAGGCCCATGGTCTGTGTATTCAAGCCACTACCTCCTGGAACACTTGAAGGTGTTGTATGGACATGGTCTCAATCACGAGTAAATAAACTTGTTATTTTGAATTTCAGCTTCAGTGTCAATCTCTATTTTTTCAGTCTAAGGACCCGTGGACAGAGAAGGGTGAACTCTGCACTGGAGTGCCCCTAGAAAAGGAAAATGTCCACAGTTTGGCGCCCCAGATGGGACCTCATCGGAGACGTGGCCATCCAAAGGAGTGGTCTTGATGGAAGAATGGAATCTTGCTGAGGAGACGTCCTGCATGAGGAAACCCTTGTCTTTGCAGCCAAAGTGATTTTTCCGGTTTTCTTGATCTGACCTTCCAGGTGGTGGCCGGTCACGATTGAGGTTTCCTTTGGTGCAAGTATTTGCAGTGACAATTAGGTCGACCAAGAGATTGGCAGTTGGAGGTTGGAGACTTTTGTTTGGTAAGGTCGCTGAAGCTGCACTCTTGATTTGTTTGGCCAAGATTCTGGTTTTATTTGTTTGTTTATCTGTTGCAATAGATTAAAGGCAGGTAATGTGGAGATTTTTCTCTACTTTGGAAGATTTTTGAATAGTAATATTTTACTATAATTTGGTAGCATGCCTGCTCCTAGCACACTTCGTGGGTTGTTTTGCTGTGTGGGAGGTACCAAAATGGATTTAGAAAAAAGTCAGCAAGCTCCCCCAGAGGGGACACCTAATAGGCATATGTACATTAAATACCGTATTTCTTCCATGATGTATAGTACACTGTGAAACAAATATACGAAAAAAGATCCTGATCTACCATGGCCAGTGAATGGGTCATGTGATTTTAAAAAGATTCAGTATGTAGAGTAGGATTTTTTTTAAACGTAAAAGTCGACAGGATATGTTTGATTGTGTACGAATGTGAGAGAAAGAAGTGCAATAGGAGTGAGGAAAGAAGAAGCTATAGCAGAAGAAGAGCAGTGTAAAACAATATTTCAAAAAGCATTGAAATTGAAAAATAAGGAAATAAAAGAAAAAGAAGATAGGGAGCGTCGTTTAGAGGTAACTGGCCAGTACCTTATTAGGCGCCCTATTAATCCCATACTTAATAAACCTCAAGATGATTCCATCTTGTTAGATAGACCTCCACCCCCCTATAAATTCCCTAGTGCCCCTGAGAATGAGGTTTCTGATGAGGAACATTTGTCTTCAGATGAAAAAGATAAAGATAAGCAAGGTGGGCGGCTAACTCGCTCTACTTTGACCAAGGAAGAGAAAGATAAATTACAGGACATTACCAGAGAGGAAGCGCGTCAGACTACTACAGTGACAGTCCTCACAGTTACAGTTCAGACTTGGGAAAACGTCCAACAGTTATATTTTTTAGAAAAATGCTCTTGAGAAGTGATATATAGTTGGTATCAGTATTGATTATAAACAGTTAGTAGATGGAACTTTCTTTTTTTCAAACTTACCTGATATGAATAGGCGAGTGGTCAAATTACAAGATGAAACATTGCGTTTACGAAAAGAGAAAGAGTTAGCTAGAAAAAATAACATTGTAGAAATAGCTCCATCTCAAACAATGGAAGTAAAGGCTTCAGTGGATGCGAACATATCTAGTAGTAGTGAAGCTGTTATGAAACCAATGTGTGAAGCTGCACCTCTGTATGCCCCTCCGAAGGGTGAGGGCACAGATGACGATAAAACTTCAAATGATGCAAAGGGATATTTTATTTATAATTGGGTCTATACCCCTTGGAGTAGAGTAGATATTATGGCTCTTAAAGCTGCTTTGCCCGATCCACAGAAAAATCTGTTTTTTATGAAGAAGTGGAAGGAGCCATTAGCTCCTGCACTATGACTCTGCCAGAAATCAATATGTTTTTTGGCCTTATTTTGCCCCCTGATATGTGGAGAACAATTCAGAAGGTAGACAATATTGCAGCTTATGGTGATACTTGGCTGCATTTGGAGGAAATAGATATGGCTAGGGAGCCTATGCAGAAACCACAACAGGTGATATTAGACCTTCCCAAAGCTATTGTAACTAAGTTAAAAACTCCTATCCCCCCTAAGAAAATAGATTAGACAACGTTAGCGTCTTGTAAACAGAAAAAGGATGAGTTAGTTTCTGTTTTCTTTTCAAGAATTGAAGAGCCATTCCATGATTTTAGTGGTCAGTCATTGGCCAATGATAGGGGTATGCATTTGTTTTTGATAAATTTGTCGCTAACATGTTGCCAGAAATAGCTAGTTGCCTAAAGGCCAGCGAGAGTTCATGGATTACGTCTTCCCCAATCTCCCTTTTGACTATGACCCAGTATTATGAGCGTCAGGAATTGGAACCAAAAGGCAGGGAGGATAAGAAGGTTAAGGAGTTTAAGGCAAAAGTTATGTTAGCTCAAGGATATGGTCCACCATTTAGGGGAGGTGGAAGAGGTGGACGTGCATTGTATACATCTGTGGTGCCCCCTCTCCCTTGAGCAAATTTGTCCCCTGATCAGTGTACTTATTGTAAAGAGACCGGGCACTGGCATTCTGAGTGCCCTCTTTTGCAAAGTCAGTTTTACCACCTGGGAAGGGGTAGTGTGAGAAGACGCCCAGGGAATTCAGGAAACAGAGGAGGTACAGGAGCTCGCCCCAGATTTGAAGCAGTTGAACAAGGACCAAATTATTCTAAAACTTTTGAGAGACCAAATCAATATCAAATGTCTGATTATTCTGCTGATGCTCTTGCAGATTTCATTACAAGACCGGAGGCTACCATTATGCAAATACTTTTATTTGCTGCCCAAACATGCAGCCCTTTAAAGAATATCATTACATCACAATAAAATAGAACTTTAACAACATAACAACTCTGTTGAGCAGGCTCCTATCTTCCTCTTTTGTTCGCTGCTCTGTCACAGATAAGTACTATTTTTTCTAGCATACCATCTTGACTTTATTTATAGATATTTTGGTATATTTTAGATGTATTTTATGGCTTTACTATTAATAGACAACTAATGTTTACTTATTTATTTCAATTTATAAATGTAGACTCTGCTTTTATATTGTTTAATTTAACATCATTGTAGATATCATTCCCAGTCCAATTTATGGTCGGGATTAGCCTTTCATTCCTGTTTACTTTATGAGATCGAGAAATTAATTCATGGTAAGTATTTTAATATTTTCTAAAAAACATTGACTTGTGTAACTGATTTGAGCACTTTCTAAACATCGAGTGAAGACCTCTCGAGTGAGGACCCCTAAGAGTTTAGAAGCGCTTCTCTTGTTCTTAATTCATAAAAAATAAAAAAAAAGGGAAAAGACGAAACGCTGACACATTTATTTGATTTCCCGCATCTCTTAGCAACATAGAGACGCGGGTACGTGCCAGCTTGACGACGGGCGTTGCGCATGCCCATTATGCTCCACTATGCTACCTTGAAGCCTCAAGCATCTCCTAGCAACTAGCTGGGGGACGCGGAAATGTAGAACATCCTCACGCGAACATCCTCGCGCTTCAATACACGGAGATTCTTTTGAATACCGTCCTGGTCTCCATAGTTACACCTCTCTCGAGAGTGTAACGGAGACGGAGAACACAGTCCTTTTACAGAGCCTAAATCGAAAAACTAACCTAAAAAGATTAATATTTACTGATTTAATACTGGAAGAAGATCGCCATCTACTGGCCTATAACAGAATCGGTGCAGGAGTTTCTCCTTTAAAATAAGTGAAAAATACTCGCTTTAAGAAAGAAAGACTTTTTCAGAAATTATTCTAAGGATACTTCCTTTTTAATTAACTCTTGAAAAGGTTATTTAGACTTAAAATCTATCTGGAGTACGATTCTATTATAATTTCGTCATGGAAGACAACACCAATGATGGAAATGTTTCCCCTAAGGAACCTTTACCTGACAACATTAGAAAACTCTTTAGAGAGGAATTTAGATCTTCTATTAAAGAGGCTGTCAACGCTGCTCTCGCAAAGAGAAAGAGAGTTTCACCTACGGAGGAGAATTACTTCTCACTCTCGGATGGGGAATCTCCTTCAACATCTGCAGGGCAGAAAAAAGGAAAAGTACTCCAAAATAGAAATTATTCTATTGAAGCATCCAACAATGCATACGAGATTGGTGGCCCTCGCGCCACAAGAGTTATCGGTGCTCCTTGCAGCACAATAGATAGACCTCAATTACTTGAGGCAGGGAGAAGAGGTGTCCCTAGCGGCACAATAGAAGACGGTACCCTCTACGGGACAAATGATTTTAATGATTATTTTGAAAGTCAACCAACAGACTATGATAATTTTGACAAATTTATCTTTGATCCTCAAGACTCATTTGAAGATATTGACGAAGATTTACAAAACCCTTCTACTTCTACCTCAGTCAAAGACCCATTTGGTGGGGAAATGTTTAATCCCACTACAATCCGTCATCCCCGTAGCACCGAATGGTGGCCTATGGACCATGTTGGTAAATATCTATCACAATGGGTTAGAAAACCCCTTGATTTCAATACCCGTAATCTTTTAAGGAACGAATGCCCTCGTCCCTCTTCGGAGGACAAGATTTGTAATACTCCTAACCTTGATCCTGACCTAATCACCTTCCTGTTCAAATCTGGAAGGGATCCTAGAAAAGGAATTGAAAGATGTCTTAAACAAGCTCAAGATAAACTACTTGATGTAATGGGACCACTCTCTAAAATTCTGGATATGACCGAGGAAGCTAAAGCTAATGATTTACCTATAGACATTGAAGTACTTCGAGGATGGTCACAATGTGCTATTTGCCTTATTAGCAATGCTAACGCAAATTTAATCACTGAACGTAGAAAGGCTGTTCTCCTAAGGATGAACCCGAAACTAGCTGATCTCTCAGCTAGTGAAGATATGTTCAACACAAAAGGGCTCTTATTCGGAGACAACTTCGTTAAAACACTCGGGAAGTATGTCTCTACCTTTAATGCCTTTAGTAGGGCACAATCAAATATGCGTAGAGTCTTTGGAACTCATTCACTTTTTGGAAGGGCTGACAGAAGGGGACAATCTGTCAGCCGCACCTCATTCCGGTCCCAGTTTTATCAAGACAACAGAGGCTATCGTCCCTATAGAGTTTTCCGAGGAAACTCAAACTTCTATCCACAAAGAGGAAGGGGCTCAAGATCCCGTGGTGGCAGACCTGGAATATCCAATCAAGGAAACTACGGTAAGGACAACCCCTTCTATCCCCTTAAAAGTGGCAGGAAGATTGAGACACTTCAAAAAGAATTGGCTTTGAGTCACTCAAGATCCATGGGTTTTGGAGACTGTTGTGGGATTCAATATAGAATTTTGGGAAGAACCCTTGCAGGAAAGAGCTCCCAGAGAACTCATTTTAGACAAGGAAAATTCGAAATTAATAGAAACAGAGATCTCCCAAATGTTAGAGAAAGGAGCTATCATAAAAATTCCACTTTCAGAGTTAACGAAAAGCTTTCTAAGTTCTAAAGGGTTGGCGACCTGTTATAAATTAAAAAAATGTAAACAATTTTCTAATCTACAGACATTTCAAGATGGAGGGTATCCATCTTTTGAGGGACATTCTTCAGAGCAAAGACTGGCTAGTGAAATTGGATCTGAAAGATGCCTAATTCACCATTCCCATGCACTAGGAATGTCGCAGATATCTCCGATTTACTTGGAAAGGAATTCTCTATCAGTTCTAATGTCTCCCCTTCGGGCTATGTTCAGCCCCTTTGTGTTTCACCAAGGTTCTTCGTCCGGTGGTCAGTTACCTAAGGGAAAAGGGGATTCGTCTTATAATTTATTTAGACGATATCCTCATCATGTCTCAAGACAAGACAGAAATTTTGGAACACTTAGATATCACTATGAACCTTCTTGGGGTCTTGGGTTTTATCATAAATTTGGAAAAATCTATTTTAACCCCAACTCAAGAAATAGAATTCTTGGGTTTCAAAGTCAATACTATTCAATCCAACCTAATCCTTCCCTACCAAAAGGTTACCAAGATCAGGAAACACGTTTCCTGCGTCCTTTCAAAAGATATTATCCGTCTGAAAGACCTAGCCAGGGTTTTGGGTCTCCTTTCATCCTCTATACAGGCAATTTCTCCGGGCCCACTTCATTACAGGGGCTTGCAGAGATTAAAAGCTCAAGGCCTGAGGAAGGGTTTCTGGTACGAAGATTCCCTTCCTTTTTCAGAAGACGCTCGAGAAGACCTGCATTGGTGGTTAAACAACCTCCAAGCTTCGAATGGAAAAGCTATATTCGGAAATGTACCAGATTTTATCCTAGAATCAGATGCGAGCAACCGTGGTTGGGGTGCTCGTCTGAACAACTTAGAAACCGGGGAGAGATGGTCCTTTTTAGAACAATCCCTCCACATAAACTCTTTAGAAATGTTGGCAGCCTTAAATGCCCTTATGAGCTTCAGAGAAGTTCTGAAGAACTCCAATACTTTAATCCATCTGGACAATTTTTCAGCCGTCTCTTACATAAATCGATTGGGTGGCGCGAAATCCAAAAATCTCTCGGATATCGCGAAGAAAATATGGTATTTCTGTTGGGAACACAAAATCACCCTCAGAGCAGATTACATTCCCAGTTCGTTAAATCTGAGGGCAGACTGGAATTCACGTTTTCTTCACGATTCCAGCGATTGGATGCTGAATCCCAAATTCTTTCATTTAATTCAGGAAGTTTGGGGTCCAATTCTGATAGATTTGTTTGCTAGCCGATTGACGAACCAAGTTCCGAAATACTTCAGTTGGAGACCAGACCCAAATGCGTCAGGAGTAGATGCCTTTCTCCAACCTTGGGAAGGGACGAAGGGCTACGCCTTCCCTCCCTTCTCAATGATTCAGAGATTATTGTGGAAAGTGAGACTCGAATCATGCAACATAATTCTAGTGACTCCTTTCTGGAAATCCCAAGTATGGTTTCCCGGTGTAATGGAATTGGCAGTAGACTTCCCATGGTTGATCCTGTCATGTTCGGGCCTACTACAAGGCCCAGACGGAGAAGAACATCCTTTAGTCTTGGAGGGCAAAATTAACCTTCTTGTCTGGAGGATATCAGGGATTCAGGGAGATATTCTGAGCTTTCGGGAGAAGCTAAAAGCTTACTGGAAGAATCATGGGCCCCTGGGACCAGAAAGAGATACAGAGGAATTTGGAAGAAATGGTCTGGTTGGTGCCTCGAAAGGGATTTGGATCCCGTTCAATGTCCTTTACATTTTGTAGCTAATTACCTCGCACATCTTTTTGAGTCAGGTCTTTCTTTTAGAACCATCAACTGCTACAGATCAGCTATCTCTTCATGTCATTGTTTGATTAATAACTTTGCCATCGGTAGTAATCCACTTAACAAAAGGATCATGAAGGGTATTAGACTAAGGAGACCTCCTAGGGCTCGTTATGAATCTCTTTGGGATGTTAATCTTATCTTTAATTTCTTCATTTCCTGGCCTGTCAATGAGTTACTTTCCCTTAAAAGGATTTCAATGAAATTAGCAACCTTATTATGTTTAATATCCTTCAGGAGGGTGTCTGATATAAAAGCTCTTGAACTTTCCTATAGATTTTATTCTTCTGAAGGTGTTTATTTCGATATCTGGAAAAGAACTAAAACGATGTCAGAATCTATTTTCTACCCCTTTTTTCATGAATGTGAAAAATTATGTGTTGTTAATTGCATGAAGTGTTATGAAATTAAGATTTCATTTTTTAGACCTGCTGGCTGTGACCAACTTCTTTTATCTTATGTTAGACCTTTTAGGCCTGTATCATCAGCTACTTTAGCGAGATGGATCTGTCTGATTATGCATGAAGCAGGTGTGGATCTATCTAGGTTTGGTGCTCACTCTTCTAGAGGTGCAATGGCTAGCAAAGTATTTTGGGCTGGAGGTTCTCTACCCGAAATACTTAAAGCTGCAGATTGGTCTAATGCAAGTACCTTCTCGAAGTTTTACTTGAGACCGATAGAACATGTTAGCGGTGCAGCTTTGCATGGCTTTAAACATGCATAATGGTAGCCTCCGGTCTTGTAATGAAATGAGGATTCTCCAATTAATATGAAGAGAGAATGTTGATTTCATTAAAGACATACGGAGGCTAACATTATCCCACCCTCCTCTCCCTGAGAGGTTTGGGTTGATTGATGTCAAATATTTTTCTTTTTATATCTGAAAAATGTGATTATTGTTTGTTGCCTTTTTTACCATATGGCTTTTCTTGTTCCTTCTCAGATAACAATCTTAAGGAATAACTTTTTGCTGAAATTTCTTCATTGTTCTCCTGTGTCATCGCAGCCCACGAGGAAGATAGGAGCCTGCTCAACAGAGTTGTTATGTTGTTAAAGTTCTATTTTATTGTGATGTAATGATATTCTTTAAAGGGCTGCATGTTTGGGCAGCAAATAAAAGTATTTGCATAATGTTAGCCTCCGTATGTCTTTAATGAAATCAAGATTCTCTCTTCATATTAATTGGAGAATCGTCATTCCGATTATGCATAGGGATGCCTTGGATGGGGTAAGGAATCGGTTGAGGTCCCAGTAGATCAGAAAAGTCCTTATGTTGATGCAAATGTTTTGGGCTCTACTGATTAGTTTCTGGTTAATACAGGAGTTACTCGTAGTGCTCTGTCTAAAGAATTGGTTCCTACGGCTCTCCTGTCCGGCTCAGTGATAACATTGATAGGATTCAATGGGACACCTACACCTAGCCCACTTTCACAGTCACTTGAATTCGGACTTGACAAATTCACTGCAGCATGTCCGTTTTTGATTTCCCCTACCACACCTGACAATATTGTGGGTATCGATATACTTAAATATTTTTGTGCCACAATACATTGTTCTCCGGAAGATGTGCGTGTTATTTTAAATAACAACCATTCAAAAGTTGAGAGATCCTGTTTTATCAATGAGGATACCGCTCTGCCGTCCTTACCTAGTGTGAAGAAGAAACGCTGTTATTGTTCCTATTTCTTGTCTCCCATCATCACAAAGTCTCTAGAAAGAAATTACAATTTTGTAGACAGCAGATTACCTATTTAGGTCACCTCCTGTCTAATGGGGCACGTGCACTCACAGCAGGCCGCATTCAGATCATTTTAGACAATCCCGTACCCCGCACTCAGAAGGATGTCCATGCACTGATTGGCCTTACCTTTTTTTGTAGGCAGTGGATTCCTAGTTTTTCACATATTATTAAACCTTTGTTGGCCCTTTTTGACTAAAGACACTAAGGTGCCTTTCCCATGGACTGCTGAATGTCAGAATGCCTTCCAACAGTCATGCCAAGCTCTTTGTTCTGCACCAGCATTAGGAACTCCAGACTACCCTAAGTTTGCCTTCGGTGTGGTACAAAGCTTTGCCCAACTTTGGAAAGAAAGAGGCTTTCTCACTTCACATGGGACACAAATAGTTCATGGGGAATTAGTACATAATCTTCTTACTGCCTTGACATATCCTAAGAAAGTGGCAATTGTTAAGTGTAGTGCACACACGAAAGTGACTGACAAAATAGGACCAGGCAATTCCCTTGCAAACTACACAGCTCATGAGACTTCAATGCAATGAAGTACCACATCTATGTAAGTAGTTAAATCACAGGCTGAACATTGGCAGGATGCCAGGCAAGAGGTCCTAGACATGCAGCAATCTGCCTCTGTTGATGAATTAGACGAATGATCCAAGGAGGGAGCATTGGACGATGAGGGCTGTTGGAGGAATAAAGAAATGACAAAATGGAAGTTACCCACAGACTATTTACACCCTATGATTCACATGGCACATGGGCCGGCACATGTTGGAGCATCCTCAATAGCAAAACAACTTATGCAAGTTTAGGATCATCCAGAGATTGTCAGCACAGCTAAGAAACTAGTCCAGTCCTGTCTGATTTGTCTTCAGTATAATCCTGGAAAGGGAACACAAACTCCAATAGGAGGGTTTGCGACACCAACTGCACCTTTTGAGGTCCTGCAAATGGACAACGGACTTCATTTCATTGGGCAAGTTGATGAGTATCTCATGAAAGGATTAAGAATTAAGCAGAAGTTTATTGCTGCTTTTTACCCACAATCAGCAGGGGTAGTAGAACACTACAACTCTACCTCAAAATTAAAATTGGCCAAGATACAAGCGTCCACATCTTTGAAATGGCCTGATGATCTGCCGTTGGCATTGCTATCCATTAGATCGATATCACATACACAATCTGGCCTTACACCATATGAGGTGGTTTTTGGAAGGCCAATGAATATTTGGGGGATTCCTAAGCCTCGCCCTATACATTATGTACCCTATGTATTGATGAGTGACTATTTGTCCCAGTTAACTGAAAGCTTTTCTTCTATTTATCAGTAGGTACGGGAAGTTCTTCCAGACAGGTCGCAGGGTGAAGGCCGCGATCTGCGAACTGGTGATTTGATGCCACATTCCTTTATGAGCCCAGCTGCATTGACAGATCACAGCAACATTTTTGGCCACAGAGAAAGGACAAGCCACGTCACCTGAAGGACCTGAGGAAGTCTTCCAGGATCACACGATCTCTGGAACATCTCGATATGAGCTGCGACCCCGGAAGAAAGACACTTCGTTGCTGAAAAAGACTGTTTGAGTCACTGTCCTGGGTCGTTAAAGGCTGACTTCAAAGGGGGGTAGCCTTTTAGCGACTACTCGTCTCATGTTAGTGAAGAAACCAACGCCTGCCCAGGACCTTAGGGCACCATCTGTTTTGTTGTTTGCCGATGAAAATGAGCTTGCCTAAGAAGAAGGAGATCGCTGCGACAATGTGCATTGCTGTACAATCTGCATTCTTGGTCTAACTTTGACTGTTGCCATCATCGCTACTGTAATGTGGGTAGTGGAGGAAATAGTGCCTGGAGCCTCCTTACCTAACATTACTGTTACATCACTTGCTGCCAAAGAGCATCATCATTTTGATTTGCCGCATCATGAACAGGGATACCGGCAAAATCTGAGAAATAATTCATTTCTTCAAATGTTGCAGCAGACACACCAGCTAAGCAATGCTACTAACTGTTGGGTTTGTGGCAAGATTCCTCCTCATCAGAATATAAAAGGAATACTGTTGTCAGCGCTGCCATTCTCTCACAAAGGCTCATGCCCAGCTTGGTTCAAACTTCTACATGGCTCTAATGAACAAAATCTGTTACCCCAACGAAGATGTGGACCCACAAGCAAAAGGGACTGCTTTAGAAATGGAAGAATATAGTAAAAGAAGTGTAGCAACAAACCAAGTGTATTCAAATTCTAGGTTGGCTAAAGGAAATGGACCCCTTGTTATCTCTGTTGCCATGACAACTGGCCCCCTTTGTGTACAAAGAAAAGGCGATGTGCCAGTGGGCCACAGTAACTGTACTGCAGTGTTGCAGATGTCTACGAGAGGCCGAAGCAGCTTCCTTGCATTACGTCAGACTTATTTTTGTGGAACTAAGGCATACTACTTCCTACATCAGGCTGGTCTGGTACCTGTTACATAGTCTTCCTTCTACCACCTGTGATTTTAGCTCCCCTAACCTACCATCAAGATTTGTAATTGTTCAATCATTATGCTGGTAGTGGGGGAAAACGTGCATTGATGTCTCTGTAATCTACCAGACAGATGTTTTGTTCCCTCTGTATTTCCACATGTACTACTTGTCTACCATCTAAAACAAATGTCCAAAATGTAAATGCCCATTTAGCAATAGATCAAGAAATCAGTAACATAATGTTAATTGATATACATGACATTTATTGTACCCCTTTAGAACCATAAGAAAATGTCTTAGCTTATGCTAAAAGGGTCATCTGTGGAAATCGAAAATAATTTCTGTTAGCATAAGCTGAAGCCATCTTGTCTGTGGCATCCATTTTGTTAGCTATGTAATTCTTCTGTCTTCACTGCTGCTTGCCCTTCAATTCTGCTTGTGTCATCAGCTTTAGTTAACTCCTTCAGTACTGAGCCAGAGCAATGTATGAGCTCAGAAAGGCCTGTAGCTGCTAGAATGCACCTGTTTGAGAATGTAACTGTCTACCATTTCCTACTGATGTAAGCAGTTCTGTTTCCCCTCCCACTCTGCTGACTAAGTGATATCCATCTTCCCATGTTTGTCAGTAGCTATTCCTGTGATTGCTTGTACCTTCTATTTGAGTCTACCTGCTTACCCTGCAACAAACTCAGTATTAAAGGCCCATGGTCTGTGTATCCAAGCCTCTATCTCCTGGAACACTTGAGGGTGTTTTATGGACGTGGTCTCACTCATGAGTGAATAAACTTGTTATTTTGAATTTCAGCTTCAGTGTCAATCTCTATTTTGTTAGTCTAAGGACCCGTGGACAGAGAAGGGTGAACCCTTTACCGGTGTGTCCCTAAAAAAGGCACATTTTCACAGTGGGGCGATCTTCTGGCGTTTTGCTGTTTCTCCAGGTCTTCTCGAGGCGTCTGCAGGGGCGTCTGGATTATTGGAGGTTGGTGGAGAACCAGGTGGCTTTCCTGGGGCGCTGTCTTTCAGAGTTGCATAGGGGTGCAAGCTTGTCTGCGCAGATAGAGATCCATCTGTGGAGTCTTTGGCTGCGAGGTTGGCGTTGGTCGAGGTGGTGGGGGTGTGGTGGTTGACGGCGGAGTTGAGTTGCTCCTCCGTGATTTTGCTCAAGTTCCTTCTTTGAGGGTGCGGGGCAGGTTTGGGGTCAGTGAGTTTGACGACATTGAAGTGCACGCAGTGGTGGTCCATCCAGGGGGGCTGCATGGTGTGGCTGAAATGGATGCTGTTACCTCGTTCGAAGATGGGATCTAGGGTGTGTCCTGCCTTGTGGGTGGGCGTGGTGACGAGCTGTTTCAGACCGATGTTGGGGAGGTTGTCCAGGAGGGTGGTGGAGTTGGGGTCACTGGGATTGTCAAGGTGGAACTTCAGGTCTCTGATGAGTGATGGCGTGGGGTGCGATGAGGTCAGCGATGGTTGTGGCGAACAAGGCACGAGGTAAGGGGGGTCTGTAAGCGAGGGTACCACAAAGTGTGGTTCTGGGGATGGTCTGGATCTGGAAGTGAAGGTGTTCAATGATGGAGAGGGAGTCGTTCGTGGTGGAGGGTGAGGGTCCTAGTTCGGCTGGCCACCAGGAGTTGTTCCACAAAGAGATGTTGTTCTCAGAGATCAGCACTTCCGTACTGTCTGTGTTGAGATTCAGGCTGTTGTCTTTCATGTAGTTGCCAATGCTCGTCATGCACCTGTGAAAGTTGACCCTTGTAGTGCAGGGCTCTTCTGCCAGCTAGAGGATGAACTAAGTGTCCAAGAAATGATATGCCCTTTAGCCCAGCACCCAACCAACAAACACTTGCAATATGAATGATGTGCTTATTGTTGGCGACCTAAGGAGCGAAATGATGGAATAATGTGATTTACACTTCTAGCATATTGGCAGAGAATGCAATGAAGACTCTTTTTAGTCATTAATAAAATGTCAGTTACATTTTTCATAATCACATCTGCTGATGATTTACTTATTTTTACCATAGTCTAGCATCTTTTATGGTCTAAGTTAGTCAAATAATTACTTGTAAAATATATAAAGTTATATAATTGTGTCTGTCTTTCACTTCTCAGAACAATGTGGGTGACCCCAGGAATCTAAATAAACCCTGCAGAGCCTCTGGCAGGTCGGAGGTAGTCTCCGTAATAGTTCAACCTTGCTAACCTCTCCCACGGGAGGCTCGACACGCGGCTCCAAGGACTTATAGAAATCGAACTCAGGGGCCCAGAAATGCTTTGGCTTGTATTAAAGTTACGTGGCATGCCTTGTAGCCCGTCTCCTAGCCGCCTACAAGGAGGGGCTTGAATAAGAAGAGTGACAAATGTAATTTAGCAAGACTCACACACCACTGGCAAACTGGAGAGAGAGGTGGGGGGAGAAAGAGAGAGACGGAGGAGGCATGCAGAAGGGTATTGATCCAGCGGCCTATAGAAAATATATCATAAACGACGCTACCCAACTTCATAACCTATAAACAAAATTATATACTAAATTATGGACCCATCATAAACCTGACATATTTTGGGCCTACTGAATCAGGTGGTCAGATTAAATCTATATACACATTATTTACAAACTATATACAATTTTATACATCTGCGGAAAGAATATTGTCATTAGAATAAATCCTAACCATTTAAACGACCACCATTGGCGACGTGATCTAGCTAATAGTAACCTACACTTCTGAATAACCAAGACCAGCTTGTTTGTCAAAAGTAAGATTTTATTTACTAAATTATGGTATATAAGTTGATAGTTTTATAAATGAATTTTATTAGCATTAAAGCAAGCATGATTGTAAAGAAACGTGAGAAAAATACAATTTAAGCAAGTGAATCAAAATTAAAGTAAGTATTTAAAGTTTAGCATTTCTAAAACCTAAGTCCCTAACTGAACTAAATAGATAGAAATTAAAGTAAAGTTCTTTGAGGATTCTTACGTGCTCCACGCAATGTCCGACAGCACTTCACCCTCATCGGAAAGTCAGAAAACAGCAGCCAGCCCATCCCTAGGGGCATGACTTTTTATACCTTTCTACGCTAACTAAACTACGCAAAGGAAAGTTTTCAGAAATCTTCGACGTCCCATTGGCTGAGAGTGACAAGTGACATGTCACCCACATTTCAAAAGTTCCATTAGGTCACTTTTCTTAAGGACCATTGTCTTTTCTGAATGCAACCAGGAGCTTCCTAGGTTTGCAACAAATGTATATTAAAGTTCTCATTGCTTCCAATTGACTTCCGCGGATGCCAAGTTAAGGGCTGACAAAATGTTCTTTTTCGACCTTGGCCATGTCCGACAGAATGATGATAGCACGTCAGTTTTTGCTTTGTGAACGCAGCTTTTGACGAACATTTTATTTCAGAATGGGCGTCTCGTGACTTTTGCAGAAGTAAAATTCAGCTTTTTGTAGCTCGAGTAAACTAGGCCCAAAAGCAGGCAACTTATGCTTTCTAGTATAAAACAAACACAAGAAAAGTATTAATGTAAGAAATAATGTAGATTCTGTATCCACCCCAGGATTTACTAATTAATTAACCCACCCGATTAATCAATGTTACCTAGCAAATGCAAACAAATAAAGCAGCGTTTATATCTACCAGTCTTCAATAATCCATGAGACTTATGTGCACCTAGAATAGTAGAAATTACATCACACAGACAAGGAAAAGCAAAACAAGCACATGCTTCTTTTAAGTTTGCAGCAGTTAGTAATGACAAAAACGAAAACAATAAATTATTTTATTATTTTGCACGAACAAAAAGATGCAACAATTATGCACGTTTATGAGCACACATGTTAGTCCCCCCACGTGTAAAGTTTAATCTAAGTTGTATTAGCAAGACATATCACAAATCATTAATATTATTATTCATGTTATGGAAATGTGACTTCACGAGTTTAAACAAAATTTTGTTTTCTATCTCGCTCCATCAACTCCCTCATCTGGTGATTAACAAATCACCACACCAGCACTCAAAATTTTGGTAATTTAAATTTCTGAGAAATCGATTCAAATTCATTTGTATCAGTAAACCTAAAAGTCTGTTTCTGCATAATCTTTGGAATTAGCATAACGTTCTCTATGTAACTCCTGTAATTCGATCTCCCTTTCTTCTTCTTTTCTAAGTTTATAGATTCTTTTCTTTTCTTTCAACTGTTTCTTTCTTTTATGTAACAAACAACATATTTTGGTCAAAATAAAAATGAATATTATTATAATCAAAGGTGCCAAAATCTTGCCAAGAATTGAACTTCCAATATCGTGAAACCAGTTTTTAATTGCTTGAAACCTTTTTGAAAGTTTCCCTGTAAAATCTTCTTCTTCTAAAGGAATTATCTCTGAATGCATTTGTGTAATATTCTTGATATACATTTCAATATTCTTACTTTCGTCAGGTATATATGTGCAACAATGTTGTACATGTAAAATGCCACAGACTCCTCCCTCTTTTGCTAGAAGTATGTCTAAAGCAAGGCGGTCTTGAATTACCATGGATCTAATTGCAATAACTTCAACATTCACTAATTGAAACCCATCAGCTGTGTCAGTTGATAATCTATCAACTATAGTGGACAATTTTCTGATTCTCCCTGCATTTAAAGTTATACCAACAAAAGGTATTACTGCTTGAAAAATATCTCCCAGAACTTCAGTAAAAGTTTCTCTTTTAACTCTATTTACATAATTATGAATTTTAAACAATCCTTCTGAATCTCTGTCAACATGAAACACTTTAGGAAAAACAATTCCCACATAACAAGTTCCATACCAGTGGTCTGGAAGGTTGTAGTAGGCTTTGTCACCACAAACAAAATAAATCCCAGGAAAGACTGGATCCTTTCCACCTTTGAATCCCCAACCTCCCAAAATCTGATAAGTATCTTCACAGTTACTTGCACCTACAAAGTAATTATCAAAAAGTGTATTATCTCTTCTAATGCAAAGCTTTCCACTAACTGGTTTGTCTATATGAATTGCAACATTTTCAAGCATTTTGCCATTTAACTTCTCATCCTCTTTCTGCCAGAAATTAGACTTAGTCTGCTTGACTAATTCATTCCTCTTATAAATTGCTCTTCTCTCCTCAACCATATTCAAAAATTTCTTTCCTTCAGCACTTAATTTGCAAGTTAGATTATTTTTATAAGCATACTCATAAGTAAGTTCGTTAGTAACAAGGAAAAATTCTCTCATTTGCTTTGCTTTCTTGTGCTTATTTAAAGCATTTTCAATCTTAATATTTGCAAAAATTTCATCATAATTTGAATAGTAATATTCTAAACGTCCAGTTTGATAAAATAAGCTAGTTAACACACTACATGTTACAGCATAAGTGAGAGGAAGCATATTATATGTTACTCCCTCAGAAACAGAAGCAGGTAACTTAACGCAGACATAGCAGTCTTTTGCATCCATTACCTTAACATATTCACTCAATAGCTTTGTGAATGTATTACTTGAAAAATCACCAATTGATTTATCTTGATGAATGTTAGGCTGATGATCAATAACTTTTGCAGACATACTATGTTTAGTTTGGCTAACCAGAGCTTTGCTTGTTGTGTTAACTTTGTGTAATTCTCTATTCATCTCCAAAGGGATAATCACAGCTAAAACCAACCAGAGCAGAATTAAAATGAGCAGACACACCAGAGTCATCTTACAGCATCTTTTAAAAACAGAACACTTTGAAGTGCTCTCCTTAACATAAGGCATTTTTGGTTAATTTTAGCCTCAAATAAAAATAAAAATAAAATTTTTAAAATCTAAATTTATATTTACACCCCCCTTTTAAAATATATTTTTTTTTTTTTTTTTTTTGTCAAAACCCTAAACAAGATTTCTTCGACCTTATGTCATACATAAGTTTTCTTCAACTAAACAGTTTTTCTTCGACCTTGTGTCAACTAACAAATTTTCTTCAGCCTTTTGCCAATTTAATATATCTGTACTTCAATCATTGTCACTAATTTCTTGGATTTCGTTTTCTTCTTCACTACTATCATATATGTCAATAACAGGTGGAATTACTAAGTAAGTCCACTCAGGAGACTTGTATTTTTGGTTTGGTCTTACTATTCTTTTTCCTTTTCTCGATATCACTTCAATTTTCCTTCCAACTCCAACTTCTTTTCCAGGACTCTTTTGACTACTGATTTCTTCAACTTGTTCTTTTGGTTTCTTGATCAATCTGACTCTCAATCTTCCACCAGGCCAGTAGTCTGCTTTTCTCACGTATTTCTTTTTTGGTTCAGAATTATTTGATTCTGACTTCCAAGTCCTTTTCTTTCTGTTTTCACTTTCACCATCCACGTCACTTTCTTCAGTTTCGTAGTCTGAAATTTCAATTGACTCAGGAACTTCTCTATTCGGCAATTTCACTCCTTCAGGAACTTCACTTTGTTTTCCATCACTGGTACTCGGTAATTCGTCTTCCTCCTCTTCTTCAATTACCCTCAACTTCCCAGATTTCGGATTTCTGTTCCTTACTTCAGAGTTTGTTCTCTGCCTTTCGATACTCTCCTGGTCTGAAACTTCTTTTTGTTCTGCTTCTTTGTCTTCGATAGAGACAACCGAATCCTCAGTTATCTTTCCCTTTAACAGATTCTCTTCACCTTCAGAATCTATTTCAATGATTTCTAAGTCTTTTCTTGTCAAATTTCCATTCACTGGCACAGTTTCCAGATGTCGACTTTCTTGTCGATCTTCAGAATCTGGATTTATTTCACCTTCTGTTTCGCCTTCTGCTTCAGAATCAGAATCATCTGTGGTATCACTTTCAACATCAGAACTCTCAGGAGTTGGTACTGGAATAGTATGACTAGGATGAATCCAGCGTTTCAATCCTCTGCACTTTACAGCATTAGTAGTGATCAAAATTATCTGCCTAGGCTTCTGCCATCTAGGAGCTAGACAATTCCTTCTCCGATGTACTTTCGTTCTGACCCAATCGCCAGGTCTCAGATCATGTGTCAAAACCTTTTCATTTGATTGTGCTTCAGTTCCCACCTGATTAGACACAGAAGTTACCATATCAGATAACCTTTTACAGTAATCCAAAATAGCACTGTCATTTATGCTCAACAGTTTACCTACAGGTACAAAAGCTTGCCTCATAACTCTTCCCATTAAAATTTCATGAGGACTCAAACCTGTCTTTTTATCTGGTGTACTTCTTAATGACATCAAAACAAGTGGAAGAGCATCAGTCCACTTTACACCTGTTTCAAGACACATTTTTCCAATTCTGTTTTTAATTGTTCCATTAATTTGTTCAACCACTCCTGATGCCTCTGGTCTGTATGCACAGTGTATTTTCTGCTCAATGCTCAAAGCTTCGCAAATTAACTTCATTAGTTTGTTATCAAAATGGCTTCCTCCATCACTCTCAATAGTGACTGGAAAACCGTACCTTGGGATGATTTCTCTGAGCATTAGTTTTGCTACTGTAATTGAATCACAATGTCGTGTAGGAAAAGCCTCTACCCATCTTGAAAATAAGCAAACAATTACAAGCACATATTTCAAACAATTGTGTAAGGGCATTTCAATGAAATCCATTTGTAACCTGGTAAAGGGACCACCCTCTCGACCAATTATTCCTGTCCCCACCACTGATTTTCTGTTTGGATTCATGTGTTGGCATGACAAACACCTTTGACAAAAAGATTCTGCAATAGTTCTAAACTTAGTATTGAACCATGTTTCTCTGAAAAGTCTAACCATAGAATCTCTTCCCAGATGTGCTGGACCATGATATAATCTGGCCATGTCAGCAATCAAGCAATTTGGTAAGACTACTCTGCCATCTTTGTAAACCCACACTCCATCTTCTTCACGTGGTCTACAATCTGATCTTAACCACAAGTCTTTTTCCTCATTATCTGCTTCATTTTGTAAATCTCTAATCTCATGCCATGTTTCTACAACTGTTGTTAGCATTAATGAATTTGAATCAGTTTCTTTACTCCTTTCCCGATTGTATGCATAACCTTTTCTTGCACAGAATTTAGCCGTTTCATCTGCAAAGGCATTGCCCTTGGAGATATAATCAATTCCTCTAGTGTGTGCTGCACACTTAACAATGGCGATTTCTTTTGGCAATTGTATTGCTTCAATTAATCTCCTAATGAAAACTGCATTTTTAATTGGTGATCCTGCTGATGTCATGTATCCTCTCTGTGACCAGAGTTGTCCATAATCATGCACAACTCCATACCCATACTGACTATCAGTAATGATGGTAACTCTTATATCCTTTGATATTTCACATGCACGAATTAAAGCAATTAATTCAGCCACTTGTGCTGAACGAACTCCTTCAAGACATGATGCTTCTTTGACATCTTTGACTGTACAAACTGAATATGAAGCTTTTAAGACACCTCCTTCGGATCTTAAGCATGAGCCATCTACAAAGTAGACAAAATCCGATTCAGACAAAGGTCTGTCTTTGATGTCTTTTCTTGGTTTAGTGCAGAATTCCATGACATCTAAACATTCATGTTCTGTTTCAATGTCATCAACAATTTCAGAATCAGGCAGTAATGTAGAAGGATTCAGATTCAAACATCTTGAAATCGAAACATTATCTGCTCCTAGTATGATTTTCTCATACTTTGTCAATCTGCTACTTGTTAAATGCTGAGTCTTACCTCTTGTCAGTAATATTTCTACTGAATGAGGCACAAAAACTTTCACAGGAAATCCCATAATGATCCCCTCACTTTGTTCGAGACTAATACTTGTAGCTGCAACTGCTTTTAAGCAACCTGGTAATGCTTTTGCAATTGGATCAAGAACTGCAGAGAAGTATGCAATAGGTTTCTTTAAATTTCCGTGTCTCTGAATTAACACAGATAATGCACATCCTTCTCTCTCACTGCAATACAGTTCAAAATCTTTCTCATAATTTGGCATACCTAAAGCAGGAGCTTGGCATAAGCTCTTTTTCAGGTTTTCAAAAGAATCCATCTCAGCATCATTGAGAATAATTGGATCTTTTACATCTGACTTTGTCAGTCTTTGTAGTGGTTTTGCAATTACTGAAAATCCACTTATCCATTGTCGACAGTAACCAACCATTCCCAAGAACATTCTGACCTGTCTTTGTGTTCTTGGTGGTAACATTGCTTGAATCATTTTTATTCTCTCTATTGTTACTTGTCTTTTTCCCTTTGCAATTCTGTGACCAAGATATTTTACTTCTTGTTTGCAAAACTGTAATTTTGCTGGGGACACTTTATGTCCTTCTTCTGCAAGGCGATTTAACAGAATTATTGTGTCTGTCACACAATTTTCTCTTGTCTTTGCAGCTATTAACAAATCATCAATATACTGCACTAGCGTAGACCTACCAGGTAAGTCTAGGTCTTCTAATGATCTTTTTAACAGTTCATTAAAGATTGAAGGACTTTCTGTATAGCCCTGAGGGATTCTTGACCATCCGAGGGTCTTACCTTGGAATCTGAAAGCAAAGATTTCATAACTGTCTGGATGTAAGGGAACAGTAAAGAATGCATTGCAAAGATCAATGACTGTATACCATTCAGCATCATGTGGAATCTGGAATAGAATTACTGCTGGATTTGGAACCACAGGACAACATGGAACGACAATTTGATTAACCTTTCTCAAATCTTGTACGATTCTAAATGTTCCATTTGACTTTTTAACTCCCATAATTGGTGAATTACAAGGACTACTTTCCATTTCTTTTAATACACCTTGCTTGATTAATTTTTCAATTATTGGTGTAATACCTTCAATTGTTTCTGTTTTCATTTTATATTGTGGAATGTTTGGAAATTCTATTCCCTGTTTCAATTTAATTTTTACTGGATCTACGTTTTTCATCAGACCCATCTCATTTCCAGTAAAATCCCATATTTCAGATTTCACTGTTTCCTTGAGTTCTTCAGGTAAATCTTTTTCTTCAAATGCAGGAAACAATTTTGTTTCTTCTGCTTCCATCATCATCATTGTCATTCTGTATAAACCATCTTCTTCCATTGTTTGTAACTCAACTCCATCAGGAGAACAATATATTCTACAATTCATTTTACATAGGATGTCTCTGCCCAATAGATTCACTGGACTACTATTACAAACCACAAATCTGTGTTTGTCTCTGTAATTTCCAATTTCAACTGGAACTGGATCAGTTAAGTCAGTTTTAATTTGCTGATTACTTACTCCGACAACTTGGATGGTATCCCCAGAGAGAGGTAGGTTTTCAATTTCCACTGATCTAACAGTAGAACGGGTAGCACCAGTGTCCACTAGAAAAGTGATGTCTACATCATTAACTTTCCCATTTACAAAAGGACCTGACTGGTCAACCTCAAGAGTGGCTCCAACAACACACTCTTCCTCCTCTCTCGGGCACCGTCAGCAATAATCATCAGAATCGCTGTCTTGACTTTCTGTTAATAAAAACTGTTGTGAAGCATTTTGCATTTGAACTCTTTGCTGCTTTTGCTGTTTTTGTGGTTTTATTACCTGTTCACTTCCCTGAAATCCCACGTTTGGATTATATTTTTGAACTCCCCCACAATTCGGAAAAGGTGGTTGTGGCAATTGGTCTTGACGATTATTCACCTGTTGCTGTTGCTGTTGCTGCAACTGTCGCTGAATATTTAATTCGTTTAACCCCTGTTGCATCTGTAGCTGTCGCTGCAGGTCAACACCATTCTGCATCTGTGGATTCAATAAGGGATTCTTTAAGTTTTTAGGAGGATGAGGACACTCGTCTCTCCAATGTCCAATTTCGCCACAATTAAAACAAGGTAATCTTTGTTTCAACTCCTCAATCTTTGGGCTAAATTTCTTTGGGAAATTATTACTTTTAAACTTTCCTTGTATCTGGTTTGTATTTCCAGTTTGAACAAAATTAGTGTTCTTATTACCCATGCTGGCAATCTGTTGCTCAGCCACTTTTACCTGAGCCCACATGGCTTTCTCCTTGAGCTTCTTCTGTTTTACTTCTATTTCATCACTACAATACTTAGCTTTTCTTAGAATATCATCTACAGATAGTGATTGCCATCCTACAATGCTATTTCTGATAATTTCTCCAATTTCAGGTTTTAGTCCATAAACAAATCTATAGACAAAATGGCTCATATCCTTTTCGTCTAGTTTTTCATAACCACTGTATTGTTTAAAGATTAACAGTAGTCTTTCATAAAAAGAATGAACTGATTCTTTTGTTTCCTGTTCTGTCCTTTCTATTTTAACCCAATCGACTTCTTTGGGTGGAATTTTGTTTTTCATCCAAACAATCACTTTTTCATAAAAATCCATTACGAGTGGATTTGGAGCACCTGTTTCTTTGATTCGCTCAGGTTCTGTTTTTGGCCAACTAATCGATATCTTGCATTCTGTCCAAAGATCTGATGGAACGACAATGTCAAAAAATCCATCTAAATCAATCCACAGAACTTTTGACACTTTGATAAATCTATCTACTTGTCTGTACCACTCAACTGGTTTTTCCCTCAATTTTGGAAAGTCATTTGTAAACAACAGAATGTCCTGTCTCGACCAAGGGACATGAACATATCCTCCACCTGCAATTTCTCTCATTGGAAATTGTTTTGACAATTTTTCCAATCTTTCATCTTCCTTCTTTTTCGTCCATTTCACTCTCCACTTATTCAGTTCTCCTAGCTTTTTGATATAAACAATCAAATCTTTTATATGTACTATTCTTCCCATTGAGTTCAAACTCTCAATGTCACTTTCTGAAAAGTCTAATCTGTAATGTTTCGCAAAATTCTTTTGTTTGCTCACATCGATTTCAAGTCCTGCTGCTAGATTCTCTAGTTGATCATATTTATTTTTTGTTTTCCATTGAATGCTTTTGCAAATGAACAGTAGTTCATCATCTCGATAGTAATTTAAACTATCTGGACCAATTGTTCCGATTATTAATTCTTCGATATTCGCTTTTAATTTAGCCACATCAAGTTTTGGTGTGGTTACCCTGACTTCAGGACTCCCTATATCTGATATAGCACCCATTGGTGTTTTCGGAGATAAATCCTCATTAAAGGTTAAATCAGGCATTCTCGATTTAGAAGAGTTTATTTCAGATAAGTCTGAATAAAATTTTTCAGCAACCTTTTGAATTTCTGCATTTAAAGGAATAGTTAATCCTGTCTTGTTTGTTTCCTTTTGGTCAAATACAGGCTGAACAGGACCAATAGTTACTGGAACTGTCACAGCTTCCATGCCTTTTGTCATTCTTTTTATTAATTCTTCTTTAGATCTTAAATATTCATTATAATCAACATCTTCAACATTTCTTGCCTCTCTTGTATAATCTTTTGGAGCTTCTCTTGCTCTTGGAGCCATTGTAAAATGTCTACCTTCATTTCGAGCATTATCAAATTCTGGTCTTCTAGGAGTTTCAATGATTTCACAATTATTTGGATAAAGTTTAGGAGCTTCATTAATTGGAGGTGCACTCGGTGAAGTTTCAGTAGAAACCACCGGAGTAGACCATGATCTAGGAGGTCTCAAAGGCTGATTCTTTCTAGCAGTTGTATATATTTCTTCCATAACTGCATCCTCAGATTCACTTTCCATAGATTTCCCTGTAGGAGTACCCATTACCATTTCCTGAATTAAATACAATCCTTCACTCATGTTTCCCTGTCTCCACATTCGCAATCTATCTTCATGAGTTTCTCTTCTCCAAGGTGGATTTTTAGAAGGTCTTTTAATTCCGCTAGCTTCTCTTTGTAACTGATACATCTCATCTTCCCACTCAACTAAAGCTTCAAATTGAGTTGGTCTCGGTTTCGGAACAAGAGCATTCATTTTCTCTCGTAAATTTCTCAAGACTTTTACATTAAATGAACCATCATCAGGCCAAGTTAAAACACCGTCGTTCTTGGTATAACGTTTCCAACTATCGAACCATAAGACAGTATGATATCCATATTCACCTTCCATATACGCTGCAGGTGTTTTATACTTATGAAGTAATTTACCACCTCGCGTTTCGATTTTCTTGTCGGGCGAAAATAAATTCTTAAACTTCTGGAATAATGTTGGCTTTTTCTCAACATGTTTAAAATGATAACTCATTTTTAAGAGTTAAATCTAATTCACAAAATCGTTCGTAAAATTTTTCCGGGATGTTCCGCAAAACAACCAATCCGTGCGCGAAACACACCAACAAGCCAATGACAGTTGAGCTACGTCACTTTTCTGCTCAACCAATAAAAATGGAGTTTTTCTGAAGGACCAATCAGCTTACAGGTCGTCAGAGACTCAAGAGCCAATCAGAATATAGTTTGTGACGTAGGTCACCCAATCCCAGCGCGGCTCTGTGACGTACACAGCAGCTGCGGTTTCTCGTTTCTCACTCCTGGCGCTTACCCCTCCTTCACAAAATCTTTTCACAGCGCCATTTTAAGAACACTTTTCAGTGTAAATTAATTCTTAACAATGACTATAAGGACATCATCTGTTTGTTTCACTATTTAGGATAGTTTACATACATTCAAGTATCCACACTTCGGAATAGACGGCGCTATTCACACTAAGGATAATATCCAATTGTCAGTAGAGTAACCCTTACCCCACCCTTCTAACACGTATAATTATGAACTCGCTTTGCTCTGAACGCACCGCGAAGTGACAGTTCTAAGAGTTCCACTTGAACATAAAATACAAATCAAACTCGCACTTTCACACTGAAAATTCCCTAATTTCAAACACACATGAAATCCGTACAGGACTCTCACCTGTTTATAGAGATCATGCACCGTTAGCAAAATAACGACGTTATCCGTACAGGGCTCTCACCTGTTTATAGATATGAAACATGTACCCATACAGGACTCTAACCTGTTTATAGATAATCATGCACCGACGCTAATTTACCCTTCACTCAAGCTCGGATATAACTAATACTCTTATCACAGTGAGTTTTATGGAAGGCGCTTTGTCCCTATTCTCATGCTGCTTTAATTTCTTAGAAAACCCTCACTATTCGAGATTCACACCTAGCCCTAAAACTGTGCTGCTCGGCGACAACACTATGGTACACGGCGATACCTCTTGTGATACTCGGCGATATCACTACAAACAGAACAGATGGCTTGCGTGACTAATTTCTCGCCACACAATCTATACCGGTATAGCTTACAGATAGCACGAAAAACGAACTCGACATGTGTTAAAACATCGATCCTATTTCCATACCATAACACTTTAGTAACCCTTAGCAACCAACATATTACCTTGGTTACTCTTAGCAACCATCAATTTCTGCTAGCAGAGAATTGATCCAGCGGCCTATAGAAAATATATCATAAACGACGCTACCCAACTTCATAACCTATAAACAAAATTATATACTAAATTATGGACCCATCATAAACCTGACATATTTTGGGCCTACTGAATCAGGTGGTCAGATTAAATCTATATACACATTATTTACAAACTATATACAATTTTATACATCTGCGGAAAGAATATTGTCATTAGAATAAATCCTAACCATTTAAACGACCACCATTGGCGACGTGATCTAGCTAATAGTAACCTACACTTCTGAATAACCAAGACCAGCTTGTTTGTCAAAAGTAAGATTTTATTTACTAAATTATGGTATATAAGTTGATAGTTTTATAAATGAATTTTATTAGCATTAAAGCAAGCATGATTGTAAAGAAACGTGAGAAAAATACAATTTAAGCAAGTGAATCAAAATTAAAGTAAGTATTTAAAGTTTAGCATTTCTAAAACCTAAGTCCCTAACTGAACTAAATAGATAGAAATTAAAGTAAAGTTCTTTGAGGATTCTTACGTGCTCCACGCAATGTCCGACAGCACTTCACCCTCATCGGAAAGTCAGAAAACAGCAGCCAGCCCATCCCTAGGGGCATGACTTTTTATACCTTTCTACGCTAACTAAACTACGCAAAGGAAAGTTTTCAGAAATCTTCGACGTCCCATTGGCTGAGAGTGACAAGTGACATGTCACCCACATTTCAAAAGTTCCATTAGGTCACTTTTCTTAAGGACCATTGTCTTTTCTGAATGCAACCAGGAGCTTCCTAGGTTTGCAACAAATGTATATTAAAGTTCTCATTGCTTCCAATTGACTTCCGCGGATGCCAAGTTAAGGGCTGACAAAATGTTCTTTTTCGACCTTGGCCATGTCCGACAGAATGATGATAGCACGTCAGTTTTTGCTTTGTGAACGCAGCTTTTGACGAACATTTTATTTCAGAATGGGCGTCTCGTGACTTTTGCAGAAGTAAAATTCAGCTTTTTGTAGCTCGAGTAAACTAGGCCCAAAAGCAGGCAACTTATGCTTTCTAGTATAAAACAAACACAAGAAAAGTATTAATGTAAGAAATAATGTAGATTCTGTATCCACCCCAGGATTTACTAATTAATTAACCCACCCGATTAATCAATGTTACCTAGCAAATGCAAACAAATAAAGCAGCGTTTATATCTACCAGTCTTCAATAATCCATGAGACTTATGTGCACCTAGAATAGTAGAAATGACATCACACAGACAAGGAAAAGCAAAACAAGCACATGCTTCTTTTAAGTTTGCAGCAGTTAGTAATGACAAAAACGAAAACAATAAATTATTTTATTATTTTGCACGAACAAAAAGATGCAACAATTATGCACGTTTATGAGCACACATGTTAGTCCCCCCACGTGTAAAGTTTAATCTAAGTTGTATTAGCAAGACATATCACAAATCATTAATATTATTATTCATGTTATGGAAATGTGACTTCACGAGTTTAAACAAAATTTTGTTTTCTATCTCGCTCCATCAGTATGTGGAGGGGGTGCAATAAAGCTGCAAAGACTTCAATCCAATTTCAAAAGCTGCATCATCATGAAATTCAGAACATTTGCTTTCAACTTTTAAAACTGAGGAAGCTGCTATCACAAGCTACACAACCAATTAGCACCATGTCGTCTAACCATTTCTGTACACTAATGCATATATACAAAGCTTTTTAAGTTTTATAAACACAATCACAAGGGCACAGCCTGTGAAACATAAATATAGCACAAGCCTTGCCTTTCAAAGGCCGCTTCTATGAGGGAAATATTGATGAGCTGCAAAAGGAAGAGAGAGAGAGAGAGAGAGAGAGAGGGAGAGAGAGAGAGAGAGAGAGAAAGAGAGAGAGAGAGAGAGAGAGAGAGAGAGAGAGAGAGCAAGCCAAAAAGGAAATAGGATACATACACTACGATCCAATTAATTTTCAAAGCTACATTATCATAAAAATTGGATAAACATTTTTTTTTTTTATATATTAAGCCAGAACCGTCACTGGAGTCGTTTCCTCCAATCCTCAGCAGAATGTGAATGTCGTCTGCTTAGTAAAAGACAGCACAAGCAATATACTCAAGAAAGGAGATCAGAAGCTGTACGCAAACATAGCAACCGAGGTGGAGAAATGCATTGAGACTGACCCGCAGGAAGGAAGTGATACAATCACAAGCCCTTCATCTGATGCAAAGTTGACAAAGGGCCTTGACGTCACTTCCGCCCCCCTATTATTCGAATTAATTAATGTTACAGTAGCAGAGATGATGCTCCCTTCCATATTTTTCAGCTTTTGTCTGATTACATCTGGTGCACTGTGGCGGCCGAGCCCCAATACTGTTGTCAGTAACTAAGATAAGGAACTGAACAAGGGTGACTGCTCAGTGCACAAAAAAGAACAAAAAACAGTGTCCCTTTATATGTCCAAGCAATTGAACATAAATACTTCTACTTTGGTAATATCTGCAATCACTCTTGGCGTTTTGAGAAAAGCTACTTTGCATTCTGTAACTAGTGGTTTCTCAAATTCTATTCAAAGTATAGGCTTAATGCCAGTAAAGAATGTATACGTGTCTAATGCAGCATCAATGTACTTGAATAGAAGCAGTACCTAGTGGCTCACGCATGCGGGCCACACTGCTTCCCAAATACATTTCACTCATAGATGCATCCTCCAGCACTGCAAACAAAAATTGACAAGGCTGAGGACTATAAGGCCAAACAAGTGGCAATATTGTGCCCACTAATGCCATGTAACAATAATAAAAATGTAACATTGGCTAAACATCAGTACTGGCTTCTGGTATTGTGTTATTGGCATTCTTTGCATTCTGCATGCTCTTTGAAATATACAAAGAAGGCTACAAGCTCCCAAATGCAAAGAAATAAAAACAGCACTTGGGCAAATTGACGTTCCTATAACTCCCCCACAGCAAGTAAATAGCTCTACTTAACAAATAAATAGCTGTCCCTTTTTTCAAACTATGTGCTTTCTAGTAAAACAAATCATTTGCCGCATATAATGCTAGACAAACAATATATATATATATATGCATTTCCCTGTATATAAATATAAAAAAATAGATCAGCAGCACTATTAAGATAGCTGCAGCCTGCCACATTCACACTCAGAAATCTCAAGCTTCCCACATCCATGCCTGAGTAACTCTTCCAAATCAGTGTTTTTTGCTTTGCATTTTTGCTTGCAGTCCTCTTTATCCCATTATAAAATCACAGCTACAAGTGCCAATTTGCAAAGGTAAAAACTCTACTGGATGAGCTACTTATGCAGGGGACTTACAAACTTGAGAGCTTGCCATATGGTCTGCTGCAGTCCCCAGACAGACCCAAAAACGTTTTTGGTAACCAGTCAAACATTTGTTTTTATATGAAAAATAAGTATTTTATTTCTGACTCTATGCATTCAAAACAATAAAGACATTCATAAGCAACAACACAATCCCCTTGAGGTCAAGGGCTCTACTGTTTATGTGGCAATTCTGTCCCACCCTCTTCCTTGCAATGTGGTCAGGGTTATTCCCCATTCACTGGTGGCCGCATCCAGGGAATGCTCACTAGTATGCCATACTTAAGAGTTCCCTTTGACTCAAGGAATTAGTCAAAAGTGTCTAGGTGCAGCAGCACCTTCAGCAGTGAGTACCCCGAGGCCCCACAGGCCCGATTCAAGACTGATTCAAGTCATACCCGCCCCTGCAGCACGGAAGCGTTCAGCGTTTCAGCAGGTGTCCTGACCACAGGCAGCCGCACGCTCCTGTTCTGAGAAGTCAGGCTGATTGTGGTACACACGGCATCACCCGGCAGGTACAGGGTCTCTCCCGAGCCATGCTGCCAGTGGCTGGAGATGCTCTTTGCCTGCAAATGCACAGTAAATCAGTCTTCCCCATATGGGGGAGATGGATTTTGATCTTCCAGCTCCCAACCGGAGTCCAAGAATAGTGAGATGTCTTCCTTGTAGGCCTGGGCGAAGCTCGTATTCCACGGAGTTGCCTAAGAACTCTGGCGAATTCCACGGAGTTCTGTGAGCGGGCGGAGTATTGCTCGGCCACCCCTATTGACAGAAGGGTCCTTACCATAGGCATTTGCCCTCTACTTCGTGTCATCTTTCCAATTGGGGTAGCAGTCCCTGTCATGGAATACCCATGTCGACGACACTTCCACTCAGGGCCGGACTGAGAACCAAAACCGGCCCTGGCAAAGTGCTCGGCCGGGGACGGTTTTCGGCCATTTTTGTTACAGGGCCGATTTTGCAGCTGTGCTGCAAAAACGGCCCTGTAACAAAAACGGCCCCAAGGGCCCAAAACCGGCCCCCACTCTTGCGGCACACTGGGGGATTGCCCGGTGCCCGCAACTGCCAGTCCGGGCCTGCTTCCACTTGGAAATCTCATCAACAGATGAGGCTAGGGTGTCCGTGTATCCCAAAGCACCACGCTCACCCAAAACACAAGGATAACAATTATGCAAAGACAGCACAAGTTTGCAAGTACCACAGAGCGCGGCAGTTATTCTCACACATGTCTGGCAACTTAGGAGGAGAGGTGTGGCGCCGTGGCCAGGGCGACTGATGTTGGAATCTGGGGATCACGGTTCGATCGCCAGCAGCAGATTAGCCCAGCACCATGTGACTCTGGGCAATAGCTTGCTTAATCTTCCCAACGGCCCCCAGCGCCTAGAGACCCTTACGGGTGATTGTTCGCGCTTTACAAATGTGGAATATTATTATTATTATTATTTGCATTCCAAACCTCTCCCTGGCTTCAGCCCCAGCCTCGATTTGTGGTTTTTGACATTACACGGTTCAACATAGCAAACCTCTTCATTGAATGTACCGCCACTGGGCGCCAAGCTGCTAAATAAAATAAAACAAGAGCACTTCACTTTTATATGTGGAAATGTAGGTTTGCTGATAAGCAGGTAATGCTGCTGTTAGGAGAAATAGCCTTTACAACTGGTCTGTTTAGAGCACAATTGTACAGCGAAATACTTGTTCAAGAACAGGAATATTTTATCTCTTTGTAAAATAACCGCCCACATATGCATTTTACGGATGAACTTTAAATTATGGCTGGTGTAATAATAAGCCCAATTTGAGCGTGAGTCATCATTTCACAAAGCTGACTAGCTAGAGCACCAAAGTAAACATGTTTAATGCTGTATTTTACATGCATTCAGGCAACTCCTCGGTACAGACACATCGAGCAATGCTCCCTCCCACCTCTAAGTGTTCCACTGGGTGTCACACACTTCTTTACACTGATATTCATCCTGTTTCGACGTCACTGGTGCTTGCACCTATAACTATTCCCAAGATACTCACGGAAGTCATATGAAGGTGTGGCTGCTGTGATGGTTCTGAAAAAGGTTAGTAAAATTGTATTGAACACACAATAGTCTAATTTGCCTAACTCTCCCACTCATTCCAAGCTTAGCTTTGTGAGCATGTGATCACGTTTGGACATTTTATGTTGGTAATTGCTTCTTTAATCGCGGTTTTGTTGGGTGAGCAACGCCAGTGCCAGTAAATTCCGCTCCCGCAGCAGTTGGCGGAGTAGCGGAGCGCGGAGCAGCAAAACTCCTCAAACTGCCAGAGGAGCAGAGTTTACCGCCCACCCCTGCTTCCTTGGCGTCCTCCACAGTCCTTGGAGGGTGGTCAGGGGCAGATGTCCATGCACAGGCTCGACTCACTGGTTGCAGCCTCTATCTTTTCCTGGGCAGCGGCCTGAACTCTTGGCAATGTTACTACCAGCAGTCCTTCCTGGCATACAGAGTTGTGTGGCATTTAAGGACATGGCACAGACTCCTCCGGTTCAATCACCTACACTACGGCAGACCCTCCCATTATACTGGGTTTGCCACTAAAGTGGTCACATTTCTTTGGCATGCTTGTCGCACTATCACTTCATTGTTGGCCCCCTATTGCATACGGGGTCACCGCAACGAGGCAGTACGGTTATGGTGCTCCCTGCCCGGCACTCGATGCATGGTTCAGTCCACGGCAGCTCTCTCCTGGCAGATGGGCCTTGCCAAAACAATCCTGCACACAGGCAACTACCTGCTCGGTGCACAGCAGTATCTTTACACCTCGGACTGGGAGTCCTCTCGGTAAGGCTCCCCTCTGGACCTTGCTCCATCCAGCACTCTCCTCTTCCCAACAGGGTACACTGGTCTTGGCAAGCAGGCAGGTGCTGGTGCTGCAGGGTGGGTGGTCTTGGTTTCCCTAGGTGATGTCCCCTCACCAAGCAGGGAAGCTAGCAGTCCTTGCCCCCCGTCCTTGTCATGAGCAGACGTCTTGCAGAGCTTCCTCTCCTCACACAACTTGTCTGGCTGCTTGGTGGATGACAAATTTGGGGTCTCAACCTCACTTTCTTATGGCACATTTCCAGACAACAAGTTTGATTTAGGGTCTGAGTCTTTGAAGTTTTATGTTGGGGTTCTGCTTCTTTCCTCTTGAAAGGCTGTCTGTCACAGTACGAGAAACTTCGAAGCTTATAGACCTACAAAACAGGCTATGTGCATGACTAGTTCACACCTGGGTGTCAGCCACATTGATATGTGCATTAAAAATGTAATCCCGGGCTCACAGCCCTACTCTTTATTCTTCACTTATCAGTCCCATCTGCTTCCTGAGATGTGTCCAGGCCCCTTCCTTGTGATATCTCACTGAATCAAAGAGCATCCTTTTGAAGTGTAAATAGGGAGTCCCTTCCTTACTTCCTCCAGTGTGTTCCACCCAGCTCACAGGAATGCAGCAATACACAATTCTGTCGGGGGGGATTCCTCTATTCCTCATGTCTTCACCAGGCAGGTCTGGGGTTCCCAAAAATGGCACCAGGGTCCATTATGTAATTCACAATTACAGGCCCATTTGCACTCAGTGTACATATACAGCACATCTACTGTCCTGTACTGTCACCTCCATGTATTGTGCCACCACGGACATGCATACATTCAGTACAAACATTCAATCTGCTTGCACTGTTCAGGACTACCAAGGTGTGCTATTTGCAAACACACATACTGCCAGCATATGGCCCGGCCCCCTTCCCTACTTAGCTGGGAGGTAGGCGCAGACGCGCGCAGCGGCACCCTGATCAAGAGGGCGAGCCGTTTTTGGAAAGGCTAACCATCTTTTGGTGGGCGATCAAATTCTATGTTATTCATGTGCTCAGAGCTGAATTGTGCACCAATCTTTTAATATTTTGTGTTCTTGTGAATTTTAGTTGCGCCGCAACGTTTTCTTGATATATTTTTAAAGTGTTCACTTCATTGATCTAGCAACAGTAAATTCCTGCCTAGACCCCGGTCCGCCACGGCATATGCCGCTTGTTGCGGAGGGTCGCATAGGATAATACTCACTTCCGTTTGGTCCAACACGGATGCGATTGTCAGCGCACTAGTTGTTCCGGCCCCCTTCCCTACTTAGCTGGGAGGTAGGCGCGGATGCGCACAACGGCGAGCCGGCGGCACGCCGAAGGCAAGCCCGTCTGCGCCCGTCCGCGCCAGAACGCTGCCAGCTGCCACACCACCATCGTAATTTTGCGGGCCCCCCTCTCTGGTCATTACTGCACTTGGAAAATGGCTGTTATTACATCACCTCTCATCAGGTATGCACGGAAATAACTTTTAGATTTAAATTCTCCCTTCATTGTGGCATCAGAGGCATTGTTAGCCGACATTCGGATGACCCCTTGTGTCTTTGACACAGTGCCACTAGTGGAGAGGCAGACTGAGAGGGGTGAAGTTCCGGCTGATCCCATCAGCCCAGCACAGGTGAAATATACGGCTGTATATTTCAATGGAAGATCTATTCCAAGGTATGCCCTAGAGATATGGAGCCTTCTTGACTCTGAAAACCCGGATTTGTGCTTCATATCTGAGCCATGGCTGCATGAGCATGCTATTCCCGACCTTCATATAGCTTTCCCTCAGCAGTATGCTATAGTTAGATCGGATAGAATACGAGGAAGGGGTGGAGGAGTACTGATAGCAGCGAAGGAGAAGTTAAATGTTCATATTATAGAAAGCATCGTGGTTAATGAGTCAGAGATCATAGTATTTAGAATGAATGGTCTGGGAAAAGAGGTATGGAAGGGAGCATTGTTAAATCGACCCCCGGGGTATAAAGGAGAGTTCGCAAATATTTTATTAGAAGATATAGCCCCCCATGTATTGACGGCGGACAGTTTTCTGTTACTGGGTGATTTTAATTATCACGTTGATGACCAGTCAGACGTAGAGACAGAAAAACGAATTACTTCTATGAGTACCCTTAACTTGAATTAAAAGATCACAGGTCCTACCCACCAAGCAGGCCACACGCTGGATCTCTTATTCACTAATTCTCCTCATATTAGGATGGACCCTCCCATCCCATTATTGTGGACTGACCACTACTTGGTGGAATTCACCATAAACAACTGTATGTTGGAAATGTCGGGTAGTAAAGATAAAAGGGCATGCAGGAATATGAAAAAGATCACTCTTGCGGCCTTTTTGGATAATTTTCATATAGATTCAATAGACCTGAAGGCAAATGTTAATTTAGCAGCAATTCATCTGGAGTCAGCTGTCGGCAGGACATTGGATAGGATTGCGCCTTTACGAATGGTTAAATGCAGGGAGAATTTTTCAACCTGGTTTACTGACCAATTAAAAGATCTTAAGACCTTGACTAGAAATGCCGAGAAAATCTGGCGGAAAAGTAAAAACTTAAATGACCGTAAAACCTATCAAACCCGCACACTAAATATATGAGGGAAATTAGAACTGTCAAGAGAATGCACTTAGCTGAACGGATAACCAAAGCTGAAAACTCTTCTAAGGAGCTCTATCACATTCTAAAGGAATTTACTTCCTTTAAAAGTCCACATTTAACACCAAATACTGAAGAATGGACGGAGGAACTCTCTAAATTCCTAGAGGATAAAATCATAAATATATGTAATTCCTTCGGACCGGATACTACATCAATTGAGTATTTAGATCAGGACTTATATATAAATGAATCTTCTTAAACAGACGAATCCTCCTCGAGGTGGGCCACTTTTGAATTGCTGGATAATGAAAAAACCATGCTAGTAGGGCGGAAAATTAAATCAGGCTCCCCTAATGATCAATTAACTTCTAAATTATTTGCCACCCTTGCCCCTGCGCTAGTGGATTGTCTCTCTAGCCTCTTAAATAAATCATTGAAAGAAGCGGAGGTTCCTAAAATCTGGAAAGCGGCAAGAGTTAGATCGATATTGAAAAAACCTGCCGCAGATGCAAATGCTTTTATAAACTATCGTCCCATTTCCCTGCTGCCATATTCAGGGAAAGTGTTGGAAGCATTTGTAAATGAACAACTGGTCAACTACTTGGACACTAATAACCTACTCGATCCATCACAGTCAGGTTTCCGTGCTGCCCACCGCACGGAAACAGCATTGATCGAGGTTGCTGACAATATTAGGCTTGCTTTGGACAAACGCCAATCTTCGATTCTTGTCCTTTTAGATTTGTCAGCCGCCTTTGACACCATCTCCCACCAGATCCTGATTAGAAGGCTGTGGGAGTGTGGTGTCAGAGGGCAGGTATTGAGATGGTTTGTCAGTTATTTGACCAACCGGACGACTACTGTACAGGTAGACACAACCTTGGCCAGTACTCGGCCCGTCAAAAGAGGGGTGCCTCAGGGCTCTATTTTGAGCCCCTCGCTTTTTAATGTTTACATGGCCCCCTTGGCCAAGGTGATCAGGGCATGCGGCTTTGACGTGCAGTCGTACGCTGATGATACGCAGGTACTGGTCACACTTGGCCCTGACATAAATGAGACTAAAAGGCGCTTTAGAAATTGCATGCTAGAAGTAAAAAACTGGATGGGTCAAAACCATCTTCAGCTTAACAGCAGTAAGTCTGAGGTTATGTTATTCGGGAGAGCGAGCGAGCACTGGACCCAGGACTGGTGGCCTTCAGAACTGGGGAAGTGTCCTGTTCCAAAGGAATCAGTCCGAAATTTAGGTTTCCACATGGACAACAAGTTGTCCATGAGGAACCAAGTTAATCATACTGTGGGCACCTGTTTTGGAATTATGCGGAGTCTACGAAGGGTTTTTAAATAGATGCCAGCTGAAGCATGTAAAATTCTGGTTCAGGGCCTGACTGTAAACAGACTAGATTATGGCAATTCACTACTTCTTGCCATAAACGAGTGCCACATTCAGAAACTGCAGCTCTTACAGAATATGGCTGCTCGTCTGGTCTTAGGCCTGCCTCGAAGATCTCCCTCACTGCCTTGTTTGAAAACCTTACATTGGCTCCCTGTAAAAAAAAGAATCACTTTTAAGATCTTATGTTTGGTTCATAAATACATGTATGGATGGGGACCAAAATACTGGACCCAAAAACTTACATGGTACTTGCCTGGAAGGCAGTTGAGATCAAGCACTAAGTATCTGCTCACGCCTTTCAGAGCTCAAACAGCCAGAAATGGCGGTCGTGACTTTTCTTTTATGGCACCATCCCTTTGGAACAAATTACCCCTGAGTCTTCGTACTATCGTAGAACATATGAACTTTCGGAAAAAATTTAAAATCTGTCTGTTCTGCTAAGATCTTTCTTCGGCTCATTCTCACTTCAGGACTGTCTGCATGCGCCATGAGACTCATTTGGACGTGATATGTGCGCAATACAAATATCCAGACTAGACTAGACTAGCATACACACTCCCTATATGCACGTTGCACAACCCTTCACCTTTCATGTATTGTACTTCTCGCAAGCACACATACACCCATCACATGTTTTTCACTGCGCACTCACTGCACAGTACTACATCTCTCACGTAATATATTCTTACATTCAGTACATGCACTAACCATACATGTACTGCACAGCACTGCTCTATCACTGTTCTATCGCTTTACTGTACCTTTCTCAGGCCCACATACATCCAGTGCAGTCACTACTCCAGCAGTGGAACTTTTAAAAATTGTGAGTGTGCCTGTAGGCCTCACTCTAGTGACACAGGGTAAAAAGGTGCTGTTCACCACTACTGATCACCACATGGTATGCTGCCACCACCACACTCATTCTGCTTATCCCCTGGTGAAGGCAGCAGCCTTCCATCACTATGAAGGTAGCACTTTGGGTGCCTTCTTCCGGTCCAAGAAGACCACAATCCCGGAGATAGCCTATGGAATGTAGCATATGCATGATGCACGTTTGCCTGTGACAACAAAAATCAGCATTAGGGATCCAGACAACAGTACAGTTGGGCTCTCAGGGCAGGGGTACACATCCTTCACCATGCAGAAGACTTTTCCAACCCATCACCTGGAATAAAAGAGAGAAGATAATCACACTTTCAAGTTCAATCTGTATTTTATAATCCACAGATATCGAACAGCCCAAACAGCACACTACTTTCTGTATGCAGGTAATCTAAGAACCACTAGCCTATGGTTAGCCTGGGTATTATATAGTAATATCAATTCATATATTACCCTTCTGTCCCACACTACTGCTAACAACATAACACTCCGCTGGGCGTGGTGTACTCCTCTCCTAAATCCTCTGTTGTTCACACAGCTTTTTCTTCCTGCCTGTCGTCCTTTTCTCCCTGCTCTCATAATGAAATCAACAAGCTTAAGCTTGCAATCAAGTCTGTCTCGCCACTCAACAAGTCCCCATCCCACATATTACATTTTTTTCTACTTCAGTCAGACCTGTTTTCCCTTATGACTGCAATCTCTCTTATCTCTAGTTCATCCCTATGCTTGGAAACAAGTTCTTGTCATTCCACTCTTAAAATAGCCTTCCGCTGACCTAGCCAGCCGAAGTAATTCTGGACCCATACCTCTACTAACCTTTCCCAATTAAAATTCCAAAACAAGAAATCAATTCTCAGCTGTCCACTTTTTGGAATCCAACTACATGCCTGATTTTACTGAATCCGGCTTCTATCCATTGCATAGCAGGTAAACTGCTCTCATCCCTGTCCTTTATGACCTCTGCTTAGCACTAGACCAAGGGGGTTCCGCAGCCATGATTTTATTCGACAGTCTGCACCTTCAGCATCGCAGTACACATATTGCTATTGTGTCTAATGCAAGCCAGAGTCCTAGACAATGACTTGACCTGGAATGCTGTCTCTCCCAAAGACTGCTACCAGGGCATCCATCTTCCACTTTTTCACTCTGCATTCAGAGTCCAGCAGGGTGTTCCTGAGGGCCCTTCACGTAGTCCTACTCTTTTTAATGTTTATATCTTCTCTCTTGCCAAATGTATTTGTTCTTGTAGTTTCTCTTTTGTGCCTTATGCAGATGACATAAATTCTGATGTGGCTGAACACTAAATAATATGGGGCAGATTTATGATAACTGGCGCATCCCCAGGGATGTGCCAGTTATTTTGCGCCGTTGCTCCGCCACCCAAGGTGCGCCGCATTTACAATGCGGCGCACCATGGGGCAAAAACGGCACAGATGTGTGACGCATCTGTGCCGTAAAGGTGGCACATTGCTGGAGTTGCGTCGCAAGTGCGACGCAGCTCCGGCAAGGCTCGGGGGTGCCCCATCTTTACAATGCTGCGTCAAGACCTACGCCTGCTTCAAGCAGGCGCAGGGTTTTGACGCAGCATTGGCCTGAAAGTGACTGAGTGAAATCTTATAGATTTCACTCAGCCACTTTTGCGAGGTGCACCTGCCCCGGAACGCCCACCCTGCGCCGGAACGCCCACAAGTGGCGCAGGGCTTTACAACGTGACGCATCTGCCTAGATGCGTCACATTGTAAATGGGTCATAGGAATGCGCCACGTTTACGCCGCAGTTGCGTGACGCAAACGTGGCGGATTCCCAACATAAATCTGCCCCTATGTGCTTTGATATGGAGTGTTGAACAAAGAGTGCCCTCTAAACGCACATCGAACTAATGTCCATGTCCTGGGTTTTTGACATGAAGTGGTAGTGACAGTATACCACTTTTTGGCGATTAATCATACGAGTCAAAAGGAGTCCAGTGCAAGCAGCCCCAATTGTGAAAACGTCTGCTTATATGTGATACCAAGAACATGCGCAAACATCATGCGTGTGTGTGTTGAATGCTTGTATGTAAGCTATTTAGAGTAGCAAGACTCAATATTGTAGTGAGAATATAATTGCTAGGACCAGTGTGATCAATTTGGATAGCCCCGAATTTGATGTGGTTGCTCGCGGGGAGTAAGGGTGATTCTGTTGTTAACCCCTTAATTGCTGCCGTCGGCCAACGGTCGTCACGGCCACTACCTCCCCAGTGCTGCGTGCGACCGCTGGACGTCCAGTTCAGCACCGGATAATGGACAGCGCAGCACTGGGGAGGAATTTACAACGCTCCTAAGGAGTTAAAAGTAAGGTTTGCATGCAGGGAGTAGGGGTGATTCTGTTGTTATGGGTGAGGAGGTTTCTAGGCAGGGCCTGCCCTTTTGTTTTTCCCTAATAGCTACTTCAGGAAGGCTGATTGGCGCCTGGTACTGACTCTCTGCACTTCACTGTGCCATGTTTTAAAAGCGCCTGTTTGGAGCCAGAATCATCACCACCTGTTGTAAGAGCCATCACCCTGCTCAAAGGCTGTGTCTGAACTACAGCCAGAAAATGGAATCTGGAAAGTAACCCCCTCAAAACGAGGGAACTGCATAAAGCACTAATAAGCTTCAGAGAAACCTACAGGGAGTGGTGTGGCGCCGCCGCCAGGGCGACTGACGCTGGAATCTGGGGATCACGGTTCGATCGCCGGCAGCAGATAAGCCCAGCACCATGTGACTCTGGGCAATAGCTTGCTTAATGTTCCCGACGGCCCCCAGCGCCTAGAGACCCTTACGGGTGATTGTTTGCGCTTTACAAATGTGGATTATTATTATTACAGTGGCCTGGAGGCTGCGACTACCAAAGATGTGCAACCTGCATATGGCTTCCTACCCGTAGTACCTGCAACCCCTGCCCCCAGCTACTGAACTCACCTTGAAATGCCCCTTCCCTTGCATCAATGCAGTTCATGTCTAGCCGTGGGATCCTTCCTTTTACAATGGTTCTTCATTTACTTCTCTGTTCCCATAAACTATGAAGTGCCCTGTCCATAGAGACTCCCCCATCCGTGGTGCCTTTGCCCTCTTACCTCAGCTCCCATCTTGTAAAGGAAGATATTTGTACAAGTTGCACTGTTGGTCTGTGAGAAGCATAATGATTCCTCCAGAGTGCCCCCATGTGAATGTGGAAGCCAACACTTCTTCCCATTCTGTCTTGCCTCTGTTCATTTGTGGTGAAGCTCCAGCCTGTGATCAGGCCTCTGTCCTGGATGCGTCAGGGCAGGGATTCTCATGGTGTGGCATTTGATCTTTGGCTGTGTCACTGTAGCTCTGAATTGCCTGCTGATCATTCCCATGGGGTTTCTGGAGGGCCCTTCACTATTGGCTTGAACGGTAGAACAGTCTCAAAGGGAGGTGTAACGCCTCTGGAAGGGTGAGTATGTCCAGGTGGGTTTCTTGCCCGGTACAACCTATCCCATGCTTATATTTCTCACTGGAACATTGAATTAATGGTCAATCCTTTATGCAGCTGAATTCACTGGTGGTGTTGTCGTGGACAATCATTACCACCAGTTGCATTCCCTAATCTTCCCGAATCGACTGCGCAGGCAGTGCGTAGGAAGTGGGTGCGGTGGGTGCAGGCCGCCCCGGGTGTCATCACTGAGGGGGTGACAAAATGGCAAAAAAAATGTGTTTTAAAGACATATTTTTGCCATTTTGTCAAGCCGGGGGTGACAAGAAATTTTCCGCACCAAGTAGCACCTGACCTTGCTACGCCACTGTGCGCAGGGAGGCACCAAAGTGCAGCTTTCAGGGTATAGAGTCCGAAGATGTCTTTGCTGCTGGTCGTCTGCTGGAATCACTGATCCATCTGAAGGTCAGCCTTTCCTGTGTGTTTGGATTTTCTTAGAGAGCTTTTATTAACGATTCATGGAATCCATGCCGGAGTAACTTATCTTCCTGGAGGGTCGTGCTTTCATGGGTGGCAGTGATGGTATCCTTCCTTATTGGCGCTGACCTGGTTGCAAATGTGGATGGTATAGGTTCTGGCTAAATTGTGGATACAGGTTTTGGTACTAAGATTATGTAGGGGAAAGCTGTTGATGATGTTGCGTACAGATGGGTTCTTCTCGTGTTGTAGTGCACTCCCCTCCTGAGTAAGTTTTGTCTCAGTACATAAATTTAAAGGTTCAGAAGCCCTTGCCTTCCCTCCGTGTAGCACTTCATTTTTGCTACAGGTTAAGGGGCAGATTTACGAGCCCCCTGCGCCACCAGTACGTCACCTTTTGTGACGTACTGGAGGCGCCTTTCACTACTCCATATTTACAAGGAGAGGAAAATCCAGCCTGCGTGACTTTTCCTCTCCTTGTAAATATGGCCCCATCACACGCAGCACTTTGCGTGAAAGGGGCGTTCCATGTGTGTTGCTGTGGGTGTTCACACACAACACCCATGGAACGAGACACATTTCCAGATTTACGAGGAATCGTAAATCTGGAAATGCGTGTCAATGCTACACCTCCCCAGGGCAGGTGTAGCGAGGCGCAACCGGGAGAAATGTTTTCATTTCTCCTCGTTTTTTCCTCTGTCAAAGCGTGCTGCATCAGGGCTTTAAGTGGGATGAAAAAACTAGGGGGTCTCACAGGGGCGTGGCTAGTGTCATTAGGGGCATGGCTTTAAATTACTTACGCTAAAAATCTGTTTAGTATTGTGTGCCACCCGACTTGTATTTTGCTGTTTCTGTAATTGCATCTAGATATGTGATACAAAAAGTAACATCATACCTACAATCCTTGAGGACTATTGACTTTGTCAATGGTTATTAGTTGCATAAGATAAATAAGCTGCAACTATGGTTTGTTACATATAATATTGAAAAAAGTTTCCAATTAAAGCCCTGGTGAATCTACCACAATGTTGCTGCTCTTGCGTTTTGAGAAGTGAAATCCAGAAAGAAAATGACTCACTAAAGGATTTCCCTTCCCCCACAACGCTGACTTGGCATGACGTCATGCCATAACTTCTCCACTAGTGAGAAGTGACCAGTGTGGGCATAGTACATTGATGTGCCTGCTGTCTTGAAACGGGCCTCTATCGGGCTCTGTTTTGTGCCCAGGCACTTTTTTTCTGGACTGCAGTGAAAGCAAACTGCTGTCACTGCAGTCCGGAAAAAAAATCAGACCACCTGTGCCAGGGCTCAAAACAGAGCCCGATAGAGACCCGTTTCGAGCCCCCCTTAAAAAAACTGCCGATGCTCAGACCCCTTGAGACCCGGCCCACTTAAAGCCCTGTGCTGCATTCTATAGCACGCATTGAAAGAGGAAAATGGCTTTAGTGATTGTTTTTGTGCAGGAAGGTGCCCCTTCCTGCACAAAAACAATCTCCCCATGACACAGGCATCGTTGCACCATGGTGCAAGGGTGCCTGTGCCGGCGCATGGCTGCAGTTTGTGCGCCAGCGCTGAGGAGAGCACAGGAATGCGACATATTATTGTAAAATGTCGCATCCCTGTTCTTCGGAAGTGCCGCAGCGTGGTGCAGTCAAAGGGCGTGCGTTGCCGCGCTGCGGCACTTACTTGTAGATCTGGCCCTTAGTTCCTACAGTCATCCAGGTGTATGGCTGAGTTTTATGGTTGAAATTGTTAGCAGGGGTGTCCTCTTGTAGCCCACGGCACAGTACGATGATCAGCAGGTAAGTGGTCGTTTGTAACAAGACACATGGTGGACGTTCCATCAAGCAGGATGGTTAGATATTGTGAAGTGCACATGATATGTATGTATCCTCGTGGCTGAACCCTCCCTCGTGTGGCACTTAGTGAATTGTGTATGATAATTCTGTCTTTGCACCAACCATGCTGTGCGTGCTTTTCATGTTGGTAGGTGTATGCTTCTTGAATGTGAGCACTGCGCATGCCGTGTGAAATGAAAGCTATTTTAGCCTCGCGTGTCAGCAATGTGTATGAGGTGGCATGCAATTCGTTTCCTGTTTGGTAGGCTTCCTGACAATGACTTGGGTCGCATTGCTGGAGGAGCATTCATTTGGTCACATTGCTTTCGGTGCACAGTGTATACATATGTGTTTGCCTGAGCACCGCGTTTTGTAGTGTGTTGCTTGTTGTACTGCCTTTATATGTCTGGTAAGTGTAATAGTCTTGTTTGTGCTCCTATATCGAGGTCCACAGTTGTGCGTGCAGGTCTCTAAGTTATTCTTTAAATTGTGCTTGTGGCTCTGACATTGCCGCCATTGGTTGGGTCTCGCTGTCTTCTAGCGATGCTCGTGCGGTCCTTGCGTGAGTTTTGTGGTGTGCCTCTTTGCTTGAATGCTGCATGCCAGTTTATAGATTCGGGTTTGTATTTGGAAAGATAATCTCCGTCATTATCGGGTGTTCCTGGATGCAGTCTTTTTTTCATTTCACACTCGCGCGTAAAATGTATGGGGGCATTGCAAGAGTCGAGTCCACAACATGTAGCCATAGGGTTGGAAGAGCTGCTCTCTCACAAGCTAATGGAAGTACTGGCTCGAGCGCGGCCCTGGCATTTGCACACAGACCTCCTGCCCGCAGCGCCGCACTGGCTTGGCAGGCTCACGCTGCCAGGGAGCATGGCCCAGCTCCGGTGAAAGCCAGCGCCCTGTACATAACCGAAAGAATAAACAAGCAGCAATCCATCTTTAATGAGATTCAGGCTTTGCTTTTCCCCTGGCGGAGCGACTTTTCCACTCGCTGCGCGGCTTGTACGATATAACATGCCCCACTTAATGCAAAACGAGCTCGCTAATTGACCACAAAGGATCTTCCGCCTTTTAACATTCTGGTATTTTTGCGCCGTGTCAAGGAACAGGCTGGTGTTCGGGCGGGCTCGGGGGCGAGCAAAGGAGCCGCGGCCTGGTCCCGTCATGCACTGCTTTGGGAATTAGCCAGGAGTGCTCCTGGTGCGCGCCTGTGGCCCTGGCACACCAGTGCAGCATCCTTGTTGGAACATTATGGAGTTCGTCTGCTGTGCTCCTGTAGTGATGCTGTGAGTGTTTCTATGACAACACAGATGCCTTGCACATTGTAGAGCCGTCTTACTACTGTTACAGAATGTGTATCTGGTACATTCTACTTCCGTTTTCTTGCGGTATTGTTATCTGTGTGGCACTGAGCTCTACTGCTACGGATCCGCATGAGACACAAAAGAGTCAAGTTTTTTTTTTTTACCGAAACGCGGGGCACTTTCTTATTATGTAGTAGAATTCCTACGGTAAAACTACGAAGTTGACACCTTAGACAACTGCTGCCTACAGTACTGCTGTGTGTTATACGCACTCCTTCCTGCCCGGCTACGCCTCACTTCTGCCCACTCTGGCCTGTGACTCATTGTTCCTAGAACAAGGCACTAGAATTATCAGATTGTATTCGTTTAGTGCATGGACCTGCTACATACTTCCCTCACCATAGCTCACTCACTATTGGTAATCCCCCCTGGAGATATGGTCTAGCCGCTAACTGAGGCACTTCGGATTCGAATCCCTTTTCCCGCACTTACTTTCCAGCACTGACTTAACCACAATTTGTGACAATGACTTTGGCTTCCTGTGCATTAGGTTGTAAGTACTTGCAATATACAGTGACTGTGTGCTCCCTCAATCTCGCCACCAGTGATCTAATGTGCTACAACGTTATTATTTTCGACGTTTCTGGGTTAAGTGCTTCATTCATAAGTAAACACAAACATGTCATCGTAATCTACGTCAAAAGTATCAATCCAACTACTTTAATGCTTTTCTCTAAAGTGGTGTTAATTGGTTAAGGCCTCTCCCGACTCATATGGTATATATTGCATAATTTATTGCTTAAACCCTATGCCAGATAAAAAATACACTAGAAAGTTCTAAGTAAGATGTTGCTGTGGGTCTGATGGACTGAACTGGAAAAGTATTCCACGTAAACTAGGAGTGCCCCAGAATCTGTTTCCCGGGTTGCAAGAACGATGACGCAACCTGACCACCTACATGGCAGTCTGGTATTTCCCCCTATATCTGGTGCCACTGCCAGCACCCTCCTCTTCGACTGCAGTGCATTTCTGAAACACCATGTCAACTAAAGCACGCAAATGCAAGCTGAGCCCTTCAACACCCGAGCTTGTGGACAGTTACAATCTGCTCTCCGATCCTTTCCCATCATGGAAACAGCTGGAGATTTGCTCTAACAAAGGGCTGGAGTATGTCCCATTCCAGGATGGGAAGAGGAACGGAAAACCCACAAACACTGGGAGTACTGTGGAAGATGTGTGACAAGACTATTGTGTCAAAAATATTGTCACAACAAAAAGTGAGGAGCAGAATATAGAAGCTTAGAATATTGTTTTTATGAATATAATAGCGTTTTAAAAAGTATTGTTGTACAAATGTTTTACTTTAATACCATTGTTGTTTAATCATTTTAACACCTTCCATGCTGGTGACGAAACCGCTCCGTCACCAGCCTCGGTCGCGCTGTGCTGGTGACGGAGCGGTTCCGTCACGGCGCGCCTGGGCGGCGCTGATTTTGCGCCTGCGCGGCGCGTTCTATTGAGCGGGCGGGGCTGTGACGGAACCGCTCCGTCACAAGCACAGCGCTCCCGAGGCTCGTGATGGAGCGGTTCCATCACGAGCATGGGAGCACCACGCGACCCCCCCTCCTCCCTAGCGCTAATGTATATTAGTTAGTCTATTACTTTAAGGTGTTATGAGTGTAGCTGCTCAAAAAAATTTGAACAGTTTGTACTTTTTCCATGAGTAGTTATAATTTTCTTCAATTTTATTAGTAATTTATAATTTAGTGGCGTGTAGTAGGGTATTTTGGGGATTAGAGTGGAAAGTTATTTAAATGATGAATTGTTTTCTATTTCCGGTTAATTATGCTAATTAAATATTAAATTGGTGATTAATTTTGTAAATTGATTCGGCGATTAAATGTTATTTTAATTATTTAAGTGCCGTTTGTGATTCTTAATGTAGATTTTACTTTTGTACATTTATAGTTTAGTAATTTATATTTTAGTCAAGGTTGTTGGGTTTGTAGGGGAGTAGGGTGGGGAGTTATTTAAATTATGTGTTTAATTCAATATTTTTAAGTTAAATATTTGATTGATAATGATGAACATTTTAATTAAATATTTGTTACATAAATGATTTGTGTTTTCAATTAATTGTACATTGATTAATAAGTATACTAATTAAAATTACTTTTATATTTACTATTGGTTTTCTTTTTATTTGTATTTCATTATTATTTTAATGTCTTTCTTGTTCGCTTTAGTATTTATTATCATTTATTTTTGGGAGTTTGTTTTTGGTAGTTGGGAGGGAACTGCATTAATTAGAAATTGTTTTATTTTGTGAAATAACTTGTGCAATAGTATTTGTAATATGTTTACATTTAATTTTATTTATTTTTATACTGCATAATTTTAAATATGTTTTAATAAATACATGTTTTCAGTATTTAGGGAAGGAGTATGACTTTGGAGGTGCTGATGCAAAACAACAAATTTCCTTTTCCAAAATCTTTGAGGGGTGGAAAATCCTTACAGATCGCTAATTTATATAGCGACCAGCCTATGGGTGTGAGAAAAAATCTTTACACAGGTTACCAAATTTACAGAACTACTTTTGTCAAATAACAATTGTTGGACAAGGGCACACTTTCACACATGAGCTTCGATATGTATTATTTGTTAATAATCTTGTTAAAATATCAGTACAGTACTGAAGTCACTTTATCCAATTTAAAACAAATGATCACAATATTTAAAAACATAATTGATGAGAACTTTCAAATTCACAATTAAAAAAAAAAATTCTTTGCAACACTACATTTATTAGCAAACAAACAAATTGTCGACGCAGCGTTTCGGTGATCTACACAATCTGCACCTTCTTCAGGACATTGTTGTTCATTACAAACACATCTATTGGGTCTGCACGGAATCTCCAATAGTCTGTGCGAATAAAAACTTGGGAGCTTTCAGATAAATCAGGCTAGGGAATATTTCCTTCCTGGGAAGTTTGTTCTGGTATCCACGCGTATTATTTTCCTGTATTATTTTACTTAAAACATGGTCTTGAAGCTTCTCCCGAGTTATTTATGGAGAGGCGGTATGTTCTCCGCTATTAATCTTTTAGAGAGTGTGGGGAGGATGTATTTCCACTAAAGATCATGGATTCCCTCTTTTATATCTTAGGTATTTCCCAAAAGTGTTTTCTATGGGGTCTTCTCTGTCATTACTTCCTTCTATTAAAGTGAAGTGTGAAGTCCATGTCATGCTGGAACTTGTGGTGCATGCAAACAAGGGGGAGCATGTTGTGCCCCCCTGAAAGCATCCCTGTGAGACTTGGCCATTTTTGGCTAAAGTTTCCTAAACTTTTTTCCTTTTCCCCTAGACCTTTTTTCTGACATGTGTTGCCAACTTAGATCCTTTGGACACTTTGCCACTGCTAAATAGTGTTAAAGTGCAAGTGCTCCCTGTGTACAGCGTAATGGTAATTGGTTGTCCATAATTTGTATGTTGTATTACTAGTGAAGTCACTAGTAAAGTACACTATGTGTGCCAGGGCTGGTAATGCAAATGCTACTAGTGGGCCTGCAGCACTTATTGTGCCACCCACTCAAGTCGCCTTAAAAAGGTAACTCAGGCCTGCCATTCCAGGGCCTGCTTGCAGTTTGTGAAACTGCCATGTTGTTCTTTCAAGTGCACTCACTTGCCAGACCTTACCGGTCCCTTTCTGTGCACCTAAGACACCCCTATGGTAGGTCTAGGGTCCCCACTGGACGGGGTGTAGTGCATGTGAAAGGTAGGACATGTACTAAGGTGTGTGTCATGTCCTGACAGTGAAATAATCACCATTTCGTTTTTTCACTGTTGAAAGGCCTTCTTGCCCGTTGGGGGGGCGTGGCTTGGCAGCCGATGGAGGTAGACGCGTGAGCGCTGAGCTCCGCCGTGGCCTCCTCCATTAATCCTGGCGCTGGTGATCCTGATGACCTTGGAGCCCTGAGCTTGCCCGCATCTCCTCCTATGTGCCTGGGGGCCTGACCGGAGACGGCGGGGACGGATCCCTGACAGCGCGGCGCCCGCGCTGCGCCCGGTGTTCAGTGGGCCGAGCCGGCCCTCTTGCGGCCTTGACGCTCGGCCGCATCCCCGGTCTCGAGTACTCCAGTGGCCGGCCCGCGGCGATACCTAGCCGGCCGCCGGCCGCCACGGGGCCCGGAGCCCGGGATTTTTGAGCCTGCCGCGGCGGCGGGGCTCGGACTCCCTCACTGCGGAGCATCAGCGGGGACACAGCGGGGGCCCCTGCCGGTGAGCGGTTCTGATACCAACTCGGCCCGGGGGGGGCCTGCTGCTGGCTGGACAGGGAGCGTGAGGCTGCGCTTGGACTTGGGCCTCTCTCCGCGTGGCCTGACGGGGTCGCGGCTGCCCGGCACTGCCCCTGCCAGCCTGACTTTGGGAGTTTCTACCGTGCGCCTTCTGTGGAGCGCGGGCTTGGGGTGCAGACCAGCCCTGCGCGACCCAGGATTGAGCTGGGTCCGGACCCTGTGCAACCGGCCTGAGTGGGGGTGATCCTGCGCTGCTCCCTGGCCACCTACTATTGAGGGACTCTGCCACCGCCGGGGAACCTGGTGCTCGGCTCTGGGGACTGTTTCTTGGCGCCCGGGCGCGCCTTTCCCTGCCCCTGCATCATTGACACCCTGGAGAGCCGCCCCTGCCGCCATTTTGGGCTGGTGGCCTTGTACTCTGCCTGCAGACTTTGGAGAGCGGAGCACTCAGAGGGGCTCCGTGTGCTTGGTGGACCGCGAGGCGGCGAGCGACCCCGAGGACTGCGGCCTGGTGAGTTGGACGCGGGAGAAGGCGCCGACCCTGTTGCTGCGAGGGCGAGACGTGGCCACCCCCATGGGGAAGCGCCCCCTAAAACCCCCGCCGGAGGCTGCTGGGGGGCCGGCGGATGGTCGGGACCCCACTCTGGAAGCCATCCCGGCGGCGGGCCTACCGCAGAGCCAACTGGAGCAGATCCTGAAGGCCATTGCTGACACCAGGGAGGCCCTACATCATGACATCGGGCAGGTGTCCACGAGCCTGGGCCTATTGCGTGCAGACCACGGCAAGTTGGCGGATCGGGTCAAGGAGACCGAGACCCGGATTGCTGAGCTGGAACCTTCGTCGAAAGCGGCGGACGCCTTGCTGGGGGAGCTGCAGCAGAGGGTGCACATTCTGGAGCAGCGGGCGGAGGATGCGGAAGGGCGCAACCGCCGCAACAACGTTCGTGTGGTGGGCCTGCCGGAGAAAATTGAGGGGACCGACATGTTGGGCTATCTGGAGGCCTGGCTGCGAGATGTGGTTGTTCCGGAAGGGCTCTCGCCGTTCTACACCCTAGAACGTGCTCACCGCGTGCCGGCTCGTCCCCCGGCCGAGGGCCGGCCTCCCCGCCCGGTGGTGGCACGGTTGCTGCATTACAGAGACCGGGACCTCATTCTGCAGAGGGCGCGAGCTCTGGGACCCTATCGAGTGGACAATGCCCAGGTGTCCATATATCCTGATTACTCCTTGGAAGTCCAGAGGCAGCGGTCGACTTTTCTGGCGGTCAAGAAGGCGCTCCGGGAGGAGGGCATCCGCTACTCTCTCCTATTCCCGGCCCGCCTACGGATCATGCTAGATGGCAAGTCTTCCTTCTACGACACTCCCGACGACGTTTGGAGCTGGCTGGAGCTCTACAAGACCGGCGCGGATGCTCTTCATGCGACCGGGGAGCAGCGGCGGGCGCCGCCACGGCCCAGGCGGGGTAGGAGGCGCAAGAAACGACCACCCAAAGTTCGGACACCCACGGTCTCACAAACTGAGCTGGAGCGCAGAGATGCCCTCCGGGCGGTCTCTGACATCTCCCAGACATTGGACGCCGCGACGGCTGGGGAGTCGGGATCTCGAGGTGGCACCGGCGGGGGGTCCTCGGAGGAGTCGGTGATTGGAGACCCCGCGCCACCCCATGTCACGCCTGGAACTGCTGATGGTTTGCTGGACGAGTGTGGCTAATGCACCCCTGCAGTGGTATCGTATAGACTGCTGTGTTCCTGACCGGGGTTTGGGGCTGGGGCGGTATTGACCTGTTGGGCCTGGAACTGGTGTTGGGCGGCCGACCTCTGTGGTGATGGTCGCCTTCCTTATGGAGGGGATGCGGGACACTTGGGGCACGAGGGGGAGGCCTAACTGGCCTGAAAGAGTGAGCTGTTTGCGGTCTGCTGAGGAAGGCGACAGGCCACCCCCTCTTCTCCCACACCTACTGTGGGACTCTGGTAGTTGCCAGAGACTGTTACTGTTGGGAATTGCTCATTTGGATGGGTTTCTGCTGTTGGGGACCTATTCTGGGGAGGGGTGGGACATGGGGTTGTTGGGGACTGTCGGGGTTTATTTTTTGGGGAGTAGCCAGTGTGTGTGCGAATGCTGCTTTCTTTGGGGTTGTGTTTGTCGTGAGGAATGGGGACCCTCCTTGAACTGAAATGTGTGACCTGGAATGTGAGGGGCCTGAATTCCATGCTGAAACGCCACAGGGTTCATGCCCATCTTGTTCGCAGGGGGGTTCAGATTGCCTTCCTGCAGGAAACCCACATTGATCTACCTGAGGGGCGGGCTCTGCAGCGCAGGTGGCGGGGGCATATGTTTTACACCACCTACTCGGCCTTTGCGCGGGGGGCTTTGATATGGGTCCGGGCGGGGGTTCCTTTCCAGCCTCTGGTGACGATAGTTGACCCCGAGGGGAGGTTTGTTGCTGTGCAGGGCCGCCTAGATGGGAGGGACGTGACGCTCTGCAGCGTATACGCCCCTAACGTAGACCAGCCTGCCTTCTTTGCGCGACTTTCCGGGAAGCTGGCGACTGTCCTGGCTGGTACGGTCCTGCTTGGGGGGGATTTTAACTCAGTACTGGACGTGGAACTGGATCGCTCACACCCGCCCCTAGCGCAGGCAGCGGCTCACAAGTTGGCGCAGAGTAGGAGAACGTGGCAGAGTAGCTGGGGCCTAGTCGATGCGTGGAGGACCCACCACCCAACGGCAAGGGATTTCTCCTTTTACTCCCCCCCACACGGTCTGCATGTTCGCTTAGACAGCATTCTGTGCTCACTGGACATCCAGAGCCTGGTCCGCCACAGTGAGTACTTAACTAAGACGGTGTCTGACCACAACCCTTGCCTGGTGACGATACAGTGGATGAGGCGACGCCAAGCTATCCCGACGTGGCGGTTGAACCCACTGACGCTGGAGGACCCGGCGTTTAAAGCCAGTGTACGTAGCGGGGTGGAGGGATACTTTGACACCAATGTGGGCACGGCCTCCAGCCGGGCGCTGGAATGGGACGCCTTTAAGGCGGTGGTTCGGGGCGTCTGTATTTCGGCTACTGCGGGTGTCCGAAAAACCCTACTGCAGGATGTAGAGCGCAGTGAGGACCGATTGCGCGCTGAGGAGAGGCGCAGCCACGCGGACCCTGAGGCTCATGGAGCGGTCTCCGAGGCTCGAGAGGTAGTGGCGGCAGCGCTGGAAAAACTGCGCTGCTTTGATTATAAGGAGTTCCTGGTCCGGGCTCACGCCGAACGCGACAAAGTGGGTTCGCTACTGGCGTGGTTGGCCAGCCCTGGAACCCGAGGCTCTCCTATAGTGGCGCTCGCTACTCCGGAGGGGCGCATGGTCTACACGCAACTGGACATTAACGACCAATTCCATCGGTATTACGAACATCTTTATAGGAGTAGGATGCCGGACCCCCCGGCGGAGCTGGAGGAGTTCCTGGCGGAGGCGCAGCTGCCCAGGCTCGATCCGGAGCACGCGAAACAGCTGGGCGGCGATATCTCCGTGGGAGAAATCAGGGTGGCCATCAAACACATGGCCCGCCGCAAGACTCCGGGTACGGACGGGCTCCCGATCGAATTTTATGTGGCCTATGCGGATGTGCTGGTCCCGCGACTGCAGGAGGTTTATCAAGAGGCCTGGGACACGGGGCGCTTGCCGGCGTCTACACGCGAAGCCTTAGTGATACCCTTACTGAAGCGTGAAGGTGATGCGGGCTGCCGCTCGGCGTACCGCCCGCTCTCCATGCTCACCACGGATTACAAGATCCTGAGCCGGATCCTCGCGACGCGGCTCCTCACCCACATGCGTTCCTTGGTGCATGGCGACCAGGCGGGCTTTATTCCTCAACGCACCACCGCCACTTGTGTGCGCCGGTTGCTCCGGATCATGGGAGGGGAGGCCGCTGACTTTCCGAGTGCCGCGGTCCTCTCGATTGACATCGAGAAAGCTTTTGACAGCGTCGAGTGGTCGTACCTGCTCCGTGTCCTGGAGGCCTTTGGACTGGGCGAACGCTTTGTGAAATGGACTGCCTTGCTCTACGCCGCGGCCACGGCCCGTGTCAAAACGGGGTCCACCATATCAGCCTCTTACACGGTGGGTAGGGGGACCCGACAGGGGTGCTCTCTATCCCCCTTGTTATTTGCACTGGCCATAGAGCCACTGGCTGCGCACGCCCGGCTGGGCAGAGCATATGCAGGGCTCCCGCTGAGAGCCGACACCCACTACATCTCGCTCTATGCGGACGACTGTCTGTTGTTTCTGGCAGACACGGGCGACTCCCTGCGCGGGGCCGAACGGCTCCTGGCGGATTTTGGTCATCTTTCAGGGCTGAGAGTCAACTGGGGGAAGTCTTGCCTCTTTCCGCTGACTCCGGGGGCCGGTGACGCCCAGCCGGAGGGTGCCCTGCGATGGGAACACCATTGCCTCCCCTATCTGGGCACTTTCATCTACCACTCACCTGCGGTTCTCCTAGACGGTAACGTCAACAGGGCAATTCGGAATCTTCAGGGTTGCATGGGTTTCTGGCGGACACTGCCGCTCTCAGTCGCGGGACGAGTCGCGTTGTTGAAGATGGTGGCACTTCCCCGACTGCTGTACTTGTTTCGCACCCTGCCGGTCTGGATCCCCGCGTCAGTTTTCACCAGACTCCGCTCCCTAATGACGGGGTTCATCTGGGGTTCGGGTAGAAGACGGGTTGCGCTGACCACATTGATGCGCCCCAGAGCGGACGGGGGCCTTGCTGCCCCGGATTTTGAGTGGTACTACCTGGCGGCTCAACTGCAGTGGCTCACCCAGGCGGTGGCCTTGGAGTTCCGCGGCCCGGACGATATGTCGGGCGGAGTGCTCCCGAGACACTTCCTCTCCTTTCTAGTCTTGGGCCAGAAACTGGACCTGACTCTGCTCACCCTGGAGGAACGGACGATTCGCAGCTGTTGGCTTCGGGCCAACAAGCGCTCCGGTGCCGTTCGCCCTTATGCCCCGGAAATTCCGCTCGGGATGTGCACAGCCTTCCCGCATGGCGGGGACTGGTCGGCACTGGCGATCTGGGAGGAGCTTGGCCTGCTGATGGTCGGCGATCTGTACAAGGATGGCTCGCTGATTCCGTTTCAGGAACTCCGAGACTCTTACGATCTACCGAGAGGTGGATATTTGCTACACGCTGCATTGGTGGCGGGTATTCGCCGCTACTGGAAGTGTGGGCTCACTGAACCGCAGACTTCGGAGTGTTGCCAATATGTAGTGACGGCCGCTGGCACCTACAAGGCTGTCACGTGCCTTTATCGACGGCTGTCGACTACTGCCCTGCGACCCTTGGATGGGCTGCGAGCCAAATGGGAGGGGGACGTCGGGCGGTCTATTCCTGACACGGCGTGGACACAGCTACTGCGCAGGGCATGGAAGGGCACGAGGAACGCCAGGTTCCAACTGGTCCAGTTTTTTACCCTGCACCGGGCGTACCTGACGCCGACGAAAATCTCGCAGTACTTCGAGGGTGCGTCTTCGCTTTGTCCCCGGTGTGGGACTGCGGATGCGGACTTCGCCCACATGTTTTGGACTTGCATCAAGCTGACGGGTTACTGGGAGGCGGTAATGTCCTGCCTGAATGCTGTCACGGACCGGCAGATCGCTCCTGACATGGGTACATGCCTTTTACTGTGGTTCCCGCACACCCCCCGCACTCGAGTCACCAGCAAATTCTGTGACTTGGGTTTGATTTTAGCTAAACGTGAAATCTCCATGCACTGGAAATCTACTCAAGGCCCCAGCTACGCGCGTTGGAAGACCACTTTAGAGCGCTGGGCGAGAGCGGAGAGTACATTGCGGCTGCGACAGGCTAGGAGCCTAGATAATGACAAGGCGCTGGAGGTGGCCAGGGCGTGGGAGGCCTTGGTGGTGGCGCTCCAGCAGCCGGATGGAGACCAGAGTGAAGATGAGGGAGGGACTCCAGGGTGAGGGCACTGGGACCGGGATTTCTCGCACACCAAGGCGCACACTACTTACTATTACTGATAGCAACCTTGGGGGTCTTGACACTCCGTTGTATGACACCATTTACCCTTTACTGTGGTCCCTGTCCAGGGCGGGCGGGGGTACCATGTTAATGACTGGAAGGGAAGGAAGCGGCACACTGGCTACCGGGGGGGGACTACGGGGTGGGGTGGGCAAGTTGGGGTCAGTTCTATAAAAAAGGTGTCTTGCTTGAGCTGAGTTGATTTACCGCATCAGTCACTGATGTCTGAGTTGCTTTTATGCTGTAATGTATCCTCGGCACTTGATTACCAATAAAAAATGTTTTTACAAAAAAAAAAAAAAAGAAAGGCCTTCTTGCCCGTTAGAATAGAATGGGAAGGCTGTGTAATATGTTTTCCAGCCTATCTTCCCAAAGGCTTAAAATGGAAAGGTGAAGTTTAGTATGCCTGAACTCACCCTGCAATAACACATCTTTTTAGGAAGATGGTTTTTGCATTATGTGTTGGTAAGCAACTCTTTCAGAGTGGCTGGGTGTTTTTGCCTTAAACATTTCTGTGCGTCTCTGCCTGGCTGTGGATTGACTGTGTGGATTTGAAAGCAATATGATCTGGGGAATGTCTTGACCCAGGGGAAGAGGAGAGACAGCACAGGCTGACCCGCATCTGGAGTGTAGGGGGAAGAAAAGCCCCTAGAGGTGGCAAGGCCTGGGCTGGTGCTATAAAACAATTGTCCCATCTCCCACTGAGTGATTGAGAATCCAGACCCCTACTAATCAAAGGAAGAAGGTGTCACTGGTAGGGAGGCACTCAGAACTGGTTTGAGCAGGGGTCAGTGCCCCCTGAACACAAAGCCTTCGAAGCCATTGAGGGGTATAACTATGGGAGCTGAAGCACCTGAACTTTGGAGAATGGCTTGATCAAGTGTGAAGAAGACTGGAGCTACTTCGTAGCCAGGATGACCTTTACCAAGGAAGAAACAACTGAAGAGACTGATGGATAGGACTGCTCTTGCTGTGTGATCTGGGGCTGGCCTGCAGTTTGCTGTTTCAACCAAGGAAAGGCTAAAGGGATTTTGCTGTGTGCTGTGTCCCCCTTCTTGAAGGACTTTATGGTGTGCTCAGTGGTTAATTTGTAATATAAAAAGTGCCAGGGCTCTCTAACAGGAGAAATGTGCTGGTGCAAACTGCCTCATGACCAGAGCCCCAGCACTTATTATTCTGGAGAGGACTTGACTTGGCCTAATGGCTAGAGCTGCAGATTTCGAAGTTGTCTCAGCATGGCTCAACATTCTGTGATTATGGGGGAAATCGCCCTCCTTCCCAATGGGTGTGCCCACTTCCTGTGGAATTCGCGTGCCCCCGTGGCACCACTCCTCTAAGCATGAATTCATCCACCCTGCTGGCCTTCTTCCAAAGACCCCTCACCTTACTGAGAGACCTCCAAAATGTACACAACAGTGCACTGAAGCCAGCCGGACGGAGGCATCACCCAGCGCGCCACTGGCACCGAGGAAGAAACAGCTGCAGCTCGTGCCAGCGCCCTCCACGCAAGCTATTCCAGCCTCCCCCCAACCCCAATCATAGTGTGTGCGGCGCCATCTGCACGAGCTCATATGTAACATTAGTAGTCGCCTCTGCACAGCTTCTCTGACAGTAATGTGCAGAAGTCAAAACTCAATTAGCATATATTAATTTGGAAGAGAAGTGCCGCCTGTAAGCCTGCATCTCCCCGAGCTCTAAAGCATCCACCGCCTTTCTTGCTCTCCGGAAGCCGCTCAGACAAAGACTCATTCAAACCTGGCAATGGCCACGTATCTAAACATGAAGATTTTTATGTGCCGTGCCTTTCCACGCACTCCCACTTAATGATTCCTGTCGCTGTCTGCCCTTTTACGTCTTGGTGCACCGACTGTTCTCACCTATGCTATGGGCAGAATTTCTGATCGAGAAACTTACGAAATAAATACAGCCGAGCACATCCGAGTGGCACGATGAAGAATAAAGGTCACAGAACATCTTCCAGAAGTGATGCTTTGATGACACCTAGCGAACGCCCAAGGAATAGCGAGTTACATAAGCTGTACAAACTAACAGTCAACATAGAAGCGGAAAACTTCTGAGGTAATTCAGAAAAAAAAGGTACTAAGGTGGCTGGGCGAAGAAAATGTATTTTAGCTGTAAAAGTGGGTATTCAAGCCCCTCTTTTAAACCACTACTACTAACCAGGCCGTCATCGTTCATCACCCAGTCACAAAACAATAGAGATGCTGTCCCCTCTGCAGACCAATCTGCCGCTTTGACTTCAACGCCTAAGAGAAACCACTCCGATCTGCCTCGTTCAAGACCTCTTCTCCACTATATACGGCTCCAGGACAGCTCTGCAAGGCGTCATATCTCAACAGGAGCCCATAGGGATGGCTCCTGGCATCCCTGCTAGTTATTAAATATATGTATATGCAGCTGTGAAGACTATAACATGATTTTTAATACCATCCTTGAGTGTTGGGAGGGGTCATGACCCAAAAAGTGTTGGGCCACGTTTATGGCCGAGTCACACAGTGCAGTGAGTCACCCTGCTGCGCTCTGCTGCGTGACAGGGAAAGGACAGGAATGTGCCGTTTTTAAGTCAATACAGCAGACTCCTGCTTTTTTTCCTCTGCACTGGCAACGCAGGCACCCGGCTTCATCACTGTAAGGATTATTTTTGTGCAAGAAGGGGTACCTTCCTGCACAAAAACTACCCCTGGGGCTTTTCTTCTTTCTATGTGTGCTGCACACATAGAAAGAAGAAACAACAAGAAATAAAGATATTTCTCATCCTTACGACTTACCTGAGGTGTAGGTTTATGGCCCATTCCCAGGTCTACCACTTCTTGTAAATCTGGAAATGCATCAAAATCCATGGATATTGTGTGGGAACACCCACAACGCCCATTGCAACACCTCTCTGGCAGAGAGTAATGCGACGCAGTGATTTGTGCTGTGTTGCATTACTCGAGATTTATGGAGCCACTCAGGACCACCAAGGTGGCCTTACAAGGCTTCATTATTCGAATTTTTAGGTTGCGTTACTCGTGCTCCATGTTGAGAGATGGAAGAGTGATTCAAAGGGGCCCGTAAACAGGCCCCAATATGTCTCCTTGGTTAATTACAACACGTTTATTATGAAAAATGATGTCAAAGGCAATCGTCTGACTTACAGAGAAAAACTTTTTAAAATGTCAATAGACTTTTATGGGTGAATTGTTACTACATTAGGTTGACAAATATTTTATTACATGGAATCTCAATATTACTGTACTAAAAAGTGTCTTGGAGATGAATGCCCCTCTGGCAAAGCATGCAGGTAGACGATACGGACGATACGCTGTGTAATAAAACTAGTAAGGCCTATTAGTAGGATTTGTGCAATGTTTTAGCAACTATAATTCTGGGCATATTTGTAATATTATGCATAGTGTTTTGTATTAAAATACTCTTTCATAAAGGTTTGTCAACCTTTTCTGTCTAGCAGGCTCTAGTAATAAAGAAAACTTGAAAATTTAAAGACACATTTCCAAACATGGAGGAGCTTTATTTAGTTCATCCCACTTCAGCCATAGGTCTGTTCAAGGGTCGCTCATATTCGGTTCTTGTCAACGTCAGCATATAACGTGGAGCAGCTTAGTTTAACCACTGGCTCAGAGAGTGGCAACAGTTTGTCTACTCACATGTGAACATCCACCTTGAATTAAGTGATCTTCCGTGCCAGGGGTGGGAGGCCAGTTGTTTAGTTTTCTATTTTCAAGGTTCTCTTTTATTTCTTCTTTCTCACTGCCGCTCCGAAGACAGTGCTTCTGGGCGGTGTGCTTACCAAATCTTTATTCTGGAGGGTGCTACATTCCACATGACCACTACTTGTAAACTGTGTGGCCACCTTGAAACGGTATTCATAATAGCACATCATTGTTTCACTGTAGCAAGAGGGCTGCCTCATTTATAAGCAACAAGTCATCCATCTTGGATCGTTATTATAATGAGCCACTCGCACCCTTCCAAGATGGGGGTCGTTCTGTGGATAGCTATCAAGACGGGTTACCAAGCTGAGTGCTCTTTGCTGATATCTGGTAAGACATGCAGACCACAAGGTTGAATTACAGAGGGTAACCCTACCAATGCCTCATACTGAGGTCAATAAACTATTACTAATAATTGTTTAAGAGTAACATCTATTTGCATCTTTTAAAAATGGCAACAAATGTGGCAAGAAAGCCTAGGTAGAAAACAAACGATCAGTTTGGGAGTGGTCAAAAAACATACACACCCCACGAAACATACGCGCACAGCAACAATGTGCTAATAAATCGCTTAATGCACATTTGTGGATTGAAATAATGGGTATTACCTTAATATAAAGGCAATGAGTTTTATCAGCCTCAGAAGGCATGCTGGCTGAATTTATCCCAATAGGAGTCCAGCAAGTAGCGTGTAGGTTAAATTGATCTCAGTGGCAAGTGGTCAACCATCCATACCAACTAATTGTGGTAATGAATAATAAAAACAGCAGAAAGCTCCAAGCCTTCTCACAGTCTCGATGGGCAGTGGTGGCAGCAAAGGCAGGGATGTTTCTGTCTCGGGGAAGGATTGTGCTCACCCATTTGTAGGGTTAACTGGAAGTTGTCTGCCTAAAACTCTTCCCCAGTCACCTGCTGTACATTATTCTGCCATCAGAAATATTCTTAAAAAAACAGAAAACTTTCAGTTTTGGGAGTGGGCTCTAGGTGGAACCAGTAGGACAGTGACTGAAGCCCACCATGACGCAGTAGGGGACCACCCTTTTTAGATTCCTTTCCCCCCCCCGTAAGTTTAAATTGCACGGTCTCCATTTTCAGTGTCCTTTGTCTAACATGCACTAATCCCCTGCAACAAGGGAGGCGGGAGGGTCATATGGAATTTTAGAAAGTTTCAATTTGCAAAACTAGTGTTTGAAGTAATGAACATTTTTTGCAGCCTTAACAAATGTTATATTGACATGCTATGCAGCAACTGTATCGCAGCATATCCCCTTTAATGCGAAGGGAGTGAATGCTGAGAAGTAGAACAAATGCTGTAATACAGCGCCCTGAACTCTAATTCTGGCTTGAAAAGGCACACAATCATGGTTTATAAAAGTAAATACCTTACTCCATATTGCAGCTGTGTAAATGTCATTAGGTAATACATCTCCAATGAAAGCTTTCTTATTTTGTGTGCTTTAAACCTCATCATATATGGCTTGCTTGCCAAAATGTTACATACCTTGATTCAATTCATATGCAATTCATATTGCATTTTAAGGGGGGGTGGGGTGTGAGTGTCTGAATTTAGGTTACATGATGGAGTAGTTAGTTGGTGTGGAAAAAGTAGCATTTGTTCCTTGTATGAATGATTGTATCACCGGGATACATAAAGTGTATTTACCATTAGGTACCTTGAATTAGTTGATAAATGTACCTTAAGTGAAGTTTTAGTAAGTTCTAGGAAGCATTCTGTATGTCACAATCCCTCCCTCTACTGAGTCTTGTGTGCGACAGATACTACAATGACACTGTCAATCAATCCGCATTTGTAACGCCCACCACTGCCATCCTGGGGGTATCTGGGTGCTGTTTCTCCATCGAAAAGCCAGGTTTTGCGTCTCTGTCTGAAGTCTGCCAGCGAGGAGGCTGTACCATCATACAGATATTTTCCATTTTGCCACATAACATAGCCATGTTGCAGGTCTTTTTGCTTCTTTTAAAATCACCAGTCATTTATCTGTATATGTAAATGTATATTTAAATGTCCAAGTTGAATGAAATTAGAATAAGTGGCCAAAGCCAGGCAGTTGTTCAATGGCTGTTGATTCTCTGTAACCGTGGGAATGTTGAAATCTTTCACAACCTCTATCGCAACATATTACATGCGAGTACAAGAACTGTCTTGCCCACTGTAGTGCTATTAGAACTAAGGTCATGCATGATGTTATGCAGTTGTGTGTAACAGAAAAATGAGTGGTATTTGGGGGGATGGGGTAAACCAAGCAACTGCCACATACCAATTCAGGAACCGTGCATTCCCTTGGACGGAGGTTGTAGTTGCCTTGACGCAAAGTTTTGACAGTTTGCATTTAGACTTGATGAGAGTAAGTCTATATTGTGCTTCTGATAGTTCTGGGGGTCTCTAGCTGGCAGAGGTAGGGACCACTGTCCAAATAGGGACCCTTGCTTCTGGTCAGGGCAAGGAGATAACCCCTGCTCACCCTCTAGGTAGCTTGGCACAAGCAGTCTAGGCTAACCAGAGGCAATACGTAAAGTATTTGTACCAACACTCACAGTAACACAGTGAAAACCCTACAAACTGACTCCACAACAGTTTAGAAAAATAAAGGTATTTTTAATCTAAACTACACAAGACCAAAACGACAAAAATCCAACATACACAGTTCAAGAATATGATTTCAAACGAGTTCTTAAGGTTGCGTTAAAATTCTTTAGGTTGCGATAGAAGTAAGTAAGTAAGTAAATATAAGCTTTATTCGATTTCAATGTAAAATCATGAAAGCACAGCAAATACATCAATTGGAATTTCACATTAAATATTATTAGCACAAGTATTATAAAACGTGTACAAATAATCAATGGCTTTAAAAATTAAAAAGAAATCGTAATAAGACATCAATTGTTCTTAGTTTAGAGCTCAATTCATCAGACAACAGTGTATAACAGGGTACCAGGAAAAGAAATCTTTTACCACATTGAATTACGGTACTTTATAACTGTACTTAAAAAACTTGAGACGGCAAAAATCACATGGTCATTTTCTAGCCGCAACATTCTCTGAAATGCTGGTCTACAATTCCTCAGACCCCAAAGATTTAATAGAGGTTTTAAAAATTGTTGTCTTGGATAGCTGTACAGTTTACAAAAGAACATTATGTGTATATTAGATTGCACAGCAATATTATCGCATGGGCAAACCAGCTTACTTGGTGACCAGGTGTTCACGTCAGGTAGGGTGACCATGCGAAAGAAAGTACCAAGGCGCAAGCGGGACAAAAGCATACGCTGAAACTGACTAGGGACAGTAGTCAAGTAAGTTTGTAAGCCTTCGTCCGGGGTAATTTCCTGAAAGTTTAAAACTGAATGTTTATGTTTTTCACAATTCCATCTCTTAGTTTCCAGGTGATTAATTAGCATTTTTTTAAGAGCTGATCTTGAAATACCCTCCATGGTACTTGGGTCCTCAAAAAATTCTGGGTGTCCCAACTCAGACAGGATTGATCTTACATATGAAAGCCATCTGAAATTGGCAACCCTATCTAAAGATAAACAATCTGCTATAAGGTCCCTGTTAAAGCTGGCTTCGGGGGTTACCCACACTTTGTGCCACAGAATAATTGGGGACATCTTAATAGTATCACCGAGGTATTTAACTCCCGCCTCAATATGCGCCATGAATGTTGAGGTGCTTTTTGGCACTCCCAGTAAATAACATAAAAATTTATTTTCACAGCCCTGCAGAGAGTAGTCATTCTCGGATCCCCATAAGCCCGCCCCATAAGTAGCTGTTGACACACACTTGGCCTGGTAGATCTGTAGAAGCTCCTTAGGTGGCTTACCACCAAGTCTAGCTGAGAACGTGCGCAGAGCGCCTATGGTGCGGGTGAAAGCCAGCTTTCTTGCTGCAATCGCCGGCTTCCAACAACACCTTCTATCAAATAAAACTCCTAGATAACTAAAATGATCAGTTGTTGCTATTTTCTGTTTATCTAAGAATATATTACAAGGGGCTCTATTAATCTTTCTAGTACATGGCATGGTGAACGTTTTAGATATGTTCACTCTAAGTCCTCTGTCCTTCATGTAACTAGCAAAGTTATTTACCGCCCTCTGTAGACCGACTTGGGTCTGGGACATTATGGCCGCATCGTCGGCGTACAGTAAAATTGGGACTGGTAAGCCTTTCACTGTAGGGTAATCATTTGGAGCAATTGAAAGGTTTTGTCCGACTGAATTAATATAATAATTAAAAAGCCGTGGGGCCAGGATGCAGCCTTGCCTCACCCCTCTTGAGATTGGAAATTTTTCAGTACATTTCCCCTGAATACCATACCTTACTCTAGCACCTGAGTTATTGTAAAGCTCTTTGATGAAGGTGATTAAGCGAGCATCAATACCCAGTTCAGCCAGCGTGGTCCATAATAACATATGGTCCACGCAATCGAAAGCAGAGCTTAAATCGATAAAAGTTATAAATAAGGCTCAGCTTCTGGCTTTAGTATATTTGGAAATGAGGAGAGATAAGTTTAGGCACTGTTCGGTTGTCCCGATGCCTTTCCTAAACCCATACTGCAAGTGTGATACTACTTTGTGGTCCTCCTCCCAGAATTGTAATCTTTTTAAAATGACTCTACCTGCTACTTTCATGAGGCCATCCAATAAGGATATTGGCCTATAGCAGGTAGGGTCGTCCCTATTGCCTTTCTTGAATATGGGGACCACTATGGCATCAGACCATGTTTTAATAAACCCACTTCGGTTTCCCTGATTTAAAACATTTGTGAGAAGTGGTGCCCAGAAGTCTGGTTCAGCTTTATACACATCTACTGGAGTGCAGTCTGGCCCTGGTGCCTTGCCTGATGCGCTTTCCTTTATTGCCGCAGTAACTTCTTCTAAAGAAAAGGTTAGGTCTATTGGAAATGAGTGACGAGAGGGATGTTCACGGCCACTATTGACTATAGTATTGTCTGCAGCAGGAACCCCCCCTGTTGGAAGTGTCAAGTCTTCTCTCCTTGTGTGATTATATAATTGGCTAAAGTGGGTTAACCATCTTTCCCCAGTTATAGCGAGATCAATTGTGTTGCCTCTTTCCCTCGGTTGATATAGTGATTTCACCAACTTCCAAAAGAGGGAACTATCTTTCTGTCTAGAGGCCTCCAACAGTGAATCCCATGCAGATTTTTTTAAAGCCAATCTTCTTTCTTTAATGGCCAGTTTATATAGTTTCCTGGCTTCTCGTATATTGGACGGATTTCTTGGTTTCAATTTCAAGGCCCTTTTTAAGGCTTTCAACGCTTTTGTACATTTCCCATTAAACCACCCCTCAGGATTCGTAAAGTTATTTTTAGGCATGCGAATCAACAAATTTTTAATGTGATATTGAATATTAGCAAAGGCTGCCATAGTGTTTATGGGCTCCTCGAATTCCTCTAAACAAACATTAATATCACTAACACAATGAGAAAAAAGATTCTTTAGGAACGTGCTAGGTACAATTTTTTCCCATTTGACCACGTAACCGTTAGTTTTGGCTAAATCAATCTTAAATGGGTACAAGCGGGAAGTTTCCATTTTGTCAGGGCGCCCTTTTACATTTAGCCCAATTCTTAAAGGGTAGTGGTCACTAAATATGTCTTTGCCTACTTCCCAGGAAGATATGAACCCTGGATTGGGATAAGTTGTGAGTGCAAAGTCAATGACCGTATTACATCCTCTACCAAAAAAGGTTGGCTCGAAAGGGATAGGTGGTAAACAGGTCTGATTCACAAAGAATAAATCAAAATTAAAAACAATGCCATTTAAAAGTGACCCCATCTTTGTGTGAGAAAAGTGGATAGGACCCTCCACCCCATAATCAGACAAGCCACACAAATCTGTTTCGATGGACGGGCAGATAGTACAATTGAAGTCCCCGACCCAGATTATCTTTGCCCCCTTTGAGTATTCAACAAATCGGGTCATATGAGACAGCATGTTTGACATAGTAGATTCCATTTCGCTATTAGGGATGTTGTTATAGAAATTCACCAATAATATTTTCTCATTAAAGCCCCATTTAAGTAATAAAATTTGAAAGTACAAAGTAGAAAAGAATTTATGGACCTTAACATCCGCAATGGTAGAAACATAAACACAGAGCCCACCCTTATTGTGTCCCTGTGTCGACAACACTGCCGGAGAGTGAAAGGTCTGATACCCCTGCAGATGAATTTCCTCTAACAGCCATGTTTCTTGAAAACACAAGATACCATGCCTTTGTATAACTGCTAACCATGCTTTATTTACAACTTTACTCCCTAGACCTGCCACATTCCATGATAAGAGGGAATTAAAATACGATACCGTAGTGGTGGATACATCTGAGCAGAGGGTGGTCCCCGTGAGATTTCTCAGGGGTTGGGAAGATGTAATAACAGGGTCATGAGAAGACGTGACACTAAGAGCACAGGAATCCTCAAAAGTTGGTTGGGAACGATGAGGGACGGGGCTATTTTCCAGAACAGGTCCTGTTGGCATATCCCCCTCTCGCTCCTTGAGCTGTTGCTCAATCAGTGGACTGATAAGAGTATTTCGTACGAAAATACGTTGTCGCACCCCCTGCCCCTCACACGTATTGTTTCTGTTGCTTTGCTCAGTAAGTCATTCATTCTCATCCAACCCAGAAAGAGGATGGAATAAATTAGTCAATGGTATGTTCCAAACTTCCTTGGGATTATAAGTTTGAAAGTAGTCCCATTGGTTCGAGTGAATAGGATTTTTGAAGGTTGGTGGCAGTTGATTAGACTGCCATGGTGGAAAAAAAGGATTGCTATTAGTGTTGTGGTGAGTGTGGGCCTTGGAAGTCATTGGAGACTGTAAGTGATACGAGAAATGGGATAAGTGCCTAGGGTATTGGGAATGAGTAGACGTTGATTGGGAGAAAGTAGGGACATTTCGAGTATGATGTCTTTGGTCCAACCGCCAAGGCATCTTAGGTCCCGACAGGACTTCCAGTTTCCGAGCATTCATGTGGTTTTGGGTTTTGTTCCCTAATAATGATATGTTAGGGGACGGAGGTTTCATCAAAGATTCCGGGTAAAAGTAACTTAAATTGTGCGTGGTAATCCCCCCCTCACCTCTCCCAGGGAACCAATCACTAAGGTAAGGGACCAGTCTATGGTCTTTAAAATTGATTATGATTACAACACCCTCGATGTCCTTCGGTCTAGTGCCGACCCACTTACAACGCCTCACCGAAACGATCTCACAATTTAGATGCTTCGGGGGTGGCCTATTTCTCCTCAACCAGTAGATAACCTTATTTTTTAAGTTAGAATGATACTCTGGGTTGCCCACTGGCAGGGGAGGTACACCTGTTAGTACGATGACATAGTTTAGGCATTCAGGTGGTAGGTCGACAGTATTTCTTGGACTTGATCTTAATGTGGGGTGAGAAGTTGTATTACCCAGCGGTTTAGTATTATTGGGGCGTCTGTTTAGGGTCCGTGTGTTCGGGTTAGGGTTATCTTTGATGGTGGTGTTATTAGTTGAGCTAGGTTTTGTGGTTAGTTTAGTGTCTAGCACATGTTTACAAGTCCCATCTATGGGTTTTTTAGTTGTTAAAGAGGTACCAGGCGCTAGTTTAGGTTGGATAGAGTGTTTGTTAGGCTGTGTTAAATTGTCACTTTCATCCGGTATGTAACAAAGTAAACCCTTCTGCCCTTGAAGAATTTGGTCGAGTTTCTCCCCTAAACTTACAATCCTTTCTGTGAGAGGTAAAATGAGAGCCTTTATAAGAGAATTAATATCATCTAATAACCCTGAATAACTAAGGACAGATATAGGTTTAGGAATCGTGTGCTCCGTTGAGTCCACTCTCCCTTCCTTTAGTGGAGTCGTATGTAGAGTATGCAAAGGATTAGTAAAGGTACTAATTCCACTCTGGGGTGCCTTTTTCCTTCTCCTCTTCCTCGGGGGAGCACCCGAGGGAGTATTAGAACACTTGTTAATAGCCTTGGAAGCTATGTTTTTAGGTGAGTCTATGGGCTTCCCGGCAGGAGTGTTGGAAAGGAGTCGAATTGGTCCAGTTGGGGTAAATATGGGCGAGGGTATATTTATATTGTACAATGGGGCTGGATCATTGAGGGGAGTACATAAGTCTATTGGTTGACTATCCGCTACTTGAGAGGGAATATTGTCCGGGATAGTTATAGGGTCTATCTGATCAGATAGTTTGTTCTGAAAAATGAGGGGAATATCCTCTGTAGAAAGGGAGTCGTTGTCATGCTCAATTGGGTCTGTGAGATCTATTAAAAGACCTGTAGCTACATCCGGGCACGGAAGGGGTCTTTGTTTGAGCAATTCGATAGAGAGACGTCGACCGGCTCTCTTCTCTGCAAGTGTAATGTCCTTATCAACCTCACTTTTAATTTTTGCAAAAAATTTATCCAGGGGTCCTAAGATAGTAGTCCCTGACGTTCCTGGGGCAGGATTTACCTCGGGTGAGGACATCTCCTAACCAGGGCAAATTGAGAACCAAGGAAACAAATACCTCTAAAGCGTATCTATGACAATGGTGACACTACTCTGTCTACGTTATCGCTAATAGCGTGGAAATCTCACACAAAAAGCATATGGCAAAATATACAAAAGATCTATGACACAAGAAATGGGAGGAAAGGGAGTGGGCCCAGCCCGGCCTCCTTTGGCCCCTGACGGCCACAGACGGTCCTGCCCTTGTCCCGGGCTTCTCCCGGGACGCTCCCGCGCGCTCCCGCGCCGCGGGAGAGCTAGCGGCCAGATATAGTGACTGCAGGCAAGGAGGGGGAGGGGTCGGGGAGAGCGGCCCAGGTGATCGTGATCCGGGCTGGCGGGTGCTCCTGGGAATTGGAGTCCCAGTCCAGCACACGCACTCGCTCGCAGCCCCGCCTCACGCACACACCTCCCTAGGTTCCTCCAGCAATGTCCCCCAGCAGCAATCAGGCACCCTTCACGAAGCGGGACCCGCGGGTACCGCAAGTAGTGGGTAAAAAAGCAGCAGCACAGTCCCAAGGGAAGTGTCCAAAGCAGCAAAGCGATAGAATTCTCTACGTTGCGATAGAATTCTCTACTGATGCGTGAAAAGTTCACAGTTGCGTCACGTTTACTCACAGTACCTTTTAGTTGCAACAAAGTTCCGAAAGCAGAAGCTGGTGCGGTGGAAAACAAGCGATGCGTTGCTCCTGAGACCCTGGGGAGGCGATGTGACAGCCCCGCTGCAGCAGCGGGCGTGTTGCGACATATCCGGTCTGTATGGGGAGGAAGGCCACTTGTATGGATTCCGGTGCGTAGGAAGTCTGTTCTCGCAAAGGCACGATGCGACGATCTCGTAGGGGCTGCGACGAACTCCGGGGCGACGATGGGCGGTCCAGCGGTGATCCTCTCTCTCGCAGCTCCTCGATGCGATGGTTCTGCGACGATGCTCGCAGCGACGTGATGCGGTCCGCAAGCAAGCGGTGCGGCGTTCTCACCCAGCGACGACAGGCTCTGCGACGATACTCGCAGCGATGTTTGATTCTCCCGCACCAGTCTGGTGCATCCCGGAAACGAAGGATGCGACGTCTCTGGCAGCGGCGTCAGGCGCTGCGACGGTCTCGACCTCCGTAGCGGCGGGAAACTTCTCGCACTGTCAGGGATGTGCTCCGCAAGCGAGCGATGCAACACTTTTCAGTTTCAAAAGTCACTCAAGCTTAGTTTCAAGCTTCCCAGCACAGGTACAACCTCCGGAGGCCCCACAACTGGATCAAGCACTCTAGGAAGGAAAGAACTCTCTCAGCAGAGTTCAGGGAAGCTGGGGGTGAAGTCCTTTTGTTCCTGGGACTTTAAAACAGGGAGCCAGCTCTATTCAGGCCCTTGGAGATTCCTTCAAGACAGGGGACACAGCTCAGCAGCAAAGTCCTTCCCCTCTCCTTGGCAGCAAAGCAACAGGTCAGTCCAGCAGAGCAACAGCAGGACAGTCTTCCTTCTTCAGTTCAGCTTTCTCCTTGGCAGAGGTTCCTTCTTGATTTCCAGGATGATCTAATTTTCTGTTGTCAGGGGTCCTGTACTTATACCCCTAAAGTCTTTGTTCTCTTGGTGCATGTGGGCCCTGAGCCCGGTCTAAACCAGTTCTGGGTGGATCCTGAGCACTTTGTTTTGCTGGCTGTATCTTTCCTTTCAGAGTGACGGCAGGGTCCTCAGCCGCCCAGCAGGGGGGTGGAGCCAGCATTGTGGAAGGCAGGCACAGCCCTATTCAGCCCAGGTGCTAACTCCTCCCACCACTCCAGTTGCAACTGCAGTCATTCAGCCTAGTGCGGACTCATCCAGCCTCCTGGGGAATCCCCCAGCCCCTGTCACTCTCAAACCAGACAGTCAATACACAAACAGGCCCAGGCACACAGAAGGGTCAGACAAGAGAACAGCAACTTTCTAAAAGTGCTGTTCTCAAACACAGGATTTAAAAACAACCTTTCCCAAAAGATGTGTTATTAAATTCTGAGTTCAGGGATACTAGATACGTATGTCCTATCTTGTTCCTATGGGAAGAAATGCTGTTAACCACTGTAGCAAGCATCCCCCATATTAACCTATGGAGCAAGATAGCCTTACAGTAGTGAAAAACGAAAATGGCTGCCATTCACTACCAGAGCATGTCACCTGCACTAGTACATGCTCTAACTTTTACATACACTGCACCCTGCCCAGGGGGGGGTACCTTGGGCCTTCCATAGGGGTGACTGATGTGCACAAAAAGGGAAGGGTTAGGCCTGGTCAGTGGGGACACTGACCAGGAGGACATGGCAGTTCTAAACTGCACACAGGCACTGCAGTGTCAGGCCTGAGACATCATTTTGGGGCTACTCCTGTGGGTGGCACAATCAGTGCTGCAGGCCCACTAGTAGCATTTGTGATCACCAGCCCTGGCACACCCAGTGCACTTTACTAGGGACTTCATGGTGATACAAATATGCCAAACATGTATATTCAATCAGAACAACAATTTACACAGGGAGCACTTACACTCTGGCACTGATCAGCAGTGGCAGAGTGTCCAAAGCATCTAAACCAGCAAAAACGAAATCCAGCACAGCATCAAAAAAATACAGGAGGTAGAGGCAAAAAGATAGGGGAAACCACGCCAAAGATGCCAGGTCTAACAGCTTCCATCTCCACATTACAGATGTTTTACAATTTCCTGATCTAGTTCGCACTCCTGAGTAAACACGAGTCTGCTTATTCCATTTTTAATGCTTTTGACTCCCTTGCCAATGAAGTCCAAACAAATGAGCCTAGACTAGAATTGCTCAAACCTCCTTTTCCAATTCTGATAGAGATTAAGGCGATCTCCACCTTGTTGAGTTAAACACTTGCAGTATTGTTAATTTGTGCCTGCACCAGAGGTGCCAGCATCGGTCATTGAAAAGTGCTAATTGTTGTTATGCAGATGTGCACAGCGCACCTTCACCTGGGAGGGCATCCTGGCGCTGAGCAGGAGTGTCAAGCCTAACCTTGGGCCTTCTTGAAAAGCTCGGTCTTCAGCTTCTTGTGGAATTCAAGCAGTGAGGAGACTCATGTGAAGTGGCAGGCCGGTCCACACTTTAGGAGTGATGTAGGGGAATGCTTGACCACTGGACCTGGTTTTCCATTTGTGTGGAAAGTGTGCAAGTATAAGTCAGAATGACGGAGGTGTCTGGAAGGTTTATGAAACTAGATGCGGTTGCGGAGGTGTGCTGGAACAGATTTATGTTGTTCCTGGAAAGTGTGGATGAGGAGTTTGAATTGTGCTTTTTTGTGTGTGGGGAGCCAGTGGAGCTCCTTCAGGTGTGGTATGAAGTTAGTGCAGCATGGAAGGATATGTATAATTCTGGGCGCTGAGTTCTGAATGGTCTGTAGCCTTCTGGTGAGTTTTTTGTTGATTCTAGCATGGAGGGTATTCCCGTAGTCCAGGTTGCTTGTGACAAATGCATGCATGATGGTATTCTGGGTGCTGATTAGGAGCCATTTGAAAACCTTCCTTAGTATCTTCAGGATACGGAAGCATGAGGCGGTGATGGTGTTGACTTAGCAGTACATGTAGAGTTTGCTGTAGATAACTATACTGACGTTCTTGGGATGAGTGGTGGTTGTTGATCCTAGCTCTGTTGGTCGCCAGGTGGAGTCCCATGATGAAGTGCTCTTCCCAAAGATCACAATTTGGGTATTTTCTGTGTTCAGCTTCTGACAGTGAGTCTTCACCCACTGGGCAATATCAGTCATGCAGGCACTGAACTTGATCCAGGTACTGGGGGGCGTCTTGTCCATGAGGTAGGGACAATGAGTTTTGTGGCATAGGAGAAGCTGCTGATGTCATGATGCTGGCTAGAGGGATCATGTATGCATTGAAGAGAGTAGGGCTCAGGGTGGACCCTTGGGGAAATTCTGCAGATTAGGTAATCGGCGTCCAAGGTATACAGTGACAGGCTCACTAACTGGGTCCTTCCATCCAGGAAGGAAGGAACAGATCATCAGAGTGTGTGTCCTTGGATTCCAATGTCATGTAGTAATTGGATGACAATGGGGTGCGAGACTATGTCAAATGCTGCGGAGAGGTCCAGGAGGATAAGACCCTATGTATCCCCTCCATTCAGAACCCTGCAGTTATCATCCATGGCAGCGATGAGGGCAGTTCCTGTTCTGTGGTTGGGTTTGCAACCAGACTGAATGGTGTACAGGAGTTGGTGGTCGTTGAGGTATTCAGTGAGGCACCTGTTCATGATTTTCTCTAAGACCATGGCAGGAATGGTACCAAGGAGATCAATCTGACCCCCAATGACCTATTGCTTCCACGCTATGTACATGCACCTCCACACCTTCCCAATTTTATTGTTACAATGGCAACTAATTGTGTGAATGTCCTTGCCCTATTGTGTGAATGTCCTTGCCCTTACCATGTTCCAGCCACCATTCTTGAGATCTCCACTTTGTTGGCGTCAACCACAATATACTCCTACTTTCTGAATGTTGTGACCACTGAAATGTAGGTCACCTCTATACTGGCCTCATGCGAAACAGGCATGAGGTATTAAGTGGATACATAATACCATAATTCCCCAAAAAGCACCTTTTCCTAGAATATGAAACCTTGCTTTGAAGTGTGCACATGGGGAAAACAGTTTTGTCATCTTTCATCATTCTTTCCAAAGAGGCACACACTAGTTTGTTAAAGAACTGTCCCCATTCATCGGAGCCTCAATTATGATGGTATGAAATATTTGTTTCTTTCCACATACCTGAGCCACACATGTTGTCCTGCCTGAGCCCTCCCACATAGTTCCCCCCATGCTTGAGCTGGATCTTTACCTCATTGTGCTGTGAGCCCAATGTCCCAGGGTTCTCGGTTTCAATCTTAAATACGTACCACACACGTCTGCCTTCTGGTTTCCTGGACATCTTAAATAACATATCAATTGCTTTTTGTTTGATGCAGATTTCAAACAATAAGAAATGTATTAAGCACATCATTCACCCAAAGGCATCCTGTATCTAGGTCATCAAAGCTCTACAGAAGCCCTTATACGCAATGCACGGTCAATCTACAAACGAGCGCCGGAAAACCCATTGGGTAGCTGTCGCGCTCTATAAGCTCAATAAATAAATAAACGAGGTCCTAGCTAGGATAAAGCTCCTGCCCCCTTGCTTTCTTATCTTGGGTGACAACAAATGGATGTAGAGAGGTAGTCTGCATATCTCCAAGATGCACAGTCGGGTAACAGGGATTTCTCTTAGTTTAGGCTACATGGTTTGCTCCACCATGAAAATTTAGAAGAGAAGGGTAAAGAAAAAAAACACAGAGAAAAAAGTAGTTATAAAAAAAGTCATGTTCATAACTGGACCTTATATGGTCTATCACATTGTGGGAAAACACCTTTATGTCAATGCAGTCTGTCGCTACCCAGCTTGATTACACTTCCAAAGCATTAATGAAACCTCCAGCAAAAAAAAAAACTCTGGAAAAGGATATCAGCAGATCTTTTACTCACTTTCAAAACGTATCAGCAGAAAAAAAAGATTCTGAGATAAAAGTCATTTACTGACTGTGGTCGAAGAAAAAAAGTACAACTTGTAAAATTTTTTTCAAATAATATTTCCAAACCCAACTTGTTGGAGATAACGTTTAGCATGTGAATCTGGGGTTCTGGGTGCTGCAGACTTGTAATTTACCTGCAGATGGCTAGCTACAATTTTCAAGGTAGCCGACTTACCATGCAGTCACATTCTGCAAGTTTCAAGAGAAATGAATTAGGAAGCTTCCATCTTACACATTTCTAACAAGCAACCAGGCACGGCCCGTGCAGGGCGTTATACCGGAGCGGTGACGTCAGGCGGGGGAGGGTCAGGTTGGGGGGTTGTAAAATGCGGGATATGGACCACTACAGGTAAGTACCGGGAAAAAAAATGTTGTTGCCCGCGCTGCATCACATTTGGCGATGCAGCGCAGGTAACGAAATTCGTTTTTTTCTTTTCTCTGTATTTACCTGTAATGGTCCATATCCCGAATTTTACAACCCCCCACCCTGACCCTCCCCGCCTGACGTCACCGCCCCGGTATAACGCCCTGCACGGGCCGTGCCTGCAAGCAACACAACACATCAACTCACAGAAAACAACTGACAGCTCACTTGCTCCAACCTCCAACACCAAACAATTCAGCCAATCACAAATGCTGGATTTCACAGTTGAGTGCTTCAGTCTTGTAGAGGTGCCCTAAAGCACACTGCAACAGTGCGCGCACAAGAGATAGCAAGAATAAGACACCTTCGTGGTTCGGTTATTCGTCTGCAAATGCTCCTCTCCAACAGCGGCTTAGCAGGCTCCTAAATTCATTCATCTCCAGTATCCTGGCTCCGGAAACAAGGTTTTCTAGAACGATATTACAGATTCATCCAGGGCACAAGTCCTAAAAAAAGAAGGGGGGGGGGCTCTGTCACCGGAAGTGACGTCACGACGGGAAGTGACGTCACGAAAGGTGCCGAGCTCCTCGTCCCAGAGAGGCCAAAGAGTGAAGTCCAGCGGTTAGGCAGGGGGGACGGCGTCACACCGGTAAAATAAGTGGAGGGACGCAGTCTACCCGCATGGTACCCCGACTCGAGCCCTGGATTCATCTCCCTTCTTCAAAAACCATCTATTTTGAGGGCATTTACCTTTATTCTATGTAATGAAATTGTTACAACATACCTCCATTGTAATGTACCATGAATGTTTTGTTTGCTTGTTTTTTTTGTTAATCCGAGGGCACTACGGAGTCTATACGTCGTTTGAAAGGCTCCAGATTAATTGGCCCATGTGTGTCTTCTTATCAATATTTCTCAAAATGCTTCTTTTGCTCCTGACTCAGGGCCTCGGAGTAATGCAGGCAGCAGAATCTGGGATGCAGACATAGGTTTCTTCAGTAAAGCACATAGCCACCATTAAGCGAGGTACTCACTAGAGTGAGTCCATGAACCCAACATTACATTCAACACCAGCATTACATACTTGTTTGTTTTACTTTAAATATACAAAGACCTCAACTGATTCTATGAAACAAAAAAATATTTTAATTCTGAAGGTGTGGTGTGTCTCTTCCAGAAGGGAAGTCTTCAAGCACTTTATACTTGCCAAACCCAGGTAAGGGTGTAGGTGTAACCTCCACAGGGCACCGGGATGGGGGCTTAGGCTGAGCTCACACATCAATGTGCCATGCGTGAGGTGGTTTGGTCATCATTGCTTTTTGGTAGACCTCACTTTGCATTCTAGCAAATGCAGCTTTAAACTCATAATGGAAACATCAAATTACAAGCACCACTTGGTATAAATCTCCCTCCTACTGAAATAGGTGACAATTCAAAGGGCCAGGAATCAACTTGAAGTAATAGGGCTGTAATCAGAGTAAATTTCACACAAAATTGAAAATGTGCTTTTCGAAACTTAACAGTAAAAATGTTCTCCAATGATGAATCTGTATCATTAGAAATGCAACACACATGGAGCAGGTTAGCACCAAATTAGAAATCATCTGTTTGTTTTTCTAATTTATACTATAGAAATATTCCTTCTGGGTGCACAGAGGAGCCCTTCCTGCCAGGTCTGGGATCTTGGTCAGCATCAAAGTAATCCTGCAACAGAAAACCAATCCATGTTTGCAGGAGGAATATTTTCTCACAAAAGTCAGAGTGGAGGTCAACAATATTTTAATAAACCAAAGAATGTTACCCAAATCCTAGTAGAAAGCTTGAGGTGCAAGCACTTTGGCACATGATTATTTTTGTGGGTAGTCCTAAAGCCACTCACCACTCAGAGTGCCAACAAACGCGGAACTATCATTATCCGAAATAAACAAATGTCCCTCAAGTACACCCAAAAAGCAAGAGTACAGGCAGTAGTCAGTGCACAGAGTGAGGGTATGTTAATATTCCATTTTTCATACACCAGTGACAATCAGTCCATTGCACTAATCTCAGACTGACAGAACTGCCTTCTTTGAACGTGGATGTGCAGGAAGGGCACGATTCTGTACTCAAACTGTGAAAATGGGAGTAGAAACAACAGAGCCCATACAGAGAGAAAATAAAATGAAAAAAAGCAGATTAGTAAGCGTTCCAGTCTGCCAGATTTTAAGACATCTTGGTTTTCTATTTTTGCCAGCTCTCACAATGTACTTCTTGTGTGGCACTGGACCACATCCCACGTGACGCAGCGGTGTTTCATTCACGGCGAGGTACCACCTCACTTCCTGTGTGGTGCTGCATCATTGCCTTATGCAACCTCCTCACTTCATGTGCAGTGCTGCTTTTTCCTTTCTCTTCCCACCCGCCTATGGCTTTCATTGAGATTTCAAAAGTGGCTTTTGATTCAAAACCCTGCTGGCTTATGTTCAGTGCCCAAGAGAGGGTGTACTTAGCTCACCCCACAACAACAGGCTGGACGGTACAACATCGCCATCACCTCTACTGTGCAACTCTTTAAGGTCAATGGCCTGACATTCATGAATTAGAGAATCACATTGATAAACAAACAAAAGCAAATGCAAGGCTTCAACTGATGAGGTTCCAAGTAGCAGTGCTTAGGCCTTGAGTCACTTCCAGGCGGAGGTGAGAGCTGCTGATGCCTAGGTCTGGCTCTGGGTAAAGACAGACAGGATGTGCTTCATGTGCGTCAGCCGGTCCTTCAAGGAAGTCATTGAAAGAATCATCATCTGATATGTTGGATCGAGTGGAAGGATGGCAAGCAACCACCAACACCAGGCAGGTCCATCAGGGGAAGCCTGGAAGAGAGGAACAGCAGCTTTACATTACAAGGAAGAGAAAGGAGCAATAACAGAGCACACACAGGCGCATGCAGGAAAAGCAGTCTGTGGCAGATCGTTCTCCCACCTCGCCGCCAAGACCTGGAACACCCTCCCCATCCACCTACGGCAGACCCAAGACCTGCTGACCTTCAGAAAACTCCTCAAGACCTGGCTTTTCGAGCAGTAGCAGCATTCCCCACCCCAGCGCCCTTGAGACCCTCATGGGTGAGTAGTGCTCTTTACAAATGATATGATATGATTGATTGATTGAGTGATTGAGTGAGTGAGTGTGGGTCTCAGGGCACAAAAAGCAATGGATGCTGCAGAACAGGCTGACTGCCCCAGCAGCAGGAGGTAGTTCCTTCCAACAAGTAGGTGCCTGGCAGAACTGTATGTGGAAACAGTGAAATACTAGGGGTGCTGCAAGTCAGGACTGAGGAGCATCGGCAGAGGTGTTCATGGATCCTTTTGTGGATATTTAAGGATCCTGGAGGTCAGGAGAAGAGTTGTCCTGGCAGCACGGGGAGAGACTTTCAGCACTGAAGCAATGAGGGCGTCAGCCCAGAGTGTGGCACGTGTGAGGTTTAAAATGTGCAGACTTTATTCAGTGGTGCAGCCTGTGCACATGCGCAGACGGACCCCAACATCTCTTCAGCTTTAACACTTTTACTAGTGTAAAGTCAAGGGTGATGAGTGGTGTGTTGAAATGCACTACATGGAAAGTTACACTGAAATGCATCACTCAAAATGGGTCTACTCAAAGGAATAAGATTAATATCATTTTGTAGCACATGAACATAAAGCAAGAATATTACCTTAAGTGACTAAACAGAAATGAACCCAAATTGGTTTTCAATAAAAGAGAGAAAGAAACATTGGTTAATGTTCTGCGGCACAGTCGTGACAGCATCCCTGAATGATAGTATTTTATTCGGAGCGTACTCTTTAATTTGAACTATCTGAAGATATACACAAACATGCATTTGCAATGCAATTGGTCTCGCATTTGCAAAAGTTTAAGCTATTAGCATTGAAGATGACAATGCCTTTTATTTGTTTTGCTAATTAACACATACATGAAAAACATTGTCATTTACAATGCCAATAGCTCAAACTCTTGAAATGCGAGACCTATTCAAAGAAGCAGGCACCATAATCCCAGGCTGCATGGAAAGTGGAAGCCCTTATGGCACGCTGAATGTTGCTGGAAAGCATGTCGTGCCTGAAGTAGAAGAAACTCATTAAAGAAAATAGTGCTTACAGACTAAAACAAGCATTTACAATGCAACGGTTTCGCCTTTGCAAAAGTTAGAGCTATTGGCATTGTAAATTACAACATTTTTATTTATGTGTTGGTTTTTAAAACAGATAAATAAATGGCATTGTCATTTACATTGCCAATAGCTTAATCTCTCGCAAATGGGAGACCTATTGTACCCTACTGGACGAGCTCAGCAGACAGCAATAGTAGTGTGTTTATTGCTAGGTACTAGCAGTATTTGCATTGTGATTCATGTTCATTAAACCAATATTTGAACAGGGGGCTTATTTCACGAATTCCCTAATTTTAATAGAAATTGATTTTATATTATTTGGGCTGGCTGAAAAATTGCTTTATTAAATTCATTATGTTAATAATACGTCGTGAGAGCATGTTGAGCCAGCTTCTTACATCCTTTGTCTGAAATATTTTAGCAAAAAAATATTAGACCGTTTTCTTAGATTTATTTATCAGAATTGCTGACCTTTGACCTAGAGACCTACACCAACTTAACAAAAGTTGTGTAATAGTGCAAAGAATCACTGAAATTGCAAAACGTTTCATGTAGTTGTGCAGAGTAAAAAATAAACTTTGATGGACATATTTCAGAACTCTTGCCTAATGTACACAGTTGTATCTGCCCCTTGTTCAACAAGGGGGGCATGCTTAATGAATATGAATACAATATTTATTAGCGGCAGATGAAGAAATGGTGTTCAGTCAACTCATTGAGTACATCTAACTTTAAGTCTGTTTCATAGAGTGATGTATTCATTGGTTTGTTTCTCTGGGTGTGTGTGGCTCTGGGTGTGTGTGGTTCTGGGTGTGTGTGCCTCTGGGTGTGTGTGGCTGGCTGGGTGTGTGTGGCTTCGGGTGTCTGTGGCTCTGGGTGTGTGTGTGTGGTAGTAATTGCTGTCTGCTGAGCTCGTCCAGTAGGGTAAAATAAGTCTCACATTTGCGAGAGATTAAGCTATTGGCATTGTAAATAACAATGCCATTTATTTATCTGTTTTCAAAACCAACACATAAATAAAAATGTTGTCATTTACAATGCCAACAGCTCTAACTTTTGCAAAGGTGAAACTGTTGCATTGTAAATGCTTGTTTATGTGTTGCTTTTGAAAACAGATAAATAAATGGCATTGTCATTTACAATGCCAATCGCTTAATCTCTCGCAAAGGCCACACACAAACACACAGACCCAGAGCCCCACACACAGACACAGCCCCACACACACAGTATGGAAAGACAACGACAGACAGTGCCCCTTCCTGTGGTGTGACTGAGAAGGTGGTACACTAAGCATAGGCTCAGATAACAACAACGGTGGAGGTCGACCACAGTCTTTAACTGCTCTCGGTAACGATCTCGTGGAGGGCAGTTCTAGCTTTAAATATGTTAAATTCTCCAGGCACTGACCGCTCCACCTTCCCCGGGCCGTACTGACTACAGTACAGCTGTACCCATGACTGACTGTGTACAGTATTCACACATTCAGTGCCACGGCTGGTGCTGTGCTCTTCTAAGCTCTGTGTGTTATTGAGCACACGTGTGCAAATCTGGGTTTTAAAGCGGATAATTTTAGCAGCTGAGTTCAGATTCAGACCTGTGCTTGTGAAGGGGCGCAGCACTGCTGGCGTTGCAAAGGATGCAGTTTGCTGTGCTCTGCCCTTGCTCCTCGGCTCCAGAAACTCCTCACACCAGACATTTTATATGTGTGAGCCCGACGGTGGTTTATTAAATAGATTGTTGACGCTGGAATGTGTCAACAACTTGCGAGTAAGCCTGCCCTCACCTCGCACAATGTACAGTGGATCTAGGCTGGCATGGGCGCACACTTATAAGTGTACATCTGCCAGTAGGACTGCACCATTCCCAAGAGAAAAACGCTAATTGTTGCTGTTTTAACAGTCTGCAAAGGCCCGTTTCTGGTGCTAAAGAGAACTGTAAACGAAATTGAATGCTTCCTCTGATATTTATAGGTTTCATTTTGCTTGCGAGAAAATGTCACTCAGTCGTTGAATGTCTCTGATAATTACACCAGGATTATGAAAATATCACACATAGCAATATGAAACCTTGGCAGCTGTGCTGCAGCTTGCCAGCACCCTCCGGGGACAGTACTCTGCAGTACCGGCTTCAACTGCAGCTTCCATTGCAGTTTATGTAACTGAAGATAGTCGGCGCCCCCTGCCCCCTGCTCGCTGCTCAGCAGCATGTGACAGTGCACTAGCTCCCCTCCCCCAGATCACAGACAAAGCGCCTCGATGCCAGAAGGCCTTGGTGCCACGGGGGGCAGGAGGTAAAAGGGCGAAGCCAGGGCCACGGGAGCGAGGGCCAAGCAGCGGTTAAAGTGCTCAGGAGAAAAATCAGAGTTCAGCATCCATCATTTACTCGGCCGGCCCTCGTGCTGCACGTTGCTTTAGCGTCAACATGTCAAGCACACAAACATCACCTATAGTGTATCGAAGTCGTGCAATTCATATTGTATTTTATTTAATAGACAACAATGTTGATTTCTGGTATTTTGAGCACCACGTGCAGGTTTACATGACAGCTCACTTGCCTTCTTAGTTCACTAATTCTTCACGTTTAACAAGAGACACCGGAACATCATCCATATTAATGCAATGAAATAGAGAAACCTTTTTTCCTTCATCTTTTTAAAGAAGCAACTCCGGTTTCTTAAAGTACCAGTGCTGCTTTAAAAACAAGATGTGTGGCTCTTGCCAAAGGGTCCGGCGGGGACACACGCAAACTCAGGAAAAGCACATTTGTATTATATTTTCACAGGCACGGCTGTCAATAAGTGGCGCTGCCTTCTGGAAGGGCTGACGGTCGGAATCAGTGTTTGATGTTCGCACCGGCGCTCATTTTTGGGGCTTCCTTATCAGACTTTGCCTCACTGATCACACCTCAGGGAGTGTCCTCGTTGGCTGCTCTCACAGATAACCCAGTTCGTTGAGAGTGAGTGGAGGCGCGCGCCGCACCTTGATAACGGTTGTTAAAAACGTTCCTCGGGCGTGAATTAATTGTTGCTGGTGACTTGGCGGCCTGGGCCTTTTGCAGCTTTGCTGTCTGCTGCCGGTGGCTGGTTCCTCTGGTGCATGACACACCTCCACTCCCGCCCGGTGCGGTGGTGCCAGACTGCATCCGGGCCTCGCGCTGCCTCTCGCATCCCTTCTCTGGGTAATTAGCCGCTTCCACCGCCTCCCCCCTTTGTTCCCTGACACTGATTGCCTGTTTCCTCTCGGTAAACCAGTTGGGTGTACAGCATATGCCAGTTGTGATCTCCTGCAGCCCACAGAGACTCCCCGCTGGGACTCCTGGGCCTTAACATCTGAAAACAGCCACCCCGGAGTGTACCGGCCGCACCGCTGCCCCCGGGCACACCGCCCGGCGCAGGGACTCTCGTTAAGTAATCAAGCCCATGATAAACCTGAGCCATTGTGACGGCAACAAACACAGTCGCCGATATCGAAACATTCTTATAAAATTTGACATTTATAACGCAACTAAGCAAAACATTTGCGGTTTTTAAAAATAAAAGTGCAAGCTCACATTCATTGAATATTTTTATGAAATGATTACTGCTTCTAAATTTCGTGGGCAGTCAACAATAGTAGAATATCAGTATGCATAGCTGCCAAGGTTTCAGATAGTGTTTTGCGCGGCACAGCTAACTGCCCGCAGCAATCCATCCTTCATTCCCCCTTCTTGCACCGCGGCGGGTGGCCATGAGAGACACGCGAGTCTCGTGCTGCTTGCAGTGCACTCCACTGACTCGGATTGCTCCGCCGCTTCTACTTTTTTCGGACATGAGGGCACTCTCTAACGCCGGCACATACGGATTTTAATCACAGCCCCTATGGTGCCACGGTGATTGACAGGAGCACAGTATCGACTGAGAGGGCAGCCCCTCCTCCTAATTGGAGCAGTGTGAGTGTGTGTGAAGAGTCTTAAGAGGCGCTGGCGCCGCAGCCACTACTGCCCAAATTAATTGTTTCAGCTACCCGCAGCCACAAACTCACGGCAAACTCCCAGCAGCGGAGGAAGCGGCCGTGCTCTGCTGCTGAGGTAGTCACAAGACTGCAGTCATGTGATGCGCCCCGGCCGACCCATGACGCGAAATGATCCCTGCTCCACCAGCAGCCACACCTCCACGGGGAGGCGGACACCGTGGCATGGCATTGGGGGAAAAAAACCCTTCTCTTAGAGCCAACCTCGCCCCAAGAAAACGTGACCCACTTAAATCCAGAACTGCGTCTTTGCCAAGGGCAGGGATGAACTAGTGCTGCGAGGTGGCCTCCTGGTGATATGCCAGCTTTACAAGACCGATATAAGCACGGATATGAACACCGGAGAGGGAGGAGGAGGGGGGGAGGGAGGGGAATCTAGTCCTTAAACATATTATGTGCCTTCTTTAAAACGCTTGGTACAAAGCCGACAATTATTTTTGTCACACAAGAAAAGAACAAGTCAGGTCCCGGGCCGGCAGCCAATCACAGCGCGGCCCGGGAATGACGTCACGGGGGTGTCCCGGGCCGGCAGCCAATCGCAGCGCGGCCCGGGACAAAGGGGCGGGGCTTAAAAAAAGCACCAGAAACGCCCCCGAATCGCGTTTTCAAGAGAAAGCGCGATTGACAGCCTCTGTCTCCCAATGGCTAGTCTCCATTTATGGAGCTAGCCAATTGGAAACAGAGGCGGTCCAAACATCCCTACTGAAAACAAAAGTTTTCGATCTGGGAGGGGCTGTGCCCCTCGCCAGGTCGAAACCTAAAAAAGAGGTAGCATAAAACATCCGAAGTAAAAGGGCCAGTCCTCATGTGAGGTTACAAATGAAGACATGGCGGTACTAAGGAGGGACCAACAAGCCTATAAACGAATCCGAAGCCAGCATTCATAAAGGGCAAGGACACAAGCAAGTGACAAATAGGGCTGGAGAGTGGGCAGGGCTTCTATTCCATACTTCAATAGAGCATGCCGCAGAGCAGCTGCCCAGGCTTGACCTAAAAATACCAAGGTGCAGACATTAAATTTGAAACACTGAAAAAGGCTTCTTTTACAGAGATATTTTATAGTATATATTTTTGATTTAGAGTATGGCCGGCTTCCCATTAGCCAATCTGATCAGTGAGGCTCTGGCCTCCGCCCTCCAGGCAGACAGCAGCCTGCCATATTTAGAGTTTCTTGCATGTGCGCAGTCATCAGACCTGCTGCTGTAGAATCTCCATTGAGCGCACTGAAGCTGTGCTGAATGGGCACCATGTTTGATTTCCACTTGCAGCAAAGTTGTTACTTTTCTCAAGACAAAAGCCCAAAGTGGGAGTTTGTCTTCAGAAAACAAAAAACAATAGCCCAATGTGAAGGGAGCTTTCTCCATCTGTAATGGGGACATTACGCGTTTTTACATCCCGGGGTCACCATGCCTCACAGATTCCTGGAAACAAAAAACAAGAAAAAGCTACCCTGCCCTAAAGAAGAAGGTACATCGCAATGAACTGATGAACTAAGGTGGATGGGCTTTCCAGTTGGGGGTTTATGGCAAATGAAACTCCAAGTCCACAGGCGTCAATACACTCAGTACCTTCCCACCTCTAAAAAAGGGTGGAGGAACTGTGACACTGGCATGGTGGGAGCACCTCCAGTTTAATGGGGTTCTATGGCTTTGCCAAACTCTTCAATAACCCCCGTAGTGGTTACAAAAAAAAGTGCTGTGTAAAATAGACTCAGAAAATACGCAGGCGTATATTTTAGGAGCAACGTCAATATTACTAAACCATAAACCATTTTGAATCAAATTTTGCACAGACATACTGTGCCTTTTTATTTGACAACTTGTTAATTGAATACGTGTACGCTGTCCTAATATGCTTCCACTGGAAAAGGCCGTCACTTCCAGAAGCCTTTCGCATTTGAAGCATCTATTTTTGGAGGGAATAATTTAGAACTCTTATTTTTAGAGCTGTTAATTTCAAACTACTGAGGTAATACTTTTTGCACACATCGGGATCAGCCACGTAAATGGCTTTATATGGCCTCCATTTCCAGTGCCCCGATGTCAGATGCGATAATTACCACACCCAATAAAATTCAACACTGAGGCGTTTAGGAGCGGTGATTATTTCCGACTCGTTGTTTTGCATGAAATATAGGGCATAGCATGCAATTTCGGTGCTTATCCCACCAAAATCTGCATGTCTCAGAAAAGTATCAGGCATTTTTTTCCTTTAGTGAGGATCAGCCGGTTTGAAAAATTTACGTGGGGAAAATTGCGAGGGTTCAGATTTAACCACAACACTCAGATTTCTGGTATGTGGCAACATAAGTTACAGCACTTACCAGAAGGCACTTGGGTTGGAGACAATGAGATTTCAAAACAGAACTTGAATTCAGGAAGATCCTTCCAACCAGCAACAAAAAAAAGGATCTTCTATAACTGCAGCAGTTTAGAAGTGAACTGGGAAGAACGAGATACGGTCTACATTAAGATACGGCCTTACCTCATTCCAGCCATACACAGAGATCTTAGGCAGTCACTTATCACATCACTCACTATTCCACAGCTGTCCGTCCCAACCCTTCAGAGACGATTCAAATAAAGCAATCTCCATACTTGCCACTGGGCCAGGTCTACCCTGGGCCGCTGGCCTGTTCGGTTTTGCACATCCGAAGTGGACAGCAGCAGCTACAAAACTGTTTTCTTCTTGTGTGATCAGGCAATAGACAACATTTGAGCAATCACTGGGGTAAATTCCAGTTGCAATATTTTGAAATCGGTTTACAAAGACAGTAAGTGTTTTTGGGGCATAGAAGAACATTTTTCCTTTATTCTTTCATCAATTTTATGCATCAAGTGTCATGCATCAGTTTTCTAGTCTCTATGTCATTCAACCAAGACATTCAACTTGGGCGCTAGAGTCAACCCAAGACCACGTTTCTGATCATTTTCAAGGAGTCTAATTTCAAAAGGGTTGGTATCCTATCCTATCACTCACATCCAAGATCTTTGACTAGGTCCCCTGCATGGAACTCAAGAGCACGTTTCGGTGTTTTAAATTCCCTATAGCAAGCGGTAGCTTTTTGGCCCCCACCTCAGCACACACAACAATCATGCATGTGTGCTTTGCGAGATATGATGTGCGACCCAGAACAGGGTTCTGTGGTCAGAGGATCACACCAAGTGCAAACTCCTTTTTATGAGCGTGTTCCTGTACTGTAGAGGACTTGTCACACTAGTGACAAAGACCATGGCTGGATCAGTCTGACTGCGACTAGTTCTAGGCATCTCTATATTTTTCCCCTTTCCAAGCAAACAGCTGGAATACACAAAGTCTGTCATCACCCAGGGTATAAAGTTGGGACAGAAACTTCAAACAGGTGTGCTTAGAATTACTGACCAAAAGACTGGGGTCTCACAACAGTAGCCACCAGGAGACTCCTCTGTGCTCCAGGTTTGGAGTACTGCCCGACACCTTCTCTTGCGATGTTAAGTACCAGTAACCTGGGCACAACTTGCCTACTCTGCCAGGAGATGCTACCAGGCCCTGCTTCGAGGGAGAAGCTGGATTCAACTCAGAAGTTGCATTGGAGGTGCCCTTGAATGAAGAGGGCCCTGCTCTGAAGGAAAAGGGCTGAGAAGGAGCCCAGGCAGGGCAAAGCAAAGCAAATCCACACCACTGACGTGACATGAGCCAAGACATACACCACTGTGCTACGGGTGAGGTCCATGGGCCAGAGGTACCCCACAGACTGGAAGTTATGCTGTGTAATTAGCACAACAAAGTGTCTGTAGTGCTTGGGGACCCCTGACTGCCAACTGTGGTCAAACTGCAATAAAAGGAAACAAGCAGTTTAATTGCAATAGGTCTCGAATTTGCGACCGTTTAAGCTATTTGCATTGAAAATGACAATGCCGATACCACTATAATGGTGGCCACGACCCATTTCTAGACGCTGCTTGCATATTCAGGTTACTGTGAGCAGTGTCTAAACAAAGGGGCGTGGCAACCTTTATAGTAAGGCGCATAAGGTGCTTTCACCCATAGTTTAAAAAAAAAAAATAGGTCATTTCAAAAGCTCTGTAGTGCGGCCACTAAAGTGAAAGCGTACCGCGCTGGTAATTAAATAGGCGCAGCTGCTAAAGTGAATGCGGACCGCGCTGTATATTAAATAAGCCCGGCTGCTATAAAGCGGGCTGCGTTGTAATTTGAATAAAAATATATTACTATTCAAAACAAAGCGGGTGTTACGATGCCGTGGGTGGAATAGGGGAAGAGCATTAAAGAAAATAGTGCTCACCAACTTATAAAGCAGACGTGTAACAACCTAAGTAAAAGGGCCAGTCCTCGTGGGAGGTTACAAGTGAAGACGAGGCGGTACTAAGAAGGGACTAACAAACCTATGTACGAATCAGAAGCCAGCATTTGCGCAGGGCAATGACATAAGCCAATGACAAACATGGGCGGAGAGTGAGCGGGGCCTTCAAGAGCGTACTCAAATACAGCATGCCTCGCAGAGTGTGCAGCGCATGTGCGATGCCCTTAGGCTCGAGCAAAATAAAACAAAAACAAGCATTGGCATAGCCAATAGGTCTCGCCTTTTGACCTTAGAAGTGTTTAGCCATGCAGCACAGTATCCTGGGTGCTGTGCCAATAGGTATTGAAGAGCTATACATTTACTACACACTGGGTATGAATGAAAGAGTGAATAGTTTTTGTGCATGAAAATGGTGCAGGTGAGTGTGAGCAAGAAACAGCAAAAGTGCTGTACCTTAAAGACCTTAACAGTTCCTAAGTCGACAAATCCGTGAAAAAACTAGCAAACACACAACCCATCTGTGGTAGACCACAACCCAGGCAGCCTCGTGCATCACCCTTCCACGAAGCGCCTAGAGGCGACCCAGTTCACAAGCCCTCTCAGTTCTATTCCAGGCCCCCGAGGAGGAGGAAAGTGGCGAGGCATCCAATCCCAAGCAGCGAAGGGCGAGGAGACCGGCACTCCTCTGAAGGCATGCACCTTTAAGTAACGTAAAACAGTACAGATGCCTGTGCTCGCACAACACATCATAACTTCTAAACCTTTCTCTTCTCATTTTCACTCTGTCCCAACCTTTCACACTAGCAAAATGGCGTGTGCAGTTTTTTACTGGGAGAACACGCACTGTATTCAAAGTGGCCCTCAAGGAGAGCACCGATACAGAGTTCATATAGCAGGCACCATGCTTCCCACATGTATTGATGCGCAAGTAGATATGGGTATGTCTTTTCCAGAATATCTACCTTTTAGCGCCTCCGCCTCAAATTAGAAATGCGAAGCAAATGCTTAGGCAAGCTTTAGAACGTTTTGCATAAATAACTGCACCTATGCAGTTTGTGGAATTCCGAGGAGATCGATCAGTGTGCAATTTCTACCCATTCACTTCCCAAATCTCACAGCAGCTCTTTAACCATGTATTCTAAAAACACAATATCCGTGATGTTATGTGACCCCTTAGCCAGACAGAGCAGTGCTGGGCAGGGTTGCCGGGATTTAGTAAGCGGAGGACAGGAAACATCAAAGATGCCGTCGACAGGGGAAGGAAAATAAACTCAAGAGGTGCAGTGCACGTAGGCTCCGGAGGCCAGGGTTTTACATACCGGAATCCTTGCAGGAGTGTCGTGCGTGTAGCATGATAAATAGATGCAAATCCAGTTTGTGTCTGAAAGCTAGATATTTCTTAGAAAGTATATGGAAGTATATTTGCCACAGAATGAAAGTACGATGTGAAAAAATGATGGTATGTATTGTTTGAGTAATGCTGTTTGCATGAATAATGAATAAACAGTGAGGTTGGGTAACATTGTTTTAAAAACATACTTTGTCTAATTCTAAAGTATATTTAAATGGCTACCATACCCAGGTCTCAGTAGGCGACACTTCAGAGACTATCTGCAGTCAGTAAGATAACAAGTGTTTGCGGCTAGTTGTGTCACTCTAGCTCTCTTGCTGCTGCAACTTTCTTGTATAATGAATTGAATAACTCACTGAGCCATACGGTATTCACTAAGCAGTTTAAAGCATCCGAAAGAGGGAAGGAGTGCTGGAAAGGGGCTTCTTAAGCACAAAGGTCAGTGCTGAAGTCGGTGGTAGGATTCCAGACTGTTTATATTGTTAAGCAGAGATTAGTACAAGCATTTTGAGTTGTAGGGTGACGTCGGCATACATCGAGCAGATGATTGGGAGAGGAGAATTCCATCAGGCCTGAGACCCTGCACTCCTTTATTTATTTATTTATGTGTTTTTATATAGCGCGGACTTTACCCGAAGGTGTCAGAGCGCTTCACAATAGGAACAGTAATGATACATGAGGAGAAAATGACAAGTGAACAAATTACAAAAGCAAATGTTAAGTTACATGAGACCAAAGTGACAAATGTGAGCAAACAAAATAACAAGAGGTAGCAAACGATACATTACAGGAGGAAAAAGTGACATGTGTGCAAGTTACAAAGGCATACAAAGTGCAAGTAGGGGTATAATACTGCAATAAATGGCAGACACTCAAACACAAGAACAAACGTTACGTAGGCAATGGTGGCACTTGTGCAAGTATCTAACGAAAACCAAACGTAAGAGGTAGCAAACAGTGGGTTACAAGAGAAAAGTGACGTGTGCATGTTACAAAAGAGTACCAAACACAGGTAGGAGGATAATGCTGCAATACTTGGCAGACACTCAAACCACAAGAACACACTGGGAAGGCACTTCCATAGTCATGGAGAATAGAATTTTCTATAATGGAAGTCTTCCTTCAGAGAATAGAGAGGGCGTTACTTAAATTTGGAAATGTCTTTGAAGGAGGAGAACTTTGAGGTCAGTTTTGAAGGCCTGGGAGGAGGTGGTGGTGGTGGTGGTCCGGAGCTGAGGCGGGAGTTCCAGATTCTCACCGCGTTGCCTGAAAAGGATTATGCCATCGATCTTTCCTTCTTGAAAGTGGGAGGTTCAAGCAGAAACATGTTCCGCATTACGTGATGGTCTAGAGCATCCAGAGAGTTTCAGTTTATTCACCAGGTAGCGAGGAGAGGAGGACTACAGGGCTTTTTGGGTGATACAGGCAGTCTTGTAGATAGATCTTGCCTCGATGGGAAGCCAGCGGAGGGTGGATAATATGGGTGTGATGTGGTCGCTTCTTTTGGCCCCAAAAATGAAACGAGCTGCTGAGTGGAGAACAGATTTAAGGGGGGACAGATGGCATTTGGGGAGGCCAGTAAGAAGAGAATTGGAGTAGTTCAGTCTGGAGAGGACCAACGATTGGACCAGGATTTTAAGGTCTTGCTCCGGGAAGAAGCGACGAATTCCCCAAAGAAGGTGCAGTTGGTATTGAGCAGACTTCGCAATGGAATTGATTTGGGAGATTAGATTGAGTTTTTGTAGAGTATGACACCAAGGATTTTGCGCTATCGACAATGATGGGTTTATTGCTAAGTAGATTCATCTGATCCATCCATAATTGAACCGGGGTAGGAGAAAGGGAGGAGGAGGAATTCAGTTTTGGAGGGATTCAGAATCAGTTGATGAGTTGACATCCAGTTTTGAATGGAGTCGAGAGTAGAGCTTAGGATGGGGAGATCGTGAGTGGAGGCAACCTTGAGGTAGATTTGCATGTCGTCTGCATAGAGATGATAGTGGATCCCGGATTTACTAAGAGATTTCGCAGTGGTTCTAAATAGAGATTGAACAATGTGGGTGCAAGTATAGAGCCTTGACACCTTGACCTACCGCCAAAGGAGATGAAAGACTGTTCGCTATTTTGATAATTTGGGATCTATCAGAGAGAAAAGAAGCAAACCATTTAATCACAGTGCCCTCCATGCCCATTCTCTGTTGGAGAGTGTGGAGGAGGGTGTTGTGATTGACAGTGTCAAAGGCTGCAGACAGGTCAAGGAGAATTAGAAGACAAGACCCCCCCTGAATCGATTATACGCAGCGCGTCATCAATCACTTGCAGCAGGGCTGTGTCAGTGATGCAGTTTTGGATGAAGCCAGACTGAAAATTATCAAGAAGATCATTGTCCTTGATTATGAAGAGAGAGTTGTTTCGCTACACATCTTTCTGTGATCTTCGCAAGAAAGGGTAGGTTAGTGATGGGGCGGAAGTTGAGGTCATTCGCATCCACAGTGGGTATTTTAAGCAGGAAGGGAGCCTTGAGAGAGGGAGAGGTTGACCAGAGTGGTCCAATAGGAAAGGGAATTGGTAGAGAAGTCAATGGCAATGGCACTAGGGATGGGGTCCAGGGAATGGTTGGGGGGCTTTGTTTCGCGGATGCAAATGAGGAGGGCATCTTCAGAGATGGGGTCAAGTTCAGCCAAATGGATAAGGATTAGCACTCCTCTGGAGGGGTAGGATGAACGACCTGATCCACCAGTGATTTCACTTTTTTGTCAAAGAATATAGCGAAATCTGCTGCTTTCTTTGTAGAATTCTCCAGCTTGGAGGTTGGGGGAGAGCAGTTAGGATTCTTGATGAGATGGAATATTTTTTTGGGTCTATTTTTGGCTGAGCCAAGGAGGGTTCTGAAGTGCAACGCTTTCCCAAGGAAGATGTGCTTGTGGAACTTGGATCTTGCTGAACGAAGCGTGGCCAAATTATCGGTGGAGGGCGCTTGCCTCCATTGTTTCTCCAGGAGTCTTAGGTGCTTCCTTTCTTAATAGAGGGATTTGTCGAACCAAGGTGCTGAGGGAGTGGGCTTTTTCTTTTTGCTTTGGAGAGGGGCTACGTTATTGATTTCGACTGCAAGGACTGTGGGGCATTGGGAGGTGAGTTTGTCAACATCTAGGTTCTGGTCTAGCCTTGGAAGTGATAGCAAAGCTGATTCACAGAAGGAACCAATATCAATATTTTTAGTGTCACGGAACCAGGAGGTAGCCCTCTTAGGTTGGCCAAGAGTTATAGAGTGTGATAGGTGAAGAGAGAATGGGATGAGGAAGTGGTCAGACCAGTCTACATGAATAGGGGTAGTGACAGAAAGCATGCCTGCTTTAGAAATCACGACTGCTTTAGAAATCACAAGGTCCAGGATGGAGCCCTTAGAGTGTGTTGATTCTGTGCAGTGTTGGATAAGATCGTTTGCAGAGAGGAAGGTGGCCAGCAAATTTGCAGAAGAGTCTTGCGGTAAGCCCCAGTGTAGATTGAAGTCACCCACGAAGGTCTGATTGTCACTTTGCGAGTATTGGTCGCTGATGAAGTCAGTGAGTTCCTCCATAAATGAAGGGCCGCTACACGGCGGGCGGTTAATGGCATGGAATCTGAGGGGTGAGCGGTGGTGTAATTGAAGCTCAAGAGATAGGCATTCAAAAGTGCGGAAGAAGCTGATAGGAAGAGCCTTAAGTTGAAGGGAGTTTCTAAAGATGACTGCAACACCTCCCCCAACTTTGTCAGTTCTGTCATTCATAAATATAGAATAGCCTGTGGGTAGTAGGAGATCAAACAGAGTGAGATGTATCGTTGAACCAGGTCTCTGTGGGGAAGAGCATGTCTATGATATGAAGGGTGATGGTATTGGAGATTTCAAGTTTGTGTTTAATTGCAGATCTGCAGTTGTGGAGCAGACATCGCATCTCTCTCAAGACTGTTTTGGTGACGGGGGCACTTGGGCTATGAAGGGTGATAGGGATATTATGCTTATACGGGGGTGCTCAGGAGGGGGTTTAGGTGGATGTTTGGTTCTGACAGAGGAGATGGTCGGAATAGTGTAGATAGTAGGGTTACTAGGAGATGCAGGTTGGAGATGGGTGTCATTCAAGGGCTTGTGTGAGTTGACAATATTTGCAGATGACAGGTTATGTTTGGCTATATTGGGGTGAGGGACGAGGTGCATCTCATGGGAAGGTAAGAGTTTTCCAAAGAAGTTTAGGTGAATGAAAAAGAGGAAATCTTGGAGCTTAAAAGTGAAATGGAAGCTACAAGCTGGGAAATAGATTTGATAAGAGAGCCTACCTTATTTTCCAGAGAGAGTAGGGCAGAGCACGGACGGTTGGGTGGCTCGATGGGAGAATGTGGGGGTGAAATTGGTGGTGGAAGGCAGGGAGAGGTGGGGGGACAGGAGGAGAGGTTAGGTATAGGTTCATAGGTGGGGAAAGGTGGAGCTTGAGAGCAGGAGTTGGAGTATCAGAGGTGAGGGGGAGTTGTCTTTGTTGGCATTGCAAGAAGGACAGGAATTAAGGGCACAATAAGGGGGAGATGGGTGCGGATCAGGGCGGAGGGGTGGAAGGAGGTGGGAGGACTGTGTGGAGTCATAGGAATGTAGAAGGTTTGAGAGGAATAGAGGGGAGGTGGTTGGAGAGGTCCTGTCAACTAGGAGAGGTGGCTATGAGGGAACGGGCATCTGGCAGAGTGAGGGGGGTTGGGAGAAAGGGAAGTTGAAGAAAGGAAATGGTTCTGCTGGGCCAGAGGGAGGGAAATGGAAAGGGTTACCAAGTGGGGAGAGTTGGTAGCACAGCAATGCTGGAGGAGTGGGGGGAAGGAGAGAGATGCAATGGGTTTGTGGCGAAATCGGGGTAAAAAGTGAGGGGAGAAGGGGGTAGAGAAGAGAGGGAGAAATGAGGGGAGCATACGGAAGTTAACTGGGGGAGAAGGTTGGATGAGAGGTGGACTAAAAAGGGGGGTGGCAGGTAGGAAAATGGGGGAGGAGATGAGATTGGAGTACCGGGACGGTGCAGATTGATTGAGGAGTGTATTAGCTAGAGGTAAGGCGGAAGTGATGAGGGGGGCATACTGTGAGGGGGGAGGAATGGGAGAGGAGGGCATAGGGGAGGGGGAGGGAAGAGGGCCGACCTGTGCTTCTCAAGGGTGCAGCCTATTGGAGTGTAGGGGGGTCAGGGGAGGAGAAAGGGAGTAGTGGGTGGGGTTAGATGAAGAGTCAGGGGATAACCTAGTCTCAGAGGAGGGGAGTAAGGAGGGGAAGAGGTGGTCAAAGAGAGAGAGACAGGTGTCTTTGCCTTGGATCATGACAGTACCGTTGTTCTAGAGTGAGATAGTGAGGGAGCCGTTGAATCACGCGGTGGGGGACAATTTTAGTGGTTTCCCATGAGGAATAGAGGAGGAGGAGGTGACGTTAAGGGAATTATATAAGCTGTTGGACCAAGAGGGAATGTCGTGAGTGAAGAAAATGAAATCGTTTTGAGCCTCCCAAAATGACTATGAGATTATGAGGTCTGTACGCGTGCGTTTTCGCAGGGTACATTTCAGGCCATATTTGCAGTAAGCATAGAGTCTTCCCAACTAGTAAACACGAGGCGTGGCTGTGTCTCGGCGGTGGTAGACACACTGGCACTACATGTTTAGTTCCAAGCCACTATAAATTAACTGTCTTTGGAGCAAATCCCTGCCTACTATCAAGTGCTAGTGGCCTTTCAGTACACACGTCCGTACACATAATGCGCGACACCGACCCACATCAGAATCTGGCCAACCACTGTCCAGACTCCAGCCTATGCTCACTTCTCCGACCACCACCCTGAGTATCAACTCTCTAAAGATCTGAAATGTAACCAATTACCAATATCAGCAGACCATTTTGGCTGGGCGAACCACTAGGCAGATCCGACAATTGCACTCAGATTTCAAGAGCGCTACGGAACCTTACAAACTGTAGTAACTGCTATTCACAAAAAGGTTGTGGGCGGGAGGGGGGTGGAGTGGGCAGACAGGGTAAGCCAGACATGAGGTCAAAAGTGAAATAGGTTTCTGGGGTTCATTTTACTCCATGTTTGGCTGTATATGGTGACAACATGCTGCTTAAATGGCCTCTAACTGTACTTGTCAGATGTTTTAGAATCCCAGAAACCTCTGGCGGACAGTGGCAACATGTGATCCTCGTTGTTTGTTTAATTCTAAATTTACCTCTGGGTGACTATAGGTCAGATCCAGCTTTGAGGCTGGCTCAAGACATGCCTGAGCTGTAGACCACTGGAGAACTGGAAGGAGGGGGGGGGTAAGAGGGGGGAAGGAGGGAGGGCGGTCTGAACTAAGCAGCCACAGTTGGTGAATTAAGACCCCTGCATTGCAGTGAGCAGCGGGAGTGATGTCTGCATTTCACGCTGAATCAAAAACAAAACTTCGTGGGGCTAGCAGGCGTGTAGGCTCAGTATGTTACTTTTCTGTGTTAGAATCTGAAATTCAGCCTGCTAGCCAGTTTGTCTGTGGCATGCATTTTTTGGATCATTATCCTTTAAGTAGCGACGTAACAAAAATAACCAACAAAAACACAACCAGCATATAAAACAAACAAAAAACCTCCATGGCCATAAAACATTTTAGTAAAATATTGGCAGCTGAGGTGGCCTGTAGCCAACCCAACGTTCTTGCTTTGACAAGGCAAGCAAGTCAAAGGCATGCACAGACACGCAGATGAGGAAAGACAACGACCTACAGCTCAATTCAAACATGCCATAACATGCATATGTGTGAGGTGTGCTTTGGAGCGCGTCTACAGAGGCCTACATTGTGGATGGAGCTTTACCTTGGGAAGCCCTGTACTAGAGTTCTGCTGCTACCGGATCCATGTAGGACAAGATGAATCAGGCCACCCGCTGGACTAACCTGCTCGTGTGTTGCCTGGGATGGTGTAGGCGCCCAGCAATTGCGGGGTGGGAGAGTCGTGCTCTCAGCTCACTAGTCCCCAGGCTTCCCCCAGGCCATGTCCTTCCACATCTCCCTGCGCAGCCGCCTGCTGCCCTCCATCACTCTAACCCCCACTCTGTAACTTCCCGCCTCTGCACCCCTAGCCCTACGTGCAGGCGGCATCAGCCGGCGATGAGGTTTCATCATCCGCCCACCCTGGGAGTTAGGCAAACAACAATTTGCTTTGCAAATTAATCCAGATGTGACTACCCACCCCAGCTCCCCCCACCCGCAGCATCTGTGAGGAAAGAAGGGGCAGAGGAGGCTTCAAGGCACATGATGCATACTATCCAGGTTTGGTTTGTACACAAGGTGTTATATCCAGGTGTGGATTGTGCAGAAGGTGTAATATCGAGGTGCAATTTGTGTAGTATTGAGGGTTAGATTGTATACAAGGTCTTATATCAAGGTGTGGTTTGTACGCAACATGGTTTGTACGCAAGTTGTATTATTGAGGTGTGGTTTGTATGCACAGTGTTATATCGAGGTGTGGTTTGTATACAAGGCGCTATATCAAAATGTGGTTTGTATACAAGGCGCTATATCGAGGTGTGGTTTGTACACACAGTGGTTTATCGAGGTGTGATTTGTATACAAGGTGTATTATCGAGGTGAGGTTTGAATACAAGGCGCTATATCGAGGTGTGGTTTGTACACAAGGTGTAATATCGAGGTGTGGTTTGTATACAAGGCGCTACATATCGAGATGTGGTTTGTTCACAAGGCCCTATATCGAGATATGGTTTGTACACAACGTGTAATAGCGAGGAGTAAAATAGGAGCCCAGATTGTACACATGGTATCACCTACAATAGTAGTATAATTGAGGCAGTGACATGGGTTACTGTGGAAGATGTAAAGTAGAGGCTCTGAAATGAGCCTCAGAAGGCGTAATATGGAGGACAGGAGGGTTCAGTTAGTGGGAGAAAGGGTGTGCGGGGGGGGCAGTGGGCTGAGAACTGTTGGAGTATTTCGACCCATGGAAAAGTTGCAAGACAATGGGGGCACCAAGAATAAACTAGTCTAGAAACGTTCACAATTACTCACCCGGGCACCTAGACAATTAACATGTCTGAACAAATCTGAAAATAATAGATGAGTAAGAAATCACATAGAAACCACCATAATCAGTTGCTACCCACCACACAGACAGAAAACAGATTTGCTGTTTGGCAGGAGTGACAATGCCATCGGCACCTTTTGGACACACATATATCGGGAACCAAGAAAAGCGATAATGTATGGGGACAGGGAACTAAATTAGCCGGAAACGCCCCCTAACTGCTGGCATCTACTGTACTGGCAGCCTTATATGCCAGGCAAACAACAGAACTTTGGAATCATGCTCAGCCGTCATTAGCACGCATAAACGAGATGTGTAGCGTGGCCAGACGTAGGACGAATATAAAGGGATTCAGAAGGAAACAAGGAAGAGTGTTCAACATGGGAAAGCGAGGCAGGACTGAGGAGCAAAGGAGAGCCGACACCAGCATCAAAGAGAGAAGAGCCAGGCGGGAGAGCAGGGAGTGAGGGAAAGAGCAGAGAAGAAAAAGGGGCGCGGCAGCAGGGGGAGCATGCGACCATATGGCGCCACCATATGGGGCCGCGTGCTCCCGCAAGGAAATCACCAGACGTGCACGCGTTGCCATTGCAAGCAATGCAACGCATGCACGTTTTTGCCCTCAAAGCTGTGCCAATGGTATTAGGTCTCTCTCCAATGCAGGGCATGCGCACTGCGTAGGCAAGCCCTAAAAAGACTAAGGCTGAACAATACATTCAAAAGAGACTGCATCTTCACAGTATGTTCACTGACGTAACTCACGGTGGGCATCCAGCTTGTTTGAGTGGAGGCTGTTGTGATTGGGCATGAGGATGGCCTGAATGGCAAGAAAGACCGCCAGTTCAGGGCAACCTACTTTCAACTGGTGCTTGTAGCGTGAAGCAAGATTCCATAGACTAGTCCAGAGGAAGGATAGCAACATCCCACCTGGTGGACCATGTGGAGCTCACACTTCCCGGAGTAGATCTGCTCCGACATACAGCAGTACCTGCATCCTCGTCCTGCTCAAAGGACATTATGAGCTCTACACCAAGGACATAGAGGAAAGAAGGCACTGTACCTAAAATGTAGCAGAAACAGATAGTAAAGAGCAGTCCTTTATCTGAGAGGAGGGGGTTAAGGCCCTTGATCATAGGAGAGATAACACCCATGCCAACTACCACTGACAGTACCACTGAAATCCCGACTTAAGGCCAAAGGCCTATACACAATACTCCAAAACTCTGTCCCCAAATTACTGTGGGTACTGTTCATATTAGCAACCTTGATGACAGTACTACATTTGTTGTCTACAGTAATTGTGCATTGTGTGTATTAGCATAAAATAACTTTTTTCTTTCTAAAGCTAAACTTCTGGCTAGACCTTGTGTTAATAACGGTCACCTTATGCATGTTGAGTGCGTACTCTCCAACACCACACCAACCTCTTGAGTAACCTCGCCCTGTTTGACTTCGCTACTCTGAGGGTTATGTGCTAAATGTGTGTATTTTTGGTATCACTGATAAGGGTAAGCCCCAGGACAGAAAAGGCAAAAGGCTCGGATTGTTGCAATCTGAACCCAGTAACAATTGGCTGCCCCGGGACTCCTGAAAAAGCTCCCACACCATTCATGGACATTTTGTGTCACAAATCCAGCTAAATGGAACACTATACCTAACAGCCCAACAAGACATTAAGTATTACACTAGAAAAACTTCACATAAGGCTGGCAACGTGTATTACTGGCCACACTGGAAGTGCAACTGTTGTGGGAACACTACAGCTCAGGAGGTTTTCACCAAGACAAAACACACCATAAAGCAGAGAAAATGTGTGTGTGTAATACATTCCACAGACGAGAAATATTACATTTGAATTGATGCAAAAATATTGATTCCCACATATTATTCCCCACTTCTAAGGAGCTATCACGTAATGTTACTGGTATTCATCTGCTGCAGGAAAGCTGTGCCTATGGTGTTAATACTTAAGAATGTGAAAATACCAATGCAGTGTTCACACATCCCTGTAGTCTTGTGCGTAAAGGCGAGGCATGCTTGTGGATCTGAAAAGGTCTCACAACGGTGTTTGACACCATAAACCTAAACTCACTATTGTACAGTTTACCATCCAGAATGGCAAATGATGTATGGTTCTAAAATGGCACTAAGATCTCGGTTTTGAAACTGAATTCCTTAGAATCCGTCACTCCTACTCTAACAATTCAATTTGTTCAACCCCAACTGTACAACCTTTGTATGGAAATTCCTGCAACTGTCCTCCAAGATAAAACATCCCCTTATATTAATTTTTAGATGACAGGCCACTATATCTTATAATCTCTGAACTGACCAGCATAACCAACTGACCAGCATAACCAACTTAAACATATTCTTCAATAAATGAACACATTGGTTGAACTAATTCTCCTTAAAAGTAAGTTACTTCTCAACTCCAATGCATCTTACTCCTTCAAGAATGGTTTGACTTTGTCTCCTATCGGGCTCGCTCCCAAGCTGGTCCCCTATGCCAAATCTCCTCGATTTAGAAATTATTAAAATCCAAATAGGACTGAACCGACCACCAAGATGACAAACACTTTCTCGTTCAACTGCATCTTATGACTATGAGAAACCTTCTTTCCTTGCATCAGAGGTGAGGACAGCAATGCTTGCTTTAGTGCAGTCTCACTCGGACAGAGGAAAAGCAGTACTTGGGTGCTTGTAAGTCTTTCCAGCTCATCCACAAAACTCCTAAGAGCCATCCTGGTGCTGCAGCTAGATCTCTCACCAAAACCAAGACATAACACCTTATGACCCCATCTTAAAAGACTTGCACCTACTTCCTCTAGAAGTCAGAATTTTAATTCAAAGTAGCTTCGAACACCCACAATGCCCTTCACTCTGGCTTTGCATCTTATCTAAAGGAAAATCTCCACATGAGGTGTTGCGACAGGTCTATGAAGAACAAAACACACCTAGTATTAGAGATTCCACTAATCAATAAAAATATAAACCATGTGTTTTTGTATTGCACCCATATGGAAAATTTTACTAGAACATTTCAAACTCAATGTGGACCTTACATTCAGAAGAAACATTTAAAAAAAAACCTCATTGCCCTGTCCCCTCTTACTAGCTTCTATTATCCCTAACAAATCTTCTATAATCACCCCCAGTGTTTCTGATGTTTTAAGACTTTCCTATTGTTCAGATAGTTAATGAAAAGTAATCTACTGTCCTTGCAGCTAAGTCCAATAAATGAATACATCCATAAATACAACCCCATCCTCCCACAATTCCCTCCCTACCATTGAGGAATGCCTATCGCTTAGCTGCCTGCTGAAAGTTAGGGTGCCCTGTCAGGAGGCAACCAACCCGAGCAGTTCAGATGGGATTTTTCGGATTGCCCCAACTCGGTGTAATATGAAAGTGTCATGTCATTGCTGAAATTCTTTAAATTCCTCAGTTATCCTTCAGGGTAGTCCTGATCTGACCAATCTCCCCTTCAGTGAGACAGCACAGACAGTCAAGGTATACTCAACCAAAACCCAAACGCCAATCTGAACAAATCCAGGTAGATGATATAGTCCTCGCCACCACATGGTCGGAGGTAATGCTTCCAGACCATGCTGATAGTGGAGTTTGGCAGGAAAAGGAATCTGCACACTCACCCTACTTGAGAGACCCACAGTTTTTCAGTTGCATCAAAGGGAATGCCATGTTGCGAGGTTTACCGAGAAGGGAGAAGTGTTCCTTTTAAATTGGAGATGGCTGTTTTTCTGAAAAACTGAATTCATACTGACTTTTTGAAACAGATGATTGAAGCTCATTAAAAAACAAAAAAAACATTTATTTAATAATTTCATTTGAATGAAACAGGCTATTGAGTCAGTTGGTATATTATTTGATACACTAATTATTTGTAGGCTCCTCAAAAATACTTATGATGTATTCTTTGGGGCAATATTGAGGTTGATAGATCCAAAATAAGGCAGCAACAACTGCACTACAACAAATAGGGCCCAAGAGTGCCTCCCTCAACAGGGGTTGGAACATTGGAGGAGCCATCACCTCCTTAACAAGGACCCTGACTCTGTAAGGGTTTCTTTAGGGTTATCTTCTTCTCCATCCAACCCTAGGGTCAGCGTAAGTGCAGTATGGGCGGAATCACAGAGAGGTGACCTATATAAACCCTTCCAGAGCACCATGAAGTAGGAAAGCTCTCTTAAGGCTAGTTCCAGATGGTGGAAGCTTTTTGTGTGTGATCTCGCTTATTCCAGTGGGTAGGTGCGTGGTGGAAGATTGTGCGACAGAGATGGTCTACCAGATATCTCCCCTTACCACTATGGGAGATGTATGCATATTGTTATGTGAAACCTGCCAGTGGCTTGTACCAATTCTTTTCGCATAGGACTGCCCTTAAAAGACAATCTTCATTTCCTCACTTTCATTCCCTTCCATGGATATCAACCGGTCAGTCTCACTGAAGTAGAAATTCATATTTTTATGTAGCTTCTTCCTAAGGGTTAGGTCCTGTAGGGTACCTGGCTAAGGCCTTCAATTCAGGATCCAAGGCTTCATGTACTACAGAAACTCCACCAACCTACAATAGTCCAACAGGACACTCTCATGGTCACTTATGTTCTCAAAATCATAACCATTTTCTAAAATATTAATCCATCCACATGAAAACTGCATATAGTGGGGGCGATAAGTAAGCACATTCCCCAGCATGGTACCCTCTCCATATATCCACCATGCAGAGATCATGCAGTGCCCTCTTCTGGGTTTTACACGTGTAGTTTGGAGTCTGTTCAGGTGTCGGGCTATCTAGCGTATCCTTCATGACACAATTATCAGCTACAGGGCACAGAGTTTAAGTATCTAGGAAAGAACTGACTGTTTGTTGTCCATGGCATTAACCATACAGCGGTTAGGGCAGATACACAACTGGAAGGTAGTACATAACAAGACCCTGGGTACCACAGATCCTTGCGGCCTACCACATGAAAACAAAATAGTACCTCTACGTACATCTTAATGCTATTTTCAGATTCTTTTTTTTCCATTATGTGGGTTTCCATTAAAAAGATGATCTGTACCTTACACCTTCTTGGGCATGGCCTCACTTGTCACCTCTTCACATTTGACTGCACTCTCAACACTTAATGTAAGGATCTGAAATGTACCCAGCATAGAGAAAGCATGGCACTGTTAACATAAAACATAATATAGTATCTTGTAGGAGAACACCAGTGTGAGCATTTCCACATATTCTCCAGATCAAATAAATCCCAGACCCTCATTTCATGCAAGCTGTCATAAGGGGCCTGTAGAGTCACAGTAGTACGAGAGGCAGGTATTTTAGGCCTTCGGAGGAATAAAAACATAGTATTTCAGATATGCAATTTTGTTATTTTTGTGCCAATAAGGAGATATTCCCATGAATAATTGTTTTGCACTTATTCCAAGATCAGCAGTGGTAAAATCCCAGTTTTGCACCTCAACAAAGATTGAGCGATAATGGTTCCAGTGGATGGAGGCAGAGTGTGATGGTGGAACTATATCCAGAAGTTTAGGACACTTAGGGCACTTATTCACATGTCCAACTGCGACACAATGGCAGTCACCCGAGCTCTATTCAGGATCCTGCACGTCTCTGCTATGGTCCTTAGCCACCTCCCCAGCATCATTTCAGAGCCTGGCTACTGTTAAAACATAGGGGTCAGGTCACCACCAAGTACCCTCTGAACCAAAGTGCTGCATCCCAAATTGAACTGGACACAAGAGTCACCCCCCTCCCCACCCCCAAAAGCCTTTTGTCGACTCCACCTACATTGGGACAAAAAGCAAAGGACAGCGGTCTCTCCCCTTTGTGGGTCCCCAGGCAGGTCAGTTCTCTGGCTGGAGATGTGGAATGTAGCTACTCAGAAAGGCAGGATGAATGTCACTCAGAAAGATCAATTTTGTCTCCAAACTAAACAATGGCCTCTAATCCACACCTCTACCCAAGAAGGTTATGCGGGTTCCTCAGGAATCGGAGTCGCCTGTATTGGAGGTACTTACACCAGGCAATGCAGGATTTTTAATAGGATTTTAGAGATCCTGAAGGGAGCTCTGCCAAAGAGGTCTTCTCTTGCATAGTGTTGGGGTTAGGCCAGGTCCAAAGATTTATATCTGGAGCAAGCACAAATCTTTCTGCCACATTTTATGGGCTGGAAAAAAACGTTGCTAATTCAATTGATTGATTAAAATGTGAGGGTACTTTAGACATCTATCATTATGAAAATGGAATTAAGGCACAAAAGTAACAGATACTTTTTTAGATTTCATAGAATATGGATTGGAACTTATATAGTGCAGAAATGGCCAAAGCTCTTGGGCACTAATTAAGAACAACACATTGGATGACCATTGATCCTGTGAAAACAGATTTTATTATGCTATATTATACTTTGTACATGTGTGAAGAGAAAAGATAATATTCAGTATATTTATAAAAGAAATATGTGAAACCATTACACTATTATACATGTGTACCCTGTGTGTAGCACGAAAGCAATCTTTTCATTCCGATTAGAACCGTTTCATTGCGATTGGAACCGTTGTACTGTATTGAGTTCACTGAAGGTTGCTAGGCCCATTTAGGCATGGGAGTCATTATGTCTTGTGAAGTACATTGCACATTTTAACAAGCGAAACTTTGTGTTTAAACTTGGGAAGGGAATCGAGGTTTTGTGAAAAGAAGAAGGTTCATATTTGTCGATATGAGTGTCAAGTGATACTTGTATAGCGCACTACTCACCCGCAAGGGTCTCAAGGCGCTTGTACGAATACCGCTGTGGAACCCATCCTGGCTTTCCCTGTGAGGTGTCCACTCCTGGGCACCTCCAAGGTGGAGGCCAGGCATCCTTAGCGTTGTGGGGGCCGTTGTGGAGATTAAGCAAGCTATTGCCCAGAGTTGCAGAGTGGGACTCCATGATTGGAATAGGCACCGAGGCGAGAATTATCAGGTCCGTGGAATTTTGAGCCCAAGACCCGCCGAGGCGGGGAATTGAACCCTGGTCCCGGGCTAGACCTCTGCATCAGGGTCTGCCGCTCTAACCATTGAGTGGTATCTTACATCCAAGAACTGCCTTCACAGAGAGTGACCGCAGGTGCAGGACCAGACTCCACACGAAGACCCAAGGTGCCAAAGAAAAGAGGAGAAGTTTCTCCAGCGGAATTTGGGTGTGGGTAAACAGTCCAGAGCCTAGCCTGGTAATTTTAAGAAATATAGCGCTCCGGTCAAACCAAATGTAGGTAAAAGCCCAACAGCACTTGCCACTTGTTCACATCTTGCACGGTTTGTAGTTAATGTAAGTAGTGTATTGTTGAAGGAAAAGAGAAAAACAACTCATCAGGGTAACAGACTAAGGGGAAGAAATAGAGGTTGGGCATGTAGGAATGGGTGCCAATGGGACCCCATAATACAGATCAAGAGGGCTCCATATAAGTGCTGATATGGGAAAAATAAGCAAGAGTATTAGGACTCAAGGAACAGACCCATGAAGAATTACATTTTGGAAGAAACACGCTCTGATCTAACTGCCAGACCCCTCCATGAGCCTTTCCAGGCGTAGACTGAAGGTCTGTCGAACCCAAGGTGAGCTTGGAGTACAACTGCATAATACCATCCTCCCCCGCTCCCTCCATGAGATCAGTTAGATAAACTGAAAGAAACCCTACCCTTGTTCTCGGTTCTCTCCCCCCCCCCTCTTCCCCTCTCCATGGGAGAAGTTTCAGGTACAAGGACTGCAGACCCTTTTTCTTTTATTTTTGAGTGTGAAGAGTTATCAGGAATTAAAATGGGGGCAGATGACCTAAATGTTGTGAGCCCTTACTGAGATGGACTCCTGCCCACACTATGTACCAAAAGTATGTTAATTGCACCTGCAGGTTCTTAAAAGAGTGGGTCTGGCTCACTAACGAAGACAGAAAGAAGCCTTCTGGCACAGGATACCTTCCATATAGAAAGATTAGATCATTTACAGAAAACATTGAAAGACCTTAAAAATAAAAGATATGCCAAACAGTGGCAACGTTTCCCTCCAGTAGCATGAGGAGGCACATAGGACTAAGCATGAATCCCATGTCCAGTGCATGCAATATATACAGGAAAAGTCACAGTAACACAATCAGCCTTTTCAAAGATTATAATTCCAGATTTGTAAACCGCGATTTATCACCTCTAAGGGTATCCAGGCGCTGGAGACTGTCGGGGAGATTAACTTAGCTATTGCCCAGAGTCACATTATGCTGAGCTGAGCTGCCGCCGGCAATCAAACAGCGAGCCCCGCATTCCGGAGTCAGCTGCACTGCCACTGCGCCACATCTCTCACACAAAGATAGGTCGTGGGCTTATGATCCAACAGCTCCTCCCTAAATACTTCCTCAGATATCCTATCAAGAAGAGAAGGAAGAAACAGAGGAATCAAGGTAAGGAGGATCTACTTGACATATTACCCAAGCTGGCTGATAGGACTGGGGGTACGGCCAGAGTTGCCCCTGGAAACAGAGCAGTGTCTATGGCACTGGGGACGAACGGAGCACAAGGAGGTAACAAGTAAGTGAGCATTGCACTACTAGCAATAGGTAGCAGAGCGGGTAGGGCAGAGGTTGGTTCAACTTCGAAAGACCATTCAAGAGCACAAGTGTGTTCAGCCGGGGATTTCCACGTATCGCACCTGTGCGGAAAGTTTTCTCGACTCATCACCCACAGACCAGAACTGTCTTGGAGTGGACGCACCACTTCCCCCTACAGTCCGGAATTGATGCATCACTTTTCCTCCATGCAGCAGAACTGTTGCATCACCTCCCAGAGGACTCGGGAATTGACGCATCGCTGTTCCTCGACGCTTCCCTGCTCTGCGGCTGTTTGGCCTTGTGAGTTTTAACGCATTTACAGGTACTTCGTGTAGAATCACGCAGCCATAGTTTTCTATGGACTAAGTTCCTTGAAACCTTTAAAAAGACCTATTCTTATTACATGTATGTTGGATTTTTGTCATTTTGGTCTTGTTGAGTTTAGGTAAAGAGATTTTATTTTTCTAAACTGGTGGTGTTATCACTGTATTACTGTGTGTTTGGAGTACAAACACTTTACACATTGCCTTTGAGATAAGTCTGTCGGTTCGTGCCAGGCTAATGTGTGTATCCCCCCCCTTACCCAGACCAGAATCAAGGGTCCCTATTTGGTCACATGTACCTACCACAGCCAACTAGAGACCCCTGTATCTAACACCTGGTGTATATCTGAAGAAGAGGCCACTCCACACATTACCAAAAGGTATTTCTCACTTTCTGCCAATCTGACCTTTTCTAGTAGCTACTGGAGAAAGTGGGGAAACAAACACACACAAGCATCTTTTTACAAAAACAAAAAAGTTTCAAGTTGCTACCTGGATATCATCCTCCTTCTTGGGCAGAGGTCCACTCTGCAGAAAGCTTGGCCTGGATAGGTCTGCACGGTCCTCAGATATCCAGCTTTCCACTTGCTGGTAGGTTAGATCATGTAACCTCTGCAGCTCCACTAGTTCATCCCCTTGTACCTAAAGGGGTAAAAGTGTGGAAAGGGAGAGTTCAGGACACAGTGGATGAGTGAATAAAAAAAGCCGGTGCATGAGGCAGAAGGTAGTAGTCTGGGGGGGAAAGGTGAAACAAAGAAGTACATCAAGGAACAAAAGGAAGAATAAGAAAGTGAGAGCGGGGACGAAATTCGTATTTGTTTTAGAGAACAGACGAAAAGACAAGAGTGCAAAAGTAACAGCCAATTGAAGAAGAGAGTACCTGAGGCAGAAGACAGAGAAATTCGTATACAGGTAAAACCGATGGTGGATATTAATACGGGGATAGGTAGGGTTGGAGGGTGTAGTGGGGAAATGGTAAAAAAATTATAATAATCCCGGAAATGAAAAAAGGAAATTAGTAGCATAGCACTAAAGTGGGAGAGAAGGATGACGGCAACCATAACAGAGAAAAGAGGACAGAATGGATGTCAACATGGCACTGTCAGAAAGCGATAAGTGCCGAAGACCAGCGAACTACCTGGAGGAAGTGGCAGTGGCAGCTCAGTCAAGGAGAAAGGAGAGGGGACAGTGGACCAGAGAAAAAATAAACGAGTGAAGTGAGGAATAAGGCAAATTATAAATGAAAGCAGTGATTTAACCAGGTAATTTCTACTTAACAGAAATCGGTTCTCTATTTCTATGTAAGGCATTGAGGCACCATAGTGAAGACACAGGTAGAAAAGCATCAATATTGCAACAGCCAGAGAGCCAGACTACTGAGGAGAGCATACTACGTACAAATTACTTGATTTTTTTATGCACTACTTTAAAGCCTGTCCCTTAGCCCCCACCTCCTCCAATTTAAACTAGGCACTGGGCAAGGCTTTGCCTATTTTCCCAGTGGAAATATTTTCTTCTGATGCATTTTCCATGATGCCTTTTCCCTATATGATAATAAAAACAGCAGTTCTGACCTTTTTATCCTCCAAGTATTCGACATCTGCCGTATGGTACCCATCTCGCTGTCCTCGTTTCAGCACTCTAAAACGTCGCCTTCCCACCGTATCAACAAGGGATCGACCATCGGCCAAATACTCCAACCGAAGAATCTCCAACATACAGCCAAAGTCTGCAAAACTGGTGGAATAAAGAGAGTGGGGGGAACTGAGAAAGAGAGAAAGAAGCAGGGAGGGGACTTAGAAGCACAAGATGGTTCTGAGAAAAGAGGACTAGGAAAGAGAGGAGATAAGAGCGAGAAAGCAAAGAAAGCTGGGAACACAGCAGGTCAAGAGAGTAGTAGAAAGAAGTAGGTGAAGAATGGAGCAGATAGCGAATATGGATTGAGAGCAGATGGGTGATAACCAACAAGAGTTAATGTAAGAGCAGGGGAAGGGAAACAAAGGCGACAGAGGACTATAACGCAGAAAGCAGAGCATTAGAGAAAAGGGGAATAGAACGTTTGGAAATTAATGAGATTAGGTGAAAGAATAAGGGAGCAAGAGGAGAATGAGGGGTGAAGAGAAATTGATTTAAAAAAGTTAACTGAAGAATACTAGGGGGGGGGGATTAGAGAGGAACCTAATGAGGATTAGGGAGGAAGGGAGGAGAGAGGAAAGGAGGGGAGAGGAAAGGAGGGGAGAGGAAAGGAAAGGAGGGGAGAGGAAAGGAGGGGAGAGGAAAGGAGGGGAGAGGAGGGGAGAGGTAAGGAGGGGGGAGGAAAGGTGGGGGGATGGAAAGGGAGCGCAGAGGAAAGTATTAGAAAGAAAGGGAGGAGAGACGAAAGAATTCAGGAGGGAGGGAAATGAGGAGAACAGTAGCAGAGAGGATAAGGAGAAAAACAGAGGACCTCAATTGTGTAGGAATTAGTGGGGTGCAAGATTCAGAGAGGAGGAGACTGACAGAAAGCGAGGGTTAGAGGTGGTAAGAAAGAATTGAGGAATACAGAGGTGGGAGGGAGATGTAAGAGTGGGAAAGCGAGAAATACAGAGTAGGTAAAGATAATATTAGGAAGGGTTTGAGTGTTAGAAAAGTGGGGAGTGGTTGGGAGTAAAGGTGAAAGGGTGTGGGAAGTAGAGATCAGAATGAGTATGAATTAGTGAGACATGGCGGACAAGGCTTGTATATAATGAGGAGAGGGCCAGGAGAGTAATAATGAAAAGAGACTAAAGAAACGGCTAAGGGTGGGATGTAGGAATAATAAGGGGATTGAAAAACTGTGACAAAGAGTCAAGAGTACTGGTGGATCATCAGATAGAGAAATAAATTCAACCCTTAATGGGGCTGATATAGAAGGGAAAGTGTGTGGGTACTCAAGTACTCCTGGTGTTTCCATGAAAAGTCGTGCTGCTTTATATATATATATATCCCTGTTGGACTTGACAGTGCACAGGTCCATTGGAGGTACTCCTTGACGTTTGATAGTAAAGCCTAGACAAAGTCTACTGCACTCAAAGTGGAGGGTAGCAAATGCCCCATGTATCAGGCAATGAGATGACTGTCAGTTGATGGTAGATGAATGATAGGTGTGCAGTCCATTATACCAGTACCTCTGCAGGAGAGAATGCCTACTGTTTATTGGGTCACATTTGGCTATGCCTCCAAAACCATAGTCTTAGCAGTATCTGGACAGTGTGTGGTTTACAATGTGTGGTGGTACATGTGTTTTTCAGTATAAAACCAGGAACCAATGTGCAGAGTACATGTTGCCCATATAAGACACTGTCTATTGGCCTGCATAACAGGATAGTTCCTTTGCAATTACTTTCATACTCTGGATGACTGCATGTCCTTCATTCATGGATACCTGCCCTAAAACGGTAAGTGTCCTGAGGGGATAGGAAGATGTGCATCTATCCATTGCTAAGTCCAATACTGCCCCATCACACTGTTTTGCTCAGGGAAGTCTAGAAAGCAGAGGAACTTAGAAAAGGATGCTTGGGCCCAATTTACAAAACAGCCTGATTAATTTGAACAACCATATGCTTTGGCTGGCTGCAAAAAAGCCCAAAAAGACTACGACCAATCAAGATGCACTTCTTCCTAAATGGAAGAAGGTATCACATCTTTAGAAAAATTTCCCACTGATAAATAGTAGCCTTTTAGAGCCAGTAATGCATATTTTTGGGATGTCAAGAAGCTTCTGGACACCAGGTACAAGAGGTTCAGGAGGGACTGAATCATACTGCTGTGCTCCACTAAAAGCTGAGAACAAGCCCTATTAACTGGAGTCTACCTCTGCTTCTCTTCTACGTGGAAGAAGCTGGAGCTTTACTGCCCAGCCTGAGAACGGCTGCACCCTGACGAGGAAGACCTTGCTGTTATGCTTCCCAGAACAAATCAAGAACTGGAACACCACCAATACAGTAAAGAAGCTGCAATAATCTTTCCAGGACAGTGAAGGTCAATGGGGCTCCACGGTCCATGATTTACCACACCACAAAACAGCTTTATAGGGGGTCCTTTGATCTAAAGTTACAGACCCAAAGGAGCCCAAGAGATGATCCCATTAGCACCACTGGTTTGGGAGTAGATTCCACAGGCTAAAGATTGTTGATTCATCTTTCTAGACTGTACTATTCCCTTCTAAATATGCGGCTCGACCAAAACCTTCACTTCCAGGTACCCATTTGGTGAACTGCTGGGCCTGGTGGGTGTCAGATAATGGTTTCACTCAAGGGTCTGCTGAATTTCTTAACCACAAGCAAGCCTCTAGTGTAATAAAGATCACTCAATTCAAGGTACCCCAGGGTGTTTGTTGTGGGTGTCCTTAACCTAGCACCCAGTACTCCCGCATTTGATACAACTATCACATGAAAAGAAATCCTGCACATCCACTTAAGCCTGGGTCACTAATTGTTATGGCTAATGGTGGTGCTGGAACCTCAGAGACCCTGCGGCCTCAAGGGATACCATAAGACTGCGTTCCAAAAGGAGCCAAAGGGTCACACATTCAACCTCATATCAGGAAAACACACCAAACAGAAGTATTTAACATTGAGACAGTACAACTCGGCACACAAACAAGCAAACAAAGTTATTGAGTCATCTGCGCTGTCCATCAGTTGAATTATCTGAATACAAATGTAATGTGGATCGGTCATGTGTTTTGCCTTTGTGACTTCACAAGGACTTCCTGAAACACAAAGGCAGGGAATTTGGCATATACTCTGTAATCTTAAACTTTTGACAGCAATCAGGGTGATTCAGACTGGAAGAAGTGGTTGCCTACGTGTATAGTAACCCAATTTAGTACCGTCTAGAAAGCAAGGGGAAGTGTTTGCTGTGAATACGTTTGGATCCAGCATCTCAACTTTAAATGTCTATTGTGGGTGACCACTTGTATTTGATGTTGGACTAGTTGGAGCCCCGAGTGGCACCCGATAATCTGCCTCTGTGCTTGTGCACCGTAAGATCCAGAGTAGCCACATATATTCAAGCACAGAGACTCTTGTGAACTTGGCTTTCAAACTTGTGTGAGACACATAGGGGTTTGTGAGGCAAGTTTTAGGTTTTCAAGTAATTATGTTTGGGCCAATTTAATGGGAACACCAGCCACACAGATTCACATGCACCAAGATAAACTGGGAATTACCAAATAAATATATTGTATTTCTTGGTCAGTCACCTCTGCCCCATTGACTGGCAGGACATGTACTACAATGAAGGAAAATGCTACGTACCAGTATGCATCTGTTCTTGGCATGTAGAGCTGTAGATTCGTATACTTGTGCCTAGATCGCCATCTGGTGTTGGGCTCTGAAGTTTGCACTATGTTTTTTTGTCTTCGAAGAAGTCTTTGTTGTCACGAGATACGTGGCGATAGTGCGCATGGGCATCGACTCCATCTCCAGGTTATTTTATGCCATGAAGGGTTATGTGTAATGTATCGAAGTAAGATAGTACTGGAACAGATAGAGGCATCTGGGGAGAAGGGTGGGCGTATACGAATCTACAGCTCTACATGCCCAGAACAGATGCATACTGGTAAGTAGCATTTTCCATTCGAGGCGTAGGAGCTGTAGATCGTATACTTGTGCATAGACTATACAGCAGTTAGCTCCTTAGCGGTGGCTACCTGTATCTGTTGCAGTGGTTTGAAAAAGTGATCTTAATACAGCCTGGCCCACATTACCTTGTTGTTTTGATTGCGCATCTACACAATGGTGTTTTGTGAAAGTGTGGGGTGTAGAACAAGTTGCTGCTTTGCAGATGTCATCTAGGGGAATGTTCCCTAAGAATGCCATAGAAGCCCCTAGTTTACATGTGGAATAAGCTCTAGGGGGAACGGTTAATATGCGTTTGGCTTTAAGATATTTGGATGCATTTATCAATCCACGCTTTCGAAATGGGATCACCCTTAAGAGGTGGGGAGAAATCCACAAAGAGCGGTTTAGTTTTTCTAAAGGATTTTGTCCTTTCAATGTAATAAAGTATTGCTCTTTTAACGTCTAGCGTATGAAGAGCCCGTACTGCCACCAAGTCTGGTTGAGAGAAAAAAACTGGGAGTTCAACAGACTGGTTAAGATGGAAGGCAGAAACGACTTTACGTAAAAAGTTTGGGTTAGTTCTAAGAACCACTTTGTTATGATGTATTTGCAAAAATGGTTCTTGTATGGTTAATGCCTGAAGTTCACCAACTCTTCTAAGAGATGTGATAGCTACTAGGAAGGCTACTTTCCAAGTAAGGAACTGTAATTCGCATTTGTGTAGAGGTTCAAATGGGGGACCCACAAGTCAGGTGAGGACAACATTTAGATTCCACACCGGAGAAGGTGGAACTCTAGGTGGAATTATTCTCTTAAGTCCCTCCATAGATGCTTTGATAGCGGGTCCCCGAAACAAGGATAAGTGTTGCCTGTTTTGGAGATAAGCTGCTATTGCAGCGAGAAGTTGTCTTATAGATGTATATGCTAGGTTACATTGTTGTAGATGCAAGCGATAACAGATAATGTTCTGAATAGAAGCCTCTAGTGGATTAATGTTGTTATTTGTGCAGTAAATCACAAATCGCTTCCACTTTGCTGCGTAGCATGCTCTGGTGGTAGGACGTCTAGCTTCTTTAATGATATTCATGCAGTCTGGTGGGAGATTGAGGTAGCCAAACTCTAAGACTTCAGGTGCCAGAGCGCAAGGTTGAGTTGCCAGTGGGATCTGGATGCCTTATCTCTCCATGGTTCTGAGAAAAAAGATTGGGTGAAAGGCGTAGCTTTTGGTGCCGAACAACTGATAGTTCCAAGAGGGCTGTGGACCATGGTTGTCGGGCCCATGTTGGAGCAACTAGGATCATTGTAAGGGAATGCAGTTTGAGTTTCCGAACCACTAACGGAATGAGCAGGAGAGGCGGAAAAGCATAAGCAAATTTGCCTGACCAGTTCATCCATAGCGCATTGCCTTTGGACAATGGGTGTGGATGCCTGGACTCGAAGCTTGGACATTTTGTGTTTTGCTATGTGGCGAACAGATCTATTTCTGGGTGGTGCCATATCTGAAAGAATAGAAGAAGGACTTGAGGATGAAGTTCCCATTTGTGGATCTGCTGTCTTTGATGACTGAGCAGATCTGCAATCTGGTTGTTTACTCCTAGGAGGTGTTCTGCAAGGAGGTAGATCTTTTAAGTTATGGCCCATCTCCATATGCTTTGAGCTAGGTGTGAAAGCTGCAGAGAGTGTGTTCCCCTCCCCCCCAGTTTGTGTATGTAGTACATTGCTGTCATGTTGTCCATACAGACCAGGACAGCTTTGCCTACTAGATAGAGATGAAAGGATTTTAAAGCTATAAAAATTGCCAACAATTCCAGGTAATTTATGTGTAATTGTTTTAGCTGAGGGGTCCACAAGCCCTGAAGGGTATGGTTCCGAAGATGAGCTTCCCAGCCAGAGAGCGATGAGTCTGTTAGCACTACCTGTGGAACAATTTTCCTGTATAAGGTCATTAGCTTTGTCTTTATGTTGGTCAGGAAGATGTTGCATAAGCTTTTCAAGCTCATCATAGTGAGCTCTGTCATATCTGGCCAGCAAACCTTGAGCATTGGCAATCCCACAATAATTTGTAGCCTCTGACGCGATACGTTTTCTAGATCGTTCTATGAGTTTGGATTCCTTATCAGGAGGAGGGGTGTCGCCTGTGCTTTGTGAATTTGCCCTCTTGCTTGCATTAGACACCACAAGAGAATCTAAATGGACCGGATCATTAATGTACACTGGGTCATTGGGAGCTGCCTTATGTTTTTTTGTCTACCCTGGTGTCAAGAATCCTGGCTCTGACGGGGTCCTTAAAGACTTTCAGTGCATGTTTTAGCATGCCTTTTAACATTGGCAGGGTATGTGTGGACTTTTATGTGGGTGCAAATGTTCCCAATAAAAAGTCTTTCTCTAAAGGATCAGAGTGTAATTGCACCCCGTGGTATTGAGCAGCTCTATTAATTAGTTGCGCAAACCCAATATTGTCATCTGGTGGTGATTGCCTAGACGGAAAGAGGTCCGGTTCATTGTGTGGGTCAGGATCTGTGTTGTAATCATCCCAAGGATCTGGATTGTGTGGGATGGTATGTGCGTCATCATCCCTATCTGGATCTCCATCCCCACCCTCATCAGTATAATCATCTTCATCATCCTGTGGTTGAGGGGAAAATGTATGTTGTGGGGAGTGTGCTGGAGAAATTCGCAGATTTGGATCAGCTGGAGAAGGAGAGAGGTGGAGAAGTATTAGTGCCTATCTCCTTCCGCTTCATGGGTATTTCAGAGTCTTCTGAAGTGTCCAATCTTCTCTTTTTAGGAGGCTTGGTGACAACTTTGCCAGTTTCTGGGTCAATGTAGAGAGTTTTTTGCTTTGGATCCTAAAAATCTGGTAGAGGCTAATGTATGGGTACGAGATCCATTTTTGGTGCCGAAGACTTGGGGTCAGAATGTTGTTTAGACCGTGTCTCTGAAGCATTCTGTGGGGTCTTGGACTCCTTAGCTTTTGGTAGAGGAGTTTGTGGCTCCGAGACCTTTTTCGGCTCCGAATGCTTGTCCATGGTTTGTTTGGACGCCAAGGGCTTCGGCGTCGAGGCTGTTTTCGGTGCAGACGAAGGGCGTGGCACCTCTATGGTTTTGGACTTCGGTGCCGAATGTGATTTTTCGACACCGGAATGGGATTGGCTCGATCCCTAGCTGAAAGGCTCCTTTGGTTTCATAGCGGGGCCCAAGGGCGGGGCATCTGAAATGTATTTCCGGTGTCGACCTGAGCCCAAGGGCGAAGGTGTTACTGGAGCCTTAGGTTTGGTTTTGGTTGGGAGAGGGGTCTCGGTACTCACAGACTGCTGAGCCGGGGTGACTGTCTCGTCTACGGAGTCGTCCGCTTTGGAGACAAAGATGTCTCCTTCATCAGCTTGTTGCTCGGGCTGGAGATTGGGATCAAGCTGCTTCTGCGAGACATTTCGTGACTTCAAGCCAAACGGTCACGGATGGTTTTATGCGACCTGAAAGATGCACAGGCCTCGTAGTTCTGGTCTTCGTGCTCCGGGGAGAGGCAGAGGTTATAAACCTTGTGTAAGTCTGTGTGTGGGCACTTAGCCCCACACCCGGGTAATTTTTTGAAAGAAGTTCTTTCCATGGACTGCTGGCATGGTCGGCGCGGATAGGCCCAACGGCCCGCGTCGAAGATCGAGGATTTTACATTTCTCCAAAATAGACATAGAAAAGGAAACAGGTTCAAGAAAATACCGTAGATTGGTGAGGGATTGCGCGTCGAAAGGGGTTCGAAAACGAGACTGACCCAGAGCGCAGCAAATCACATCTGAACCCGTTGGCGGAAAAAAAACAATCTGGAGATGGAGTCGATGCCCATGCGCACTATCGTCCAAAGGAGGAGTCACCTACCTTGTGACTACAAAGACTTCTTCCAAGACTGTAGTGTAGTTCCTATCTTCCCAATAGGCTCTGCGCATTGGAATAATACCTACAGCAGTAAAGGCCTAGACCAGACGTTAACTAGGTCTACTACTGTCGATACTAGACTTAATTTTTGGGTTTGCCAGCTAAGCTCAGAGTTCGCTAGAAACTTTCTCGAATGTTCAGGAAAGAATTACCTCCCCTGATTAGACAAGAAGGGATTTAGTTTCTGACAACCATAGAACATGACAACTTTGCTCTCCCCTAATCAAGAGTCAATCTCAAGAGTCGTGTGAGCACAAGGCAATTATTTTACTCAGTCAGTACGTGCATTCTTAGTCTCATCAGAATGTAGAGAAAAGGAAGAGACGGGCGTGTTCAATAAAAAGGTGTTATTTATTGATCAGTCTCTTTTCTCATACATGAGAAATGGATCGATATTATTGCAATACTTATAGTTAAGTAAAGTGCATACATTAAAAGCAATAGTATAAAATAATACTGTAAAAACATTGATATGGTTTCTGAGCCATATGATGTTTTAAAATGATTAAGATATATTTACATACACATATACATTTGACTAAACGTACTCAACTGGTGTTTCTAAATACGCCTACCCCGTGTACCTGACCTAAGTCTAATGCGTGGGCGGGAATAGAAAGTTACAGTTTAAGTTAAGTTTGTTTTTGCCAAGTGAATAACTAAAGAATTCTCTGTGAGGGGTTATTCAGTTCTGTACCTGGAATTTAGGATGAATGAGGAATGGTATCTCTTTCTCTGCTCTCGATATTCCAGGCCGCCTGCGAGGGCTGCCCGAAAGCGCCGGTGCTGGGTCTCTCGGCTTGAGATAGCAGCGCGTCAGGAAGGCGGGGCTGCTGCCAGCGGGGTCTGCTTCTGCTCTCGGCTTCGGCAAGTGTGGCTGCTCCGTCTTGTCACCACGCGTGTGTTTGCATAGGGCAAGGTCGGCAATATTTATACCTTAAAGGTGCAGAGATTGACGTAAGGATGGACATAGGTACGTCAATAAAGATGTCATACGACTTGCTCGTTAGCACATTCTTTTGCAAAAGTTCTCTGTGAAATCAAAACAATGGCCGCACGGATTATCCAGGTTGTCATAGGTTTGATTTGTTATGAGAACGTCGTATGCCTTATCAGGGGCTGGAGGAATGTCGCTTGTGTAATTAGATCTCAAGCGTTATGACCTAATCAGATAACACGTTCCTGCGCCGTAGTGGGACTGCGTCAGATAACGGTATCTGCATCATGGGGGCTGTTCTTGCCTGATGGGCTGACTGTTAGTTAACTAGCTAGTTAGTTTAACCAGAATAGGGTCAGGAATAGGGGGATCGATTCAGAACCTATAGAAATACACGACACCCACTCCACGCTAACTATGGTCATATCTACTAATCTATGCATAGTATAACATAGTACAACATACTATAGAGTATAGTGTATACCTTACCACCCCAAAATACATAAATGCATTTTGAAATTTTCAAATATACTGAAAAATTGCAGTCATATATATTGTATGCACTTAAGCTATGAATTAAATGCAAAAGTAAACACGCATTTTTATGCATTATTGCTTATTGGTATATGAGAAATACACATGAAATGGCTCTTAATATGGCTATACAGAAAGGAAGTTCGAGACCATTTCATCACATAATAAAATATATTTGTGAACATACTAGCGGGCAGCTAAAGTCTATAAAGTATCTAAAAATAGAAATCTTAGTTCTCTAGGAATAGTTTCTTACTTTAAGCAGAAGATCAGTGTCCCAGGAAAAAATATGTAGAAAAATATTTTAGGGGCTTGCTGAAAAAAATTGCTGTCCGTGAACTGGATTGTAATTGTTCATGTGACTTTATTTTTAAAGTTGAAGGCCGAATTCAGTGAACGCCGTGTGCGAGTTTACTCAAAAGTCTCTATTTCTGTTCTGGAGAGAACATCATATCATTCAGGCTTTCGAAAAAACTGTCAACAGCTTCATGGGAAAGTTCCTCTAAGTCGGGAATAGGGGTAACCATGCATTCGTGCGCATGATTGTCTCCATTGACATTCTGATTTGCATTGCGGACAGAAGGTCGTACCTGTTCGATGCTGCTTTCATCTTGAACTTCACTACTCTTCAATCGTAGTGGTGAAGATTCCAGGAATGCCGTCATCAGGATTGGCAGCCTTTGAGGGCAGCACAAAGCGTGAACCTTGGTAGGAACCAACAGTGTATCTGCATCCACCGGCGCATCCGATTGTAGCGTCAGACAGGTGTCTAACACGCATTCTTCTCCGCATAGCAGACACCTTAGTACAGGTAAAACACACCTTTGCCACATTGGTCGAAATGATAGAAACCAAGTCATGTTTAGGTCTCTAAGCCGGGAGAGTCCCAGGATTTTTGATATCCGGTCCCGGTATCCAATGGCTAGGATCGTATCTTCCATTGTCGCGAGAGTTTGATCTGTGACATGGGTTGCCATAACGAAAAATAAGGACTAGGAATAGGATTCCTGCAATTAGTCCCAGGATCAAGGGAAGTCCGCCAAAAATCGAATGGACGAAATCTGGAAAAATACCCAGTATGGCTTTGAATGGTGTTAATGCCATCGAAAATACTGTCTTAAATACCCCTGAGATCCCATTGGTATCAGAAATATTTAAGATTTCGCTCAGGATTTCCGCAAAATGTACGGGGGAATTAGTTGATAATAATGTATGTATCTCTGCAGTCGTCCTTGCGACTTGTAGATCATACGTTTCTTTTGATGACGTGAGCCTTGTAGGCGTCTGAAGAAGCACTGTTTTCATTCTGCTTAAAGTATCTATTCGAATAGAAGTAATTTTCAAATTGGGCCATGCCCTTGCCTCCCTGTCTGGAAAGGAGCTGGGGAACAAAGAACGTCCACAGCACTTGACCTTGGCCGTCGTAGTGACTAGATAAGGAGTCCCGGGCATAAGACTACAACATCTGCGGTCTACAATAAGAATGTAACTCCCATTATAGAGTCTTTGAAAGAATGGTTCTATTTCAGTTGCAGGTGCGCCTTGCTGGTGACATGAAAGGTTGTATGAATTCCCTTCACAGGCTCCTTGCAAACTAATACCGTTACACAGAAGCGTGCCGCTTAGTGACATAGCACAATTGTTGCCACTAAGAAACACTTTCTGTCCTTTATTACTGACACATGCATGTGAATAGGGCAGGTTCCAAGTTGTTTTAAGGTACCCCTTTCCCAATTTCTCGTACATGCCAGCCTGTATATATTTTTGGCAGTATTGAAACCTGAAGGTTGAGATTGGAATATTTATTATTCCGTGGATTATCCATTCACTGACAGGTCGTTCTGACATTGTCATTGGTAATCTTTCTATTTTTTCAATGCTCAAGATTGTATAATCAGCACCCTTTTGCGCCATACCGATTTGTCTATCAGTAAGGTTAAAGATTTGGAATAGTGACGTTGTGTTGATTAAACGCCAAGGCACATAGCCTGAACGCAGATTTTGTAACGTCCAGCCAAGTTGTACAATGGAACGCAATTGTGACTGACCATGTTGTAATAACAGTAAGTCTTGCGATAATATATCGATTGCTGAAGACACAATGCTGTCCAAAGAAAAAATTCTGGAGGACAGAGTCATTAACCCATTGTCCACTACAGAAAGTGATTTTTCCAAATTGATACGGTCAATTTCCCGTATTCTCTCTGCTGTTTCAATTTGAGTAACCTTCCAGGCCTCATTGTATGCTGCATATACAGAGGCTGCTATGAAACGCTTTTGACGCTGTTTGCGTGGTCCCAGAATGAAATCACGCAAGTCAGCACCATCAGTAAGTAAAGTTAGGTGTTGCTTAATTTCAGGCAGTGTGGAAGTTTGAAGCCATTGAAGGCATAATTTGCCCACACTGTAGGTTGTTATTATCACTGGGTGATGTCTTTGGGGATATCTTGGGTCTGGCCTGGTCATTTTGAACCCCTGCTGTGTTTTGTTCAGGAATCTGTCTTGACAGTTATTAGTATCTGTTGGCCAGATCAACCACTGTTTCCAATCAGGATGTGTTCTGTTTTGGTTTAATATATGGTTTACGTCTATCTCTTCATCTGTATCAGAGCTATTGCTAAACATTGTTGGATTTGGAATAGACGATTTATTTAAATCTTTGATTTTGGCTAAGCCAAGACAGGTGGTCTGTTGAACAGTGTCATTTAAAAATATCATTTGTTCTGGGATCATGCAGGCTCTAAACGAAGCTTCTATACCCTGTACTTGCCATTCTTTTGTACCCCAAACACTTTTCAAATCAACATTTTTGTCCCAATAATCAAATCCAAAAGTATTCATTTGTTCAAAGAATGAGTCTGAATAAATCAATTTTGTGTTGGTTATCATGGTTTTCATCCCGGTCTTGTTTGACAATTTAAAATAAAATGTTTCAGCATTATTTGTGTTAAAACCTGAAAAATATGAATATTTGTCGTAAACGGTTCTTGAGCTCCCTTTTGGAGGTGTAGCACAATGTTCCCATTGATTATAATTTAAAACATTTCTAGGTTGTGCAGATTTATGCAAGAAATGGTTTCCATAATGGTTATAGCAATACATACTATCATAATTTGTTGAACCTTGCAAATAATCATGTTTTGTAAATTTAGCAGACATTACTAAATCAGACATCATATTGTTAATGCTTTCGAAGTCCCAATCATCAGCAAATGAGTTTGGTTTTGCAAAATCACTCAAGGAGATCTTGATTTGGTGTGGATATTTCAGGATCTCGACCGGACCATAAATTTCATAGTCAGTGTTGTCCCAGGCTACCCCACCAGGTATCGGATTGGCTGTGAAGTTGGCTGAAGAAAGTTCTGGAGAAAGTTCTCTTTTCTCGATGTGTGACGATGTCTGTGGTTTGAGGACCAAGTTGATGTTCTGACTTGCTGTGTCCATTTTAGCATATTTTCCCTCAATGAAGCGTCCCAAAGTAAATACCATGATGAGCCAAAGTATGAGGATAAATGCACCAAAACCCACCCAAAATTCAATCCATGGAGAAATCAGATATGTTTCTTTCAGTTGTTTCAAAAGTTCCTTCGCTTTGTCTTTAAAGGATTTTGATGATGGCTGTGTCTTTGATTCACTGAAGCCGTCAGAGGAATCATTGAAGTTGATGAAGTAACCGGATGCAGTTCTGTCAATTGTTCCAATTGGTTCAGGATTTTTGTTTCTTGCATTTTCACTTGGTACTTCAGTATAGATTGGTGTGTCTCTGCTAAATGTCTTTATTTGGGTTTTCAGAGGTCTGAGTTCTATTGCATTGTTGCATAGTCCTTCTTGTTCTTCTGCAGGCGTTTCGAATGTGATGAGCCTTTTTGATAGGACCTCTGTACTGGTAGCAAACCTTGGTGTTCTGCTACTTATTGGGAGTCCACTTGGCCTACTGTTTGTTATCGGCCACATGTTGTGGTTTTACCAGGTCGATGGATACAACTCGGTTCTCCTTTTTTCCAGCAAGTGGTGGTAGTACAACTGATCTTGTCCCGTTGACAGACAAGACAGGAACTGCTTTTCTGTAAGAAGGCCCAAATTCCTTCTTTACCGCGATCTTCTCCCTGACTAGATCCCCGACTTTTGGAATCCAGACAGGTCTTGCTGGGACAGGTGGTGATTCTTCAGTGGTTGTTGGCTGTTGTTTCAACTGTATGTTGCTCAGGTCTTTTCTTGTTTTGTTTAAGTCCTGCAAAATAGCCAAACGGTCTTTGACATCAAAGGTTTTTCCTATTACCACTGAAGTCTGACTATCAAGGTCAGAGATCAACATCCTAGTTCCGAATAATAGTTCGTACGGACTGAATCCCTTCAGAGAATTTCTTGGCAAGTTATTTAGACTACGTTGGACACTTATTAGATGTTTGACCCACCCAGCTCCCGAACCTAATACCTTTGCCGTTATAGATTGCTTTATGTCACGGTTTTTTCTTTCAACAATTCCGTTCCCCTCAGGGTGAAATGGACAAGAGTACCGCAATTGCACGCCCATGCTGACCATGGCCTCCTTATGAGCCCGAGAGCTAAAAGCAGGACCATTGTCCGAATGCAGCATGCCAATTGCGTATGTGCCGATAAAGACTCGCAAATCTTTTATAACAGTTCTGGCGTCAGCCGTTCGCTGGGGCCACATCCATATGAATCTCGTGCATGAGTCCACTGCGACCAAGATATATTTATAGTTACCATCCCTTTGTAAGGGACCGCAGTGGTCTAGATAAATGCAGGCTAATGGTTTATCCGAGATTAGAAGGGGCGTCTGAGCTGGACGTCTCACTGTTGATACTTTCATTCTTTGACATATTTCACATTCTAGAACATAGTTCCTTGTTTGTCTTCTCATTTGTGGCCACCAGTATCTCTGTTTTAATAATGATACTGTGGCTGAGACGCCAGCATGGATAGAAGCAAGCCCTTCGTGTGCCGCTATTATTAGTCCTATCCTATGTTCCATGTTTGGAATTGCCCTATCCCCCACTCCAGGGATTCGAGCAAAAGGAACATTGTTTGCATCAGTTATGTATGAGTATTTTACTGGAAAGCCTTTAGGGAGTGGTTCTATCGAATCCTTTTCTGAAGCGCTGACAGCTTGTAATATTTCGCTGTCTATTTTTGTTTTTGACCGGGTGACGGCGGCTACGGAAGCCGTTTGCACAGCTGCCTTCGCGGCCTCATCAGCCAATGAATTCCCTGCAACGTGAACGCCATCACGTTGATGACTCAGTGTATGTATCACGTGAGTCTTTGGTAGTTCTTTTTGTAAAAGAGCTACTTGTTCCCAGAGCATTTTGTGCTTGATTGTGCCACCTTTCGCATCCTTGAAACCGTTCTGAAGCCAGATCTGCAAGTATTCATTATAAGACTGAACGCAATAATACGAATCGCACACTATGAGTGTAGGGAATTCTCGATCGGTATTTTCAAGCGCCATCTTGAATGCTAGTAGTTCAGCTCGCTGAGCTGTACAATCTCCTAGAGATTGTGTTTTAGTGAGGGTTGGTTTAAATTTCCCTTCGTGTCAACGACCTTTAACAATCGCGCACGCAGCACTGTAGGCTTGTTTACCCCCTACTGCGGGTTGTGCTGATCCGTCTGTATATATTATACAGCCGTAGTGATCTAGAGGCAGAATTTCGGTTGGCGGAGGACATTCAAATTCATATTGGAGAAATTCTTGTGTTTTTAAGTAAGGATCAAATTCGTACACCACGTCTGTTGCAGCAAGAGAGTTAGCCCATTGTATCCATCTCGGATGGAGTGCTTTAGCATTTGGAATGCTTGCCTTTGTTACCGCCTCTAAGGCTGGTATTGGTGTCACGATTACTATTCGTTTACCTTGTGCCAGGGCTCGTTCTTTTGCTATAGCTGTCTGTGTTGCTGTAAGAATTTTTTCCGTTGGGCTAAATTTCATTTCAGCCTTAGTATACAAGTGTGATTTGAATGCAATTGGTACCTTATCTCCCTCATTAGAGGTTAGGTATGTGAATCCGCATCTCCCTGGGATGACTCGAATCACAAGGTTGCGTGTATTATCACGTGTTTCTAATTTTGTTTTAATTAGCATGTCTGTTTGTAAGGATCTCAAAATTTCTGTGTGTGTTTGAGTCCAACTGGATCTTTTAAAGTCTGGTTTAATTAGATCGTAAAGGGGTTTGACCCTTTCTGCGTAATTTGCAATGTATGTTCTTCCGAAATTTAGGAAGCCTAGAATTGACTATAGGTTTTTTAGTGTTTTAGGAGCTTGGATTACGGCACATTTCTCTAGGAAATTGTCTGCCAGGCTTTTACCTTCACTTGATAACTCATATCCTAAGAATAGGACTGTCAGATGGGCAATTCTGGATTTTTTGAAGTTGAATTTGTAACCCTCTGCAGCGAACCCAAGAATTATGGTGTTCACTCTTTTCAAGTGAGTCTCCAAGTCATCATCTGTTAAGTAAATGTCATCGACATAAGATAATGCTTCATCATCATATAGTTGTAGTAATTCTGTTACTCTCGCTGAGAATACCCCCGGGCTGTTCTTGTACCCCTGGGCTAACCGACAGAATTGTTTTTGAGTGCCATTTACTGAGAATGCAGTTAAATATCTGCTCTCTGGTGCTATGTTTTGACAAAAGAATCCATTGGAGATGTCCAAGGTTGTTTTGTATTTTTTGCGCACTATGTTATTCATTAGTGCAGCACTGTGTGAGTTTTGCACTGCAAAAGTTTTGCAACATGTGTTAAGGTGTCGGTAATCCAAAACTAGACGATATGAGTTGTCTGGTTTGGCGACCGGAAACAAAGGATTGTTCATTTGTGAGGTGCAAGTTTCAATCACCCCCTGGTATTCTAGCTGATCTAGTATTTCATTTACCTGTTTTTTAGCTTCTTGCTTGATTGGGTACTGCCTTTGTGCAGTTGGTTGTGATTTTAACTGGATTTTGTGAGGAGGAGAATCCTCATCCCATCCTACATGATTTTTATATAAAGCAGGTGCTAAGGCCACTGCCCACTTTCTAGCAAGTGTATACTTTTTATGAATCGGGATTTGATTCGAGAAGGCAGGCATAATTACTTCTTCGCCATGAGGGCACTCCCTGACAAACTCTGGTGGCCAGTCTTTTTCAGCTAGAAGGATGTCATAGCCTTTGGATAGGTTATCCCAAAATAGTCCCCTTATTTTCCTAGTCTTATCTCCCTCTATACGTAATGTTATCTCGTATATCTTGTGGGGCTTGCTAACTCTGGTGTCTGCAGTTTCCACTTGAAGGTATTCATTCGTGTCCACTGTCTCCAGATGATTCATAAGGACTTTGCGAGCTATGCTCACCTCTGCTGCGCTGTCTAGCATTGTCTGAGCCCACTCTCCGTTTTTCAGTTGTGTCCTCAGTATTCTCGGCATTGTTAACTACCTTGATACTGGCTACCTTCTTTTTTGGAAATTGTAATTTCTTTTTTAGTTGAGCAGGTTCCTTGTCTTTGGACTTGGCGTGCTCTTCTCTTTGTTCTGATCGTCCTCTTCTTTCCGATTTCTGCGAGGAATTCTGAAAAGATTGAGAGGGACGTGTATCAATGTCTTGATATCTATCAGGTTTTTTAATATTATCCCTATTTCTAAGGTTATATCTATTCCCAGAGGGGTCACTCTGCGGTGACCTCTGTCTTTGGTTCGGAGATTTCTCTCTTCGCCTAGGAGACCTTCCTCGGGACTGGAATTTCTTTTCTTTAGGATTGGATTGTTTGTTTCCATCCCAGTTCTTTTTTGGTGAATTATTATTATTAAAAAATATTTTTTCTGGACTTGTAGTCAGTTGCGGTTTTACTGGTATTCCACCTAGACTATCTCTGCCTAGTTCTTCATAGGATTTTTCTATGATTCTGGCAATTTCAGCTGGTTGGTCTGCTATATCTGTCTCTTTTAACCTCTGGCGGATCGCCACGTTTGCTGCTTCACCTTTTATGTTGGCTAATAATATAGCCGAGACCTGCTTGAAGTCTTTCAGTAATTTCATACCAAGAGTTAAAGCAGGTTCTGGACCGTATTCATCTTGAATTTGTTTTAGCACATCTGGTATCACCGAAATGGATGGGACACCGTGCGTTTTTGTATAGATGGAAGCAAAGACTGTACCCCAAGTGTCACAGTCCTCAATGTGTGGTGCGATTCCCATTGGGAGACATATAGTCAGAATCCTGTGTTTTTCTAATGGGGTGGTGTCAGGAAACACCGCCTCTATTTGGGTGATTTTCTGTGCCAACCAGAATGGTATTTGTTCCCGTTTAGCTGGAACTTTACCTAGGCAGGATTGGATGTTCTGTGGTGTAATTTTATTTGTGTTCCCCTGGTGAGGGGTCAGCTGTGGAAGTTTAATCGCTGGCTGAATTGTTGAAGTCCGCATTACATACTGAACTAATTGTCTGTGAATTTTTAGTAATTGTTTTAGCTGTATTAACAGCTGTGGGGCAGGCATCTCGTCGATGTCTGGATGTGGTGTGTATCCGGCTAAGACCGGCCACGTTGCTCCTGGTCTTCCTAAAGGACCGAGCCTTGTAATGTGATTATTGTGTTTTAGGGCGCCATCAAATAAGAGCAAATGCTCTTGGAATTTGAGTGGTACTTCCACCTCCTCGAAAGGAGTGTATGTTTCAGGAGGTTCCTCTACTTTGTAATAGTGGAAGTACTTTGTTACAGCATTTGCTGCTGGAAAATGTATCAATGTATAGTATACCTCTGCCGATATTCGTGTGCCTCAATTACGAATATGACTGTGCCACCTCTAGGTGTCAGTCCATTTTCTATAAGTTTTAAGGTTATAGATTTCCTTTTAATGACCGGAATGAGTGTTATATTCGGGTCTGCTGCTTGCATGGTAGCATCAGCATCTGCGAGTTCAGTTGCTAATCTAACTGCCTCTCTTTCTTCATCACTGTCTCCCATTTTACAGACAGGATGATATTATGTATTTTTGCAGATCAGGTTTCTTTATGGAACAAAGATTAGATGCACAATATTTTGGAACTGTTTTTATCCTTCAACGTTGACTATACCAAGAACCATACATAGGAGTTCCCTCCTGCGAGGTTTTGGAGGATATTACCTTTCACCCACTCCAGACGTCTTTGGAGTATTTGGGAAAAGGGGTCTGAGTGAGAAAGCACGACTGAGTTACTCTAAATGTCTTACGTTAGTTTTATCGCCCTTTCCAAACGCGTTGGGCGCCATGTAGTGTAGTTCCTATCTTCCCAATAGGCTCTGCGCATTGGAATAATACCTACAGCAGTAAAGGCCTAGACCAGACGTTAACTAGGTCTACTACTGTCGATACTAGACTTAATTTTTGGGTTTGCCAGCTAAGCTCAGAGTTCGCTAGAAACTTTCTCGAATGTTCAGGAAAGAATTACCTCCCCTGATTAGACAAGAAGGGATTTAGTTTCTGACAACCATAGAACATGACAACTTTGCTCTCCCCTAATCAAGAGTCAATCTCAAGAGTCGTGTGAGCACAAGGCAATTATTTTACTCAGTCAGTACGTGCATTCTTAGTCTCATCAGAATGTAGAGAAAAGGAAGAGACGGGCGTGTTCAATAAAAAGGTGTTATTTATTGATCAGTCTCTTTTCTCATACATGAGAAATGGATCGATATTATTGCAATACTTATAGTTAAGTAAAGTGCATACATTAAAAGCAATAGTATAAAATAATACTGTAAAAACATTGATATGGTTTCTGAGCCATATGATGTTTTAAAATGATTAAGATATATTTACATACACATATACATTTGACTAAACGTACTCAACTGGTGTTTCTAAATACGCCTACCCCGTGTACCTGACCTAAGTCTAATGCGTGGGCGGGAATAGAAAGTTACAGTTTAAGTTAAGTTTGTTTTTGCCAAGTGAATAACTAAAGAATTCTCTGTGAGGGGTTATTCAGTTCTGTACCTGGAATTTAGGATGAATGAGGAATGGTATCTCTTTCTCTGCTCTCGATATTCCAGGCCGCCTGCGAGGGCTGCCCGAAAGCGCCGGTGCTGGGTCTCTCGGCTTGAGATAGCAGCGCGTCTCTCAGCGCGTCAGGAAGGCGGGGCTGCTGCCAGCGGGGTCTGCTTCTGCTCTCGGCTTCGGCAAGTGTGGCTGCTCCGTCTTGTCACCACGCGTGTGTTTGCATAGGGCAAGGTCGGCAATATTTATACCTTAAAGGTGCCGAGATTGACGTAAGGATGGACATAGGTACGTCAATAAAGATGTCATACGACTTGCTCGTTAGCACATTCTTTTGCAAAAGTTCTCTGTGAAATCAAAACAATGGCCGCACGGATTATCCAGGTTGTCATAGGTTTGATTTGTTATGAGAACGTCGTATGCCTTATCAGGGGCTGGAGGAATGTCGCTTGTCTAATTAGATCTCAAGCGTTATGACCTAATCAGATAACACGTTCCTGCGCCGTAGTGTGACTGCGTCAGATAACGTTATCTGCATCATGGGGGCTGTTCTTGCCTCATGGGCTGACTATTAGTTAACTAGCTAGTTAGTTTAACCAGAATAGGGTCAGGAATAGGGGGATCGATTCAGAACCTATAGAAATACACGACAAGACGAAAACAAAGTGCACACATCTGAGCCCAACACCAGATGGCGATCTATGCACAAGCATACGATCTACAGCTCATATGCCTCGGACATTAGATTTCGTCAAAAGTATCTGTGGATAAAATACATTTGTTCAGAATACCACAGATTACATAAATCTAATGTCTTGTGCATAAACATTGTTAAATGTGATTGAGATTGCTGGTTCTGGAGTTTACTGTAGTCTATTTACTGTGAAAAACTAGTTCTGAATTTCTAACCCATTACCCCATCCTACAGCAAGCCTTGATTGTTGAATGTCATAGCGCTTGCCTAGATAAATCCACCAGGACGTGTGGCTCTTAGATACTCACAGCAAATGACCTAACCCCACCAAAGATACTGCCAAATGTCAAATTACATCGCAGGTCTCAAATAAATTACTTTGTACAAACATAAAAGGAGTGAAGAAAAGAGTGAGGGGACATAGAATTTCACAAATAAAAGAACAGATCTAGCAAGAAACAAAAGAAAACCAGGAAAATACAACAACAAAAGCCAACAATAGATAGAAAGGCCCAGGAAGATGCTGACAAAGTAGTGCTGAGAGAAAGAAGTGTAGAACAGACTAGACAAGGAAAGAGTTTGGAGAAAGACAGGAAGATTTCAAGATGAGGAATGTAAATAGACACCCAATTTTGATTAAAACAAAGCTGTTTCAATTAGTTCAGAGAAGAAATTTTTTGCGACAAAGGAGGGTACTGAATCAGGGCAGCAGCCACATCGAGTCTGTCTTTTTTTGCAAAGGTGAAGCGGTTGGCTACATTTGGTCATAGTAGGGAGAATGTCTCAACTCCGGAAAATACCATCTACAGGGCACAAAGAATGTATACACCAAGACGAAAGCCATGGGCGTGAGCAGGCTAGAAGATAGAGGTGTGAAAATGGGGACCACTCACCTTTTTCCACGTTCGTAGATGCACATACCGAACCTTTTGGTGCCGGTCTCCTGACAGCGACGCATCATCAGTCGATAGCGGGGCTCAAAGATGTGCAGAGGGCATGCTATGCCAGGGTAGGCCAAGGTGCAAACGAAAATTGGGACATCTGTGGTAAGGCTGTTTGGGTCAAGAATGAAGGGGCAGAGGTAGTTTGTAATCAAGGAAGGATCAATGCAAAAGGCCTAGGACCATGTAACATCACGCTACATATCTATAAAGCAACCAGTGAAAGCAGCATATAGAGATCTGAAGCATGAGAGAGGCATTGCCAGCAACAAACCTCTCACAGCATCCAGACACAACCGCAGTCTACTAAGCGGGATCCTACGTCTAAAAAATCGCACATCTGATCATCCACAGACTCTTGGGTGCCCTAGGTTCTAGGCTGTGGAATACCATTAATTCAAGTCCACTCCAAATCACACTCAAAATGTCTGTTCTGGCTTCCAAATAATGAATCTACAACCAGAACAAGGTAGCGATTGAGACATATCAGAGAGGGAAGCCATGTTCACCAAATGGACTCATTTACCTGCTACCCAAAATAGGATTTTACTGTTCATCCATGGAGCACTTGCATATGAAAGACGGCATGCAACACTTTATAAAACGACTTAATAAATAAACAGTTACATAGAGAATATTGACTGCCCTCCATGCAGGTTCAATACTTACTTAGACAACTCCACCATTTCCAGGTCATGAACTTGTTTTCTTTCAGATAGTTCAACGGGGAAGGTGGTGGCCATGATGTCCTGCAGCACTGCAGTGGGTGTGTACTTCCCATCTTTCAGATACTGGAAGATCCAAAGAGAAAACTTGTTTCATCAGCAACACTGGAGATTTCTAAATGGCAACACCAGGGCGTAGAGACCACCTTTGGCACTACTACTAGCAACCCTAACCCACATCGCTTAGCGTCCCAGATGTACAATAGCACAATGGTTGCAAGAGCAGTGGTGGACCACCAGGCTAGAAAGCAATAGCAGAGTCCTAGCTCCTACATTATCTGATGTACAGTGTGGACAACTAAAAGAAATTTTGTAAACTGTAAGCACATGCTATTTAGTAATAACATTCCCCATAGGGTATATTATATGCCAGTGGGAAAGAGATCAAGTGGTCTTGATGTAGACTCCAGATTTAAGAAGCATCAATGCTTGGAGGTTCATGATGTACGCCAGCTATGCCGGTGTTCGACTCAGGAAATTTACTGATCAAGTCTTTTTAAAGAACAGTCCTTATGGTTGGATACCACCATCGCAAAATGGGTTTGCAAGTCGGTATTAGGAAGAGCAGTGTTAAGGGCCTCCCTTTCTAATAGAAACTTGTGCGAATGTTTTTCAACCGGTTGCAAAACATTTGCATGTTACCGCCTACTTCAAGAAGGTGGTAACTCATTTGTAAACAGGACGGGGTCCCCATGTTTGTAAAGGAATATGCAACTTACCAGTATGCATCTGTTCTTGGCATGTAGAGTTGCACAGTTGTACACTTCGCAATAGATCGCCACCTGGTGTTGGGCTCGGATGATTTCCGGATTGTTGTCTTCTTGTAAGAAGGCTTTGTAGTCACGAGATAGGGGACTCCTCCCTTGGACAATACTGCGCATGGTCATCGACTCCATCCTCAGATTGTTTTTCGCCATGATGGGAAATGATGGAGTTAGTAGAAGTAAAGAGAAAGGATGTCCATGCGTGTGCATCTAAGTAAGATGAGTACTGGAATGGATACAAGTCCCGGGGAGGCGGGAGGGCGTGTACAACTCTGCAGCTCTACATGCCAAGAACAGATGCATACTGGTAAGTAGCATATTCCGTTTGAGGCATATGAGCTGCAGATTGTACACTTCGCAACGATTGTGCAGCAGTGTCTCCCCTAGCGGTGGTCGCTTGTATTCGTTGCAGCATACTGAAATAGTGTTTTAAGGACAGCTTGGCCTACTGCAGCTTGCTGCTTGGCTTGCACGTCAACACAATAGTGTTTAGTGAAGGTGTGTATGGTAGACCATGTCGCTGCCTTACATATGTCCTCTAGTGGTATGTTTCCTAAGAAAGCCATAGAGGCTCCTAGTTTGCGAGTGGAGTGCGCTCTAGGAGGAACTGTTAGTGTACGTTTAGCTTTTTGATAGCATATTTGAATACACTTTACAATCCACCTGGCAATTCCTCCTTTAGATATGGGATTGCCTTTGTGTGGGGAAGAGAAAGATACAAATAGCTGTTTTGTCTTTCTGAAGGATTTAGTCCTGTCTGTGTAGTATAAAAGAGCTCTTCTAACATCTAAGGTGTGTAAAGCCCTTTCTGCAACAGAGTCTGGTTTTTGAAAAAACACTGGTAACTCTACTGATCGGTTAAGGTGAAAAGGAGTAATCACTTTTGGCAGGAATTTTGGATTAGGTCTAAGAACCACTTTGTTAGGTTGTATCTGAAAAAACGGTTCTTCTATTGTGAATGCTTGTATTTCACTAACTCTTCTGAGAGAGGTGATGGCAACAAGGAAGGCAGTCTTCCATGTTAGGAATTGCAATTCACACTTGTGTAAAGGCTCAAAAGGGGGACCCATAAGTCTTGTAAGGACCACGTTTAGGTTCCATACTGGTGCAGGTGGTAACCTAGGTGGGATTATTCGTTTTAATCCTTCCATAAATGCTTTTATCACAGGTACTCTAAAGAGAGATAGATGCTGTCTATTTTGTAAATAGGCTGCAATTGCTGCTAGATGCAGTCATATGGAAGAATAAGCCAGGTTGGACCTTTGTAGGTGTAGAAGGTAACAAATAATATTTTGGATGGAAACATCCAATGGATCAATGTGATTGTTGCTACAGTATGTTGCAAATCTTTTCCACTTAGCAGCATAACATGCTCTGGTAGTGGGTTTTCTAGCTTCTTTAATTATATTCATACATTCTGGTGGTAAATTTAAGTAGCCAAACTCTAAGACTTCAGGAGCCAGATCGCCAAATTCAGTTGGCTTGGTTCTGGGTGCCTTATTTCTCCATGGTTCTGTGCTAACAGGGATGGCGTGAGCCGAATTTCTGATGTGGAACCAGTGAGAGATCTAGTAGTGTGGTGACCACAGCTGACATGCCCATGTGGGGGCCACTAGTATTAGTTTGAGAGACTGTTGTCTGAGCTTGCGTACTACTAGTGGAATGAGTGGGAGAGGGGGAAAAGCGTACGCAAATCTGCCTGACCAATTCATCCATATTGCATTCCCCTCCGACCGTGGGTGTGGAAACCTGGCGGTGAAGGTTGGGCATTTTGCGTTTCGTGGGTGGCAAACAGATCTATCTGTGGATGCCCCCACATTTGGAAGAATGGTTGTAGAACCTGTGGGTGCAACTCCCATTCGAGAATCTGTTGTGATTGACGACTCAACAGATCTGCTATCTGATTGTGAATTCCTGGAAGGTGGTTCTACAGTCAGGTGTATGTTTTGAGGGATGGCCCATCTCCAAATGTTCTGTGCAAGCTGGGACAGTTGCAGAGAGTGTTCCCCCCTGTTTCTGTATGTAATACATAACTGTCATATTGTCCGTCCGGATTAGAACAGCTTTGTTTTGTACTTGTACTTGAAAAGTCTTGAGTGCTAGGAAAATGGCTAGCAGCTCTAAATAATTGATGTGGAACAGTTTTTGTTGGCTGTTCCATTGTCCTTCAGTGGTATAGTGCAGGAGATGGGCTCCCCATCTTGTGAGGGATGCATCTGTTGTCAGCACTATTTGTGGAACAGGGTCTAGGAACGGCCGTCCATTTGTCAAGGTTTTGGTGTTCCACTATTGCAGAGAGCGATATGTACGGCTGTCCACCAACACCAGGTCTGTGAGCTGACCTTGAGCCTGATTCCACTGTTGTGTTAGACATTCTTGTATTGGGCGTATTTGCAGTCTTGCGTAAGGAACTATGAAGATGCAAGACCCAATCATGCCTATCAGTTTCAAGAACACTCTGGCTTGAAGAGAGTGCTGGCATTGAAAAAGGGAGACTAAGCTCTGAATGCTTTGAATCCTGGCTTGACTGGGATACGCTAGAGCTGCTGATGTGTCTATGGTAGCTCCTAGATATTGGTGAACGTGCGAAGGCTCTAGGTGTAGTTTATCGTAAACCCTAAGTCGTGTAATGTTAGTATTGTTTGTTTTGTGTGTTGTACACACTGGTTGAACGATCTTGCTTTTACGAGCCAGTCGTCGAGGTAAGGGACGACATGTATTTGTTGTTTATGTTTATGGGATTTTTATTGCGCACAACTACCCTGGGGTGTCTCGCCGCATATCGAACTTCCTGGGACAGAGAGCAGCCAAATGAATCATTGATTGAATAACCAGGTTTTCAGAAGTTTACGGAAGATGATGAGTGGGACTGGTTTTGACGGACAAAGGGAGAGAGTTCCACAGCCTGGGGGTTGCTACTAATGTCGTGTATTTCTATAGGTTCTGAATCGATCCCCCTATTCCTGACCCTATTCTGGTTAAACTAACTAGCTAGTTAACTAACAGTCAGCCCATGAGGCAAGAACAGCCCCCATGATGCAGATACCGTTATCTGACGCAGTCACACTACGGCGCAGGAACGTGTTATCTGATTAGGTCATAACGCTTGAGATCTAATTAGACAAGAGACATTCCTCCAGCCCCTGATAAGGCATACGACGTTCTCATAACAAATCAAACCTATGACAACCTGGATAATCCGTGCGGCCATTGTTTTGATTTCACAGAGAACTTTTGCAAAAGAATGTGCTAACGAGCAAGTCGTATGACATCTTTATTGACGTACCTATGTCCATCCTTACGTCAATCTCGGCACCTTTAAGGTATAAATATTGCCGACCTTGCCCTATGCAAACACACGCGTGGTGACAAGACGGAGCAGCCACACTTGCCGAAGCCGAGAGCAGAAGCAGACCCCGCTGGCAGCAGCCCCGCCTTCCTGACGCGCTGAGAGACGCGCTGCTACCTCAAGCCGAGAGACCCAGCACCGGCGCTTTCGGGCAGCCCTCGCAGGCGGCCTGGAATATCGAGAGCAGAGAAAGAGATACCATTCCTCATTCATCCTAAATTCCAGGTACAGAACTGAATAACCCCTCACAGAGAATTCTTTAGTTATTCACTTGGCAAAAACAAACTTAACTTAAACTGTAACTTTCTATTCCCGCCCACGCATTAGACTTAGGTCAGGTACACGGGGTAGGCGTATTTAGAAACACCAGTTGAGTACGTTTAGTCAAATGTATATGTGTATGTAAATATATCTTAATCATTTTAAAACATCATATGGCTCAGAAACCATATCAATGTTTTTACAGTATTATTTTATACTATTGCTTTTAATGTATGCACTTTACTTAACTATAAGTATTGCAATAATATCGATCCATTTCTCATGTATGAGAAAAGAGACTGATCAATAAATAACACCTTTTTATTGAACACGCCCGTCTCTTCCTTTTCTCTACATTCTGATGAGACTAAGAATGCACGTACTGACTGAGTAAAATAATTGCCTTGTGCTCACACGACTCTTGAGATTGACTCTTGATTAGGGGAGAGCAAAGTTGTCATGTTCTATGGTTGTCAGAAACTAAATCCCTTCTTGTCTAATCAGGGGAGGTAATTCTTTCCTGAACATTCGAGAAAGTTTCTAGCGAACTCTGAGCTTAGCTGGCAAACCCAAAAATTAAGTCTAGTATCGACAGTAGTAGACCTAGTTAACGTCTGGTCTAGGCCTTTACTGCTGTAGGTATTATTCCAATGCGCAGAGCCTATTGGGAAGATAGGAACTACACTACATGGCGCCCAACGCGTTTGGAAAGGGCGATAAAACTAACGTAAGACATTTAGAGTAACTCAGTCGTGCTTTCTCACTCAGACCCCTTTTCCCAAATACTCCAAAGACGTCTGGAGTGGGTGAAAGGTAATATCCTCCAAAACCTCGCAGGAGGGAACTCCTATGTATGGTTCTTGGTATAGTCAACGTTGAAGGATAAAAACAGTTCCAAAATATTGTGCATCTAATCTTTGTTCCATAAAGAAACCTGATCTGCAAAAATACATAATATCATCCTGTCTGTAAAATGGGAGACAGTGATGAAGAAAGAGAGGCAGTTAGATTAGCAACTGAACTCGCAGATGCTGATGCTACCATGCAAGCAGCAGACCCGAATATAACACTCATTCCGGTCATTAAAAGGAGATCTATAACCTTAAAACTTATAGAAAATGGACTGACACCTAGAGGTGGCACAGTCATATTCGTAATTGAGGCACACGAATATCGGCAGACAGAGGTATACTATACATGGATACATTTTCCAGCAGCAAATGCTGTAACAAAGTACTTCCACTATTACAAAGTAGAGGAACCTCCTGAAACATACACTCCTTTCGAGGAGGTGGAAGTACCACTCAAATTCCAAGAGCATTTGCTCTTATTTGATGGCGCCCTAAAACACAATAATCACATTACAAGGCTCGGTCCTTTAGGAAGACCAGGAGCAACGTGGCCGGTCTTAGCCGGATACACACCACATCCAGACATCGACGAGATGCCTGCCCCACAGCTGTTAATACAGCTAAAACAATTACTAAAAATTCACAGACAATTAGTTCAGTATGTAATGCGGACTTCAACAATTCAGCCAGCGATTAAACTTCCACAGCTGACCCCTCACCAGGGGAACACAAATAAAATTACACCACAGAACATCCAATCCTGCCTAGGTAAAGTTCCAGCTAAACGGGAACAAATACCATTCTGGTTGGCACAGAAAATCACCCAAATAGAGGCGGTGTTTCCTGACACCACCCCATTAGAAAAACACAGGATTCTGACTATATGTCTCCCAATGGGAATCGCACCACACATTGAGGACTGTGACACTTGGGGTACAGTCTTTGCTTCCATCTATACAAAAACGCACGGTGTCCCATCCATTTCGGTGATACCAGATGTGCTAAAACAAATTCAAGATGAATACGGTCCAGAACCTGCTTTAACTCTTGGTATGAAATTACTAAAAGACTTCAAGCAGGTCTCGGCTATATTATTAGCCAACATAAAAGGTGAAGCAGCAAACGTGGCGATCCGCCAGAGGTTAAAAGAGACAGATATAGCAGACCAACCAGCTGAAATTGCCAGAATCATAGAAAAATCCTATGAAGAACTAGGCAGAGATAGTCTAGGTGGAATACCAGTAAAACCGCAACTGACTACAAGTCCAGAAAAAATATTTTTTAATAATAATAATTCACCAAAAAAGAACTGGGATGGAAACAAACAATCCAATCCTAAAGAAAAGAAATTCCAGTCCCGAGGAAGGTCTCCTAGGCGAAGAGAGAAATCTCCGAACCAAAGACAGAGGTCACCGCAGAGTGACCCCTCTGGGAATAGATATAACCTTAGAAATAGGGATAATATTAAAAAACCTGATAGATATCAAGACATTGATACACGTCCCTCTCAATCTTTTCAGAATTCCTCGCAGAAATCGGAAAGAAGAGGACGATCAGAACAAAGAGAAGAGCACGCCAAGTCCAAAGACAAGGAACCTGCTCAACTAAAAAAGAAATTACAATTTCCAAAAAAGAAGGTAGCCAGTATCAAGGTAGTTAACAATGCCGAGAATACTGAGGACACAACTGAAAAACGGAGAGTGGGCTCAGACAATGCTAGACAGCGCAGCAGAGGTGAGCATAGCTCGCAAAGTCCTTATGAATCATCTGGAGACAGTGGACACGAATGAATACCTTCAAGTGGAAACTGCAGACACCAGAGTTAGCAAGCCCCACAAGATATACGAGATAACATTACGTATAGAGGGAGATAAGACTAGGAAAATAAGGGGACTATTTTGGGATAACCTATCCAAAGGCAATGACATCCTTCTAGCTGAAAAAGACTGGCCACCAGAGTTTGTCAGGGAGTGCCCTCATGGCGAAGTAGTAATTATGCCTGCCTTCTCGAATCAAATCCCGATTCATAAAAAATATACACTTGCTAGAAAGTGGGCAGTGGCCTTAGCACCTGCTTTATATAAAAATCATGTAGGATGGGATGAAGATTCTCCTCCTCACAAAATCCAGTTAAAATCACAACCAACTGCACAAAGGCAGTACCCAATCAAGCAAGAAGCTAAAAAACAGGTAAATGAAATACTAGATCAGCTAGAATACCAGGGGGTGATTGAAACTTGCACCTCACAAATGAACAATCCTTTGTTTCCGGTCGCCAAACCAGACAACTCATATCGTCTAGTTTTGGATTACCGACACCTTAACACATGTTGCAAAACTTTTGCAGTGCAAAACTCACACAGTGCTGCACTAATGAATAACATAGTGCGCAAAAAATACAAAACAACCTTGGACATCTCCAATGGATTCTTTTGTCAAAACATAGCACCAGAGAGCAGATATTTAACTGCATTCTCAGTAAATGGCACTCAAAAACAATTCTGTCGGTTAGCCCAGGGGTACAAGAACAGCCCGGGGGTATTCTCAGCGAGAGTAACAGAATTACTACAACTATATGATGATGAAGCATTATCTTATGTCGATGACATTTACTTAACAGATGATGACTTGGAGAATCACTTGAAAAGAGTGAACACCATAATTCTTGGGTTCGCTGCAGAGGGTTACAAATTCAACTTCAAAAAATCCAGAATTGCCCATCTGACAGTCCTATTCTTAGGATATGAGTTATCAAGTGAAGGTAAAAGCCTGGCAGACAATTTCCTAGAGAAATGTGCCGTAATCCAAGCTCCTAAAACACTAAAAAACCTACAGTCAATTCTAGGCTTCCTAAATTTCGGAAGAACATACATTGCAAATTACGCAGAAAGGGTCAAACCCCTTTACGATCTAATTAAACCAGACTTTAAAAGATCCAGTTGGACTCAAACACACACAGAAATTTTGAGATCCTTACAAACAGACATGCTAATTAAAACAAAATTAGAAACACGTGATAATACACGCAACCTTGTGATTCGAGTCATCCCAGGGAGATGCGGATTCACATACCTAACCTCTAATGAGGGAGATAAGGTACCAATTGCATTTAAATCACACATGTACACAGAAGCTGAACCGAAATTCAGTAATACAGAAAAAATCATTCGTGCAGTTCAAACCGCAATAGCTAGAGAAAAAGACATAGCTGACGGTAGACATATCACAGTCAGAACAGCTGAATCAGCCTTTGAGGCATTAACAACACCGTGTAATTTACCATTAACAACATTGGATCCAGAATGGTTACAATGGGTAAATTCAATCACAACGGACAAAGTATACTACTTCTTTGATCCAGAACTAGAAGAAATGGAAAATCTAGAATATAAAAAAACATATCCTCTGCCAATCGACATTCTGCCTCTACGACATTACGCCTGTGTAATCTATACAGACGGACATGCTCAACCCTCCGTTTGGGGAGAACAAGCATACAACCCCACATGTGAGATTACAAAAGAAGTGTGGCGCGGAGGTAAACTAAGACCTCTATTAACAAAATCACACTCAGTAGAAACTAATTCAGAAAAACAAACTGAAATAATAGCTTTGAAAATGGCGCTAGATAATGCGGATCGCAAATTCCCGACACTTATAGTGTCAGATTCATATTACTGCGTCAAATCATACAACAAGGATTTGCAGACATGGATTCAAAACGGTAACAAAGATGACACAGATGCACCAATAAAGCAGAAACTGCTCTGGGAACAAATAGCTCTTTTACAAAAAGAACTACCAAAGACTCACGTGACACACTCACTGAGTCACCAGCGTGATGGCGTTCACGTTGTAGGGAATTCATTGGCTGAAACAGCCGCAGCGGCAGCCACTCAATCGGCTCCCGTAGTTCGAAAAAAGCGTACATTAAAATACATTGACGGTGAAACATTGCTGGCGGTGAAAACGTCATCAAAAGGCGACTGCTCAGCACTACCGATCAACTATCCACTCAATTATACATACATAATCGATGCAAACTCCGTCCCTTTTGCTCGAATCCCTGGAGTGGGGGATAGAGTGATTCCAAACATGGACAGGAGAAACTTGTTAATCGCAGACGCACACATGGGCGAGGGTCTCAGACACCATAAATTAAAAGATTCTCTGGAAGAATTACAATCACGGTACTGGTGGCCAGGCATGAGCCTGCACTACACCATGTTTGTAAAAAACTGCCCAAACTGCAACAGAGATCGCAGTGGGGAGAGAAGCAGTTTAATACCTCGTCGTATCAAGGCAGATAATATTACCAGCAAAAAGAATGGCTTGCGATTAACATATACAGGCTAGTTTCCACTTATAATGTAGATCCTCACCACTCGGCTGACGTCCGGACTATTATACAAGATTTGCGAGTCTAAATGGCATATACGCTAAGAGCATGTTACGTTTGACCATTGTTTTCACTCAGGCACACCAGCCTGGGGGGAAACATGGCCAAATGAGCACAGCCCAGCGGGAATCTTCTCACTTCCTTCCTGAGGGTACGGGATGGTGTAAAGAAAAAACCAAGGCAGAAAGCAATCTATAATAGAAAGGATATTAGGTTCGGGAGCTGGGTGGGTCAAACATCTAATAAGTGTCCAACGTAGTCTAAATAACTTGCCAAGAAATTCTCTGAAGGGATTCAGTCCGTACGAATTATTATTCGGAACTAGGATGTTGATCTCTGACCTTGATAGTCAGACTTCAGTGGTAAAAGAAAAAACCTTTGATGTCAAAGACCGTTTGGCTATTTTGCAGGACTTAAACAAAACAAGAAAAGACCTGAGCAACATACAGTTGAAACAACAGCCAACAACCACTGAAGAATCACCACCTGTCCCAGCAAGACCTGTCTGGATTCCAAAAGTCGGGGATCTAGTCAGGGAGAAGATCGCGGTAAAGAAGGAATTTGGGCCTTCTTACAGAAAAGCAGTTCCTGTCTTGTCTGTCAACGGGACAAGATCAGTTGTACTACCGCCACTTGCTGGAAAAAAGGAGAACCGAGTTGTATCCATCGACCTGGTAAAACCACAACATGTGGCCGATAACAAACAGTAGGCCAAGTGGACTCCCAATAAGTAGCAGAACACCAAGGTTTGCTACCAGTACAGAGGTCCTAACAAAAAGGCTCATCACATTCGAAACGCCTGCAGAAGAACAAGAAGGACTATGCAACAATGCAATAGAACTCAGACCTCTGAAAACCCAAATAAAGACATTTAGCAGAGACACACCAATCTATACTGAAGTACCAAGTGAAAATGCAAGAAACAAAAATCCTGAACCAATTGGAACAATTGACAGAACTGCATCCGGTTACTTCATCAACTTCAATGATTCCTCTGACGGCTTCAGTGAATCAAAGACACAGCCATCATCAAAATCCTTTAACGACAAAGCGAAGGAACTTTTGAAACAACTGAAAGAAACATATCTGATTTCTCCATGGATTGAATTTTGGGTGGGTTTTGGTGCATTTATCCTCATACTTTGGCTCATCATGGTATTAACTTTGGGACGCTTCATTGAGGGAAAATATGCTAAAATGGACACAGCAAGTCAGAACATCAACTTGGTCCTCAAACCACACACATCTTCACACGTCGAGAAAAGAGAACTTTCTCCAGAACTTTCTTCAGCCAACTTCACAGCCAATCCGATACCTGGTGGGGTAGCCTGGGACAACACTGACTATGAAATTTATGGTCCGGTCGAGATCCTGAAATATCCACACCAAATCAAGATCTCCTTGAGTGATTTTGCAAAACCAAACTCATTTGCGGATGATTGGGACTTCGAAAGCATTAACAATATGATGTCTGATTTAGTAATGTCTGCTAAATTTACAAAACATGATTATTTGCAAGGTTCAACAAATTATGATAGTATGTATTGCTATAACCATTATGGAAACCATTTCTTGCATAAATCTGCACAACCTAGAAATGTTTTAAATTATAATCAATGGGAACATTGTGCTACACCTCCAAAAGGGAGCTCAAGAACCGTTTACGACAAATATTCATATTTTTCAGGTTTTAACACAAGTAATGCTGAAACATTTTATTTTAAATTGTCAAACAAGACAGGGATGAAAACCATGATAACCAACACAAAATTGATTTATTCAGACTCATTCTTTGAACAAATGAATACTTTTGGATTTGATTATTGGGACAAAAATGTTGATTTGAAAAGTGTTTGGGGTACAAAAGAATGGCAAGTACAGGGTATAGAAGCTTTGTTTAGAGCCTGCATGATCCCAGAACAAATGATATTTTTAAATGACACTGTTCAACAGACCACCTGTCTTGGCTTAGCCAAAATCAAAGATTTAAATAAACCGTCTATTCCAAATCCAACAATGTTTAGCAATAGCTCTGATACAGATGAAGAGATAGACGTAAACCATATATTAAACCAAAACAGAACACATCCTGATTGGAAACAGTGGTTGATCTGGCCAACAGATACTAATAACTGTCAAGACAGATTCCTGAATAAAACACAGGGTTTCAAAATGACCAGGCCAGACCCTAGATATCCCCAAAGACATCACCCAGGGATAATAACAACCTACAGTGTGGGCAAATTATGCCTTCAATGGCTTCAAACTTCCACATTGCCTGAAATTAAGCAACACCTAACTTTACTTACTGATGGTGCTGACTTGCGTGATTTCATTCTGGGACCACGCAAACAGCGTCAAAAGCGTTTCATAGCAGCCTCTGTATATGCAGCATACAATGAGGCCTGGAAGGTTACTCAAATTGAAACAGCAGAGAGAATACGGGAAATTGACCGTATCAATTTGGAAAAATCACTTTCTGTAGTGGACAATGGGTTAATGACTCTGTCCTCCAGAATTTTTTCATTGGACAGCATTGTGTCTTCAGCAATCGATATATTATCGCAAGACTTACTGTTATTACAACATGGACAGTCACAATTGCGTTCTATTGTACAGCTTGGCTGGACGTTACAAAATCTGCGTTCAGGCTATGTGCCTTGGCGTTTAATCAACACAACGTCACTATTCCAAATCTTTAACCTTACTGATAGACAAATCGGTATGGCGCAAAAGGGTGCTGATTATACAATCTTGAGCATTGAAAAACTAGAAAGATTACCAATGACAATGTCAGAACGACCTGTCAGTGAATGGATAATCCACGGAATCATAAATATTCCTATCTCAACCTTCAGGTTTCAATACTGCCAAAAATATATACAGGCTGGCATGTACGAGAAATTGGGTAAAGGGTACCTTAAAACAACTTGGAACCTGCCCTATTCACATGCATGTGTCAGTAATAAAGGACAGAAAGTGTTTCTTAGTGGCAACAATTGTGCTATGTCACTAAGCGGCACGCTTCTGTGTAACGGTATTAGTTTGCACGGAGCCTGTGAAGGGAATTCATACAACCTTTCATGTCACCAGCAAGGCGCACCTGCAACTGAAATAGAACCATTCTTTCAAAGACTCTATAATGGGAGTTACATTCTTATTGTAGACCGCAGATGTTGTAGTCTTATGCCCGGGACTCCTTATCTAGTCACTACGACGGCCAAGGTCAAGTGCTGTGGACGTTCTTTGTTCCCCAGCTCCTTTCCAGACAGGGAGGCAAGGGCATGGCCCAGTTTGAAAATTACTTCTATTCGAATAGATACTTTAAGCAGAATGAAAACAGTGCTTCTTCAGACGCCTACAAGGCTCACGTCATCAAAAGAAACGTATGATCTACAAGTCGCAAGGACGACTGCAGAGATACATACATTATTATCAACTAATTCCCCCGTACATTTCGCGGAAATCCTGAGCGAAATCTTAAATATTTCTGATACCAATGGGATCTCAGGGGTATTTAAGACAGTATTTTCGATAGCATTAACACCATTCAAAGCCATACTGGGTATTTTTCCAGATTTCGTCCATTCGATTTTTGGCGGACTTCCCTTGATCCTGGGACTAATTGCAGGAATCCTATTCCTAGTCCTTATTTTTCGTTATGGCAACCCATGTCACAGATCAAACTCTCGCGACAATGGAAGATACGATCCTAGCCATTGGATACCGGGACCGGATATCAAAAATCCTGGGACTCTCCCGGCTTAGAGACCTAAACATGACTTGGTTTCTATCATTTCGACCAATGTGGCAAAGGTGTGTTTTACCTGTACTAAGGTGTCTGCTATGCGGAGAAGAATGCGTGTTAGACACCTGTCTGACGCTACAATCGGATGCGCCGGTGGATGCAGATACACTGTTGGTTCCTACCAAGGTTCACGCTTTGTGCTGCCCTCAAAGGCTGCCAATCCTGATGACGGCATTCCTGGAATCTTCACCACTACGATTGAAGAGTAGTGAAGTTCAAGATGAAAGCAGCATCGAACAGGTACGACCTTCTGTCCGCAATGCAAATCAGAATGTCAATGGAGACAATCATGCGCACGAATGCATGGTTACCCCTATTCCCGACTTAGAGGAACTTTCCCATGAAGCTGTTGACAGTTTTTTCGAAAGCCTGAATGATATGATGTTCTCTCCAGAACAGAAATAGAGACTTTTGAGTAAACTCGCACACGGCGTTCCCTGAATTCGGCCTTCAACTTTAAAAATAAAGTCACATGAACAATTTCACTCCAGTTCACGGACAGCAATTTTTCAGCAAAGCCCCTAAAATATTTTCCTTATATTTTTTCCGGGACACTGATCTTCTGCTTAAAGTAAGAAACTATTCCTAGAGAACTAAAATTTCTATTTTTAGATACTTTATAGACTTTATAGACTTAGCTGCCCGCTGGTATGTTCACAAATATATTTTATTATGTGATGAAATGGTCTCGACCTTCCTTTCTGTATAGCCATATTAAGAGCCATTTCATGTGTATTTCTCATATACCAATAAGCAATAATGCATAAAAGATGCGTGTTTACTTTTGCATTTAATTCATAGCTTAAGTGCATACAATATATATGACTGCAATTTTTCAGTATATTTGAAAATTTCAAAATGCATTTATGTATTTTGGGGTGGTAAGGTATACACTATACTCTATAGTATGTTGTACTATGTTATACTATGCATAGATTAGTAGATATGACCATAGTTAGCGTGGAGTGGGTGTCGTGTATTTCTATAGGTTCTGAATCGATCCCCCTATTCCTGACCCTATTCTGGTTAAACTAACTAGCTAGTTAACTAACAGTCAGCCCATGAGGCAAGAACAGCCCCCATGATGCAGATACCGTTATCTGACGCAGTCACACTACGGCGCAGGAACGTGTTATCTGATTAGGTCATAACGCTTGAGATCTAATTAGACAAGCGACATTCCTCCAGCCCCTGATAAGGCATACGACGTTCTCATAACAAATCAAACCTATGACAACCTGGATAATCCGTGCGGCCATTGTTTTGATTTCACAGAGAACTTTTGCAAAAGAATGTGCTAACGAGCAAGTCGTATGACATCTTTATTGACGTACCTATGTCCATCCTTACGTCAATCTCGGCACCTTTAAGGTATAAATATTGCCGACCTTGCCCTATGCAAACACACGCGTGGTGACAAGACGGAGCAGCCACACTTGCCGAAGCCGAGAGCAGAAGCAGACCCCGCTGGCAGCAGCCCCGCCTTCCTGATGCGCTGAGAGACGCGCTGCTATCTCAAGCCGAGAGACCCAGCACCGGCGCTTTCGGGCAGCCCTCGCAGGCGGCCTGGAATATCGAGAGCAGAGAAAGAGATACCATTCCTCATTCATCCTAAATTCCAGGTACAGAACTGAATAACCCCTCACAGAGAATTCTTTAGTTATTCACTTGGCAAAAACAAACTTAACTTAAACTGTAACTTTCTATTCCCGCCCACGCATTAGACTTAGGTCAGGTACACGGGGTAGGCGTATTTAGAAACACCGGTTGAGTACGTTTAGTCAAATGTATATGTGTATGTAAATATATCTTAATCATTTTAAAACATCATATGGCTCAGAAACCATATCAATGTTTTTACAGTATTATTTTATACTATTGCTTTTAATGTATGCACTTTACTTAACTATAAGTATTGCAATAATATCGATCCATTTCTCATGTATGAGAAAAGAGACTGATCAATAAATAACACCTTTTTATTGAACACGCCCGTCTCTTCCTTTTCTCTACATTCTGATGAGACTAAGAATGCACGTACTGACTGAGTAAAATAATTGCCTTGTGCTCACACGACTCTTGAGATTGACTCTTGATTAGGGGAGAGCAAAGTTGTCATGTTCTATGGTTGTCAGAAACTAAATCCCTTCTTGTCTAATCAGGGGAGGTAATTCTTTCCTGAACATTCGAGAAAGTTTCTAGCGAACTCTGAGCTTAGCTGGCAAACCCAAAAATTAAGTCTAGTATCGACAGTAGTAGACCTAGTTAACGTCTGGTCTAGGCCTTTACTGCTGTAGGTATTATTCCAATGCGCAGAGCCTATTGGGAAGATAGGAACTACACTACGTCTATCTCCCCAGGTAGTTGTTCTGGTACGTGGGACAGGGAGGAGGTAGGTGCAGGATGAGCGAAGTGATCTTTTAGGGGCATAGATCCGAAAAGCATCCTTAAGGAACCTGGGTCCTGAGTCATGGATGGCCTTGTAGGCGATACAGAGTGCTTTAAACTTAATCTGACTCTTGACTCTTAGCCAATGCAGGTGACGTATGGCCGAGGAGGTGGGGCGGTGACTGGGGATGCCGAGCATGATTCTAGCTGCCGCATTTTGAACTGATTGCAGTTTGGTTAAAACCTGTTCTTGCGTGCTGAGGAAGAGAGCGTTGCCATAGTCCATCTTAGAAAAAACGAGGGTGGTGATCAGTGTTTTTCCTGCAGCTGGAGGGAGATATGGCAACAGCTTCTTAATCTTCCTCAGCATATAGAAGGAGGATGCGACCACTGCATTCACATGGTGCTTGAATAACAGCTTGTCATCGAACATGACAAGTTGTCTTCTGAGATGTGCTGCTACTACTGCTAAGCACGTTGTAAACACTCGTGGTGCTGTTGTGACCCCGAATGGAAGGACTTTGAACTGATAGTGTTGTCCTTGTATGACAAATCTTAGATACTTCCTGTGCGCAGGATGTATAGGAACATGAAAATAGGCGTCCTTTAGGTCAAGTGTTGTAAGAAAGTCTCCCTGTTCTAGTAACAGGAGTACTTGTTGTAAAGTGATCATGTGAAAATGATCCGACTGTATGTAGTGATTTAGGGGCCTGAGGTCGAGAATCGGTCTTAATGTCCCGTCCTTCTTGGGTATTAGGAAATACAGGGAGTAGACTCCTGTTCCTTGTTCCTGTAAGGGGACCACTTGAATAGCATCTTTTTGTAGAAGTGCTAGAACTTCCTGTTGAAGCAGGGTTATGTGTTCTGTGGACATTGGACGCTGCCTGGGTGGTATGTTTGGGGGGGTTGCTGTGAGTTCTAGGCAGTAACCATGTTGGATAATTTGTCTTACCCACCTGTCTGTTGTGATGGAATTCCAGACAGGTAGGAACTGTGATAGTCTGCCCCCCACAGGAGTGGAATGCTGTAGGGGAGGCTGAGGGAAGTCACTGTTTGGGAGTGGAAGAGGAGCGGTTGTTATTATTACCTCTACCTCTTCCCTTATTGTTGTTGCCTCTGTACCCTCCTCTAAAGTAGCCTTTATTAGAGGGGGTTTGTGTATGTGTTTTAAAAGATGATGTTTGGTCTGCACCGGCCTGCTTGGAGCCTTAGAGGAGCGACGAAAAGAACTTCTAGTCTGGGTGGATTGTAATGCACCCATAGACTTAGCAGTGTCTGTGTCCTTTTTCATCTTCTCTAGAGTGTTATCTACTTCTGGCCCGAACAATTAGTTCTGATTGAAGGGCTGGTTCAGGATGGTAGTTGGTACTTCTGGTTTGAAACCTGAAATGCGTAACCATGCATGACGTCTAAGGATAACACTGGTGTTAACTGCCCTGGATGCTGTGTCAGCTACATCTAGTGCGCATTTAATTAAGGCATTAGATATTAATTTGCCTTCTTGTAAAAGCTCTGCTGCCTGATCTTTGTAGTGATCTGGTAGGTGCTCCATTAATTTTTTTAGTTGGTCGTAGTGAGCCCTGTTGTAGCGTGAGAGTAAGGCTTGTGTGTTTGCTATGCGCCATATGTTTGATGCTTGTGCAGCAATCCGTTTCCCTGACGCATCAATAATCTTTGATTCTTTGTCAGGTGGGGGTGTGTCTCCAGAAGTCTGGAAGTTGGCTCTTTTACGTGCATTTGACACTATCAAAGAGTCTAATGGCAGGTGTCCCTTAATGTATACTGGATCAGCTGGTGCTGGTCTATACTTTTGCTCTATTCTGGGATTTAGTACCCTACACCTTACTGGATCTTTAAAAATCTCTGGAGCATGTTTAATGACCCCTTTGATCATAGGTAGTATTTGAGTAGGCGTTTGTGACTGTTCAAAAGTGTCTAATAAGAAATCCTCCTCAATGGCATCAGAGTGCATTGGAACTCCGTGGTAGAGTGCCGCTCTGTTTAATATATGATTGAACCCAATACTATCCTCTGGAGGGGAAGGTTTGGTTGGGTAGTACTGAGGATCAGGGATGTCTGGTGCATTATTTGGTGGAAAAGTATAGGCATCATCCTCTTTGGGGTATTCTGGATTAACATATTCGTCCTCATCTAAAGGATATGTATGTGGCTCTGGTATACCATCCCCCCCACCTAAGTCATACTCTTCGTCAGTGTGGTGTGATGATGCAGGAGAAGTTATAGGCTCAATATACGGAGTGATAGGAGAGGAAGAAGGTGAAGGAGAGGGAGGGTGCATTGGAGAAGTTGCACAATCCTTTTTGGCAGGAAACACAGTTGGAAGTGGTGTGTCTGTTGGTCTTTTCTTATGAGGAATTGCTTCCACATGTCCAGTTTTTGGATTAATATAGACCTTTTTCTGTTTTGGATCTGGTCTAAAGAGATCTTCCTCTTCTATAATCTTCCTCGGCGTCGATTTCTTCGGTGCCGATGGTGGTTGTTTAGTGTCTTTTGCCTTATGAGGAGAGTTTGAGTCCTGTGGCAATTTCTTCGGTGCCGAAGGTGTTTTAGGCTTGTCTGTATCAGGCCTTGGAGTCTTTGGTACCGGTATTGAAGATTTTGGCGCGGAGACAGGTTTTGTTGGGCCTGCAGCGCCGGAATCTAGCTTCCCTTGTTTGTTTTTGGAACCGGATGGTTTCGGAGTCAAAGCTTTCGGGTCCGACACGGTTCTTGGTTTCGGCACCGATGCCTGTTTAGGTTTGGGTGGCGAAGTGTCTTTGGGCGCTGAAGGGTGTGTTAGCTTCGGTGTCGAAGAGTCCTTTGGTGTCGAAGAGTCCTTCGGTGCCAATGGAGGAGGTGGAATTGGCACATGTGTTTTTTTCGGTGCCGAGGCACCGGAAGGCGTAGTCTTTTTCCTCGGAGCCAGGCCGGAAGGCGGGGCGTCGGAGGGTAAATTTCGGTCTCGACTGGGCCCCATGGGCGGAGTGCTGACCGATGCCTTTGGTTTGGGCAATGTCTGTTGTGCAGGGGCAGAGATACTCACGGGTTTGTCGAGATGGAATCGAATCGTCAGAGTCCTCTGCTCCCGATATGATCTGGAGATCAGGCGAGTCTTCCTCGGCGACGAGTGGAGCCTCGTCTTCGGAGATATCTTCGAGTGGGTTCTCGTCCTCGGAGACGTCTTCTTCGACGATCTCCTCCTCAAAGATGGCCTCCGGTGCTGGCGCTGATCTCCTCATCTCGTGTCGACGGCCCTCCGATCCCGAATGGTCTTTTTCGATCGGAAGGCGGCATAGGTTGTGCAGGTCGACTCGTCGTGTTCCGGCGATAGACAGAGGTTGCAAACCTCGTGATGGTCGCTATGAGGGAATTTTGCTCGACATACCGGGCATCTCTTGAATGGAGTGCTGTCCATGAGGCGTAGGCCGTACGGCGCCGATAGGCCCAACGACCCGCGTCAACGCACCGGGATGTAGCTGGTGATGTCGAAAAGTGTCTTCGATGTTGAAAGTTGTTTGTCTAAAGTTTCACGCTTCGAAAATGGCGAAAAGAGTCTTTTCTAGCCGGAGCGGAAAACTTTCATCCGAACCCAGTGGCGGAAAAAAAAATCTGAAGATTGAGTCGATGACCATGCGCAGTATTGTCCAAGGGAGGAGTCACCTATCTCGTGACGACAAAGACTTCTTCCAAGAAGACAACAACCTGCAATCATCCGAGCCCAACACCAGGTGGCGATCTATTGCTAAGTGTACAATCTGCAGCTCATATGCCTCGAACACCATTTTTTAAGAGCAGGCAGTGGCACCACAGAACACTTCCTACTCTTAAAAAATAAAATGAAGAATAACCTTTTCAATTTTCTTTCAATCAAGTAGTACTTCTATAGCTCTGCTTATTACCCTAAAGGGTTTCCAGGCACTGTGCTGCAGGTATCAGTCAAAGAGGAAGATTTTGAGCCCCTTCCTGAAGAGCGTCAGCGAGAATGCGGTGCGGAGGTAAAGGGGGAGGGCTTTCCAGGCTTTGCCGGCTAGGTGGGAGACGGACTGTTCTCTGGAGCGTGCTATCTGTGCGAGGGAGAGGTGGGTGAATCAAGAGATTCCTGGTCGGTCAGTGAAGTGCAGCTGGTGGTTCATGTATGCAGGTCCTTGGTCATATAGTGCTTTGTAGGCGTGGGTCATAGGCTTTAGCTAGCATCTCTCTTCTGGACAGGGAGCAAGAGAAGGCACTTCAGGTGCTGGGTGATGTGGGTCCTCTTGAGCAGGTTGAGGATCAGTTTGGCAGCTGCATTCTGCAACATCTGGAGTTCTCAGCACAGAGAGTGTTCTGTAGTCTAGTTGGCTGGTGATGAGGGCCTGTGCCACAGTTTTCCTATTGCTGATGGGGAGCCATCTGGAGACTTTGCAGAGCATGTGGAGAGTGTGAAAGCGAGCTACGGACACAGCGAGACCTGACATTTCATAGAGAGTTTGCTGTCCAGGGTGATGCCAAGATTGCGGGAATGTGTTGGCATGGAAGTAAGTCATAGCTCTGCCAGCCACCAGGAGTAGTTCAAGAGAGTGGTGTGACTACCGAAGATCAGAACTTCAGTTTGGTACGTGTTGAGCTTCAAGCACTTGTTCATCATCCAGGCAGTGCCATTCATCATATAGTTGTGGAAGTTGCTCTTCGGCAAGGTGGGGTCCTCCGAGAGAGAGAGAGGACAAGCCGGGTATCGTCAGCCTAGGACATGATGTTGATGGTATATTATCTGGCGAGGTCTGCAAGTGGTGTCTTGTAGAAGTTGAAGAGGGTTGGACTGAGGGATGATCCTTGGGGGACACCGCAGATGGTGTGCTTGGGTTGCAAGGTGAAAGGGGGTGCAGGGCACTTTCTAGATGCGTCCCATAAGAAGGATGCCATCTATCGGAGCGTATAATCTGTGATTCCCATATGGCATAGTTGATTGATGAGTGTGTGGTGGGAGACTGTGTCGCAGGCGATAGAGAGGTCCAGGAGGATAAGGGCGGCAGATTCTCCTCTGGCGAGTATGGTGCGGATGTCATCTGTTACAGAGATCGTGGCTGTCTCGGAGTTGGAGGTTGTTGGCCATTTCCTGGACTTTGGCAGGGAACGGGAGTAGGGAGATGGGACAATAGTTCCTGAGCATGCTGGGACCTGCCGAAGGTTTCTTGAGGAAGGGTCTGATCTCTGCAGGTTTACATGCATCGGGGAAGGTGGCTGTGGTTATGGAGTCGTTGAGAATGGTGTTGAGCTGGTGGCTGATCTCATCTCTTTTGAGGTTGAAGAGTTGGTGGTGGCATGGGTCATTGGGTGCTCCCGAGTGGATTGATTTCATACGAGTGGTTGTGTTTGATGTGCAGAGTAAGCGGGTAGTCGGTGGAAGTGGTGGTGGTAATAGTTGTTGGGTTGCTGAAGAGGTCGGAGGGTTGGGGATCGAAATCTTTGTAGATGGTTGCTATCTTGTTGTGGAAGTGGTCAGCGAGGGCATCACAGAGTTCTTGTGAGGAGGGGATTGAGTTCTCGGTGGCTGACGGGCAGTTGAACTCAAACGATTGTGAAGAGTTCCTTTGTTTGTTGCCGCTAGTTTCGATCCAGTGGATCAGGCCTCCTTTTTTGCCGCTTTGAGCTGGCAGTGGTAGTTGTTGAGAGCTGATTTGTAGGTGGCTTTGTCGATGTGATTCCTGCTGGTGTGCCATCTTCTTTCCAGTTGTTTGTACCAGAGCTTCGACGTGCTGACTTCCCGGATGTACCAGCGGACTTGTTTTACCTTTGGTACAGGGACACTTAACAGAGGCCTTGTTTTGTATAGCTCCCCATTACCCCTCCCCCATCTGTCTCTTCATAGCAGTTGAAAGCAGAGGCAGATGATTTTGAGGGCTATGCATAACCTAGAATTATAGATGGATAAAAAGTGAATTACTGGGATGTTTTTCACTTCGGGGTTCGTGGTCTATTTGATGTCACTCAGATCCCTTCAGTCAAAACATCCCTAGTTCACCAATACCCATCTATAATTCTATAAACTCAACGTAAACGCAGTGTCACACACGAGGCACTGTAATGTCCCACAATAAACACATGAGTCTTCCACGCAGAAGGACAATGAAAACTTAGGACACTGAAACAAACATCTGCATGGTGAAACCGAGTATAGCGACTTGTGTTTTTCAGGGTAAATCAGTCGTTTTATTCACTGCAGCCAATCCGGATGGTGCGACGCATATGGCATTGTGCAGCACAGGTAAAGTCACAGCAATCCTAACCAACCCAAAGAACTAAATAATGGATGGAAAAGTTTTAGAAAAGTAGGTGAACTTTTCTAAATGACTGCAGGATGTGCACAGCACACGCATTGTCAAAAAGCACTACTATATTTGTATGTCTCTTTGACGTAACACAACTGTAGAATTACAGTTAGGAATGAACTTCCTATCCCTCAGATTCTAAAATCCAAATTTTTCATGCAGCTCTGGCATTTTTTAACTTACATGTGTAATTATTTTTAAGTTGGCGAGTAGTTCACAGTTTAAAACGTTTCAAGGCAGCATTTGCCAATTTCTTAGAGCACGCTTCTCGTGTTTTCTCCAAGCATTCAAGTAGACTTAAAGAGACCTTCTCAGCTTCCAGTCCTTCTCCTCTGCCGTCTGACACCTCTCACTACTTCCCTATCCACCCGGGTATCATCTCAAGATCAAGGCATCAAGCCACCTGAACTTTTGGCCGTGCTGCAATTCCATTATAATGGCAGGCCTGCCATATCATGTGGTGCCATTGTGTTTCAAATATCCGCATTTCACGTGGTGTAAGCCGATATCTCCCCGTGAGCTGGTTGGTTTCCAGTTTGTAAGTTCGAGGCTCTGCACATTTGAAGTGTATTATGGCTTTGGCATCCTCCAGTGGATACAAGAGGCAGGTTTCGGAAGACTATTTTTTTCATTTTTTTTTAAAGGGGACAGGAAAGGCATCAAGGACCATGGCAGTTTCTAAGCACCAGCCCCTTCCTATTGCTCGGATTCATCCAATGCTGCTTCATGGCTCTTTAGGCAGTGACAAGTTAAATATGCCCCACCACTGTTTAAGTCGTTCTCCTTTCACACAGTGATGACGTTTTCTAGGTTGGCAGCTCTATGATGGTAAAACACATGTTAAATTAACTTGTCAACTAAAATTGGCATCTCATTTAGAAAATATCTGATTTAGCAGTGGCAAAGTTACTTAACAGGTTCACAATAAAAGACAAATAGCCATCTACATTGGTCATCATGGTGATCTACAAAGCAAAAACAAATTCACAATCAGCAGCCCACAGCACAATATACAGTACAATGTTGTGTTTTGTATCGCACACTGATCTGTTTTTTGAAACTTCACGGCTGATGTATTCATGTACTTATCAGACTGCTTTAGGCCACACTTTGCACCTGCGGATGCACTATCATGGCCACAACTGTCATCCATGCACAGTCCCTTTACCTAGCAGGAACTGGGAATGCGCCTCATTACTGGGAAAAAATGCTATGAGGCAAAGTGGCTAAGCTTGCCCTTTCGGTCTGCAGAATTAGTTGTATGAACCAAACACATATTACATTAACAGTCCACTGCAGTAAGATTGTGTGAGTAAAAATATATTTTAGAATTTTAATGTAGAATGCAAATTAAATTCTCAAAGCAGCACCCTCTCCTTGACCAATATGAAATGAATCTTTCAAAATAGCACATAAGTGCAAGCAACCTTTTTCAAACATTTTTGTTCCAATTCATCCAAAAAAAAGAACAAAGTAGTGATTCAAAAAGAAGTCTTTTTTTACCATGTAATCTGGGATTGCATGTACATAAAGAAATACTGGGGATTAGTTATATGCTGCATGGGAGAGACACTGGGGACTTGACTAGAGCCAGAACTCAAATGGGGTCTCCTAAATATATGGGGAGCCACAGACTTGAATAATAAAGAAAAGTCCTGGGTTACTTTGGAAATTACAATTGCCAAACGGAGCATTGCAAAACAATTGACGGGGGGTGAGGGGGGGCCAAATGCATGCAAGGAATATATGGTCTGGTGTATGATATCAGAAAAGAAAATATATGAAAGCAGGGGCTGCCCGAGAAGGTGGGCACATATATGGGGTAAATGGAACTCTATTAGGGGAAACATATGGGCGTCACCAATATTTAACTCTCAACCCCCTGATAGGAATTAAACGGTCAATGATCAACAGAGGTGGGTTTAAAATGATGATACGGATTGTTGTACTGTAAAACTCATCTTTGGATGCTGTCCCTTCATAGCGAACGTACTGTAATGCTATTGATATACCCTGATTTGTTCATCAATAAAAATATATCTTTTTTTTAAATTAATCTTTCAATATTTGTGATCTCGACAGGCCTATTTCAAGCCCTCCCTGGTATAACAGATGCCATCCTGGCATAATGTTTGGCATCTCCTGCATACTGGTTGCTATCCCTGAAATATTGCTACTCATCCCTGGGATATTTCTGGAAATCCTAAGAATATTATATATACATTGGGGACCAAATTATTGTATTGGTTGGCCATGAAAAGGAAGTATTTAGTGAGACAATGTTCTTTGTCAGGCAATGAGAAGCATTTCTTCTGGAAAACGTTACTTACCCAGTTAGCATCTGTACATAGCGTGTAGTGCTGTAGATTCTTATGCTTTGCATACTCTTACCATCTAGTGTTGAGTTTGGATATTTGTATGAGAAACTGGTCCTTTGTTGCAGTAGTCCTCACACTTTATGCCTGGTATTTGATGCGACTTTGACTGGGGTGCACCTGGTTCCTGCTAACCAGGTCCCCAGTGCTCTTTCCCCAAAACAAGATAACTGGTCAATTGATCTCCAATTGACCAATACCTGTGGTACCAAGGACATAGGTACTAAAGAGGGTCCCTGAGAGCTGCAGCATATATTGTGCAACTCTAAGGGGCCCTGCATCTAACCCATGCAGACTGTCACTGCAGGCTGCATGACAAGGTGCTCTAAAAAGTGATATAACGACACGGCACACACCCTGTATGCTATTCCGCCTAGCACTCCATGCAATATTTGTAAGTCACCCCTACAGCAGGGCTTACAGCCTTAAGGCAGGGTGCATTATATCACACGTAAAGACATATCTGAATGAGCAGATATGCCTCTGTGCTGGCCAGTTAAATTACTGACAGGACAAGTGAATAGGGAAGACATCTTAAAGGTATGTACTGGACACTGGTTAAAACGAGTTTCCTGCTACATTACGGCTTTACTGAAGCCTATCGAGTTTGGTATCAAGCACCGCATATTAATAAACCTACGCTGATTCCACTGATGGATTTATTAATACATACATCCAGAGGGTAGCTTAAGAGATATTATCTGAACCAAACCAGTCCTCTAGCGTGCTGGCTGACTGGTACAGTTCAGACTGCTGGCACAGATGAGTTTCTGAACCCCGTAGGAGGTGAGAGCCCCACTCTCGGAGCACAGAAACAATGCCTGCTCTGGCAGGAGGTGTTAACACCTCCTCCAAGCAAGAGGACTGGCGATCTGAATATCAAGTCAGGAGGTTTCGAAGGCCTCTGCAGCCTTTGATATGTGACCCAAGGCTACCCCAGACAGGGAAAATGCCACCCACTGCCTGGTCCCATTGGGCAACAGGACAGGCAACAAAATTAGCTATGCAGGAGGCATGTTGCACTGCCAGGCTGGGCACACCTCTAGGGTAAACAGCCTGAAGTTAAACACGAAGTTAGGAATTCCACCATCTTGTGTGTGGTGGAATGAGGAATTCTGGGACAGGGCGATGCCCACTCCCCAAAGGAAATGGTCATCTAGGGGGCCCAGGGATAAGGACCCTGCTGGCCACTACCCCTCACTCCCCTTAATTCCCCCGAGTTGAGTATTTAGGGGACTCCCTGGAACCAGAACCGCAAATTTCGATGGCCACAAATAAGGAGTGGACCAAGAAGACTGCTGACAGAGGAGCACAACTAACTTGGTTTCAACCATGCCAGCCTGCCAGCTGCACCCCCACACTTGGGGAGCAACCAACCCATCCTTCCACTGTGCAGACTCCTAGAAAGTCAGAGGGCTGCCAGTGATATGCCAATTGGCAAAGAAAATTCCTTAGAGAAGAGGAATTACTCCCCTGCAGCCACATGCAGCAAAGAAGCAAGGTGCGGTTTACAATCCTGCCACCTACCTGGACTACCAATGCTGAAGCCACCCAAGAAGAGATCACTGGGCTCCTACAGGTCAGATCCATCCTCCGTCCAAGTGTGGGGAAGCCAGTACTGACTGGAGCAGCGCAGTACCAACACCTGGGGTTCTGGACCCCTTGCTGCAACCACGGCTTGTTGTGTCCAGTCCAAACACTAATGCGGAGGAAAAGCAACCTGCACGTTGAGGGACTTCAGGGACAGTGAGGCCCACATCAGGAGTGGTCCAGCTGACCTGTTTGCCCCCTTCTGCAAAACCAAAGACAGAGTGAGTCCCCGATCACCGCCACTCGACACCTCAAAGTGCCTCTGCACCCGCGCCCCAAAGTCCAAGTTGGAGGAAGGTAACTGTGCCCGGAGTCTCCGGAGACCCACAAGAGCCAAGGCCATCCTTGGGTCTGGTCAGACTGGGCACCTGTAGCCTCTTTCTGCAGGCCTCCTCCAAACATGAGTGACCCCATCACCGAACCTGATGCTTAAAGGCACCACTGCACCTGAAGTGGACCAACAGTGTCCCTTTGTGCCCAAGCATCTCAAGGGTCGAGCCCCCCTTTGCTAGGCTGAGGGCGTGTGTTCCCCGGACTGGTCTCCCAGTCCCAGCTTGCAGTCTCTTTCTAACTGGACAGTTCCATGTATGATGTGAATGGGTCACCAATTACCGTAACACACCCTTATACCCAGATGCTCCAGACCCTCCAGAGGTGAACTGTTGTTGTGGCCTTGGAACTTGCTCTATTATCAGCTTACATCCAGAAGGGTACGTTGGTAACAAGTGCCTGACTGCAATACATGTTTTCCCCCATAGGATAACTACCACACCAGAAATTGCACTAAGTCAACTTTTGAAACATGTAAAAATTCAGAAATCGAAGGGTACTTAACCGAATTCAATGATCTGGGTATCTAAATTCACATAAAAGTATGTTATATTTTATAAATTTGTGTTGGATTACTTTGAGTGCGTCTCCCACTTACTGCCTTTGTGTGTGTGCAATAAATGCTTAGCACTACCCTCTGATATGCCTAACTGCTCCCCCACACTACCACAAGAGAGAGAATTTGTGGTGTCAATTGTGCCTCTGTAAACCAGTTGGGGTTTGCCTGGACTCTTTACACAGTGGACCTCTCTTTGGTCCATTATATAAAGAGCCAGCTTCTACAGTTTTTCTTTGAAGGAGTCTTATGAGTCACAAGACGTACTGCAACTCATGTGAATCTGCATCACTGCATGCTACAAACATGTGCTTACATGGTAAGTAGAATTTTCCATTCGTAGCATGTGTGGTTGTAGATACACATCCTCTGCATAGACTATAAAACTATGCCCTCCATAAGCAAGAGGAAGATGCAGATGCAGATGTCTGAAATGAAGTCCTTAAAACTGTCTGGCCAACCACAGACTCCTGATGGACTAAGATACACATATAAAAGTGCTTAGTAAAAGTATGAAGTGTTGACCAGGTGGCGACTTTACAGATGTTAGCTAGCGAAAAGTTTCCCACGAAAGCCATGGATGCACCTTTCTTACTGATGCAGTTTGCCCTGGGATATGGGGGGGGGGGGGCACAGATCAGATTTGCTTAGCTTTATAGTAGCGAGCTTACATGTACTTGTCTATCCGTCTTGCTATACCGGTCTTCTAGATTAGGTGACCTTTGTGAGGCTTTCCAAAGAATACAAAGAGCTGGAAACTCTATAGTCTGATTAAGCTGAAAAGGTGATACTTCCTTGAGAACTTTATGATTGGTTCTGAGAACACTCCCATCTTTGTGAATTTGAATTGAAGGTTCTTGTACGGAGAGTGCTAGCAGCTCACTAATTTGTCTATGGGAATTAATGGCCACCAAGAAAGGAACTCCAGGGGTCATGAGTGTAAAGGCTCAAAGATGGAGTTAATGAGCCCCCTGAGGGCTACATTAAGGTTTAATAGAGGGCAGGAGGTATTATGGAAGGTATGACCCTCTTGCGACCTTCATGAAATCCTTAACTACTGGGATCCAAAATAGGGATGAAGGATTGCCATTTTGCAAGTAGGCTGAAATAGCTTCTGCATTTTCTGCAGAATGGTCATGCATTCCGCTGAGAAGTTTACATACTAAGATTCTAAGACAGCAGGTGCCTAATCCCAAAGCTGAGTTGTCTGGGGGATCAATGTCTCATTAGGCTTTAACTGTGTGTGAAGGTCTAGTCTGTGTGAGACTGGAGTATCATGACTGCAAGGCCCAAGTGGGAGCTACCAGGATGAGCATCAGGAATGTTTGACTTATTTTTCTCATGATGTATGGAAGGAGTGTGAAAAGAGGAAAAGCAAAGTCCAAGATCCCGACGAATTCATCCATAGTGCATTGCCAATGGACTGTGGGAACCTGGAGGTGAGGTCTGGGCATTCTGGTTTATGAGAGTGGGGAACAGATCTATTTGCAGTGTGCCAAAATGTTGGAAGCACCTTTGTAGTACTTGCTGGTGGAGTTCCCACTCCTTTACCTGTTGATTTGTCCTACTGAGAAGGTCTGCAAAGGACATGTCCAAACCTGGAAGATATTCTACTAGAAGGTGTATGTTGTGGTGAATCACACAATATCAGATTTCCTGTGCTAGTGCGGAGAGCTGGTGAGAGCACGTACCACCATCGTTCTGCATGGCAGTCATGTTGTCTCTCATTCCCTGAATGACCTGGAAGAAGGCTTTGAGAGCTTGGCACGTGGCTAGTAGTTCACTGAATTGATGAGAGGGCCTGTTGAGTTGCCTACACCCAGTGTGCAGTAATGGTGTTGAGATGTCCACCCAAGCCTATGAGACCGACGCTTGTGGCAATGGTCAGCAGCAGATTGGGTCTAAGCAAGACCTGTCATGCAGAAAGTTGTCATTTCTGGAACAGCGGCGACCAGGGAGTTCTGGCCTTTACCAAAACTAGACCTTCTCAGTGACAGTCTGCCTGTGACTATTGCCCCAAGAGGCGCTCCAGAAGCACTTCTGTAGAAGGCGCATGTAGAACCTGGCATAGGGCACAATGTTGATGAATGAGGCGGTTATCCCGAAGAGGAGCATCACGGTTCCAACAGAGGTCAGGGCTGGGTTGAAAAAAAAGACAGCTGAAATGGCAGAACTCTGTTGGCTATGGTCGGCTTTTACAGTCACTGTGTTCAACACCAATCTCAAGAAGGGTTCGAATTGCTGAGGTTGGAGCTGGGACTTTGTGGGGTTTATGGTAAATCCCACAGTGTGGAGCATGGAAATTGCTACTCCAGTTTGGGCTAGGCATGGCTTTCAGCTACCACTCTTGATCAGCTAATCACCGAGGTGAGGGAAGACATAAGTGTCACCTCTTTGCAGATGTGGGGCCACCACTGTTAGGCACTTCCTGAACACCCTTGCAGCCATGGTGAAAGAAGGTACTCTGAATTAGTAGCGATGGCCACTTACCACAAAGAGAAGGTAATGGTGGCGGGCAGAGTGGTTGGTGTGTGAAAGTGGGCGTCTTTGATGTGGAGTTCCATCATGTAATCGTTTCAGAGCAGATGGGTGATGTCTTGAAGGATTGCACATGGAAATGCTCCGACAGGATGCAACTGTTTAGGGGCCTGAGGTGCAGGATTGGCCTAAAGGATGCATCCTTTTTGGAAGTAAGGATGGTACAGAGGCACGCTATTGACCCTTTCTGAAGGAACATGTGTACCCCTTTTTCAAGAAGGCAGCTATGGCCTGTCTTGAGGACGTGTCTGAGGGATGGGACGCTGGTACGGCTTGTGAGAGGTTTTAAGCAGTAGCCACGGCAAACTATCAATAAACCCTTCTAGTCTGATGTGATTTCCTCCCAGCAAGAGTGGAAATCTCGTATTGCCCCACCCTCATGACAGCTGATATGTAATCAGTGGGAAGGTGGAGCAAGTCACTGTTTAGAAGTTGAAGCCCCTTGGCCGAGCCGGTAGCCCTGTATGTACCCCTGGTGTATCCTCTGCTGGCCTACAATGAAAGGTTGGCTGCTGTCTCTAGTAGGACTGTGGCTGGTCCGCTCACCCCCCTGGGCAATTGCTTACAGAAGCAGACCGAGATTGCAGGGCACCCACAGACTTTGCCATCACAAGTTCTTTTTAGTTTTCTCAAGCATCTTGTCAACATGGTGGCAAAAAAGATACTCTTCATCAGATGAGTCTTGAGGAGATGCTGCTGGACCTCACAGTATCTGAACCCGGAGATGCAAAGCCAAGCATGCCGTGCAAGGAGGATGTTGATGCTGATCCCTCTGACGGCTGTGTCCACAGCGTTGGGGGTACAATGAATGTTTGCGTTCAGCATGGTTTTGCCCCTGAACAGTATCTCATACGCCCCTTCCTGCCCTTCTCTGGGAGATGGTTGACAGGTTTCTGCATCTCCTCCCACTGGAACAGTCATATCTGGAAACAAGCCCAACAGAGTTGGCTATGCACCAATGCATGGCCGTCCCCACAGCTAACCTTTTGCCCAATGCATCAATTTCTTTTTACTCTCTTTAGGGGGTGGCAAGACATTGCATATGGCTTAGGCAGAGGGTCTGGGTATAGTGGACTGCCAAGGTGTCAGGAGGACCTTGTTTTTCGATGTACATAGGGTCACCAGTGAGAATTTGTATTTGTTCTCATCCCCAGGTGTTACTACCCTTGCTGTAACTGGCTGCTTAAAGTCCTCCGGGGAAGATTGAAGCCTAAACTTGAGCATGGGCAATAATTCACTGAATGGTCAGACTTAAAAAGTGACTCTACAAGAAAGTCTTCTTCGTTCTGAAAGATGTGCAAGTCAACGTTATGCCATGCTGCTGTATTACCTCACTGTAGGCGGTGGGATCATCCGGAGAGTAGGACTGTCTTGCCAGGGGTCATCAGAGGGTGGTCATATGGGTCAATAGGGCTACAAACGTACAGGGGGACCCCTCAGGTGGAGGCAGGGGACTGGTGGGCATGAGCATGATGGTGGAGAAGATGGAGCTGATGCAGAGGTGAGTTATGAGGAGGTGTAACAAAGAGTTTGTGCCCCTATCCCTGTCATTAGTGCGGGTTAAGGAGGAGACTTGAAGAGGGATCTTCCCATTGGCAGAATGAACATAGAGACTCTTCTGCCTGGTGATCACCTCTTCCTGGATCTAGCTGTTGACAAAGCTTTTGGCATTTATGGGATCTTTGGTGCTGACGGGATCTTCGACACCAGCTTCGGTGTGAACGGGCTTGCTTGATGCACTTATAGACTGCAGGGATTGACGGCGGTATGGGTCGACACCCTTCGGCGAAGCTTTAGTCAACTCTTAGGGCCTTTGTGACCGTGAAGCCTCTTGATACCCACCGCTCCGGTGGGTATCAAGAGGCTTCACGGTCACAAAGGCCCTGGAGGCAACAGTGTCTTATATCTGTGCTCAGGGATCAATGCCCAACACCCACTGGAGCAGTACTCTATGCCGTCAAGTGGGCTTTTATTAGACCCTGGCTTGGTGGCATAGTTTTCAGAGGCAGGTGTGGTGTTTACGACCCCGAGCAGCCCCAGGGGTCTTCAGCATAAGCTTGACATCTTCATCTTTCTTGTGCTCCGACACACTATACATTACAGTCTCAAGGCTAAGTGTAGCCTGGGCTGCCAGGATTCTGAATGGCCCTGCATCCTTGTGTCCTTTTTTTGCCAAAGGAATCTTCTTCACTGAAAATATCACCCGTTTCGGAGGATGCCCGTTGGTGCATTTTGTGATGTGCCCACCACCTTTCCCTTCAATCCCATAAAGGACTTCGAGCGGAAAGCAAGGTAGGACTCGCAGAAGGCATTATCAAGGTTGGGGGAAGGACACGTAGCAAAAGATATCTCTCTTCTCTTGAAGAAAAATGACTGGAAGAGGGTGATGGAACAAACCCTCTTCTAACGTTGCCCCCAGTACCAGAGGTCTGGTTGCCGAGGCTTCAGTGTTGGAATTCAAACAAATGGGCTCAAGAAACGTGTGAGAAACACAACAAATTGGGAGCCCACTCTGTGTAAGTCGGAAACCGATGGCAGAAAAAAACAATCTAACAAGGGGTTCGGTGCCCATGCGCATAGTTCACTAAGTTCCAATGCTATTATAATGATTTGAAACTCAAAAAGGTCCGCATAAAATGCAGTTTAATTTTTTCATTAAAAAAAACCAGTACATTTAAATTGATATATATTAAATTCTAACATACAGGAGGAAACCAATGGACATACAATTATACTCTACTTAAGTTAAAATATGCCCCAGGGACAGAAAAAAAGTTCAAATTCTCAAACCAATCAATGAAACATCATAACGCAGTACTAAACAAACTTAATAAATACAAACAACAAGTAGTGCATAATGTTTTACAGTGCAACACTACTAAAGTACTTCCATGTATGCGTTACATCCTTCATTCCAAACAAAATTAATCCAATAATTCTATTTTATACTATGCAAAATGTTATCCTCAAAAACCGTACGCCACAAAATCATAACCAAATACAATGATTATAAAATTGCTAAAATTCATATAATTCTAAAAATTGTCTAAAAAGGTTTTAAATATTTGCGCAAACTATTGCTGACGGTGGTACAAAAAGACAATTTCGGTGGTAGGCTACCGTAATTTAGGAGCCATTGTAGTACATCTTGGAACTCAAAAAACTTCTATGAAGAAAAACAACTTGCAAGCATCAGGGCCCAACACTAGATGGCAGTAGTATGCAGAGCATCTGTATTTACTGCCACATGTGCCAGGAACATAGAATTACTTACTTAAATGAGGATGCAGGGCATGTGTATCATCAGAATTTAAAAATGTCTTTACTGGCAAAATGTGTTCAGTCTCAGGGACTGATAGTCTTACATTAGGGGCAGAATAAGCGAATTTCCAAAACTCCTTCAAAGCTACCCTATGAGTGATAATTCAAACGGAGTTGGGAACACTTGTGGATAGGTTTTCCTTCGCGCCTGTATGTTACTACTGTCACTTTCAGACTTGTGTAGCCAAATTGATACCAAAAAGGATAGGTTTTAAAATCATTTAGAATCCCTCCAGCTGTCTGAGTCCTGAGCCTGTAAGTCTGATGTCAACTAAGGCATGAGCACATTGTCTGGACTTTTATTGTCTCAACCAAGGGTGAATCCTCTGGTTTATAAGTCTGTAGGATCTGTCTAACTCAAGACACTACTCTCTTACCAGTGGCTGAAGATCCCCTGGGCTGTACACCATTCCTTCGCCGATCATGACACTTCAAAGAAAGATTCTTGGGCATTCTGTAGGACTGAGATGTCAAGATGCAGAAATGAAAGGCCAGGTCTTGCTTAGCACACCAAGAAACCCTGGAATATTTCATGGAGTTTCAGAACAGCAAGGATGGGGTTAGGCCATGTGACATGATACCATGTAAATAAGCCCTCTTACCTCTCTTAAGCTCTGCTTGCACAGGGGGCAGCAGGGTCTGTGATCCAGGCATCGCTCCAAGCACTCTTTGCAGAAACTGTGGCCACACGGTGTCGTGACTGGTTCAAAAAACATCCTGGCAAAAAAGTAAAAATGAATAAATGAAGGTGTAACCAGGGAACTAACATTTCATTGAGAGGCATTTGTACTAGCTCTGTGTGCGCCCAGGGCCCTTCTGAAGGGAAGGAGAAAAGGAGGCACTGGAGAACTTCGATAGTGGAGAGGAGACCACAGCCCATTCACCCAGGGTAGCATTCAAAGAAAGAAATGTAGAAAGGGACAAGACGTGGGACACCCGGCACCTAACGGAGAGACCAGCAATTCCTCCTGTTAAAGACTACGCTGAAAGCCTTCCAACCCATCAGAGCAAACGCAATGGGGTCACAATCCAGGAGCCCCGATAAACCTCTTCTCACGGAGCCTCTAAAGTCTCAAGCACAAACCGTACCCATACAAGAACCAGTACCCACCTAACGGGTCTCCTCCAGGCCCCACACATCTAACAAAATCACAAGTACAAAGCCCATGTACCCCACAGCCTTTTCCCTTTTAGTGTTTCAGCCACAGAAAACAAGGTCTTCATCCCACTCCTGATACCATCAATTCGGATAGGAGGCTGGACCTAGAACTATCTGTGAAGGGCTTCATAGCTTACTCACGCCACGGTGCCGTGACCCCAACCCAGCCTAGCAAGTGAAGCGCTGCGGCCACGGAGCCACAGACGGCATTTAGTTCCAGAGTCTGCCAGAGCATTGAATCACCCCTGCCAGGACAGCTTCACACCATGGCCACAGCTCCACCACTATGATCGGGAATCATCCACTGGTTTGCCAAGCCCTCAACCAGCAAATGCTGGAAACCAGCAAACCACGTTCCCCCAAAGCTGAGGGACCGCTCCCAGAAAGCCAACTCGACATTCAAAGGCATTGGGACCCAAGGCAGTTGGCCCTGAGGAGGACCTAGTCACAGAATAAAGTGTAGACTTTATTTATCAAATGATATTGACCAGTAGTTCTTAGAGACAGGGAGAGAGGAGTTGGCCTAACGGCTAGGACGGTCAACCTCGAATCTGGGGAACTGGGTTCGAGTCTCGGCAATGAGGCTGAACATCCTTCGATTCTGGGCAAATCACTTAATCTCCCCGTGCCTAACAAGAATGAATGTGTCCTCATGTAATGCAACTGGTGCTATGTAAAGAGCTTCAATACCCGATTCGGGTCAAGTTTGCGCTAAATAAAACTCTGTAAAAAAAAAACTGTGGTCCGGAGACCCCCGAGGGCCTTCTCCCTAGGATACACGGCTGCTTAAAAAATTAAGTAGTATGAACAGATTAATAAAGTGTATATAAATAAGGAAGCAAAATGTCAAATTAAACCTTTTAAAACGCTCTTCAACTGAGAAGGAATTTGAAATTGGAGGCAAAAATTAAGTTTATATCCTTCTCAAGATTGATTTGTGGAAGCAGCGCACATACATCAAATGGCATGTAGTATGGACGATGAGCGGCCTTAATTACATTAGAAAAGCTCCAACATTCCCAATAAAATTTAGTTTTTTAAATATATTTGTGAATTAAATAAAGTATTTCATAATTTGTGGATTTGTTTGATGATTGCCTGTTCCTTTATTTTTTTGGTATTGTTTTGCGGTTCAAGTCATCAAAAAAGCTTAGCCTGGGTTCCTGCCTTCCATTAAAGACTTACCGGGTGTCCCCGGGTTCCAGTAATAATTAAGTGGAGGTCGACAGAAGTCAAAAGGCTAGGAACTGCTGGTATAGACAGAAGGATCAGGGGCGGCTGAACTATCTAAACAGTTACATATTCCTTGTGCTTTCATTTCCTGCTGTGAACACGCCACAACTCCTTCATTCCAGTACATACCGGTCAGACTGGTTACATGAACATCTTTGAGTTTGTTAGTTATCCGTGTCAGAGACTGCTTCGAATAGTAGGATGCAATGAAAGTAAATCCCAGTCACTTGCCCCTTAACTCATACGTCACCCAGGCATTTTAGCAGGGAGGGCATGTTCAGCCCCATCTATGGGACAGGCACGTGCAGAAAGCTATTAGAGCCATACAAGTCCTCACAATCAGACATGCGCGTGGCTATGATTTTGTCCGGGTGAAGGCTCTCTTCCCACAGCTCCCCTGTTGAGAAGGATTGTTAGAAGGTATCCTGTAACCATTTCTATAGACTGAGTCTGAGGTTGGGCAGGGAGTGTGGTGTAGTCACCTGCACGCAGGGTTTTGGTGTGTATGGTTTCCTCGCCCAGAGAACTAGAAACAAGTGTTGCACACTCCGTGTCTCTACAAGGTGGTCATTACTACCACCAGATGTCTGGAAATAAATAAAGCCAGTTTGATGGCAGATTGCAGTTCCCTCAATCGTTAATGTGCTAAGCACTTTTAAAGTGCTGATACATGAAGTGCTTTGAGAGTCAGGAGAAATGATAGACTAGGTCTGGGAAGATGATTACATCACTAAGGACTTTCTTATTCATGTACTATTATATTTTCCAATGTTACCACTCTAAATGTTTTCCTCTTCTTCGCCTTGTTTAGCGGTCATATATTTGAAATAAGCCTAATTGTGCTGTTCGAATTTAGCATCAGGAGGGCACATCATAGGGTTGTTCTCCATCTTGTGCTAAGGTATGGGTTATACAGCCCCCTCTTCCAGACTATAACCTCTTCTTGCAGTACAGATATGAATTCAAGGTTTATCATTCTGCACTTGGGAGGGTTGCTTTTCACAGCTTGGATTGGTTACAACTGCTAGTTACGTTGTCCAGCAATCCAACTCTTTATAGCAATAGCATACCACGGGTAATGAAAAAAGCACAATCCTTCACTGGCTGGGAGGTCATGGTTGGAAGGCGTGGGTTCACGAGTTCGGTCAGACGTTTGTGACACTCTACCCATCACAACATGCCCCTCTTTTACATGTGCCTGGAGTCCCACATAAAAGTCCACTCTGCGGAGGTCAAATTGCCCGCGTCTACGGACTTTGGGATATCCCCTGTACTGCTCTTTTCGAGCAGCCTGCCTTCTCTCTGTACAGGATTACTGAGAGCCTTGACAAATATTGGGAGCTGCTCCACCCCACACTTTGTGTGGATTTTTTCAACAGACTTGTGTTTATGGTGGCCAAACAAGGCGCTCCAGGGAAAGCCATGTTCTGCATAGGAATTGAACTTAGGTCTGAACCTAAACACTTGTAACAGGGAATTGTGGGGAGGGAAATAGTCTGTAGAGTTCTCATAGTGAAGTCACAGACAATCAATGCACTATTAATACAGGCTATATTTATGGTTCTCAACAGAATGCTGCTCATCAATAAGGTACGAGGCAAAGGAAAATCAAGATCCAGAACAACATTAATTTTGGGCCATCCACTGAAACCCAGGTCATCCCCTTGCAAAGTCGGCAACTTCGCCTCTAGACTTCATCTTAGGACACCTTTCGGTTTCGGACGACGTTGCCGCTACTTCTTTATTTTTGGGAGACAACTGCATTTTTCTAATCTGACCTGTTATGTCTGTAAAGGACTACAGAATCATTGCATCGAGCACGCCGAGCGAGGTAGAGGCAGATCTTTATTTTCCACCACAAGTACTCTATTTTCTTATCAGATGATGCCAAGGTGATATGCTGAATCTGTAGGAAGCTCCTCTAGGCAAGGAAAAATTGAATCGGTACACATATGAAAAGGGTCAGCAGCTGTGACTGTCGTGGTAAATCAGAATTTAACTCGGACTTTGCTGTCGCTGGCTTTTCTGTAGCAAGCGTGAGAAACAGATCCTGGGTGGTCTCCATGAAGTATGCGAGGGTTGGTCATAGGGGTGAGTGCAGATTTGGCAGGCTCAATGTGGTTATTCGCTTTATGTTCGGCGTTCAGTGATAACTGGTGTAAGTTAAAGTGCTGCCTTTTATGTGAGAACAGAAGTAAACTACACAGGAGAGATGGAAGATCCTGTTGATTCGGATGGTGAGCCTTACTTGTATTAATATTTGCAATGTCTTTGCCTATGCACAGCCCTGGCCTTGAAGGTTAAAGTATACCATATAAGTTAATGCTCGTTTTCATGATTGTTTTTTTTCCTGTTTCTTTTCCCTCTTGGTTTGGTTTCTCTCCGCACCTTGGCAGTGTTCTAGAGAAAAGGTTTATCCTTAAATTTCAAACCGAGTACATTGACTTTCAAAAAGACTGTTTCATTTATATTTTAATATTACTCTGGGTTCTCCTACAGCGCGTTCGCCCCCTAAGGTGCTCTCTAAGTGTGTAGTGTAGTCGAGCAGCCTTAGGCTTATCAGAGAGGAGTGTTCGACATCTGCAAAAACACAGTCAATAAACAGTACACATAACTCAATAAGAAGACCCACAGCAATTTTTAAATCTAGCTAATCATTATATACAACTAGCTTCATATCCGCACATGATCAGACAGTTTGGTGAAGGTGAAGAACCAAAACTACAACGGTTACTTGTTCCTAGGATCTTGGCTTTCCCACTACATTTTAATGAGTGAACCTAAAGACTGGGTTCAGTCTTCAAAGACATAATGTCTAATGAGCATGTGTTGGGTTCCAATCCAGTTTTATCACACACTTATAAAAACTCTAAGCCAAATTCTAAATTATTCCAATCTTGTAAAGATAACCAAAGACAGAAAATGAATGTCCAAGATTACACAACTTAGTTCCATTTGGGATCAGGATTAAAAACCATTCCCCCTGGTTCCACAGTTTCCTAAATGCCCACTAGAGTACTGATGTGGGGGTCGTTCTGATAGCGAGATGCAAAGAAGCCTGTCCACAGGGGTATTACACTGTTGGGGGCCAAGCCCAGATTTTAATGCAGCGTTTATTATCAGCATATTTTGTTAAAGTGGTAAAGGTGTGGTTAGATGTAATTTTTTTCTTTTTAAATAAAACTTTCTAGACCCTTCTCACTTCTATCCCTTCACTATCCTTTTCAATTCAAATAACAGACTAAAATGTCCATTGCTCAAATAAATTTCATATTTCCCCTGACGAATTTATAACTAATTATTTTTTGGTTCCGGAATAGCTTGCTCCTCACCTAAAACCTCTTCAGTGGTAGCAAGTGCAACATAAATGCAAACCTTTTGCCTCTTCTTTCCCTCCACTATCCTTCTCAATCCAAATAACAGACTAACATATCTACCGCTCAATTTAATGTCATATTTCACTGTACTTATTCTCCTCTCATCCTTTATAGGTTCTGGAGTAGCGTGCTACTTGCCGAAATAGCACTTTGACGCCTCGTCCAGGGTAGTAAGCGATTTATAAATGCAATTAAGTAAATACCCCGCATATTTACCTGTGCAGAAATTTAGCAGTGTAAACACACAAGGAGACGAAAACAAAGAAAATACACCAGATATAGAATTGGACTGTAAATGCAACACAGAGAAAACCTGCATGTCGCATAGGCACTGGTGACAGTAACTATTCATGCGGCAGCAGCTTTCTTAAGAAGGGTGTAACATGCTGAAATACCACCTTTGAAGGGAGAGGTTGAGGGGTTAAGGTTCTACATACAAGGAGAATCCAAACTGTCCATGTCAGGGCCATCTTAACAGTTATCACATTTAGCTCTACTGTTTTGTGTTTACATCCTGAAGTCTGTGCAACATCTTCCAGTGCAAACAAGTCTATACCAATAAGGATGAGGCTGCAGGCTCTTCTCAGAGTGTCAATATTTGTATGACTGGCACAGGCTGTTACCATGTAAAAGCTGCCTTTGAAGCAGAGCACAGTTTCAATAAAGGTGTCTTAGATGTTTACCGAACTTTCAGCACGAATGGTGGTTGCCCTTTGGCAAGTATAGCTTTCTGCATTGAGCCAGGACACCACCTTTGGTGGTCGGTTGGGATCTACCATTTATCCAGACGCTTTATGCGCGAACAAGAGGTTTTCAGCATCAAAGGCATTACAGGTTTTGGTCCTAAGAAGCGGCTCCATATGGATGGCGCTGTCTGGAATTTTGAGCTCTAGGGTTAACTCTGCATCATGGAGGGCTTCATAAAATCAATGCGCAATGCGATTTGAGGTGCAGGTGAATGCTGTTCTCCAACCACGAAGTGGCAGTCTTATTTAATGTCTCTTTTCAAAGAGTCAAGTTTGATATAAAAGTTGCATTAACCACTTGCTTCGACATCTGCATCATCCTAGTCACTGGACGCAATTAGCAAACCCCTTCCGAAAGCATTATCCCAGACATACCCTTTGAATGGAGGCTGGGGGCTTTAAGAATGAACTCTTGGCAAGACTTTTTATGCTGAGTTTACAGACTTCCTAGCGGTCAGCCTCCAAAAACATGTATTCTCCAAGTCAATCCAAAACATTGGTAAGATTCCAATTACAAACAAAGTTTCACAGAACCAGTCAGTAATGGAAAAAGGCAACAGCACATCTTGACACAACTATGTGGTGAGCTTCCACCAGGGTTGCTTGCATCTTCATCATCTTCATCCCCAGTGCTGCCATTGTGACATTAAGAAGAAACAGGTCTCTGGAAGAAACCTTTGGGATATGCTATGAAAATAACATACTTCAGACTGAACAGCAATTCAGAAAAGGAAAGCTGAAAGGAGGCTGAACTGAGCGGCTATGTTTAAATTCAGATAGCCCTTCCTGTCAAGTCTAAGCGTTCAGTAGTCTTCTTCCGCTCTTTCCTGGTCGGGATACGCTCTCCGCCCTGCACCTCCCATGACGCTAACTGATTACGCGCAATACACCGGACGAACGAGCACAACATGCGAGCACAAGCGGCGAAGCTAAAGACGCGGGAGAGCTGAGCTGAGCCGCGAGCTGCGAAGGCACAACAAGTATAACCTTGCTCCTAAAGGGAGAAGTGCGGACTACGGATCGGAGACCTGGAAGTTTAGGAGAAACTGTTGTATGTTGCTTTAAGAATTGCTATGTAACTAGGAATGTTCTATTCCAGAATTGTTATGATGTGAAAGAGAATGTACAGTTACTTGTATGCTTGTATTTGAAGTTACCGGTGCAGAGTAGCCGGAAGGATATATACGAGCTCCAGACAATAAACCTGTACAAATACTACATGTCTCTGTAATTTGTACATAAGAAATTGGCGACGAGGATGGGATAGAGCTGAACTTACGTGGAATTCGACTGCCTGTCAAGTATTTTTAACAATTACTTAATTTGAATTAATTCGGAATACTCTTAAGGACGAGATTCTTGGATATTCGTCCACAGCTGGGCCCAACAACGGAGGATGGAGCAATGGTGATAAATTGGTAGGAGAGCAGCTTACTTGCTCGCCAACAGGCTCTAGCGGGGCCCAAGCCTGCATTCTCCCAAGTAGAAGCCTGCATTCTCCCAAGTAGACACCCTGGGAGCCCCAGAAAGTACTGGTGCTGCAGGTCTACACCAGTGACTCTGTAGTAGTGGTAGTACGGCAGAGAAGTGGAAGTACTACAGTGGTGCTGGTTTCAGCGGGGAGAGCGTACGGCCATGGAACAGAGGTAAGTGAAATAGGCAAAGCTCTTATGAAAGAGGAAATAAATTAGTCCCAGACAACAAACAAGTAGTTGTTGCTGTTGGAGCTGGCGATAAAGAATATTGAGGGTGAACAAGGAAAATAGACGAAAAAGGACACCTGGTTTTGCCCTTGCTCTGTAACTGAAGAAAGGATCTCAAGGGCAGTGGGGGCCGTGGCAGAAGTAGAAAAAGAAAAACAATGGCCCTAAGGAAAGCTAAAACCCGGAAAACCCCTAAAAAAACACAAAAAAAAATCAGAAAATTAAGGCCTTGGGCCGGTGATTATGGCAGAAACACAGAAAGAATTGGGAGAGGCAAATGGAGGTGTGGCAGCACCGATGGGAAGAAAACAACCCGCACAGAGAAACTCCCAATTACTGAACTCGACCCCACAGACAGTAAAGGCAAGGGGTGTAAAAGGAGGAACCTAGTTTGACCAAGAAATGGAGGTAGAGGAGGAAGAGGAAGTTTTCTCTAGTATAAGACCGAGTAAAGGGGACAATAATCACACAAAATATCGTACCAAGGAGAAGGAAAGACTGGAAAGCTCTGACGTTATTGGAACTGATTTAATGGGCCCATCATTGTATACTTTGGAGGTCACTGGAACATCCAGCGCCCCTATGATTGAGGTTATGCTGATCCTTCTAAAAACTTTGAAAGGTTTATTACAGGTTACAGTTCTGAATAATAAAATCCTAAAAACACAGTATACAGTTTAAAAATATGATTGGAGAACTGACACAATTTAAAAGACTAATGCCCACTTTAGTTGGGCCAGTAGGCGACCCTCAGGAAAAGAATTTTGGGAGGGAGGAAGAAGTGGTAAGGGATATCCAACCACAGAAGGATGAACCAAGTGTATATGTATCAAGACGCCCGATGATTATAAAAAAGACGTTGGGAAAGGAGGTATTACAAGCAATACAGCCCGTGGCCAAGAAAGGGGAGAAACTACCCAAGCAAGGGCAAAACCCCAAGGCAACAGGGTAGTGGGAAGGGAGGAACGATAAAATCTACATCTACAGGTAAAAAAGTGCCCACAGAACTTAATAAGATAAGTATTACAGAAAAAGGAATACATGCTTGTAGCCTTGAACAACAAAGAAGGCGGTTAAAAGCCAAAGGAATCCCAAAGAGTACTAAAGCTATATCAAGGGAACCCCTGGGTGATGAAAAATTGGGTGAAGAGGCAAGAGGGTTGGGTATGCCTATAGGTATAGGACCCAGTAAACCCAACATTAATAGGGACCCTAGGAAGAGAGGCAAGGAAGAGGAAATTAGTAGAAAAAGGGAGAAGATAAAAGACGGGAGCCCACAGGGATCTCAGCTAGAAGGATATCAGGACCGGTGTCTCTTCTTGGAGCCAATAGAGCAGGGAAAAGGTGGGAAAAAAGCTAGGAAACGGAACTCCCTAAATTGTTCCCAATTCCTCTTTTCATTCTCAAAATGTCCAAGCCTACGTTATGTTAGCTCAGAGGACCTCAAAGAAGTAGGGTATATGGCAAACAATACAGGGGGTGAAGTATTTAACATCCTCCTTTACTCAGCATTAGTAAAAGCAGCACTTGAAAAAGCAAAATTGGAACTGCTAAAGGAAGGTATTGGTTTAATAAAAGGGGTGGATATGCGGTCTGATAAGCAGGGGGAAGTCATTTCTTAGAAATCATGCTGGGTTGGGAATACGACAAATAAGAATGAGTAATTCCTGTTGAAATAAAAAGAAAAAGACAGGAAATTACTATATCCCCTAAGGAATTAAGGGATGAGGATACAGAAGTTTTAGCCGGGAATAGACCATGGTTTGATGAGGAATGCCGTTAAGCAAAAGCTTGAATCAGGCAAAAGGAAAGAAGACTTAGAGGAAGGTTCAATGAAGAACTGTTATATAACCTTCGGAATCTAAGGATAAAATATAAATCAATCATTAGTAATAAGAAAAGATCTTATAAAGACAAAAGACAGATGCTGGACAAGGTTGCTAGAGGTAATTGAAGATAAAAACGTGAAAGTCTTATGGCGCTTGGTACAAGAAAGCTCCGGTAAAGTGTTAGGGTCCCTGCAGTGCTCTGTTCGAGGAAAAATGGGTGGATTATCTGGAGGGAATCTATGGAAAGGGGCCAATAAAAGATAAAGTAAGTACAATAGCATGGCTAGGTGTGAGGGAAGAGGTAAAAGAACACTTTACCCCCAGCCACATTAGGAAGATAAGATCTAGCCTAAACCTATCCCATGCAGCTGGCCCAGATAATTTTCCAGCAGTAATTATAAAAACTAAGCCTGAATGGTGGTCAGAGTTTCTTGTGAATATGTTCCAGGGGATTCTTTATACAGGGATTGTGCCAGAAAATTGGACAGGAGCAATTGTAAGGCCAATTCACAAAAAGGTGATGTAAATGCCCCAAAAAACTACAGATTAATAAACCTACTAGACATCGGTGAAAAAGTATTTGCCAAAGTAATCTTGGGATTACTTAAGGACTGGGCAGAAGAAAAACAGATTGTGCCCCCAGAACAGGGAGGGTTTAAAAAAGGGAAACGCAATGGTGGACCACTGTTTTGCTCTCTGGGCAATTGCGCGGAAGTCGATCGAGCAGAGGGGTAGTCTGTTTTGCTGCTTCGTGGACTTCCGAGCAGCATTTGACCTGGTGGACAGAGAGCAGCTGTGGTCAACCTTGATAGAGTACAACATCCCAGGGGATTTATTGTGCTTGATTCGAGCCCTGCATAAGGAAAATTGGGCCCAGATAATTTTGGATGTAGAGGGGAGTTTATCCCGGAAAATCCTAATTGGCAATGGGTTGAGGCAGGGGTGCATACTGGCCCCCCCGGCTTTTTTCCCTGTTTATTGCAGACTTGCCCCTAAAACTAGGAAACACAAGAGGGGCAAGCCCAAAGCAGGTGGTAAACATATCTCATGTCTACTTTACGCGGATGACCTGGTGATTAAGGACCAGACCGAGATTGGTTGACAAAGAAAATTAAACATGTTTAAAGAATACTGCCAGACCAAAAAACTTGCTGTTAACATGGAGAAGACTAAGATCTTATGTTTCGGTAGAAGGAAAACAGGGTTTTCTTGGTATCTGGGCACCGAGAAGCTGGAAAAGGTAACAGAATATAGCTACCTGGGGATGTGGCTCGAGAGAAGCCTGCAATGGCATATCCTTCTCGATGCACTAAAATGGAGGACATCGGCTTCAGTGAAGGGAATAAAAAGATTTAATAATGTTTATGGTGACATGTCCGATAGACTGGTTTTAAAAGCTTATTCAGCAATGGTTCCCCCACAATTTTTGTATGGCGTAGATACTTTGAGTGGTAAAAATAGGTGGGACTTGGAGGAGGGAAACAGTCTGAAAAATCTATTTTCCCTTCCTAAATCATCAAGGGTACAGGCAGCAAGACTAGAATTGGGAATCACCTCATGGGGTAGAACAGCTTGTATGGCACTACTACGATTTTGGCCGCGTTTGGGATCGGGTGAGGAACATAAAATCTCACAATGGTGCAGGAACAAAATTGTAAATATTGAGCTAATTTGGGCAAAAGAGACCAGTGCCACCGTCAACAAAGCATGTTGTATGTTAAAGCTTAAGCTGTGCCCCCAGTCCCTTCAACTCAAGATTGATAAGAGGGAACTTAGGATCCTGGGAAAAGAAATCTCTCGAGTACAGGACCAAGATTACGTCTTGAGGAAAACTCAGTTCTCCATTTGGCCACAGCGTGGCAAAAAGAACTACACTTCCCCTATATTGACAGGCTGCCAAGCTGCCCTTTAAGGCTAGAAGAGTTAAGGCTAAGAATTGGGGTAAACCCATGCTACGCGTACAAAGGGGTAAAAAGTTCCATGATAAATAATAAAGGAAAATGCACCTGCATTTTAGGAACAACATGTGATGTGATATACATATTTTATTGGACTGCCAGAAGTTTTTAGAAATCTGAAGAGTTTTTATGCCCGATTTTTTTACAGTACGATATTAAAAATAGGACGCATGCAGTCAACCTTCTAGTGGAAATGTTTTAGACATAGCTTGCGCCATGGGGAAATATATAAAAAAAAGTTAGAGTTCCTTACATGTAATGAGTATTGAGATGATAAGGTGTTAAGCTTACAAGGAGCATGAGCCATTAAAGGGTAAAAGATATGCGGTAACAAATATACGATGTTTTATGATATTAAAATGAAATGGTGTGTTTTAGAAATGTTAAAATAATTTTAAAAAGACCAGAGGGTTATTGGTTTCAAGAATGTGTATAGGTTATTCTAAAATTCTTATATACTTATCACTAATTGCTATGGTGCCTAATTGTATACTTTTATGGTTGTAAAAGACCGAATAAAGTTTCTACTGAACTGAACTGAACAGTCAAGTGCCAAAGGGAGCCTGTTACAATATTTATGAATCAGTTGTCAGGCCAAAACCTGCATGGCAGTTTAGTTCAAAGAATACCACCAAGTCATTCATACTGCAAAGTTTGGGTTATTCCCCCCACCCCCATCACCTCAGCTTTCCAATGCTTGTTGAGCAAATTTCACAAGATAACGCTAGTGGCTTCATTAAATCTGCCAATGATCAGTGGCCCCAGACCCTCATCACCCAACCTAACTTCAGTCCTGTGTTCCCTTTTGGCTTCTGTGAGGTCAGAATCCCTATACACAGTTGTTGCTTCATACCCCACCAGTTCTTCCTTCCCAGCTCACCTCACACACAGAGAGCATTCAAAATCCGCAGGGGACAGCAGGTCTCGGTGGACCACGTGGCTGAGGTAGGTAGATCCCACAACTTCTTCCTGATGGGTATCTAAGGGCAGAGAGTTCCAGAGAAAGAGTGAGGATGCAGCTTAGCAATGACAAACCCTCCCCCTCATGCAGCTTCATAATCATCACTCTGCAGGTTGGTGTCAAGGTGTAGGGTCTTGGTCTATGCACGCGCTGCTGCACTTTGGATTCATACTATCCTCAAACAGGGAGAGACTTTGAATTCCTGTTCTGAAAGATGAACGGGGAGACTTGACAAAAGGAAGGTGCCTTTGAAAGACCCGTACAGCCGGGGTACAACTAGTCACAGGTCCAGCATTCACACAGGGAACCTCAAAAGCCTGCTACAACTGCGGCATTGAGTCAGTCACTGATTGGGTATTCAGGATGGTGCTTATAAAACATCAAAAGCCAGAATGGATTAGGTAAAGTCCTCAAGGGCCTCACAATAATATCTATATATGTGATTTACAGGGAGGAAGTAATGGTTAGTTTGCTGAAAAGGGAGGAGGTGTATTGTTGCAACCTGTCTGTGAATAACTGTTGAATTACTCTAACAACTGGCCAGATCTGCTGTGGGGATAAATCTGCCCCTAAATATGGTGGATCGGCTGCTTGATCTACAAGGGCTGCGGCGCCACCATATGTGCTGGAGGTATCTTCCTGAAGGTCGCAATTTAAATGATGCAGACTTTCATGGTAAGGAAAGTATAGTGCAATAAACTTGCAGGGTATGAACACTACCTACCCTAGCACAATAAGTCAATTATATATTTGGGCGATGGCGATGTACTCCCCTTCTACGGTTATATAACCCATTTGAACATTTGATAAAGAAAAGTCTACCAGCAGAGACCAGCATTAGCAGATTTTACAAGAGATCTGTGCCTCCAAAGGGCTCCTGTGATTGTGGACTCGGCCACATTAGTGAAAAGTTTCCACAGCCTGGGCCAGGACAGATTTTCTGCTGCTGCCGCCTTCGAGAAGGAGATTAAGGAACTGTATGGGTGGACCGATATTCAGCCAGTTGATGGTCTTAATCAGGCCCTGCGCATCTAAAAAGCTGAGGCAGCTTTTCAGCATCAGCCACAGGCATCTGAACCAGAGACGCTACAAGTACAGTTGGGCTCAGAAAAGTTCAGCAAGTAGTCCAAGATGTGACTACCTGTTTCCCATCCCTACCAGACTTTAAGGCACTTGGTAGGAAATCATCAGGTTCTCGAATAGGTTATGGTGCTTCAATTAGCTTAAAGGAAGACGGGGGATATGAACACGAAATTTAGCAGGGCAATAATACGATCCTCTAGGCATTATTGTTAAGAGGTGCATTATGAACAGAAAATTCTATTCACTCTGCAATTCTGAAGGTACTCTCTCCTGCAGATAAATCTGGGGTAATTGCATTTTGATTATCTATGCTGTAACATTGCAAACATATTTTACAATAATAATATTAGTGGGTAAATAATGTCAAAGAAAATGACACAGCGCTGGAATGTGGTTGCAGCCCCTTTCTTTCCACTGTTCCTTCTGGAGAAAGTAGCGCCAGGGGCGAGTCAAGACATCTTGGGCACTTTAGTGATCACTCTACGCTTTGTTTCCATTTAGCCGTGTCCTCCCATTCATGTTACATTACAAAAACCTTGCAGTTAACATCTTATGCAAACATCTTTCCAGCTTAAAATGGTAAAGGCCCCTTCGAGAGTTACCGCAATAGGCTGACCGCTGCGTGCTACAAGTAGATTTTAAACATTTGTGACAATGGTTTGGAGGTTAGGTGTCTATAAAAGGTTCAAAGTCTGTGCATTATCAGGCCACAGAGTAGTTGGGTCCACAAATAAATAATGTAGCCTTTTTTGATTTAGAAAGATAGTCATGTCAGTTCTGGGCTGTCTGCAATGACACTCTGCTAGGAGGCTGACTGAATGCCACAATGGCAATGTAGCACAGAGACACTCCTTGCACGTAACGTGTGCAGACGTCATTGTGCTGATAACTGTGACTCTTTAACCTCTTGGATGCTATGGGAATTCCCCTGCTGTGCTGGGATTTCGCGATCCTCGCACATTCATGACGAGCTGGGCTCGTCATGAGCGTAGCAGGAGGCTACTGCATGACGAGCCCAGCTCGTCATGAGCGTCGAAGGGGTTAAATAAGGCCATCAGCTCAAAGGTTTACTTTACATAGAAAGTAAAGACGTCTGGTAACTGAGATGCCTTCTTCTACGAAGGATATAATGCTTTGTAAAGCCAAACTCCCTTATTACTGTGCCAGCAGGTCTCCTCATTTCACAATGGAGTAATGTGGATGTGTTGAGTAATGATGCAGACTAACCTGTCTCCACTGAAGATAGAGTTACCATCACTACCCTAACTCAAACGCATTGATGTACAAGTACCCATGGACCTGGTTACACTTCATTTACGTTGTCAGGCCCACTATGCGAGTTTGCCATCTATGTGCGATTATGGTAACTTGGAAATTGGATCTTTTGAGTTCACTCGAGTTCCTTCAACTGATCAGGTTAGTATAAGGTCATTATTAGGGTTCCCCAAAACGTTTGGCACCAAGTACAGGATATCTCAATGCCCAGCTTTCTAAGCCTTCAAAAATCTGCGTGTTGGGACGTGGAAAAAAAATTCTGGAACACTTGTGTTATTAGGCAAAGAGCTTGAAACATCTAGTATGACACGCAGTTCGTTTGAAAATTGTAGTTTAAAAAACATTTGATGGGGCAAGGCCTCTGATTGTTACAGCTTAACAATCAATGACTTGGCTCTAGCGTTTGAACTGGCTAAGACAAACGTTTACAAAAAATAGGCCCGCTTTGACAACATGATCTTTTATGCCAAAGTTAAGGCCAGATCAAAGCTGTTAAATAAAACAAAAGTAACGCTTTGTAATAAACATAATTTTATTTGGTTTGATTTTGCTTGTTTAACAATTTCCAACAGTTTTCTGATTACAAGCTTTTTCCTTAGAAAGTGTAGGTTTTCTAACTAAGATTTTGATCTTTCAACCTACATTCATGAATATACCCTTTCATCCAGGGTGCATACTAACACATAGTTTGGTTGCACTGTCGCCCCAGGAAACTCATTCTACTCTCGGTGTAAGGAGTATTTCTTCAAGGTTTCTGAGAACACAGCACTACGTCTTGTGCACAAGAGGAGTTGTGACGGGGCATAAGCATCCTTCAGTCCATTATTGCCACAAACCCGTGGTTCAGTGGTAGTGAATGCTGCATTGCGCTCCTCCTGCACTTCTGCATTCATACCCGTGTCTTCAATTGGCTGCAGTCTGATACTGGCAGAAGAATACCCTTTCTTTGGGATGAGGAACCATCCAGTAGGTATACAAGTGGTCTCATTTATGCCCTCGGTTCTACTTTAATTCCTCTTTGTCTACCAGCATATTCACTTCCTCCGCAAGTAGGTGAATGTGGCGTTTCTACAGCGCTTTGGGTACTTGGCATTAGTCGTGGGTCTATAATTAATTTACATTTTATATTGGTTATTTTTTATAGCATGAACTTGGCAGTAGGAGAGAGGAAGTTAAAATGTGTGCCAGGATTGTATGGTTACAGTTAGCCTAAGAGGACTTTAGGAGAGCCTAGGTTACTTTTTATGTTGCAAGCGCTTCTATTGCGATGCTTAATAGTGCTGAAAAAAGGTGGCGGAGTGCTGGCGGCAACAAAAGGTTGAAAACTAGGCCTTGGATTTGCAGGCAGAGCTTTGGGGTAAGATAGAGAATTACGTCTGGGATTTCTGTATTTTCCATCAGAAAGGGAAATGTTTTTTCCAGCAATGCCCAATGCTACAGTAACACTTTAGTTTTCAACATGAAAGGTGTGGATATTCACATTTGTTGTGATGCTAATGGAAATGACCCTCACCTGTGAGTTTTCAGCGCTGCAAGTACAGAGTAAGAAGTGTCTGTGGCTTAAATATTTTGAGGAATCATGGAGTTTCTGGCTGACATGGTCTTGCAAGTCTTTAAAGTGAAAGGTTCAGATTGCTTCTTGTCCTTTGTGGGAGTCATTTGTGATTCTTGTAATCTCTGTATTCTGGCCACTTAGCCTCTACACCCCAACCAGTTACCTTTCATTCACTACTATCTCTACTAAGTCCCCGATTGAAGCTAATGGCATCCGTTTATTAAAAATTATCTTTAACCACATATTCCGCTCACAGGTGGATGCCAAATACGTTTATTGTGTACACGTTGTTCAAGCAATCGTAATTATTAGGGTTTCCAGTTTTCATTTTAACGATTGTAATCAATAAAACTCCATCGAAGGGTATACAACCTTTTTAGCACACACTGGAAGAAATTAATTTTGATTTGCTTTAACTGCTCTATATTCCTCCAGTGTTAAACAGTGTCAATAAGCACTTTTCTGTAATGGATAATCCCACTGAGACCTACTCAGGTCGTGTAAGGCACTTAATATGCCCTTATGGCCATTTGTGAATTTACTTGACTACCAGGACCTACTTCCACTTCAATTTTGGGAGCATAGCTGAACTCATATGGCTTCAGCTCACTGTTCATTGCATGTTCCCTCGTAGAGCCAGCAAGTTCGCAGCTGAAATCTGAGCAGTCTCTCAGTGCAAGGCAAACTGCACCTTACGGATGTCATTTCTCTTCAATGACAGAGGGAGGCAGCCCACTTTCTGAAAGCTAATGTATCAGGATTGAGGCAATAAAGATCACTGAGCATATAGAGGTCTTCAGAATTAACACCCTCGCTTAAAACATCGCTCACAGCACTCCTGATCTTAGGTTTACTCTGTGATGATCTGAAAAGCATGTCCGTGGGCGCTGCATCCGTCATAGAAAAGGATCAGGGGCCAGATGTACTAAACTTTTTGCAGGCGCAACTTTTTAGACCGGTTTGTGACCCCAAAAAACATGCAGCCCGTGTACTAATCCTATTTTGCGAGCAGCAAATTAACTTGTGATTCGCAAAATAGGATTAGCAACTAGCTATAAGGAAGGGGCGTTCCAAGCGCGTTCCTTCCTACTAGCAACTCCTTAAGCTATGTATGAAAGTCGCAGTTTACCACCATTCAGAGAAGGGTGGTAAACCACTCGCAAAAGGGGAGGGGTCCCCAGGGGACCCCTTCCCCTTTAAGAGTGGCTCTAAGAATGATTTTTAATCGCAGGCAGTGGTCCCAGGGACCATTGCCTGCCCTTAAATAATGAAACTGAAAAGTTTATTTTTATTTTTTAAATACATCCCGTTGCCCATCATAACAACCATCTCCAGTGCCTAAGCACAATGTAAATAGCTCCATGCTCTGGTTTTGATAAAACAGTGTTGCATTTAGTGCGTCTGTTAACGAAAATGTTGAGTTAGTGTGCTGTACTAGCAGTAGAAAGTACAGCTCAAACATGAAGAGGCAATCACAGCTCTTTGTTTCCTAGTATATGTTGCAGATCATGCATGTTCCACACCTATCATGGCCTAAGGACCAGCTAAAACTTTCTTGTGCACCGCATTCTACTCGGTACTACAAATCTAATGCATCACTGAACTTAGATTTGTGATAATAATGTCGCAAAGTTGGTTTTTATAAAAGTATTTCACTTTTCATTGATTCATAATTGCTCTGTAAATTGATCGTACCAGGCTCCACCCCCCTTTAGTGGCAGTGATTTGGTTTCCCCGCCTCCCACTCCATCCAGACACGATACACCCTTAGGAAGTGCAAAGGTATGTCTACCTGGATTTTGTCAGTGAAATCAAGAGCAAGCCGAGGAGATTTTATTGCTTTTGCCACTCACATCTCTTGTATGTCGTGTCTTGAAGAATATTAAGTGCCCTAGTGATGCAAGTGAGGAAGGTTCACTGATTGTTTTATACTGCTTCTACCCTGTACACTACCAATCACTTCCTCTTCTATTGCTCGGGTACAGGTTTGCTATCTAAAATCAGTTTCATAAATGAATGTGTTGGTCATGAGCAAACTCTTAAACGCTTAATTTGCAGTGTACCTATTTGCAAAGTACTTCACAATGGGCGTCATTACTAACCTTCAGTCTTAAAATGCTTACTTATTCTTTGTTCCCCAGAGTCTTCGCCACATTCACGCTCCTTGCGTTTAGTAGGCTCGCCACTCGGGGCTCCTTGCAGTCGTGGATCAGGCTGGCAGAACAAGAGCAGAACCTAGATATCACTACGCACAATCTTTACTGCCATGCTCAACAGCTTGTGCACAATTTTAAGATACAGAGTTACAGAACAGCCCAGTTTAATTATAGTAGACAGGACAACACAGCCAAAAGCACAAACTATCTGATCAGACAAAAGGCTGACACCTACCAACATGGTTGAAACCAATGTGCATCCCCGGACACCTGCAATGTAAGCATACAACCACGTAACAAACTGCACATCCACATGGCTGACCAACGCCAAGACTGCTGATGCACTTACCCACCCATACACTTGCGAGGCACACTTAACTGGTGTGCATACGTATACATACACACAGCGGAGATAAACAATTTCGAAACAAGCCAGAGAGAGAGAGAGCCAGAGAGGGAGAGCCAGAGAGGGAGAGCCAGAGAGGGAGAGCCAGAGAGAGAGAGCCAGAGAGAGAGAGCCAGAGAGAGAGAGCCAGAGAGAGAGAGCCAGAGAGAGAGAGCCAGAGAGAGAGAGCCAGAGAGAGAGAGCCAGAGAGAGAGAGCCAGAGAGACAGACAGAGAGACAGAGAGACAGAGGGACAGAGAGACAGAGAGACAGAGAGACAGAGAGACAGAGAGACAGAGAGACAGAGAGACAGAGAGACAGAGAGACAGAGAGACAGAGAGACAGAGAGACAGAGAGACAGAGAGACAGAGAGACAGAGAAGAGACAGAGAAGAGCCAGAGAGCAGAGCCAGAGAGCAGAGCCAGAGAGAGCGAGAGACAGAAAGAGGGAGACAGAAAGAGGGAGCCAGAAAGAGAGAGTCAGAGAGTGAGCCAGAGAGAGACACACACACACAAACACAGGTTTAGGAAAACAGTTGACAATGAATGTTGTCAGATAGACTGCAGGGACAAATTGAAAATATGAAATAAGTTTTATTCCAATTACAGATTTAGCTACAAAACAAACAGACATACAGCATTGGCAATCAGGCACACAATCAGGCAGTGATAGATTCAAAGATAAGACACACATGGTGTGCTACAGCAAAATGCAAGACACGCTGACACAGCAACAGTACCTTGCTGTCCAGAGGACCATCTGCATCTTCCACCGAAGTGGCACTTAATGGCACAATCAAGGCTTTTGTCTCTGGACTCCAATGGTCAAGGTACTGTGTGAGCAACAGGAGAAGAGCTTCAGCAGCTTCCGGAAGCGGTGACACATCAGGATGGAGAAGCTGAAATCCAGGAAAAAAGAACAAGGTGCATAGTTCAGACAACCGGACTCATACCGATGCAACTGAATGTCCACGGTCTTGGTCAGCAACAGTGGAAATCTATGCAACATCAGTCCTCACTTATGTCGAAGGGACCTACTCAGTACACATAAGCCAGCTCTTCTATATATGAATTCAACCTGCAAACACATAACATTCACACCGATTCTGGTACTCAAACCCACAATAGATAGTGCAAACGAATATGGATTGGTTCCAACACGCAACATCTCTTCCTTTCCACCACAAGACCCTAAGTAAGACCTACAAAGACATGTAAACTGCTACTCAAATTCTAGGTCTCCTTATAATATCAATGTAACTGGGCTTAGCCAGAAGATATGAGCACTGTGGCATGTCAATAAAATCAATCAACTAATATTTTTAAAGCGCTGCTAATCATCCATGAAGGTATCCAGGTGATAGGTTGCTTGGTTCAATTGAACGTCTTTTCCTGAATTCCTCCAGCGAGGGTGATGTCCGGAGGTGGAAGGGAAGGCCGCTCCAGGACTTGGCAGGGAGGTAGGAGAAGGACTGGCCTCCGCTGGGTCTTCGGTGGATGCATGCAGTCTGTGCGAGGGCGAAGGTGGAGAAGTGAAGGTCTCTACATGATTTATGGAGGGTGAGACGGTGGTTGATGTAAGCTGGTCGTAGGTTGTGGAGGACTTTGTAGGCATGTGTCAGTATCTTAAATTGGCATCTTTTCTGGACAGGGAGCCAGTGGAGGTTCCTAAGGTGTGGGATGATGTGGGTCCATTTGGGCAGGTTAGGATGAGACTGGCCGCTGAGTTCTGCGTCGTCTGTAGTCTCCTCATGAGTTCGGTGGTGGTTCCTGCATACAGTTTGTTGCCGTAGTCTATCCGGTTTGTGATACCGGTTTGAGTGACGGTTTTCCCCTTGTAGATGGGGAGCCATTTGAAGATTCTTCTAAGCATTCGGAGAGTGTGACAGAAGGAGGAGGAGAATGCATTGATCTGTCATTTCATGGCGAGTTTACTGTCCAGGATGATGCAGAGGTAGTGGGTGTGGTCTGTCAGTGTAAGAGTGGGTCCAAGTTTGGCAGACCAGCAGATGTCCTTCCAAGAGGAGGTATTGTTGCCGAAGATCAGCGCTTGAGCCTAGTCAATGTTGAGCTTCAGACAGCTGGTATTCATCCAATCAGCGACATTCTACATACAGTTTTGGAAGTTGGTCTTCGTGGTGGTGGGGTCTGATGAGAGAGAGAGGATGAGTTTGGTGTCGTCGTCGGCGTAGGACATGATTTTGAGATTGTGGGTTCTGACTATGTCGGCTTGAGCAGTCATGTAGGTGTTGAAGAGGGTGGGACTGAGGGATGACGCAGATGGTAGTCTTGGGTTACAAGGCGAAGGGAGGTAGGCAGATTCTCAGACTTCATCATGTGGAGAACGATGTGATCCATCTGAAGGCATCTCCCTGGATCCCGATGTGGTGCAGTCTCTTGATGAGTGCATGGTGTGATAGTGTTAAACATTGCAGAGAGGTTGAGGAGGATCAGGGCTGCCCATTCTCCCCTGTCGAGGAGGGTGTGGATGTAGTCAGTAGCAGCGATCAGGCGTCAAGAAGGTGGTTTCCTTCCAGTTATTCGGTGAGCTACTGGTTGATGGCCTTCAAGGACTTTGGCAGGTAACGGGAGCAGCGAGATTGGGCCGGAGATCTGGAGTTCGCTGGGGTTCAGCGGAGGGTTTCTTGAGGAGAGTTTTGACTTCTGCATGTTTCCACGAGCCGGGAAAGGCGGCTGTGAAGATGTATGCATTGAGATGGTGGTGATTTGGAGGCTGATCTCCTTGCTTCCTAGGTTTAAGAGGTAGTTGGGGTATGGGTCTGTGGGTGCTCCAGAGTGGATGGAATTCATGTTCGGAATTAATGATATCTGTGGTGTTTGGTGTGGTGGGGTGAGCTGTTCCAATGCAGTGAGGGCTGGTAGGGGAAGGCTGTGGAAGTTGGTGGTTTGGGGCTTGACGTTCCTGTACATGGTGGATATCTTGTTGTGAAAATGGTTCACTAGAGCAGCGCCGAGTTCCTGTTAGGGAGGGATTGAGTTGTTGATGCCCATTGGGCAGGAGAACTACCGGACAATGCTGAAGAGTTCCTTGGTGTGGTTGGTGCTTGCTTTGATGCGGTTTACTAAAGCATCTTTTTTACCACTAGTTGTTGGTGGTATTTGAGAAGGGCTGACTTGAAGGCTGGTCAGTCTGTGGTCTCACTGCTGGTGGGCCATCTTCTCTCCAGTTGTTTGCAGCTGTGTCATTGTCCCGAGTTCTGGTGTGTACCTGCTGGCTTGTTTGGTGGATCTGCAGGTCTTAGCTGGTCTGATGGGGGTGACTAGGTGATCAGCGTTAGTGATCAAGGTGGTGAGGTTCTGGACTGCTTGTTCCAGGTTGGCTGTAGCATCGAGCTGGGTGGTGTTGAGGGCGTCCATTTACTGGGCCTGTGTCACTTTGTTTCAGTTGCAGAAGGAGGCGTTGGTAGGGCTGGTGGTTGTGACCGGAGATCCTGTGATGGAGTGGTCGGTTCAGGTCAATTCGGTGGCATGGCTATATTTGACTCTGTTGCAGACTGTGAAAATCGGGCCCAGTATGCGTTATGCTCTGTGTGTGGGGTCTGTGAAAAGCTGGGTGAGGCTGATGTTGCCCAATCAGTCCTGGAGGTTGGTGGAGTTTGTGTATGTGGGGTCATCCAAGTAGAAGTGGAGGTCACCGAGGACGATGTAGTGCTTGAACTCAAGGGCTAGAGGGGCGATTAAGTCAGTGATGGCGTCGCAGAAGCCAGTGCAGTCCTGAGGGTCTGAAGGCAAACGTGCCTCTGACGGTTGTTCTGTTGTATGTGTGGAATTTGAAGTGGAGGTGTTCCATGATCGGTGTGGTATCATTTTAAGTGGTGGTGCAGCGGATTGTTTCTTTGTGCCTGATGGCGATGCCTCCTCCGTATTTGTTGGTGCGGTCCCGGAATGTCATCTTGCAGCAGTTGGGCGTTGCGGTGCGGATGTTGAGGGCTGAGGATGGGTTGAGTCAGGTTTCCTTGATGAAGATAATATCGGGGACGAGGGCGGAGATGGTGTCCCAGACTTCAGTGGCGTGTTTGCAGAGAGATTGGGCATTGAGCAGGAGGCATCAAAGTGGTTCGACCCGATTGGCAATAGCTCCATTCTTTGGTATGTGACTAACATCAAAGCTTTCATGGTCTTTACTGTCCAAGGTCTCAATCAGCAACACCTGCTTAAAGACAGCTCTGTATAAAGTGCGACATCACCATAATATCAACCTTGAAATGTTTACAATGAACCTACTACCTCTGTTTGGTTTCCATATCATACTAATATGATAGACTCAAAAAAGTTCATTTGTTTAAATTGTAGTCGATAGAACACCTAGCAACTTTATTGATTAATTATGCAACTGGAATACTTTTATTCCACAGTGTGGAACAAACTACACATTTCTGTAATATCGTGATAAAAACAATAAATCTATTTTTAAACAAGACTGCCTAAAGTGTGTTGTAAAGGTGCAACATTAAAACATCTGTTCAACTTCAGAGATAAAGCTACAGTCTAACAGCATTTATTTGTAAGCCACCTGGTAAATAGGTCTTATACATACAGTTCCAGCCTGAAGTATATGACACATGCCAGACACAAGCAATGTTACTTCTGTCGTGGACCACCTGACACCTATATCTTCCACGCTTCAGTTTATCTGTTGTGATCTCTTACAGTCAATAAGGAAATTCTAGGACTTCCTCCCTGTCAAAATGTGGTTGACTGTGGTCCAAGCTTTGAATTCCTTCCAGGTTGCATTATTCAAACTCTCTAACATTTGTGTGCCAGACTATTTGACCCAAAAACTGCAAACATTCCAAAATGCAGCCACCCGATAGAGCAGGCCTGTCGAGAAGGGTCGCCGTCCCCGCAGTGCTGCGTAAACTGCACTGGCTACTGTAAAAAAAAAAAAAAACGTTTTAAAGGATATTGTTCAAAGTTCTTACACTGCATAGCGGCTTTTACTGCCAAGGGCCTTCCTACTTGATAAAGCTAATTTCCCCACTATAGCCCTTCCAGAGTTTTGAGATCTGCTTCATGTTTACTCGTTGGATTCCCAAACCTCGTTTGGTACGAGCTGGTGGTCGTTCCTTCTCCGTTCTAACGGGCAGGGCAGAAGATGGAATAAAATCCTGCGTTATCTACGAGCCTTTAACTGAGAGACAGTTCAGGAGGGAATTAAAACACATCTCTTTGGGTTAAACCTATAGGTTTCTGCAGGCTGACTCAGAGCAAAAACTCCTTGGAGTTGCTGTGCGTTTTATAAATTGCTTCATTCATTCATCTTACAGATGGTAATGCCATATAAATTAGAACGTGTCACGGTTCGGGTTCCTCAACCCTGTTATCTATACAGGTCACCACAGCCCTTAGCTCCAATAAAGGATCTGGTAGCCCTACATGAGGACAGGCAGGTGTGTAGGGAGAACGTGGTGCAAAGAGGAACAGAGAGCACAGGTACTAGTGTGGAGTAAGGGAAGCTTTGTAGAAATGCGTGACTTTGAGATGCCTTCATTAAATACAGAGGGCAAATGAGGAGGAGTAGTTTAGGGAGGGGTAGCAGAAATTAGAAAACACGGCCAGGAAAAACAAAGTCACATAAATGAAGCAGGAGAAACCCCACAGATATGTGACAGATACAGGGGTAAATTGTGGATTTAGAATAGAAATGGGGCAAGTAGAGCAGGTAAATATGACACAGGCCTGAAGAAATCACACACGTGGGACGGGGAGTGACTGTGGGGGGAAAGAAATAAAGAAAAATAAATAAAGGATACGGAATGATGAAATGAAAAGGGGAGAGGAAATACAAAACCAGGATTGTGGCTGTGACAATCAAACATGCGAGATGAGGTAGAAAAAAAATAAAAAAATTCACAAGTGTAGATAAAACTATCCATGAAAATGAGACAAGGGTAAGACAGAAGAAATGAGAAATGGCAACTTCGAGATGCGAGTGGGTCAGGTGAAATGAAACATTGACCTGGGAGAATTCTGAAAAACTTGGCAAATCTGGCGCGAGACAGTGATGGGGGAAGAGAACAATGAAATGTAGAAAAGGAAGTATTGAAAAATTTAACATGTCGAACAAGGCAGGAAAAATCGATCAAAAGGAAGGGGCAGCAGTAATCAACTACAAAAATGTCACCAGCAAAAGGCAAAAAAGGCCAATTTTAAACAGAAAATCAAACAAGAGACGGGTAAAATGGCGGGTGACAAGCAAAAGCGACGAGGCAAGGGGAATTTGAAATGTAATAAGGGAGGGTAAAGTCGGGCACAAAAACAGGGGAAAACAGATGAAGAAAGCCTCAAGAATTAGACAAGTGGGAAGGAACTTCATTTGGAAACAAGTATAGGGATGCCTCTATCATCTTTCCCTGTGTTGATCCCAGGAGAATGTTACCCTGTGCTTACGCCTGGAAAATTTTACCTTCTTGACTTCTTTCTGAGCAGCAACAAAGTCAGGTTTGAGCGTCAAACAGTGCTGGAAATGGCGCAGGGCTTCCATCCTCTGCCCCATCAGAACCAGGACCTCGCCTTTCTTGCAGAAACCCTGAAAATAACAAAGCATAAGCACCAACGTCATTGGGCAGCAAAGACACACATTCAAGTTAACAGTACCATCCATGTCTGAGTATCTGCAGTGCCTCCCCTATTCAGGTCTCCCCAATGGTTCCTTGCGTCCATGTCTCCCAAAGTCATATACTCATGTGTTTCCTTCAGTGTCCTGGTCTATTAAACGTCTGTCTGTCTCAATTATGCCTGTAGAAGTGAAGTCAGGTGGTTTCCCATTATATTTAGTGCAGCCAGGTTGGGCAGCATCATGTATGGCGGGTGCATTTAGACATGGCATGATAATTAACACCACAAGCAGTAGGGCACCGTCTTGTAGTCTGAGGCCAGTTAAACCATTAAGTGGAGTGGAGTAGGGTGGAGACAGGTGGTACCGCCATGTAGAGTGGGGTGAGGTTACCAGCAATAAGAACCAATCCCATTGGAGTCTGGCAGAGAACTAAATACTCCAAATGCTCCCATGAAAGATAAGCCCACAAACAGAAAGAGACTCCAGAGTGGCAAAAGGGAGATAACAAATGCACTCAAAAAGAACTCTCACAAAATAGCAAACAGCCATAAAAAGAAGAGCAAAAAACAAGGGATATCGGCTCTGAGAAACAAGAGGTGAGAAACAGTCCTACTAGAGCTAGTCCCCAGCCCCACCTGCAAGCACAATGCAAGTGACTTACCAGAAAAAACAAGTTAGTTAACTTTAGGAGTAGTTTTACAACTTAATTCTTTTATAGATCGGCATGCAGTGCAGAATTCAGCCACCTACTGGGTGTGCTCAAAATAGTATCTAGTGACATCAACGTGTCTCGAATGGATCACTGTGTCAATGAGAAACTCACAATTCATCGCACCATAAATGTCATCTTGAGACTGTATTTCGCCTCAACTGAGAAGTAGGGGGAGTTGGATATCACTCTATAACTGGAGCCAGCTGCAAACCTAGTGTTACATGTAAGCAACTAGTTTCTTTTGCACTAGTTATAAAAAAAGAGATATGATGGAATCATCCAGGGCCACCTTCACCAAACCTACTTTAACAAATCAGGGTGCTGGCTGACTAGCGGCCTCTGTAGGTCTCAGTGACAGAACGAGGGGTGCACACTACGTCCACCAAGTGTATGGCTGGTCTGTTTGTTGATTGCTGCCCATTAGTGTGGACTTCAATAGGATAATTAGAACAACATCTCACAGGAGCACCAAAGAGAGCACAGTTGGAGAATAAGTATGCCATGGGCTTAGGGTGACCACCTGTCCACTAGTTACACAAGACAGTCTAATTTTGGGTGGCAGTCAGCGGTCTGTTATTGAGTGTATTTGGTTGACGTTTGTCCTTAATTTATAAGATGTATTTAGTAACTTAAGCCAGCTTGGGGTACTGTTAGAAATGGGGGATCTAGTTGGCAATGGTTTGCACCGTTGTCCAAGTGGGTACCCTTCTTCCTAGACAGGTTAAGGGGGATTCACTTCTAAAATAACCCCTGCTCACCCCTTGGTAGCTTGGCACGAGCAGACAGGCTTATCTCAGAGGCAGTGTGTGAAGCATTTGTGCACACAATACAGTAATACAGTGAAAACACTACAAATGGACACCACACCAGTTTAGAATGATAAGCAATCTTTATGTAAACCAAACTAGACCAAAACAACATAAATCCACAACACAGTTCTCAAAATATGACTTTTAAAAAGGGTAGAACAAGTTCTGTCCATAGCAAACTATAGATGCAACACTTTCAACACGAAGTACCTTGGATGCGTCAAAATCATGAACGAAAATAGTCGCAGGGAAGGGGATGCACCAGTTCGTTATGCGCAGGGAAAGTGATGCGTCAGCTCTTTACTCCAGGAGAGGTGATGCATCGGTGTCTTACTGCCACGCAGGGAAGGTGATGTGTCCGTTCCTTACTGAAGGGGAGGTGATGTGTTGGTTTCTTACTGCGGCCCCAGCGCTGATGTCGACTTGGTACCACGGTGCGATGAGTGAGGCTCAGGGATGTGGCGGGACTCGATGCGGCAGCAGCAACGGCCGCGGTCCCACGATGCGTTGGTTCTTGCAACCGCACAGCAGGGCATGCATTGGAATCGGCACAGTGATCTCTGACTTCGGAGATCGGTGCACTCGATGTGGTGTGTGTCGATTTCTCCAGGTGCAGGCAGGCACTGCGCTGGTTTCTTCAGCGATGCGTTGGAACCAGGTGTGGATGCGTCACGCTTCTCGTTGTTGCATTACTTTTCTAGCTCCCAACAGCAGGAACAACCTCCAGAGGCTCAGAACAGCAATCGGCACCTCTGGGCAGGTCAGAACTCTCAGCAAGGGAGTTCAGGGGAGCTCAGGGTGAAGTCTTTGTATCCCTGAGACTTCAAAACAGGAGGCAAACTCTACTTCAAGCCCTTGAAGATGCACAGCAAGGTCCTGGTCTTTGTTCTTTCCTTGGCAGAAACAGCCAATGCAGGCCAATCCCAGACAGCACACGGCAAAGGGGAAGTACTTCTCATCAGTTTCTCCAGCTTTTCTCCTTGGCAAAGGTTCTTCTTGAATTCCAGAAGTAAACTGAAAGTCTGGGGTCTGGGCCCCACTTTTTATAGTACTAAACATTTTGTTCTCTGAAGGCAGCGAGTGTCTTTGCCCAGACAGAGCCAGTTCTGTCCGCTCTGGTGCAGCTGCTTGGCAGGAGGTGGAGACAGCATTGTCCAAGACAGACCAGGCCCATTCAGGTGTGATAGAAATCTCCTCCCTCTACTCTGAATGCAGACAAGGTCTATTCAGCCCAGCCCTGATTCACCCTAGAAAGGCAGGACCCCCTCCCCACCCCCCAGGGGGCTGCAAACACATCCCCAGCCCCTGCCACTCCAAAATCAGACAGTCAATACACAAACCTAGCAAAGGCACACTGGATGGCTAAGGAAGAAAATACCTACTTTCTAAAAGTGGTATTTTTAAACCCAGAATACAAGAACCTTCCTTCCGAAAAGATGCACCTTTATATTCTGAGTTCAGGCATACTAAACTCCATTTTCCTATCTTGTCCCAATGGGAAGTTAAATTTATAAGATGTTATAATTAAACTCCCATTCTGTCCTATGGAACAGATGGCCTTTCCATAGTGAAAAACACAATTTGCAGTATTTCACTATCAGGCTATGCCACACACATCATGGCATGTCCTACCTTTCACAGACACTGAGGTGGCAGGTCTCAGTTACATTTACAGGCTGCTCATGTGGGTGGCACAATCATTGCTGCAGGCCCACTAGCAGCATTTGGTTTACAGGCCCTGTGTACACACAGTGCACTTTACTAGGGACTTAATAGCAAATCAAATAAGCCAATTATGGAAACACTAATCCATGACAATTTACAGAGGGAGCACTTGCACTTTGGCACTGGACAGCAGTGGCAAAGTGCCCAAAGCATCTAGACCAGCAAAAACTAAGTCCAACACACAGTACAAACACAGAAGGCAAAGGCAAAATACAGGGGAAACCCATGCCAATGATGTCAGATCTTACAAGTACTTAGAAAGAAAGCATCACCATGTGAAAACTGCTGTTGAATGTTTGTTTTGGTTGGATGCTTGTCTCGGACCGTGAGCTGCAGAACATCTATTTAGGTGAGAACTTGTTGATGGCAGCAGCATGAAACTTTTGCTGCTCTGGAGCAGCAAGGTCAGGTTGCACTGAAGAGTTCCTCTGTTCAACTGTGCCTGCCACCTTGCCTGTACGTATGTTCTTCGGTAAGTGACAGGCCTTTTTGTGAGGGGGTAAAACAAGCACATTTATGTGGAAGGCAAGCAAGTCACTTGTCTGGCTGAATAAGCCAAGGAATATGTGAAGTCAAGTTAACAAAAGATTCTGCATGTATCTGATGATTCAAAGTTCAGGCAAAAAACAGTAAAATACTCTTTCAGATGGGGAGTGGCCGACCGTCTGCACAAGATGTCGGCTCCTCTTTAAGAATGCCCTAACCCTCTACACCATACTGGTCCAAGGACGACCTGACTGTCCCAGATTGCATGGCTGCATGTGGTGCTGGTCTTCATGACTCCAGGGATGGCTACAAATGAGTGAGCGTGAACTCTGACAGCTGCCGGCTTGAAGAGAAGGAATGGGATCGCAATCAAGTGCACAACCGCGCAAACGTCTCCTGCTCAGTAGAGCCTCGAGATCGTCTTGGATTTTCACCTTAGTCACAGTGGTGCGTCCATGGGTACAATCTTTGTAAATGCTTTTTAAGAATAGCAACAGTACAACACCCTACAACGGCTCCTCAGTGGACCTAATGCTTGCCTTGTACTTGCTGGGGTTCTATTTCACAGGACATCCTCCTTGGGAGCAAAGCTGAAGCACTCTTTGGTGTAAATCCCCATCTCTAACTTGTCGATTTTGTTGCATAAAGTGCCTATATACCGAACAGAGGGAGCCATGCAGAACTTCAGCAATGATGAATTTGACTTCAGTTTTATTGAAAAAGGATTTTCTCAGAGAGATAGCCAGGAGCAAAAGATAAATTAGATGTCTTCTTGTGGCGACAAAGATGCCTTTTACGTCGCCGATCTTCGTGACATTGTCAAAAGTGAGCGTGTTCCTCTGACAAGAGCTTTTGCCCCCTGGCTTGCAGCTTTCCTGACCATACAACGCAGAAGACAAGATGGCGCGCCACGCTGAGTCTGAACGGATCTTTACTGTGTATATGACCTTCCGGGGTGCACTATTTGCCATCGGAGTAGGGCGGGGTGGCCTGGAGGGATGCATTGGTGCCTTAAGGAGACTCACAGCTCCCCCAGTGGTGTTGCACTGATACTTTGTCCCGGGCTTTTGAATCCAGAGGACAGGCAGAGTGGACCCCGCTGAAGGAGCACACCATCACCGCCAGGTACCTTGCGCCCTTGGGCGTTTCCCACTACCGCAGGTCCCTAAGGGCTACACCATCGCTCACTAGGAGCACTGGGACGAGGCAAAGCAACTCGTATTGTACCAACCAGTCTCTCCTCAGCTGCCCCAGCCCTCTTTATAAGATAACTATCACCCCGCACATGGTATGTGGGCCTGGGGCCTGCGCATGTACAGGCTCGAAGGGTCTTGGTGGCCTACCATACTAAGCGCAACTGCTGGGCTTGTGAGCATTGCTTTTTACACATACATAATGGCTAGTGACATCTGTGCATCCAGGACATGGCCCATTTTGTTCCAAATTTGGGTCATTGTTGGTGACACTTATCAGCTTGCTACGTAACTATGTTTCCGATCCCACAGCTCTTGGGAAGTAATTGGCTCACACAGCCTTGAAACGACGGCTGCGATATCAAACTTTCTTTGGTCCAACTTGCTGGGAGTATTAACCCATACCCTGACATTAAGAGTACTATCAAAATGGTGGATACGAAGGATCACAAGGAAAAAGAGGGGAAGGAAGAGAAAGGCAATCTTAACAGATCAAAACTGGAACCCCCGTTCCACGACTCCCCAATAAAAGAAAATGCAGGACATTTCCACTACACTTGAAGCTATTAAAAAAAAAAAAGTAAACTACGTACCCAACATAGCTCTAAAACGCATACTTATCTCTTTGCAGTTTTGGAGATCAGGAACAACGTTAAAGACCTCGTCCTCAGGATATCAAATGCAGAGGGCAGGATTGGGTTGGCTGAAGCCTGCATCTTTGCACAACACACACAGCTAACCAAAACCGATACTGTGCTAACCTAGCTCAAATGTGAAATCAGCTAATAGATGGATTGAAACAGACAGAGCAACTTGAGAATTTTTGGCCTTCCTGAGGGCTCTGAGGATGAAGCTCTATCAGAGATTACAGTCCTTAAAAGCTGGCTTCTGTCAGTCCTCAGCATCTCGTTTGAAAGAGACTTTGAACTGGAGTGTACAAACCAGATACCCACCCATAAACCCAAGAATGCTACATCTTCTCGAGTGCTCATCTTCAAACCACTTCAGCATGAACATACTGAACTTATACTGGAGCGCATGAGGAAAAACAAGTATTTCAAATGGCGAGGCTCTAGGATCTCGATTTCTCACGATTTTGCTAGAGATCCTGTCATCAAGAGGAAAGGTTTCTTAGCACTTAGGAAAACTCTTACAGAAAGAGTGATCCAACACTCCTTTGTCAGCCCACCTAAGCTCAGGATCGTCTTCGAAGGTCCAACCAACATCTTCTCAGAACAGACAGAGTTAGAAACTTTCCTTGATAACACCGTCTAATCTCGTATGTATCACAGCAATGATAAGCCGCATTGATAACGGGATAGTGATGAAGGTGCTTCTTCACCGTTATCCTCTAGCTTGGACTTGGGGCTCTGACAATATGATTGTTCTGTCCCGAGGTTCATTCTCATTCCTTAGAATGTTTCAAAGTCGTGACTTCTAGTAGTCTTCATCACTCCACTACACAAATACCTTGTGAAGCAAAGGTGTCCATTTAGGTTGGCAATTTAGACCAGTTCTCACTACTAAAGTTGTTAACATGTCTTTTGATGCCACTCTGGATTGTGTGGGAGAGGCTGTTCATTACCCAGGGTATACTACCGGATACATTCAGTTCCTGTTAATGTTGTATTGTAATTTGGGGTGTCGTGGCTGGTTAGCCAGCCCTTATATTTCGTATGAATGATGGTGAAGATAAGCCTGGTTGACATCGATAATGAGGTGCTTCTTCACTTCTATTTTCTAACTTGGACTTGAGACCTGGCAATATAACGTTTATCCTATTCCCGTGTACATTCTCATGCCTCAGAGGGTTTTAAAGTCTTGTCGTATAGTAATCTCAATTGCCCAGCTAAACTAAAACCCTTGTGAAGCAAAGAATACCATGGGGGTTGGCAAATGGGATCAGTTCTAACTGCTCAAGTTGTTATCACGTCTTCTATTGCATGCCTGATTGCACGGGTGAAACTGTTCGTTAAGCAAGATATACTATATGATACATTCAATTGTTGTATTCCATCTCATTAATAATATTTTTAATGCTATTTTGAAATTTGGGTTGCAGTGGCTAGTCAGACAGTTTCTACAGTATGTCGGGAGAGGCGCTTTATTGGGGACCTCTGAGTTACATTTGTGTATTCTTGCCCAGCTAGACCAGCATCCTGGATCAATAGATTCCACAAACGATCACTATATATTTTAACCATTTCCTATGGACGTTGCCTACTGTTCTACAGTTTTAATATGGTAATTAACCTCAGTCTACATGCCTCAGACTGTGATGAAGGCCGACCCGAGCAAGAGTGCACTGATCCTTGTAAGCTGGAATGTACAATCCGCTGACAGTATTTACGATTGTTCCTTTCTCCAAACTTTACTGGTAGATCTCTGGGCCCCTACAACCTACCGTTCTGAGGTTGCAGTTCAATCTACCCCAAGTGTGTACTGCCCTGATGTATGTATGAAGGAGTTGGCCCTTCAACAGACCGAAGGGTTATTTCAGTGCTGTACCCGCACTAGACAGTTAGTGTCAGGCACGCTCATTTACTTAGAAGGTCAGGGTATTGACAGGTAGCAATAACGCAGTTATTCACTTGTACTCAAATAAATTTGGTTGTCTAATTACCTCTGTTGCGCATATATTGGTGTGGAGGGCTTCCACTCCCTGTATGCATGAGCCCCATTGCTCAGATCACCTTATCTCACCTCCTTGAGGCTCTTCTGGATTTTAGGCAGACTACTGTATTTGCTCTCCTCCCTCTCCCTCCTCTAATTATTTTCTTCCTCAGAGAAATGTATCTGTCTCTGTTACACTTTTTTTTCCAGTCGATAGGTAGGTTCAATCAAACCTTACTCCAAACAGTACAGGCATTGCAATTAGTAAGACTGTTTTATTTCCGCATCACTCCGCTACGAAGCTTAATCTCCTTATTTGCCCTGGTCAAAGTGAATAGGTTACAATTGTCACATGGAGCAGGACTTCGAGGAGGAGGTCAATTTCATAAGGTCTGTGGGTATTGGTGTTTCTTTACAGATCTGTAGTGAACCAGTGGATCCCTCAGATTGCGGTTTCTTTTTGAACGAATATATGAGGGTAGGAAGGCACCACCTCCTGAATTTAAACATATGCTAGTTCTGTAGGTTGATCATCTGAATCCTTGATACCAGAGGATCTTATGTTGCAACTAAGTGAAAGGATACTTTTTGTCCCGGATACAGGGAGTGCTCAGTGCTCGTTTAAAGGCTCGATGTATCACCCGTCATGGGTAAGCTTGTTCATGAAGGCGTTGTTCTAGATCATTGGCGTAGGATGAGAATGTTGACCTATCACTGCAATTTCTGCAGAATCATAAAAATAAGTCCAGACATAAACTATCGTCGAGTGCTAGGGAACGGAGCAACTTGCAATGAAGATGACATTTTTTCAGTGAGCTTCTGATGTACTGCCATTATCAATGTTACTCAGACTGTTCTAAAACCCAGATCAAAAAAAGCCACCCCTGAGTAACTAATGGACTAGATGCATTTGCCTACTTTATACATTTAGTCACTGCAAAACGTATTGAAATGCATCATAGGAAGCATGCCAAGTACATATAATAGCGTCTGATGACTCACACGCCACATTTGACCCAATATAGGTTAAAAGGATGGAATACAATGTTGTCTTCAAACACACTATTGTATATGCTGGTCATACTTTGTGCAAATGTTGGTCTCATAGATGGTCCAGAAAACCGAAGACAAAGGTTTTATTCAAAAGCGAAAGGATTTCTGCTTAAGACAGTTCAGTACATACGAGTACAAATGACTGTGGGGTATCATAAAACCATTCAGTATTTTCAAATGCTCTCCTTACAGCTTGCAGTGTAGCCATCTGGAGGATTTAGTGTACAGTTTCTTGATGTCAAGTGTCACCAGGAATTCACTGCTGGGGTCAAAAGCTAGTTGTTACACAACAGGAAGTATATGAGAGCTATCCTATATTTGTTGTACCACACATTCCCTCAGGAAACTAACATCTACAAATTTGGATAAGGATTCCAATACCACACATTACCAGAGATATGGGATGTCCTGGTGGCTGAGTAAATCCTTTAAGGATTTAAGAAAGTATGAAGAAAGCCATTATGGGTGATTATCAGTTACCAAAAAGTCGGTTTCTTTCGGTGTGATCCATTTTGCTGAAAGTGTGTCATACCAATCTCTTTTAGGACGTTCTGTAGTGCTGGGCAGGATTTTAAAAAAAGAGGTTGATTAGTCTTTCAATCACCCAAGAGGCAAAGGTCCTCCTGCCAGAACTCCGAAATGTTGTTTACATCAACAGCCCAGCCGATACAGTAGGAGGAGAGCCCAGAGCGCGAGGAGGAGCTGGGAGCCATGGATGAGGAGAAAAGAACCAAGGGAAGGCACAGCAGATGTGGTTGCTGTGACTCCAGTCGGGAGTCACGGCTCAGGCAAGTACTCTACCCGAGTGAATGGTTAAGATGGGCTGGGCTTGTCTTATGGGTACTTGGGTCTGTTTTGGAAAGACCGCGGGTGGGAGTTGTATCTGAGGGGAAGCCGGGATCGACCCCTACCATATTCCTTCCCTCCTCACCCAAACGGGAGAAAAACAAGAATAGACAGCACGGACAGGAACACTTGTACAACTCACAAACAGTGACTGGTGGAGGGATATTCAGATAAAGAACACTGTAACTAATTGCCACATATCAGTTTATGTTTCCCGAGGGCCTGAAGAACTAAGGACGGAGAGAACAGACAAGAGAGTAAGAAAAGAAGAGTGACGATAACTCAATTCCTGTACAAAAAGCATACGAAAGAGGACAGAGGATAGAATAAAACCTCTTGTTAAAGACACTGGAGTCTGCCTTTTTCTTGTCCTGTCACACTTGTATTTATGGTTCATTAATTGAAAGCCTTTATTATTATGGTGAGCACTCTAAGTAAATGTTGTAAGCTCCAACTGCACTACTGACAATGGTTCCAGAATAAAATTGTGTACACAAGTTCTCAAAGTTTTGCAATATGAGGCTATGCATAATGCTGCCAGAATGCTCTATGATTTGATGCAAATATTTGCAGAAGTTTGAAAGCAGATTGATGATTCTTTGCTTTCAAAATAAAATGTTCATAAAAAAATGAAAGCAGGAAAAAAAAGCTCAACTACTGTAAAATTTCAGGTACCATTTCTTTGCAGCATCATTTAGTAACATGTGTTGATGAATGCTAGTATTTTCCGAAAATATTCATAATAGAAAATGAGTGTAACCAGTTTCAATAGCATTAGGGGAAACAAAAATAAACAAGCATTGGCAAAGCCAGTAGGTCTGAAGCACAAGTTACTACTTGTGTAACGATAGATCTGTAAGAGACATTAGTTAGTGATAGATTCCTTACCTTAGAATATCCCCAGGCGTCAGACTGGATCCGGAAATTTTTTGCGTAGCAGTACCCTTGCGCGTCGGTAGGCGTCGTCTGCGGCTCCGCGTCGTGGGCGCCGTGATGACGTCGGAGTACTTAGACGCCGCCTCCGCATGCTGACGTCAGTTCTTAGACACAGTTTTTCCGCGCCAGAGACGCAGAGCCATGTTAAAAACCAACACTGGTGCCATTGAAACTAGGGCCCTGAAAGGGGATGACCTTAACCCTAGATATCGGTTCGCAGAACGGGGAGGATGGGTGGGTCGGTAAGGAATCTATCACTAACTAATGTCTCTTACAGATATATCATTACACAAGTAGTAACTTGTGCATCTGAAAGAGACACGTTAGTGATAGATTCCTTACCTTAGAATAGATACCCCAGCAATACCAACCCCGGTGGTGGGTCTGCAAACCAATAATCACACCAGAAAGTCCTGGAGGACGGAACGGCCAAAGAAGCCATCCCTCCGGACTTGGCTGTCCAGGCAGTAGTGTCTCGCAAACGTGTGCAGCGAGGCCCACGTAGCTGCCTGACAAATGTCCTGCAAGGGCACTGCACGGCCTAAGGCAGTTGTAGTCGCCGTGGCCCGAGTGGAATGAGCCCTCAGCCCAACAGGTGGTTCCTTCTTAGCCAAGGAGTAACACGCCTGGATGCACAAGATGATCCACCGAGATATGGTCCTTTTGTGCACCGCCCGCCCCTTCTTAGCGCCCACGTAGCCAACAAAGAGTTGGTCATCCACCCGGAACTGACATGTGCGATCCAAGTAGAATGAAAGCGGACGTTTTGGGTCCAGACGGTGGAGCCGCTCTTCCTCTTTAGAGGGATGCAGTGGCGGAAAGAAGGTGGGCAAGGTTATAGACTGCCCGATATGGAAGGCCGTGACAACCTTGGGCAGGAAAGATGGCTTAATACGCAACACAACCTTGTCCAGATGGACAGAAAGAAAAGGGGGTGTACATGAAAGAGCCTGGAGCTCACTCACTCTCCTGGCAGAGGTGATGGCAACCAGGAAAACAGTCTTCAGAGTAAGAAGGCGGAGAGGACAGTTGTGGAGTGGCTCAAAGGAAGCGCACATCAGAAACGTAAGAACAAGGTTCAAGTCCCACTGAGGCATCACAAACGGAACAGGAGGGAACATGTGTGTGATGCCCTTCAGAAAACGAGTTACAATAGGGGACTTGAACAAAGAAGGTTGATCAGGCAGCCTTAGAAAGGCTGAAAGGGCAGAAAGGTAGCCCTTGATTGTGCCCAGAGCAGAGCCCTACTGGGCAAGAGAAAGAAGGAAGAGAAGAACCTCAGAAAGAGGGGCAGAAAGTGGATCCACAGCCTTTGCTGTGCACCATGCCACGAATTTGTTCCACCTGCAGGCGTATACCGATTTTGTGGAGGGACGCCTGGCTGCCAGAATGACATTACAGAGTTCAGGAGGCAAGTCAAATGGCCTCAACTGTCGCCGCTCAATCTCCAAGCATGGAGGTGTAGACAGGACAGGTTCGGGTGGAGGACCGTCCCCTGCTGCTGCGACAGAAGGTCCTCCTGAAGAGGCAGACGAACCGGGGGATCGACTGACATACTGAGTAACTCTGGACACCAGTACCTTCGTGCCCAGTCCGGAGCCACAAGGATGACTTGGGCCCGGTCGCGCTTGATCTTCTTCAGCACTCTGGGTAGAAGTGGTATAGGCGGAAAGGAATACAATAGACCGCAACTCCACTCGCGACGAAAAGCGTCTCCGAGCGAGTGCCGCCTTGGAAATTCCAAAGCGCAGAACTGATGACATTGCGCGTTCTCTTCGGTGGCGAATAGATCTGACCAAGGCTCTCCCCACTGCTGAAAGAGGCCTTGTGCCACGTCCAAGTTCAGACGCCATTCGTGATCCATCATGCACCGTCGGCTGAGTTTGTCCGCCCTGGCGTTCAGAGAACCTGCCAGGTGTTGAACCACCAGGGTCACGCCCTGATGTTCCAGCCAATGCCAGAGGCGCAAAGCCTCCTGGCAAAGGGTCCACGACCCCACCCCGCCCTGTTTGTTGCAGTACCACTTGGCGGTGGTGTTGTCTGTGAACACCTGCAATACACTCCCCCGAACAGAGGGGAGGAATGCCTTCAGTGCTAGACGAAACGCCCGCAGCTCCAAAAGGTTGATATGGAGCCGGGACTCCGCCGGAGACCAGAGGCCTCTGATCTCCGCCTCTCCCATGTGGCCTCCCCAGCCCTGTAGGGACGCGTCCATCACAACTACGTGCTCCGGTTGGGGAAGGGAGAGGGATCTGCCACTGACCCAATCGCGGTCCGTGAGCCACCACTACACAGCTGTCTCGCAGTGCCCTCCGAGATCAGGACATGGTCGGATAGGTTGCCCTGATGCTGGGCCCACTGAAACTTCAGGTCCCACTGCAGAGCCCGCATCCGCCACCGGGCGAGATGCACCAGAAGGATGCAGGAGGCCATCAGCCCCAGAAGCCGCAGCGTCAACCTGACGAGACCCGGGACAAAGGCTGAAAGAGTGGAACCAGAGCCTGAATGTCCCGAACCCGCTGTTTGGGAGGATAAACCCGAAACTGCGCCGAGTCGAGAACCGCTCCGATGAAGAGGAGCTTCTGAGAGGGGCACAGGTGTGGCTTCGGCACATTGATGGAAAACCCCAGCAGGTGCAGGAGGTCTGCCGTCGTTTGGAGGTGGCTGACGACTGTTTGGGGCGAGCCCGCCTTCAACAACCAGTCGTCGAGGTAGGTTAAGACTGAAACCCCTAACCGGCGCAGATGAGCTGCGACCACAGCCATCACCTTCGTGAACACCCGTGGGGCGCTGGTAAGGCCGAAGGGGAGCACGGTAAACTGAAAGTGCTCGTGGCCTACCGTGAACCGCAGGTAACGCCGGTGGGCCGGCAGGACGGGAATGTGGAAATAAGCGTCCTGCAAGTCCAACGCTACCATCCAGTCTCCTGGGTCCAGGGCAGCTAAGACCCAAGCCAGTGTCAGCATTTTGAACTTCTCCTTCCGGAGGAAGCCGTTGATGTTCCGTAGGTCCAAGAAGGGGCGTAGGCCCCCTTTGCCCTTCTTGGGTACCAGAAAGTAGTGGGAGTAGCAACCACACCCTACTTCTGGCCCAGGAACGCGCTCGATGGCCCCCTTGGCCAAGAGGGCCGTAACTTCCTCCTGCAGAAGTCGCAAATGATCCCCGATACGCGGTGGTATTGCGGTGGCATGGCTGGAGGGGTCGCCTCGAAGGGGAGGGAGTAGTCCCTTCGGACGATTTGCAGCACACACCTGTCCGAAGTGACAGTGCGCCAGTGGAAGAGGTGATGGCGAACCCTGCCCCCCACTGGCGTCCCATGGGCCTGAAAGCACAGACTAGGAGGGTTTTGAGGCGGAAGCTGCAGGGGAAGGTGTGGACTGACCTCGCCGTTGTCCCCGACCGCCTCCATGGTGGTTTCCACGGCCGCCACCGCGTTGGATGTTAGTCTGCGGTGCGTGGCTGGCAGCATGTTTGGGGGGCGCCCCTTCCTTGGCCACGAAAGGAGCGAAAGGCACCAGTTTGCTGGCGCGGGGCCGAGAGGCCCAAGGACCTCGCCGTAGCCCTGGAGTCCTTAAAGCGCTCAAGCGCATGGTCTGCCTTGTCGCCAAAAAGGCGACAGATAACGGCATGTCCATTAGAGTATTCTGGAAATCAGCCGAGAAGTTGGCGGACCTCAACTAGGCGTGGCGACGAATCGCCACCGTCGTTGCCATCGCTCTGCCCAGTGAATCGGTGGTATCCAGCCCACACCGGATAGAATATCGTGCTGCATCCCGGCCTTCCACAAGGGCCTAGCCGAGTTTAGCCCGTACCTCCAATGGGCATTCTGGCAGCACTTCCGCGACCGTGTCCCACAGAGAGTGGGTGTAGCGGCCCAAGAGGCATGCGGTGTTGGAAGACCGCAGTCCCAGACTCAGGGAGGAGAATACCTTCTTGCCGTACTGTTCATACCTCTTGGATTCCCTGTCAGGCGGAGCTGTCGGGAATGCGGACTGGGAATTTGAAGCCTGGATGACCAGGCTCTCGGGGGTGGGGTGGGTGGACAGGAAACATGGGTCGCCCGGGGCCAGGCGGTGGCGTCTGGCCACGTTCCTATCTACAGGCGAACCTGTAGCAGGCCTGGACCAAGTGCACAAAGGAACGTCAGTCAAGGCCTCATTAAACAGCAGCAGAGGCTCAGCCGAGCTTGACTGCGGTTTAAGGACCTCAGTGAGGAGGTTAGTCCTCACGGCCGCGACAGGGAGTTCAAGGCCCAAGGCCTTGGCCGCCCGCGTCAGCAACACACTGTAGGCTGCCCCCTCCTCCGTAGCCACGGTAGGAGGTGAGACAAAACCAGTGTCTGGCGAGGTGTCCAGACCACTGGCATCCCCAAGTCCACCTGTCCAGTCCTCCTGGGACTGACACTCACGTTCAGAGGGTCCTCAGACCCCTCCCAATTCTCCTCATCACCCATCTCCTGGTACTCAAGGGTGTCAAATGATGGGGCCGGTTCGTTGAAGTAGAACTCTCCAAACGGCGTCGAGAGCGCCGCTCAGCGGCGGCGCTCCGGCGCCGGAACCGGGGATCGAGGGAGGCATCGGGGGCGGCGCCGCCCGAAGACGGCGCCGGAGGAGACACCTGAGGGACCGGCGCCAGTGAGGTCGTTAGGTCAACCGGCGACGACCTGGATCCAGAGGGGCCCTGCGGCACCGGGCCCGAAGGTGCCGGTGGCATCGGGGCCGAAGCCCCCGACCCGCTAGGGCCCCCAGACGGGTCCGCTGTGCCCGAAGGCGCCGCGGAGCCCGTCGGAGGAGTGAGAGACCTCATGGCCATGAGGAAACGTTCGATCTCCTCCGGCGTCGTGCGTGGCCCAGGGACCGGAGGGTATGAGGCCGGATGCGATGCCCGCGACTCCGATGGAGCCGCGTGGGCGGTGTCACTCGAACTCCCGGCCGCATCGCGCAAGCGTCGGGGGGAGTCGGAAGAGCAATGACGTCTCTTCGACTTCTTGTGCTTACCTAACGACTTCGACCCTGAGGAGTGATGTCGACTCCCGGAGCTATGGTGGCTCCGCTCCCGCGACCTGTCCCGCGACCTCCGTCCGGACCGGGACCTCTCACGGCGCGGGGCCGACTGCCGGAGCTCGAGTCACTTGCGGGACCGCTCCCGCCTAGCTTTCGAAGTCAGGGCCCGGCAGTCGGAGCAGGTCTTGTTGTCATGATAGACGGCGAGACAGTGGAGACACCGACGGTGAGGGTCCGTGACCGACATCAGTCGGTTGCAATCCTCACAAGGATTGAAACCTGGCATCCCTACCGGCACCGTTCGGAGTCGAAGACTCAAAAGAACGATCAAAACGGATCAAAAAAGTACTAGTCAAAAAATGACTAAGGTACCACTTTTTCCGGATCTGCGCTGCTGGCGCGGAAAAAAGAAGAACGGACGTCAGCACGCGGAGGCGGCGTCTAAGTACTCCAACGACATCATCACGGCGCCCACGACGCCGACGACGGACGCGGAGCCGCAGAAGACGCCTACCGACGCGCAAGGGTACTGCTACGCAAAAAAATTCCGGATCCAGTCTGACGCCTGGGGATATTCTAAGGTAAGGAATCTATCACTAACGTGTCTCTTTCAGATATTGGTGGTCAGCGTTTTAGTTTTGTCAATGTGCGACTTGTTTTGGCATGGTTTTTGTAAAACCTTATTGGTGTAGGAGATGCCAGGCTCTCGCCAGTATATCAAGCATTGGCAAAAGCAAACATTGCTTTTTGGTCTCTAAATGCACACACTGCCACAGTAGTAACTGGCACTTAACAAAACTAATTTGTGCGCCGATATGCTCCTTGTGAAAGAGCAGAATGCGGTCACTCACAGTGAAACCAGCTGATACACAGAGAGAGAGAGACAGAATTCTGATAAACACAAATGCACCCATGGTATATGCCCTTGCATTCAGTGCAGCTATATGGCTTTCGTGAATTCCCAAGAATTTACATAAGTAAGACAAGAAATGTACTCCTAGAAAATATTTGTGAACGGCATTTTAGCATGAGCAAATATGCATGTGTAGATTTGCTCATGCAAAAATCTGGGTGTTTGCAAGTTCACTTTCCCTCCAACCACTTTTTTCCCAACTCTGGAAGAAGGTTTACGTCTGCCTTTTTCAGGGGTACATTTCCAAAAAATTTCCGTATGGGAAAAGATTAGGGAAGAGTTGTTGAAAACCCTTAAAACGTGTGAGTTAGTAGGTTTGCACTGACTCAAAAGGGCATTCTAACACTGGAACTACTACTTACCACTACCTTTAGCCCCAGTATGGAACTGCGTAAACTTGGCAACATAAGGGGACTGCAAGTATTCAAACACTACTATGGGATGAGACACGGCATAATCGGAGAGGCTATATCAGAGCTCTTATAGAACGAGATTGCTGCCATAATTTGTCGCTGCAATACAGGGCATAAAAGGGGCAAGTGGATTTTGTTACAGGACAAGTAGATTTATGAAGCAAGCTGCCCCATGGACAAGTAGGTATTTTAATTAAAGTCCACTCCCCTAAGTAACCTCTGGGCTTAAATAGTGGATGGTGAGGAGAAAGTAGAAGGTTTACTGAGGCTTGTGGTGAACTGAAAATGTGGCTCCCTAGGACGACATTGAAAGAATGTTTCTCTTGGTGGAATGGAATTCCATTCTGAAAAGGAATAAGGTGTGCTTCGGGATTGGAACAAAACGGAGTCTTCTATAAACCACATTATATTCTACTGGTATGTGCGTGTCTACCCTACCACTGCCATGTGCTGTCTGAGTAATCACACAATAATGCCTTGTCAACGCAGGTCTTCACAATGAACGCCAAGTTTTATTTATTTGTAGCAAGAACATTTGATCTGTCTTCTAAGGCCTTGCAGGCAGACAATGAACAATCCATCATACAATTTTAACGTTTTATCCTGATGCGATGAAGCGAAGGCATAAAAAAAATTAAAAAAAGAGATGGTCAGCAATGAAAGTCCATACAAGACATGAGATTACCTTTCAACTAGTGAATTACAAAAAATGGGGAGTTTTCACTGTTTAACAAGGAGGAGAAAATGTATCTACGGTAAGACCTAGGATGACTCGTAAAGGTAATATTTTTTAATTGTATTAATATGAAGGGTTCCTTAATGGTGAACGTTTGCATCGCTCCACCATCCTTCATGGTTATTATGGCAACTAAGAATGTAATGTTAAATGATAATGCTTTCAAAGTATACTTACTCATGACTCGTCAAAAATGTCAGTGACATATATCGAATTAGCAAACGTATGATTGGAATGTTACATACAACTTTGAAATGTATTACCAATGTCCTACAAATTCAAGCCCTCATGATGCCAAAGTTGTCTTGTACATTAAAGGCTGAGATAACATAACACTTGTATTTGTAAGGCTCACATTCACACCTTAAATAATTGGACCGACTAACCAGTGTTTTTTACCCAACTGAATGTTACTCATTTTATCAACCTCAGAAGGATGAAAGGCTGAGAGGACCTGCCGGCATTTGAATCAGTCGGTGGCCATGAAGCAAAAAACCGTTTCCCTGGATGGATGCATTAGTCCACTGAGCCACCAGACCCATTTTAAAGATAGAGAAATAGAGAGGAGAGAAGTGAAATAGAGAAAAAGTTGACTTGCCCAGGGGATCTTGGGAAGGTGGAGGCCCTGGCCAAATGCCGGTTTTACCCATGCCTTAAAACATGTGTCTGTGTAGAGGGACCAGTCTCTTAAAGCCCTCCAGAAAACCATGCAATGCCAGTATTATGGGCAAAGAAATACCGGGGGACTCTTCATATAATAAATTAAAGCAGCTAAATGCACTCATTCTGAGGGGTAATTCTAGTTTTCATCTACCAAGTGCATGACCTGCATAAAGTATCCGTGTATTGGAGTTTCGCAAGGTGTCTCTGGTATCTTAAACACCAAGCTACAAATCCTATCCATTATGCATTGTATAACTTCTTATTTTAGCCCATTTTTCTTCCCTAATACCATCCATACATCCATACATTACTATAGCAGGAACAAAACTTCAGAATTGAGTCTTAGATGAGTCACTGGTCTTTGGCTCACGATGAGCGTCCGTGTTAGGGTCAGTAATTTTCTAAGTGCATCCATGGTCTGCAGTATCGAACAAACATTCTATGTTATGTGCTTCCTACCACGGTTGTGTGTGGTGCGTCAATACTATTTCTTATCAAGCACTGAATCATATGGCAAAACAACATATTTAGACCGTTCATGACAGAAGATTGCGGGATGGTGTCAGCTTGAAACGGTTTGTCCAACCAGACAAGGAGATTATGAGGTTGTAGAAAGAGCATCAGTCTCTCAATAACCAGCTTCTTTGGAATAAGAAAATATATGGAGAAAACTCGGACCAGTTGTTCCTTGAGGCAATTAGTCTTCTGCCACCTTTGCCAGCAGTGGCTATCTTTCTTCCATCAGAAGATGCAACAAATAGTGTTCTCTGGTCTTTTTGCTTTGATCCAGGATTATTTGATTGAGAGGTTAACTCTTACTCTTTCCAGACAGTTTAGAAACATATCTGTCAATGGGCTGATATCATATTGCGACACATTTTCTCCCTCTTTGGCGCTTGCGTCACAGGTACCTGTGTAGAATCTTCTCCATTCTTTTATTCCTTTCTCGACTCACCTTATTTTTTATTACAGGAGATAGTAAAGTGTTTAAAGCATCTTCAAATTATCTGTTGCTTCTTTTGCAAATGTTCAATGCAACATATTTCAGCTCTTCAAGCCCAAGGTGTCTTTTCAGCATTAAAATCCAACATGCGCCCAGGTGGCAGCTTCAGGACAGACATCTGTGAGTCTTCAAGTTGTATTTCAACTCATGGCCAAAAAGTGTCTGTGCCTCAAGGTTGTTGACATCGATAGGACAATTCATATAAAAAAGGTTTGTTTTCGGTCTTTCCCTATCTGACCTTCTTCACTCGTTGTACGAGCTAACGGTGTCTTCGCACAAGCGATGGGATTAATATTTCTTGGTAGGTTTAAAATATCCGAATAACATTTTCATGTAATTCCAGAGACGAGTACTAAAAGTCTTCACTTTCATTGCTTAAAATCATGTGGTTAGGAGTTTATGGAAAGGGTTCTTCTTCGATCGCCAAGTGTTCAGCATCAGAGCGGATAGCATTTCACTGAATCTGAAACAAAGCCTAGAGCTAGACACATTGGCTGCCTCCATATCATGGAATGGGTGTCTACCTCCAGTAGACGAGGACCTCTGTATAAAATGAGTGCAGGCTTGATACTGGATGTCCTCGTGGTTCAAGAACCAACAGAGATTCTAGATGCCAATCTATCCAACAAAACTGACTGACATTTAAGGGAAAATGTAGCGGATTCCTAGTCCTTATTTTTCTTTAACTTAATTGTGGACTAAATGGAAATACTGGATTTTGTATTCTTTATTCTTATTCGATCTGTACAGGCGATTGCCTACGTCCAAGGCTAGTTTGCTCCATTTCCAGTCCCAGACATGCCACTTGCACTTCTGAACAGAATGGAGAGAAAACAATCTGAAGATGATGTCGAAGATGAAGTCTATTGCAAGTTTCAAATGAATATCACAATGAGTCACTCGAGACACTAACGTCAGCACCTACTAGTAATGAAAATGATAAGATTCCAAATATGATCACTACAAACTGCAATCATGCACGGTTTGTTAAATTATAATAATTTATGTCGCAAAAAAAGATTCCATTAACGAAGTGTGTAGAAATGAGGCCCTGTAGGGCTAGATCTCAGACTCAAACTGCACCCACAGAGCAAAGCTATCCACGGAACAAGAAGGAATGCAGAATAGCAGGTCTGATGAATCAGATTCAGATGACAAACTACTACACACCTGCTGGTAAAAGACAACATATTTCCTTTTAAAAGGTTGCACAGATTCAGCTCACATTACCTGCTGGATAGCTGTACCAAATGCTTTGTCGCAAAAGTAAAGCAGTCTGTTACCCTATGGCAAGATTTACGAAACCTGGCTACCGATTTTAACACAAACAAATACGGTTTGTGAATGTAAAATATCTGTGCAGTAAACAGTGTTCATAGCCTACTCTACGACATGCACCGAGCATACTTAGCTAGCTGGCAAGGGCTGTATATGCGGCTGCCCGAGGCCTCCGCAGGGGGCCACTCAAGAGGGCAACCCTCTAGTGGCATCGGGCTACCCCCCATGCCCCCTCCTCTTGGGAGGCTAGCCTGAGTCGCGGGCGTGCTGCATCATGTCCGGTGAACCAGGTAGGGTATGGGGTATATAAGTCCCCCTCACCAGGTTTTCTACCTCTTGCTGCACCGGACACGCCACGGACACCAGGGAGCTGGACGATGAAGGAGGAGAGTCAGCGGCCTTACAAAGGTAAGCGAGTTTTAATTTATTTATTTACACCCCCCCCCCCGCCCTGCCATTCAGTACCAGCCGCCACTGGTGAGAGCTAATCCCACCTGCTATCAAAGGAAAAGCAAAGCCAGCAGTACCAGGAAGGAACAGTGGGCTTTTGTTTGGTATACAAGGACTGTCCTTCACTGAACCTACCTTGCCTGCATCAGAACCGACTATATTTTATACAATGAAGACGTTTAATATTAGGAGTATGAGCCTAAACTGTAGAAAACACCTAGAGAAAACCAACACACTGGCAATGGGTTAACAAGCATGACCAACTCTTTCAAGCAAAACTCCTACAAGAAGACATCAAGTGCTACCAATCAAGCAGACGCAGAACAAATACCTCACTCAACAGGGCAGGCAAAGAGAGATGGCAGGAAACATCAGCAGGAAAACATCTTAGAATCATATATACTACTTTATCTACCCGACTGACACAAATTGAAAATGCTGCCCACTAATATCTCTTTGCTGCTTCAGTGGTCATATAAACCAAAAATTGTTACGTGTTTAAAAAAACGGATATTGAACTTTTTAAAACAAACAGTTGGCACAGACTAAAGGGAGGATAACTAAATATTGAAAACTGCATGTGCACATTGTAGACTCTGAACAAACAAAACACATCAAGGACACAAGGAGACACAAGATTTGTTTTGTGTATGGATTTGGACTGGGTGGTGGGGCGGGGAATACACCCGATCTGTTCCCTGGGGATAAACATTAAGTGACAGCAAGCTGGGCCAAGCTGAAACACCTGTAGACTAATAGTGGTCTATGTGCAACTCCACAGGTATGTGGGTAAGTCAAGCAATATGGCCCACATGTTAGGAGGACACAGCTACACAACTACCTTGTCAGCTTAATATGTGCTGGCGGTCTCTTGAGAGGAGTCTGCTGCTTAACCTTTACAAAGCTTCACCAACTGCAGTTTAGTTTGATGGTAAATGGATGCTCGGCACACAAATCACTAGAGAATTCAGAAATTGAGATCAAGAGTTCCGAGTGAGGATCTGCTTAGGGTTGTGAATTATTTGCTAAATAGTGGACTTGTATATGTAATTGGACAAAATTCTCCTCCCTTTAAAAATAAAAAACAAGCATTATCAAAACCAATCTCAGCAATGCGAGAGCTATTGGCTTTGTCAATGTCAATATGTTTCAGCATGGCCAAAAGCTAGGGGTTCCCCAGGCACATGCAGCACGCAAGCGCCCGCAGCTGATGCCTCATTACTCCTTTATGTAACTATGGGTAGACATGAACAAGGCATCCCAAATTAAATTTACCATTTGATAGAGAGCAAAACACAATATGAAAAGTCTAAATTCCCCTTTAATAAGTGCTGCCAAAATTGCCTAGTGAAATAAGGATACTTATTTTATTCACCTCTCAAGAACAGAAGGTACTGTCTTCATTAGAACAATTCATAGGTGTGACTTGCATGTTATACACAATGCCTCCTACAGGCACTCAACCCACTGAGCTATCTGGGGGGCTAGAAGTGTCATGGCCAATAATCATCAACATGCAGAGATCTTTGCAGGAGTAGATTCAAATTCAGTAATCCTTCATTAAATCTATCCCCTCTTCCTACTACATGGTATTTTGTGGGTCACTGTTGTGTCTATCTGGTTTGACATAAACATGGTATAGTCTGACCGTACCTTCCTTCCAGTCAGTGAATTGGATTTCACACTGGGGCACAGGATGGAGAAAGCAACAGCGGTAGGAGGGTGACTGGGGACGGGACAAGAAACGAGATCAGAACATGATTTATAGGCCTGTTTACAGAAACGGCACGGCGCTCTGAGCAAGGGAAAACACTACAGCTCCCGAGCTGGGCTCTTAAAGAAAAAGGAAATTCCTAAAATGATCGTTAAATGGGAGGAGTGGATGGATAGAAATAATAGGTCCCTGCTCTCAGGGAAGGGCTAAATACAGGAAGAGGAATGACCCATGCATGCCATGGACAAAAGGGGAGAAATATAAGGAGAGCGACGATGGAGCCAGCAAATAGGAAGCCTATGGTCGGACTGAAACCCACAAAGTATATACAGTATGTCTCTTTTGAAATAGCGCGTGCGCCGTCTAGAGCGGAGACCAAAATACCTACACTAGATTCACTATTTCCATTTAACAGGCACTAAGAGTAGTACCTAGTAGGTTCTGTTACACATTGTGTTTACCAGAATAGACCACCATGCACCTGGCTGTTACAGCTACCAGTACAGTTGACTTTGGAGGAATTCTTTTTCTGTTTGGGCTACTAAGAAACAGTAAACCTGACTAACAAACTTGTGTAATAAACCAATCATCTAAAATTTTGGAAGGACTTAAAACCTTGCTATACAAAACCATGCTAGCAGTCTTAATCCTTTTTTATGTTTTGGAAGCACTAAGAAGCCTGTAGGTGACCAGAAAAATCAAAACAAATCCTAATAACAAAGCGTTCACATACACCCAGACAATAACCATTAAACCACTTGTTGGTGGGGATTAGGACGCTGGCGGATCACTATCGCCGGCCCTGTGGTGGCATTCTGCCCACCATCTATACCTGATTTACCCCCCCCACCACCATATTATATTGGCGGGGGTATCACGGCGGACACAAAGTGCGTCCATCGCTTTTCAACCGGTCGGCAATCGTTCAGATTGCCAGGCGGGCAGACTTGGGCCACAATATGGTGGCGGTGCCTAGCAGGCACTGCCATCCATATTAGTATATGTGGCTTTTAAGGCCTTTCCATGGTGGCGATGACGCCATGGAAAGGCTGGCGGGAATTGGCGGGAATTGCTTTCGGGCCCATTACAGGCACCCGGGGGTTTGGGAGCTGAACTTGGGGGTACCCCCTACATTGCCATGCACAAGGTGGCAGGCACTGCCACGTTGTGCATGGCAATGCACAACATGGTACTTTGGCATTGCGGCGGGTGCTGCTTACAGCAGCACCCACTGCAATGTCAAAAAAGCGGAATGCGACTGCCAGGGTGGCAGCTGCATCGTAATTAGCGGTGCAGGACTGCCGCACGTTTGGTGGCCGGTCCAAGCACCGCTATGGTGGCGGGCGGACCACCTGCCATCCTAGTAACCCCCGTAGTCTCTAGGTACAGGTTATACATAATCTCGAGGTTGGTTGGATTTAACAAAAAGGCCCTAACTTTCGGGCAACTGAGAAAATCAGTTTGTATGTGATCAGCCTTCAAGGGTGCATTATGAATTAGAGATCCCTTCAGCCTTTGGATGCAGTGTGTAGACCTTCCAGGCAGAGACATTCTACAATGCAACCATTTGCAGTTTTATTTGTGCACACAATCAGCTCCTATGACCATTATCACTCACAATACCAACCAACCTGATTCACTGGAGCTCCAAAGGTCTTTGTGTACGAGATCATGCAACAGAGCTGCTAATGATCCCAACAAAGTAGAAATGTAGATGGAACATGTGTGACATGAGTTCACAAAACCCTCCTCACTGATGAAAACCACCTCCTTCTCAGCCTAGACTAAGTAATTATTAGGTCACACTAGACCACAACATCGACCTCACCGCTGTCCTCATTTATCATGCACACAATTTGTATCTTTCCAGACATTCGAGGCCTAGAATAGCATCAAAATATCTCCTACAAAACATCCTTATATGGGCCTACACTCTGGAAGACACACACACTAGACATAGTTAAAGGGTTTGTACTTGTCCTGAGAGCCACCTCACAATCCCCTCCCGTACCCCACATGCTACGGTACAAGACCAATAAACCTCAAATATTAATTCAAATTCCATCCTCCCATCAGAAACTCAAGATAAAATATAATCTTCAGAAAACATCCTCAAATTCTATTTCACCAGAACGAGCAAACGTAGGTCCTACTATGCAACACACAAGAGCATAGAACCCTTGACTCACACACACACAGATCAAATGACAAACACAGAAGCTTCAGACATAGAAGCAATACTTCAATTTTTCAAAGCACACCCCAAATATTAAGATCAGCAGACCTGATACTGTGGGTCTCCTCTTCAAAGTGCATAGAACTAGGTCCTGCCTTGTGTTGTGTGATATAATTATCAGGGATGCATAGACAGAATACCTAGAACTAAACAAAATCCCTGCACTTTTTTACAGGCGTGTGTTGTTTCTACTCTCTGGGCTGCAAACGACTTCCAGTATTTATCAAATCTCCATGCCAGATACAAGTGCCTCTAAAATACAGATCATCACCTCAGGGTTGTCTGGTTCCATTTTGCACACCATGTCCAAGTCCTCCAAAGCCTGCGGATACTGCGATAACGACGTGTAAACATCCGCACGCGTTAACCTGAGAGAAATATCCTGTGGTGCTGTGGGGACAAAAAGAAGAGTCATTTAACTTCAGGTAGACACTACCTTGTCAAAGCTCAATTACTGTCGACCAAGGCAAAAGCACTTGACAATCCCAATTACAGTACAGGCACAAAACCATAGAATGTGGCTTGTTCATAGTGAAATCAAGTCTGTAAATGAAAACTAAGGAGGGGACCTTATACCCATTAATAAGGCGCACCAAAAATAATATACGTGTAGGATTGCACTTGGCAGAACATTAGAGATATATATATATATATCTATATATATATATATACACACAATCTGACTTTGTCGTCAGAAAAACGGCAAGCACGCAGGAATTCCGATGTTGAAATCTTTTTATTGCAAACCCCCTCACCCCAGACAGACACGTTTCGCTATAACAGCTTCGTCAGTGTCAGTGTGTCTTTGTGAATAGGTGCCATTTTAAAGCCCACCTGACCTACATTCATTCATCAACATAAAAGAAGGTTCATACATAAAAAAGGCGGTGGCCATCTTGGAGTGCATATGTCCACATACATTCCTATTACTTTTAAATGGCAGAATAATAAAGTGCTTCAAGTGCGTAATTTAAAACTTATTAACAACAACACACATTTAACATTTATGTACATACTCTCGTTTTTCAGGTCGGAATTTCATTTTTTACACAGTGACCGATTTCATACTTCTTTTCATCTGTTAAATATTGTAGTGTTACATATAGGGGTGAATCCCCAACGTCAACTGTTCTTTTACCGACTCTTTTAATTTCTTTAACTGTCTAGCCCTATATGGGCAAGGTTTATTATTCATTAGAAATGCAATAGAACTGCCGCACAGGTTCGGACATAGGTATTGGGAGACTGCTATTTTCTGTTTTCGTTTCTTTAGAATCTTATATCTGTATTACTGCACAGACCAAACAAAAGATCCCACGTATTTTTTTCTCTATAAATGGACCCACATCTCCTCATCGTTGTTAAGACCCCAAGGTGTTATAGTCTTAAGGTCAATGATGTATTTCGACTCAAAGATTCGGAGTGACTTCTCTCTGTTCCCTCCTCGTTCTACTCTGGATACTTGGTCCATGCAATAAAAGCTGAGGAAATCTATTGCTCTGATGGTATGCAGCAAAATGGCGAGCGACCGGGTAATTTTTATCCTTATTTGTGATCGCTCTCATGTGTTCTAAGATCCTCAGCTTTGTAGCATTAATAGTACTGCCAATATATCTTTTCTTACATGGGCACTCCAGACAGTAAATAGTGTAATCAGAATTACAGTTGAGGAGATGTTTTATTTTTCTATTTGGTCTTTCTTCCCCTGTTCTTCCTGGGAACTCTAGCACTTTTTTACTGTTTTTGCAGGCCTTACATCTTAAACAGGGAAAAAACCCTTTAGTTTTGGTTAAAGATGTATGTTGGGGCTTGGACGAAAAACGACTACGGACTAGATGATCTGACAACGATTGACAGCAGCGATAAGTTATTAGAGGCCTGTCTGTCAAATGCTTTTTTTAAACGTTGTCAGTAGTTAAGATGTGCCAATTCTTTTGAAAACTGCGGACTAGATCACCAGATTTGTTATTAAAAGTTGTGATCATTCTCACATGGTCATCATCTTTTGGTTTATCTTTAGCTACCAGGAGATCCCTCCTATTTACAACAGAAGCCTTTTTAACTGCTTGATTAAACAGGTTGGTAGAGTATCCCCTGTACTTGAACCTCTCACCTGCTTCAGTTTTTACTCTTGAGAAGTCTTCATCTGCCGAGCAGTTCCTCTTTAGCCATAAGAGTTCTCCATATGGGACATTTTTTATAAGGCTCCTAGGGTGGTAGCTCGCCGCGTGCAACACGGCATTGCCCGCTGTAGGCTTTCTATAGAGACGTGTATGCAGGGTTTCGTTGTCTACAAAAACCTCCAAGTCTAAATAGAATACACTTGTGCTGGTAAATCTTAAGTTCCACTGGTTGTTATTTAGAGCCGCGATGTATGCCTCAGCCGAGGTTTGATCCCCCCGCCACACTATAAAAAGGTCATCTATGTACCTAGTCCATAATAATAAATTGTCACTCCAAGCTTCGTTGGTCCCTCCCCATGCCTCGTGCTTCTCCCACCAGCCTACGAATAAGTTTACATAGCTAGGGGAGAAGCACGAGCCCATGGAAGTACCCCTAATTTGTTTGTACATTTGGCCTGCAAAAAGAAACATGTTGTTAAACAAACAGAAACACATCATGCTTAAAATCATGCTACTACGAGTCCGATATTTCTCTGGCTTCCTGTCCAGGAACCATTTAGTAGCTGCTAGACCATGTTCATGTTTTATACATGTATATAAATTTACTACGTCCAGCGTGATTAGAAGCATGTCAGGCTCCCAAGATACGTTATCCATCATACGGAGGAAGTCTTGTGTGTCTCTCACGTACGAGGGTAGGTCTTTAACAATAGGAGACAGGAAATAATCAATGAAGTGAGATGTGTTCTCTAAAAGGCTTCCAATCGAAGATACGATTGGACGCCCTGGTGGTCTTTTTGCATTTTTGTGGTTCTTAGGAAGATGGTAAAAGGTGGGTAGTACAGGTGCATCGCATTTCAAAAACAAGAATTCTTCCATGTTGAGCATGCCATCATCTTTCCATTTCCCCAACATTAAATGGTACTCAGTAATACTGTTGACATACGCTCTTTTTATAGTCATATAGCACTCAGTATCTTTTAATTGTTTTAGTGCTTCTTGTTCATAATCTTCTTTGCTGATGATCACTATACTTCCACCCTTGTCGGGAAAAAAAATATATATATGTGGGGTGGGGTGGGATAGAAACGGAAGAAAAGCATAAAAGGACCACGTCTCTATAGAGGTAGTAGGGGGACCTCATAAAATGACAGAAGAAACCTCATGAATACAGAGGCACCACAAAGCCCTTATGCGCTGGAGCATGGAGATCTCATTTATAAAGGAGCACTGAGCAGCTACAATGTGTGACTACATGCACAGAGGGAAGACCTTGTACATATACACACAGGAGTCCTGTGCAGAGGTACCCTGAGGAGGGTGGGAGTATTGAGGCATTCAGGAAACACTGTGCGTATACTTTAGCACAGAGAAGAGTGTATACTAATAGATGCATACAGGAGAGTTGCTTCGAACGAGTCGTCAGTACAGCATTTGCAAGAGTTGTAGTCATTTTACAGTCTCAATGGACTGCGGAGCGGTTGCCAAATATGGGAGCATTACTAGGGAGGGGCTTTCACTCCACCCACATGTTGGGAGCCAGGAGCACAAGGTTTAATTGGGCAGAAGTTGTGTGCTTCCGCTAAAAAAGTGCTTTCCCTCCACACAGCTGTGATCATTTTGTTTGCTTATCCAGCGGCATAAGCTTCATCTTTCATGGGTACACAAATGACACGGTAATGCTATTTTAAAATGTTTTAGATAACTAGATAATGTAGGTTTTCTTTCTCTGGCAGCAGCACAGATGGAGAGCAATCATTACCCTACATAGACTTTTAAATCTGGCTTGACAGTGCAGCCCATCATTTGACCTTTTAACTTCCAACAATATTAATATACAGCTCTTTTCTTCCGCACAAACACATCTATTCACATGCTATTTACTTGTAGTGCTTTACATTACAATATTTCTTTAACGCCAGACATGTTGGCATTGCCAACAAGCTGAATCAACCAGTAGAAAAGAAACACCCAACTGAAGAATGGCGAAGGTGAAGTGTCCATAGATAGCTATTAAAACAGAAGGATCTAAGTAAACACTCCAAACACAGCAAAGAGAAGTGGGGGAGGAGATGGAGTGAGAGTATGTGATTAAGGGTCATTTGAAGGTCGTCAGTATCAGACCTGGGCGTAGTGCGCAGAGTTTTGCTACCCGAAACTCAGCGAAGTTACCAAAAAACTCTGCGAAGTTCCGCAAGTGGCGGATTGCAGAGCGAACTGCAGTGTGTGCTGGTATTCGTGCCGCTCGGGTAGAAATTCTACAAGAGCGGCAGGTCGCGAACTTAGCGTTCGCGATCTGCAACTTACCGTTCGCGATGTGCAGCAGAGTTTTTTCCCCGCTCGCGATCGCAAAGCAGTTTTCTGCACTCCACAGAGTGCAGAAAACTCAGCAAACTCCGCGAACGGAGCGAAGTACACTGGGCCAGGCCTAGTCAGTATGATGTGAGATCCTAGTTCAAGTAAGAAAGTCAGCGTTCATTTTTTCCCTGTAGTTTTAGGCAGTTGGCATCAGGCTGCTGGCACCAGTACACTTTTCTGGGGACCAGCGGTGAATTTGTATCATCAAGCTTTGATTGAGAGCAAGAGAGACCAAGGCAGAAACAGGGGAAGGAGGAAGAAAACTGTAGGAAAAGAGTTACGTGGATAAAAACGAATCTGCAAGAGAAATAAAGAGGCAAAAAGTGAAGGGTGGTAGAAGAGAGGCGCAGTGGCAGTTCCAGGCTCCTAAGCAAAGCAGTGGCCCCCTGCATTTCGTTTTTTTCTTTTTTAAGCAAATTCTGTACCAGAGAAAATATTTGAGCAATGGGTCTAAACTTTAAAGAGATACGTAGGATTTCAATTTTGGTGTAGTGGTGGTTTGTTTGTGCTCACAATGTGGTGCCTTAGTATTTAAAGGGAATTTGTATGTGCAAGGTAATGGCTAGTGAGACCATGTAAGGATCTGAATATTAGAACGTGCATGTTTTTGGAGTCCTGTGCTGCTGTGGGAGCCAACCTCAGTAAATGCAGGAACCGTAGATGGTGGTGGCTGTGGGAAGCTAGAACATGGTGCAAGTGGCTGTAAGTAACACAAATCCTGGGAGGTGGAAGAAGCAGTGGGAAAGACTAAACTAAAAAAAAACGGTAATAGGCCAGTTGATGTGCGCATTACACAGTCTTTGCAAAGTAGGAAATGATGTTGAGGCAGAATCTAAGAGACATCCATTATTTTTTAAACAAATACTGCAGGAGAGAGTTGGAGGCTGGTGGCTCTGAGAGGTTGATGTTGGTTACTTTAGATAAGATGTTTATGATTGGCGGGATTGGCGGGAAGGAGGTGGAAGGTGGGAGGGCCTAGGAAGAAAAAACTGGGTAATGATGTTTTTATTCTTTCCAACTTATGACCGGTACGAGAAATAGAAATCTCTTCTGTAATCAACTGTAAACAATCAACACTTCCCGCAGCTGCATCTGCAACATTGACCGGCTTCTGGCAGTAAGCCTGTAGTAGCGGTCTAGTGTTCCGTCCCCGGAACAGGAAGTGCAGGGATGGGAAGTGGAAGGCGGCCATGTTTGTGTTATTGTCGCCGACCGCTGAGAGTAGGACGCAGCTCCCGGCGCTCCGGAATAAAGAGTTTAAAATACTTACCTGTGTCAGTGCAGTGCATAACAATCACCCTACAATGGCGACGAGGAGTGGTCTCTAGACCCGCGCACGCACGACTTGCACAACGAAGGAACGGGCGAGGAAAAACGCCGACATCTACCGGAGCGTGGCAGAGGAGCCGAGATTTGGCTTGGAAAAGAGGGCGAACGGACGCCAGCGCTTCCGAGGGGCCAATAATCAAAAAAGTAATACGGACTCCAATCCTGAGGTGAGCCCAGTGGCGCCACGTTATAAGGCACAGTCTGAGTGAAAGCACAGGACCGCGGTGCTACACAGGACACGTGCAGGGGACACAGGGCCAAGGGGAGGTACACCCCATCCCAGGCTGCAGTAAAGGCGAGCCCGGCATCCTGGCGGAACAGCAAGTGGTGGAAGTGGTGCCTGGCTCAACGAACCGATCCGAGAGGAGCGGCCAACGGGCGCTGCAGGGTCCCTCAGCGAAAGAGAGGGGAGGAGACGGCGACAGTGAGCGCAGTGAAGGGGACACAGCGGAACAGCACACGCCGGGAAGTCCCCCTGGTCGGACGATCCCCGTTTCTGCTAACCGGAGTGGAGCACCCAAAATGGCTGCCCAGTCCTCCTCCCTCACGCAATTGGTGCCTTTCCTGACAAAGTGCGGAGAACCGGAGATGAAATGGGAAGACTGGAAGAGGTATTTCCTCAATTATCTGGACGCCCTGGAAGAAGAAGGTGATACTCCGTTCTCGAGCAAGAGGAGAAAGAAAATACTATTACACAACTTGGGCCCGGAAGGGATCAGAGTGTACGATACCATAGTCAAAGGCGAGAGGGATGCCACGGATACAGACGTCTTCAGTCATGCCCTTGCAGACCTCGACGCACACTACAGACCGGTCGTGTGCGTCGCGATTGACAGATACAACTTCTTTCAGAGGAAGCAGAGGAGCGGTGAAACGGTGGACAAGTACGTCGTAGCCTTGCGGAAGTTGGCCCTCACGTGCAAGTTTGACACGCTTCACGACGACCTAATCAGGGACCAAATTATCATGCACACGTCCAGCTCCCACATCCAGGAGAAACTGTGGGTGAATGGAGACGCCCCACTTAAAGAGATATGGGCGATGGTCAAGAAGGCGGAATTGTCAAGACGTTGTGCACAAGCAGCCAAGAAGGAAGCATGAGAGACACAAACAGTATGCAGGATAATGACACCATCGAGAGGAGAACGACCGAGGCAGAGGGACATGCAAAGGAATCAAGATAGTAGAAGACCCAACAACAACAACAACCACCCGATGGACAACAGGAGGAATAAAGGTGGCAAGCCGAGCTGCTACAGGTGCGGCAGTACTGCACATATGGGTAACGACAAAGCGTGCCCTGCGTTTAGGGCGAAATGCTCATATTGCAGCGTCTTCGGGCACTATGAGAAGGTGTGCCGCCGAAAACCCAAAAGCGCAATGGTCCGATATGTGGACCAAGAGCACAGAGAGGATGCAAGCGACCGAGAAGACGCCGAAGACCTAGAGGAGTTCCTATATATTGATGTCCAGGTGTTGGAAATGGAAGGAGCGGACACGGACAAGCCCAGACTGAACATGCACATCGGCGGGATACCAATGGAAATGATTGCAGACAGCGGAGCACCCATTTCCATCATACAAAGACAAGTATGGAAGATAAGTTCGCAACCAAGGTCGAGGAGAAACTGCACCCGATGGATTTGAGACCGGTTACATATACCGGACAAAGAATTCCCATGCTGGGATACTACCCTCTCCTGTTCGAGTTCAGAGGCCGCCACGCAAATTGCAAACTATACGTCGCTGAGAAAGGTCCCTCAGTTCTGAGCTGGAAGGACCAAGGAGCGTTGGGTATACAACTCAACCCAGGGGGCGTTGAAAAAATCCTGCTAATGGACTTGGAAGGGAAGGATGACGTGGAGTTATGGCAGAGGGCATATCCCAAAGTATTCAATGGACAAATTGGGGAACTGGAAAAATACAAACACCTCATAAAGCTGAATGATGGAGCGAAACCCGTTGTGCACAAGGTGAGGAACATCCCGTTCTGCAGCAGGGAGGCAGTGCAAACGGAGCTGGACAGACTAGAAAAGGAAGGAGTGATCAGAGCCATAGAGTGCAGAATGGCTTTCACCTCTGGTGGTGGCCCAGAAGCCAAATGGTAAAGTACGGCTGTGTGTCGATCTCAGGGAATTGAACAAAAACATTGTCATTGATAAATTTCCCTTGCCCCGCATAAATGAGATGCTAGCGAAAACCAAGGACATCAAATGGTTCTCCACGGTGGATTTGTCGTCGGCATACCATCAAGTACGACTACATCCATCGTGCAGCCCTCTCACTTCTTTCATCACGCCTTTTGGATGCTATGAATTCGTGAGAATGCCGTTTGGCCTGGCAGCGGCGGTCTTTCAGAAGCTGATGCACAGGCTACTGAAGAACATGAAAGACGTACAGTTCTTTCAAGACGACATCCTAATAATGGGAAGAACAAAACAGGACCACAATGAGAAACTCCACAAGGTGCTGCGAACATTGCAAGACAATATCCTAACAGCGGAATGGTCAAAATGCAAGTTGGGCGTGCAATCCGTCACGTACCTGGGCCATGAGGTGAGCGAAAAAGGGATTAAACCTAAGACGTCCAACATGAACGCCATTCTGGGAGCCCCCACTCCCAGCAAGAAAGAGGATGTTCGGTCATTCCTAGGAATGGCCGAGTACTACAGTAAATTCATTCCCCATTTCGCCTCGAAAACACATTTCATACGCCAATTACTGAAGGAGAAGAACAGCTTCCTGTGGGGCCAAGAGGAACAGGCGGAATTTGAAGCCCTTAAACAGGAGATGAGTGTCACCATTCCCCTTAAAGGATTTGACCCTAGTGCGGAGTCCATCCTCACTACGGACGCCAGTGACCGTGGCCTGGGGGCAGTCCTAATGCAGAAGTCGGAAAATGGAGACACATCGACGGTCAGCTTCGCCTCGAGATCGCTTGCTCCCAACGAAGAAAAGTTTAGTGTTATCGAGAAGGAGATGCTGGCAGTGGTTTGGGCGATGGAAAAATTTAGGCAGTACTTGTGGGGAGCAAAATTCCTAGTGAGAACGGACCACAAACCCTTGGTCCGAGTACTGACTTCCAGTGGACACGATCACGCGACCCCAAGGATTGCCAAAATGACTCTGAGACTGTTAGACTTTGTGTACGAAGTAGAACACATTCCGGGGCCGCAGAACAAAGTGGCGGACTTCCTGAGCAGAGCAGCGGCTATGGAAGAAGCAGAGAGCTGCGAGAAATAGAATTGGGAGGGATATGTGGTAGCCACCATCCAGGATACGGAAGCAGTGATCAGTGCCCAAGAGTGGGAAGATGCTTACAGGGAGGACGTTGACTTGGAGGCCAATAAAGGATATGTGGTTCATGGGTGGCCCGAAAAGAGACACCTCAAGGAAGAACTGAGGAGATACTGGGAAGTAAGGGACGAGCTATCGCTGGCGGAGAACCCTATTTTCCTGCTCAGAGGGGACAAGGTAATCCCACCCCAAGGCATACTGGATCATCTGATGACTTTACTGCACGAAGTGCACCAGGGCATCACAAAGACAAAAGCCCTTGCCAGACAAGCGTACTGGTGGCCGGCCATTGATGCGCAGATGGAACGATATGTGCGACAGTGCGAGTCATGTGACAAGGCTGACAAATCACAGAGCATGTTAAGACCACCCCTGGGAAAGTTTCCAGTACCAGATGGACCATGGGAAATGATATCAGTGGACATTATGGGCCCCATCCTAGACAAAGCAGGAACTCAGAAGTATGCTGTAGTTCTCATCGACAAGTATTCCAAGTGGCCAGAGGTAGAGGTGATGGAAAACGTGGACACGGATGCAGTGGTGCGCTTCTTACGTGCCACATTTGTCAGAGAAGGAATCCCAAAAATCATCACGTGTGATAATGAGCCCCAATTCACCTCGGCGAAGTGGATTGCCTTCACAGCCAGGAATGGTATAGAGGTGAAGCATACGCCCATCTACCACCCCGCGGGAAATGGTCAGGTGGAAGGTTTCAATCGAGTGATCATGGGCACCATACAGGCGGCCATTAATGATGGACTGGATTGGGAAAAGGAATTGGAGAAGATGATATGGGCCTATCGGATCACCCCGGGGAGCACGGGATACAGCCCATTTAAGGTTTTGAGAGGAAGAGAGGCTTTCACCAAGGACAACATGGCATGGAGGAAATTAGTGGTGCAGAGTAAGTGGTCACCAGCGGTGGTCAGAAGAAATCTGGAGAAGGCACAAGGAGTATACACGACACATTATAACAAAAGACGGAACACCCAGGAGGTAGGACTGGAGAAAGGCGACTGGGTCCGAGTAAAACTGGCCATCCTAAAGAGGAAGGGAGAAAGCAAATTTTCACCACCTTTGAAAGTGGTGGAGCCCTATGCCCGATCAGCCCTGCTCAGTGACGGGAAAGTGTGGTCACAGGACAGAATGGCTAGATGCAGCAAAATCTTGAAGTGGGGAGATGAGACTAATGAAGGAACTGAGGATGTAAACGAGGAAAGCGAAAGTGAACATAGTGGAAGGTGTGATGAGAATGTAGAAGAAAGAGTGCAGCAAGTGGAAGATAGGGAAGGTGAAGACGGTGCAAGAGGAAGAACGAGGAGCGGGTGCAAGGAAGAAAGCAATGAGGAGGTGACGGACAGAGAAGGAGGAGGCGCAGGCAAATGGTCGGGAGAAAAGAAATCGGGAGTAGAAGGAAGCATTGAGAACCAGAGTGGGAAGGAGTGTAAAGGTACCAGAGACGTTCAAGGACTATGACATGAACTGGAAGTAAGGACTGCAAAGTACATTTGTTTTGTTATTGCATAAAGGGGGGAGATATGTAGTAGCGGTCTAGTGTTCCATCCCCGGAACAGGAAGTGCGGGGACGGGAAGCGGAAGGCGGCCATGTTTGTGTTATTGGCGCCGACCGCTGAGAGTCGGACGCAGCTCCCGGCGCTCCGGAATAAAGAGTTTAAAATACTTACCTGTGTCAGTGCAGTGCATAACAATCACCCTACAAAGCCATTGTTTGATTGTCACAAAAAGCCAATAAATGTTGAAAGTCTCAAACAAATGCAGCCAGAGTGATGAAACACATTAATTGTGCACTAAATAACAGTCGCACAAGTACCTGCATTCGAGTGGCGGAGGGATTTGCCTTACAGATCCCTTCTCTTGTGAGTTACGGTGTGAAAAAATAACACTTTGCAAAAAGGTTGGAGTACAAGGGTTAAAGGCTTGGCTCATTACTTAATCAACGGAGTCAACGTAGATCGTTTTATGGAAGGGACATTGCCACTGGTCTCCTTGGTGCTTATACTTTCCCCAGTGCTGTCCAGCCACTTGAATTTATGCTCATGCACAGTTCCTCATTCAACCATTTATTCACCAATGACCAATGTATTTTTTAATTTCTGATACATACGAATGGAATCAACACAAGCTGTCTAACAACGCAACCTCTCCACAGAAAATCCTCCTCGGCTCTTCCGTCAGACAGCAAAGAACATATCAATAAGTCTTTTAATCAAATAGGGGACAACTTGGAAATGCCAGGCTCGGAGATGGAATAATACCCTGGATCAGGAGCTCTGAAGTACGGAAGCAGAGAGCACCCCTCCCCGCTCAGCGAGGTTTGAGAGGTCTCAGAGAATGCGCCCACCGGGCCACTGGAATACGGATCCTGCTTCTGATGTCCCAGTGTCCACCAACCCCCGCCGGTGCCCAGGTCCTTTCTGCAGAAATTAACGTAGGGGCGCAAGAGCCTGGTGTAATCAGTACTCACTCAACAAATTAAAAAGATCCATGCTAACTCACGCCTATTCCACATGAAAAAAAAAATACATGTGTGAATTGAAAGACCTAATATGTGTGGGAAGATATCCTAACCTCTAAACCGCTTTATGGTAGGGTGGTGAATGTTGGCCTGCGGTGACTGCACAGTGTGGACACTGGGTCCCACCTTCTACTGAGTTCACAGATGCTTCTATTGCAAATGTGACCACAATTGGCAAAGGGTGGAATTTGTATGGCAGTGGGAATGTTTTCAACTCCAGTTGGAACTAGCACCCCTGGTTACATGCTTTAGTTTCTCGTGCACGAATAGCGCATGGTCCTCATCATAGGATCTTTTATAGTCACATGATTTTGAAGGATTCCTAACCTCCAAGCTGTAAATTGTTAGTGAAAGACTCCGCTGCAGAGATTCCCAAACCTTCATGAGGCCATGTAAATGATCGAAATGTAAGATACAGGCATGACGGTCACGTAAAGCATTAAAATTGTTCGGTAAATACTGCAACTTTTCCACCCCAGGCCTGCTTTTTCTGGCTACTTCGGCAGATGAGAGCATGGCCCCTGCCCAAAAGGTTATCGTCAGATTCCAACAATCATGAGTCATGCGGGTCCCCATAGATGGCTTTATTTTTTTCATTCTTTTGTGCAGATACATGAAAACGTATTTCCAGAATTGCTGCAAGGGAATGACTGACTACATTATACAGGTATTTCAACCTATAAAGACGTTTCCAGAATGTTTCTCCTGTGTGGTGCAGGGGCCTCCAAAGGCTCTGCTCGGACGAGGATTGTTTGAAGTAACCCTAGTCGAATCTTAATTTTTCTCTGCGATTGTGATCCTCTTGATTTAGAGAATGCAAGATTGCTAGATTCATGAAATTTGCACGAGACTCACATATTGAACTCATCTAGTGCAAATTCCACGGTGATATAGTGTTAAAGGGGCGTACAATATGTTATGAGGTTCTGTGTAACACGGACCCGGTACAAAAGGACAACAGGTCACGGAACTTAAAGATGGTTTGTTAGCTGGTGCCATACAGAAATAAAAGTCAATCGCCGGTGAACTGGCCTTGAAATGGCGTCTGAGGTCCATGGGAGTAGGTTTATAAAATGGCGGGGCTGGCGAGTAGCCTCACACACACGGATTTATGGCCAGTACAGGGAGACGAGTAAACAGATATCAGCTCTGCTGCATAAGTGACTAAAAGATAAACAGGAAGTAGCCTGGTTATATGACGCCGTGGGCAGCCTGCTGCTACCAATCAGGAAGCAGGTTGAGGCAGGCAGGCCTTGTATAACAATTATGTAATGATCTGTAATCACATTAAAACACGCACCACCTCCTTATCGTTTCCAAGAATACATATATTCGCTCAATTCCAAGAAGGGTCCCCAGTCCCCAGAGAAGTAAGTACTGGTCAGCCTCCACCCCTACCCCCATCTCCCGGAGGAGAATCAGCTATGCCCCTCCACCCACGACAACCCAGAGTGTAGCACTGGTGGTGAGACCACCACCACCTACACCCAAATGGAGCAACGGTTTGACTCCACCCGCTTTCTTCGAGTGAGCCACATAGTTGAGACCACCAGAGTGGAGCAAAAGTCTGAATGCCTCAGATCATACGAGCACATGCCCTGAATAGATAGCCGTCACCCCTTACCCAAGAAATGAAAACAGATGCAAATATATAATGCTAATAGGGAAACAGATGCAACCCCATTCCCCCAACTGGGGCGCATCCACACCTGCAACAGTTGTAAGTGTCAGATCTCTCCCTCACTCTCAACAAACTGTCTCATGGGTCAGACCCAGGATCATATTGCATCTGAAACAGTTTCAATCTTGAAATCTCAATTGCAATCTATCACAAGGCAAACACCCAAACCCGTGAACTTTAGAATGACAGGCGCAAAAATTCATGTGTACCATACTGCCTAGTTTGAGCTTTAAAAAAAATGTAAAAACTGGCTCTGAGGTTTCCAAGAAACTCCATCAAACTAGTCTGACCACTGTTAGAGCCCAGTGACCTAACACAACAACACACAGCCCATCACCTGCAAGGTGAGAGCACAACCAGGGCATGTAAAGGCAGTCCTAAGGATATTCTAACCTAAGCCATTACCTTTTCCCCAAAAGGGCAAGTTAGGATTTCTACTAATGGCGTCAAGGGCGTCTTCATAGAAGTCTTCAACTGAAATCCCAATGCACCCAAAAAAGGCAAAGAACCACCAGCAAAACACACACATGGGATCTAAGGGAGAGCTTTCCATCAAGACCAGGGCATAGAATGGAAGGTCATCAAACGAAATGCAGATGTGGCAGAGTACTGAAGGGTTAAGGACTATGCGTGTGCAAGAGTTCCACAAACTTAAATACTATACAGTCCTTGCATCCATCCATCTTGTTGATGAAATAAAAGCATGTCAGGATTGAGGGAAAATACGGGATTGTTTTTCTGCGATCATGGACCTCGACTTATAAAAGCTAAACGCAATAAAAGCACAAGAACCAATAAGACAAGAAAACAAGTGCCAGTAAAGCCAATAGGTCTGGGCTATTTTAAGTGAATATGTGGAAATGGCTGCATGTTAGATTGAGTCTTCACTTGCTGAGCTATGCTATCAGCTACGAGCTCTGGTAAAAATAGGACTTGGCCACAGATCCCTTCACCCCACACAAAATGTCTCTCTAAAAAGGGTGCAAAAGGATAGGTAAAAAAGGCACAGAATGATAATCCGAGGAAGGGGCTGTAACAGTACTGTCGAGAGCTTCCAAAATCCCTAGCTTCAACAAGCCAAAGTGTGGATGAATAAATGAGTGAGCATATGGCGAGCCAAATTAATTGGTGAAGGACTTCTTGGATGGAATGAATGAGCGAACGATTCCTACATTGGATAAATGAAAGTATAGATGGGTAGATGAGGGCATGCACAACTGAAACACTGACAATACCTGGGCAGATAACTGAGTGAGCAAGTGCATGGATAGATAGAAGCAGCGCTTAATTTGTAAAAAAAATATATATATATATATATATATATATATATATATATATATATATATATATATATATAAAATAATAATAATAATAATAATAAGTGCCAGTGCCCTAGTCAGGGAGGCCACTGCATCACACTCATACACGTGTGACAATTCAGACTATTCCAGGCCCCCAAAGCTGTAAGAAAGGCTTGGCAGCAGGTACTAGTCATTTTTTTTTTTAAATAAACAACTGTTGTTGTGCTCATCTGTAAATTAGACAAACAGCCCCGCCATGTGGCAGACTGTAATAAATGCCACTGTGGACAACCAAATGGCAGTGCTGAGCACCGGAAACCACCGGTTCAAATTAAGAATTGTCTAGAAGTGATAAATAAGCAAATGATTCTATAAATGGTAACCAGTGTCCTTCGTGTACTATTTGAATGAATAGGGATATTTCAAGAAATAGCACAATGTTGTTGGTTTTTTGCAGCATATTTTTTGTAATCACTACATCACTATGTACATACATCATTTAATGGAGTAAGTGGAGGCCTGGAAAATCTATGTATTTAGAAAGGACGAGTTTATTAGTCTATGTCTGAAGAGAGAGAACTTGTGACAAAAAAGGGTGCACTGATCAGTATAAGGAAAGGGTGAAGTGGAAATGTATACTATACATCAGCAGTTCTTAACCTTTTGACTTCTGTGGACCCCCACTGAATCTGGGGATCCCCAATGAGCCATAATTGGGGACCGGGGCCCACAGTCTCAGCAATTTCTATGACTTGAACCTCAAAACAATACACAAAAATATAGAGAAACAAGTATACATCAACCAAATGCTCAAATATTGAAAAATGTTGCTTAATTCACAGTCAACTATAGAAATATTTTTCAATTTTGCATCTCTATTTCTATACAGTTTATTAATGTTATTCATTTTAATTGTGTAAAACATTAACAGACCCTCTTAGTAGGTATCGCTGACCCTCATGGGTCCTCGGACGAACAGGTTGGGAACCACAGCTATACATAAAAGACCCCTAAATTATGTTACACAAGGACAGTTACATAGGTTCAGGTATTCAGGTGTTTAGTGAAATCTGATGGTAAAAAAAGGGCATCAATGTTTCAACCTGGTCAGGATGGTCAGAAGCAGCTACTTACGAGGGTAACCATTCTATGCCAAATGGGACATGGAGCTTCTAAGGCAAACACCCAGTGAATGTGTGCATGCCAAATACAGCATAAGGTGGCAAAATACTACCAAACTCAGCTAGCATATGGAACAACACTGGCAGTATAACTTAGCATGTGTACATGAGATCCATACAAGGTACATTAGAGAGGAATCTAATAATGTGGTTCGTAAAAATAATAGTAAAGTGGACAATGCACCAAGTATGAGGTAGCCCAGGTATAAAAGGGCATAGTTTACCATCGTGACAAGGTAAAAATGCAGACCCTACAAAACAAAATTGTAGATGAAAAAACATGCAAAAAATATAGGGTCTAAAGGTCATGTGGCTATAAAGCTAAAATATACAGGAACAACAGGGGGGTCTGTAATGCGTAGGATCAAAAAGTCAAAAATTAAAGCCAGTATAAGATTATCACAGAGGAATCTCCTGGGACTCACAATGAGGAAGAGGAGTGCGGGAAGCCATACAGCAGTTGTTTAAATGAAGTACATGGGAAGTGAATAATTAGTAGAGGGTATGCAAAATGGAAGTCATGACAACAGGCATGTATAGAATGCAAGGCATTGCTCCTGGAAAAAGCCATCCGAAAGAATAAGAAGATCATTAGGAAAATTATAAAAAGTATTTAGGTGTGCTGTGGGGAAACTGAATAAAAGCAGTCAATGTTAGAAATTGTGTTGTTGGGTTGTTGGTTGGCTACAGTATGAGCCCAATTCAGGCAGCAACTCCAATCCTAGTCAGGGTAATAAACAGGCAAACTGTAAATGAAACTGTGCTCACCATCTGGCAGCTTGGCACAGAGCAGTCAGGCTTAACTTTGAGGTAATGTGTAAAGTATTTGTGCAACACTCCAAACAGTAGAACAGTGAAACCACCACACAAAGATACCACAACAGATTAGACCCATAGAGCTTCATTTAATAAATAAAACAAGACCAGAACTACAAAAATCTAATCAGTACAACATGCAATATTGGTTTTCAAAGGTTTTAGGTACAAATAGTGCTAAGAAGTGTAAAGGGGTAAAATAGAATATATCTGGTCACACCAGACCGGGACAAAGTCAAAAGTTCAGGCCGATAGAGCGTGGGCCAGACACAATACCCAGTTAGGCCCGGCTGAACAAAAGTACCCTAATCTGAGGTTGCGGAGCGTTGCGTGGGTTCAGGTTGAGGATGCCCGTAGCAGCAGAAGCGAAGCCGGGTTCCAAGCTGCGAAGAGGCTGCAGTGAGAGATCCTGATGCGGCGATGTCGAGGATACTGTCAACAGGGCTTGTGACGTGCAGACAGGTGTCAAGGATGAGTTGTGCAGATGATGCGTCTGCTTCGATGAACAGGAAAGCTGCGATGCAGTTTTGGCATAATTCACGATGCGGTCTATGGGGATGCAAGGATCTTGCGCCGAGAAGAGCACTGCACAGTGGTGGTTCGAAAGGCAATGTGTTGAGTCCAGTCCACGTTGCAGCAGCGAAACATCAGTGCCGATTCAAGCAGTAGCAGCGATGCTCTGGTTTTGATCTGTGCAGCGGCTACGATGATCTGGTTCTGCTGGGGCAAAGACCTTAGGCACACTTCCAATGGTCAAGGACAGGGGTGGCACCCCTTGGCAAGGCAGACTCAGATGGCAGAGTCCAGGTGCAGAAGCAGGATGGTTCGAAGTCTTTAATGTCCTTGAAGCTTCACATCAGGAGGCCAGCCAGCTAGCCCTTGGAGTCACTCTGGGTTCAAGTGATGCAGGTCCATTCCTTCTCACTGAGGCAGAAGACCAACAAGCATCAGGGCAGCACAACAAGACAAGAGTCCAGCAAAGCAGTAGTCTAGCAGAGCAGCAGTTCTTTCAGCAGCACAGCAATCCTTCATGGCCAAGTAGCTACAGGTCCAGAAGTGTATTGAAGTGGTGGTGTCAGAGGTCCACTGCATGTATCCAGCTGTGACTTTGACATTGGGGCGATTTCAAAGATATGCCTCTGAAGTACACAGGAGGTCCTCCCTTCCTGCCCTGGCTCCAGACTCAATACAGGAGGGTTTACATCCCTTTGTGTAGGATAGGAAACAGCCTACTCAGGTTTAGGTAAGGCTGGTTCCAGCACCTCCCTCCCATCCTATCAGGATGGACCATCAAGACCCTGCAGAGAGGGCCACTTTCCAAAAGTGAACATGTGCTTATGTAAAAAAATGCAAACTCTGCTACAAGCCTAATGAATATGTAATGACATCCCTGACACTAACACAGAGTGACATGGTTTGTATTCAAAGCCTACCTCCGAGATTACTCTAATACACAGCTCATAAAGAAGCTCTTGCACTAGGGATTTCATAGCAACAACCCAAAATAAATAAGTTAAGCCCCACCAAAAGTCACATTAAAATCCATGATTAGTAGGAACTGTTTTCATACATAGTTGACAATCAGCAGAGTACCCTGGTGTTTATTCTACCCATTTAACAGCAGAGAAAAACACATTTGAGTGACACAATGTCCATTTTGAAGAAGTGACTCTTTACCCCAGGTCCAGCATATAGCACGAATGGGCATCAGCATGGGACCTGTAGGAGAAGTTTTAAACAAGCATTTGCAATGCAATAGGTCTCGCATTTGCAAGAGTTAGAGCTACTGACATTGTAAATGACCATGTCTTATCTATGTGCTTTTCTTTACAGTACAGTGGCCTTTAGGACCTTATACGTGTTTAGCAATGCAGTTTATCATCCTGGGTGCAGTTTGTGGTGTTCATCGGTGTAATCGGCTGGTTAGCGCCTAGACGCCCTTGGGTATTCGAGCGCGATATAAATTATAAATTCATTCAAGAATTTAAGCGGTTGTGTGTAATATCAGTAAGCACTGCGCTCTTCCAGTCTTGAGCATTTTTGTATGCTTGCAACCACGTGCTCAAGAGGTTGGACGGCTAAGGATACACTCGGCGAGGCTTACGGCCATACCTGCTCATATCTAGAAAGCTTTTTTACGCAGCTTTGAATATTAAACAAGTTGAACAAACTGTGCGATCCTGAGCAAACGACTGTATCTATTAATGCTGCACTACCGCTATCTGCTAAACACAGGTGCTGAGAAACACGGTAAGTGCAGCATTGTTTCTTATATTTCTTTGCATTTTAGGGACTGCTGAGTGTACAGATGGAGTGCTAGGTGTACGGAGGGATCAAAATCGCAGGGCATTTGGGCTGCTGGACAGATGCTGGCAATGGTTCTTTAAAAAGTGTTTAAATGGCCCGGCGGTAGTGTGTTGGAGGTGACAACACTACGTTTAGTTTAGCCTTGCTAGCTCCAAAGAATCGAGCAGGAGGCTCTCTCTTTTTGACTGCTGTAAATTATCTGTTATGAGGTCTTCTGTGAATCACTGGCACACGTGCAAGTAATCTACGACGAATAGAGAGGCAGATTGGTAGTCTATTTGTTACACCGACAACACTAAGATGACTGTACCTCCTCTGAGACACGGATACAGTTAAAATGTGCATGTGTTGTGCCTCAAAAAGTAAAAGGCCTTCTTACCCAACTATAAAATCGATCCTGCTGAAGCACAACTGTTGTGACGCTGAACCAAGCAGAAACTGACTTCTTCCCACGGGGTGATTCTTCAGGCGAAGCACCCCACCTTTCTGGAACTAATATCCCACTAATGTTAGGGCTGAAAACAAACTCCTGACATTTAGCCAACTACCTGTTCAAACAGATCCTAACCTATTCAACGGAAGCCATGCTGCTTGTAGGCTGTCTCTCTACAGTGTGCTGTGGTCTAAAATGTTCTGTTAGGCTGACTGCCTCTCATCTTCGCCTGGAGACCCCAGATGTTTCTTTCTCAGCAATTGATGAAAAGCATATTTTCCAGGCTCTTTCTCGATGGCCCCTTCTAAACCACGCACTCCCGCCGTCTGCCTCTCAATACATATCAACTCTTAGTATGGATTGGCCACTTCACTTGCGGGTCATATTAAAACGACTATTTTTGACCCATTAAACTTAACTTTGAATTTAAATATTAATAAATGTAACAATGTGACGCCACTGTATGATATTTCTTGTTACCCATTAACCGGTACCGTTTCCTTAGGGACAAAATACAAAAACATGAAACTTGCAAGATTATTTAAATATCTGAGGCTTTTACTTTACACTCACCATTGGCAGCAGCCCTCCTTGGCCTCAAGGGTGAAGCTGATTGGTGTACCCCAGCCATAGAGGCAGCAGCAGTCCCTTGGGATTTTAAGCTTGGAGGCCAGTGCCAGGGAGAGCAGCGGGACTTGGGAGGAGATAAAGGGAAAGGCAGGCATATGGAGCTTTGCGTGATGGGCTATGCTGCTCCTAGTGAACGAGACGCCAGAGCCTGGGATCACCTCTGCCACTTTGAGAAACAGCCAACTGCCCAAACCAAATTACGGCAGCCCCGTGCCATGGAAGGAGAGACCCAGCTGACTTTTGGCACAGGAAATAGGAGGAAGCTGCTGCACGTTGCACGTGTGCCTTAGGTTACAGTGGTTGCTCCCAGGGCTCGCAAGTACAGTATGGTGGCAGAACCACCATTATTTTTTAAAACAAGGAAAAAAGGGTACCGCTCGGAGCAGATCAGAGAAATATTGAAAACGGGAGTGGCCCGCGACGCACGGCCGCTATTTAAGTATGTGAATATGACACTAGATTTTAAAAATTAAGGCAGCGCCCGACTTGCGGGCGTTTGTGCAGGGGGGCGGGGAGTTTGGAACGCAGCGTATAAGTATGTCTGTGTATGTCTAGCTGGGCCACCTGGAATATAGTGTGATCTTGCTAGCGGTTCGCGCATGCCCATGCCTAGGTGAAATACGTGTTATAGTACACTATGTTTAGGGTCCATTTATTTAACAAGTGAATGTATGCACAGCTATATGGACCTGGTGGCACAAGTGGGTCATTCATGATATCTACAAGTGCTCGTATTTTAAAAATATACATTAGCAGATGTATAGGTATGTATTTGTATTTGAGCTTGTAAAGCGCACTGCTACCCGTCCGTAGGTTTCCTGGCGCTGTATAACTCTGGGGAACCCGTCCTGGCTTTCCCTGTGGGATGGTCCCTGCTGGGAGTCCCCAAGGTGGAGCCAGGCATCCGCGGAATTGATGGGGCCGTTGTGGAGATTAGGCAAGCTAATGCCCAGAGTTGCTGAGTGGAACCCCTGATTAGAGTAAGCATCGAAGCGAGAATTATCGAGTCCGCTGACCCAAGTCCACGACCCTGCCACGTCGGGAATTGAACCCTGGTCCCGGGCCGACTTCTGCTCCCGGGTCTGCCGCCTCTAACCAGTGAGCCACACTACTCCACAGGCACACTTCCAATGTAGTAGGTCGTACAAGCGCTTTATTATACTATTCAGAGATAACGTGCATTTCAAAATATATACATGTACATCCCTAGTGACCTGGTGGCTCGAGTGTTATATTACACTCTCATCCTCTATTTAACACGTGTACACTAGCACATCTATAGGGGACAGGTGGTGGTACAGGCACAGTATAGTAGTATATACAGGTGCGTGTGTTTAACAAGTACATACTGGCACATTTCTAGGCACCAGTAAGTTAACACGAGTATCCAGAGGTACCGCATGGTACAAGCAGACATCGGCACATATACACAATACCTGGGCTACTGTGATGTCACTTTATACAAAGTTACCCAGGATCCGCAGATGAATGTTCACACTTCCAGGCGAGAACAGTCGAAATTACTTAGAAAAATGTCCGTTGAAGATAATGCGCCTAGCTGATCAGAGGCACCCATTGTGAGGCTGCATCATCACTGAAAGAACTGTCCTCCGATTCCTCTCAGAGGGAGCAAGCATCTTCGCAAGTAGAACAAGAGCCTTAGAGGTAGTACACCCCAGTGGACGGTGCCTGCCGAGCGAGACGTATAGAAAACAATGCCCCAGTCTGCATCTCCAGTATATTTATTTACCTGTCTGCACGCACTGCCAGCTTCCGGGTGATCTGTGACGTTGCACTTGACGATTGGTGCACATTTAACTAATTAGAAAGCATGTGGGTGGAGTGAGGAGGTTGACGGGATGACGTCACAAGCGAGCACCAAGGACTTCAGACAAAACACCACTCAATCGTCTGAGAAGGGTAAATGCATTGGTCGGGTCCTGTAGGGGGGAGGGAGGGGGGGGTTGGCGGGGGGGAGGGGGTTTGGCGGGGGGGGTGTTGCGGTGCGCTCGGGTGTGTGTGTGTGCGCGCATGTGTGCGGCGGCGGGGGGGGTGTCTCTGTATGTGTGCGTGCATGTGCGCTCGTGTGTGTCTCTGAGTGTGCTCATGCGTAAGCAAGGTGTTAGAGCTTCCCAGGAGATGTGCACACGCGCGCGCGGCCCGCTCCGATCAGATTATGCACGCGGCCATCTCTTGTCTCCTGGGAAGCTGAGCCGGTGACAATAGGTCACTAGCGAGATCACGCTTTCGCGCGGTAATCGCCACGAGACCTGAAAAGAAAGGGTCTTTGAACTTCAGTAATTTAAACAGCCCTTCCCCTCCTGAAAATACAATGTAAGAGTTTAGAAATGGAAACAAGGAAGGGACAATCATCTTTACATACACCTCCCTTCTTCTAATACCTCAAGGCATTGCCCTGTCTAAGTAGGGGTGTACTTTCACAGGCAGTGTTTTGGGTGTTACACCCCTCGAATAAATATATTATCTAGTAAATAGTTGGGTACAGGTGCTTTCAGTCAGGTATGGTGAGGTGTCTGTCAATTTAACCTAGAGTTTTTACATGAACACACTGACTAAAACACACACACTCACTCACACTCTCCATTTTGAAGATCTTAAATAATGTTGGTTATTATACAAAATATTTTGTTTTAAGTACCGCTAACAATCCGAACAGCTTTTCCTTTCCACTGCTCTTTAAGCCCCAGTCATGTCCCGATTCCTCACATAATGTATTTTCAAATGATATGCCAGCGCATCTGTTGGGAAATCTTACTGACCAAGCTAAGCCCCTGTGTCCGAGTGGTTACAAAGCGTATTGCTTCAATACATCTGACCAGAGTTGTGGTCACGGATATGGCAATAATTAAATGAGCACTCGACCGGCGTGTTCCCTAAGCTGTTTACACACGACCAGATTAGGACCAGGCAAGGACACGACAGCTCGCTGATGAGCTGGGCAGGTCTCCAGCTGCCAGTACAAGGCACAACTGTGTCCCCTGGAATGATGGGAAGTGAAATGGTAGTGGTGACAGAGAAACTCTTGTCCGCCACAGTGCTTGCCTTGGTCCTTTATGAACCGTACATATATGTAACGTGAAAAATTGTGACTGACAATGGAGGCACAGCCAATAGTTGAAGATGGTTGACCTATTGATCACTCTATGTATGCTGACCTGTGGACTGAACAAAACTGACTGAAACTCCAACAAGCCAATGGCCGCAGGACGCTAGCTCAAATTCCTTCTCCATGTAATATTATATATTCAATGTATTTTTGATACACAAGTCTGGAGTGGAGCTAAAGCCACCTCTAATTCAGTCTGTTAAATAAAAAAATGATGAGCTACAGACACTAAACAATCCATGCAAAAGAAAATAAACACATCCACTTTGAAATGGAAATGTTAGGAATGCAGGTAGCCTTCTCCTATCCAGAACGCAGAACCTGCACAACTAGAACGTTACTTGCACTGGTTATGTTAGGATCCACAGCTGCACTTGTGCCAAGGCAGATATCCATGGGTTCCACCTGCACTGGAGACGCCTTTTGCTGAAACTATGATTGAAGGTAGACCTTCAAGTGAACATGGTCATTTGACAAAGCTCCCGTCCATGTAGAGCGGTTGCTTATGTCAACAGATCCCAAATGGCTCATTGATGATCTACCAGCGAACTGTTTTGTTCGCACCTCTGGTCTAAGTTCCCCACAGATCATTTAGCACACTATGGCAGTGGTTCTTAACATTTTCTCTTCTGTGGGCCCCCCACTCATTCTCTACTTGAACACGGGGACCACTACTAACTCAATTTTTGGAATAGAGGGTTGCTCGCTGAGCCATTACTGGAACCCGGGGACCCCAGCCTAAGCATTTTCGATTATTTGACTCATAAACCAATGCACAAAAAATACATAAACAAACATTCATTAAACAAATACAAAAATGTTGAAATATTGTTTTTAATTCACAGAGATTTGCAAAAAAATATATATATTTTTTTTAATTTTAATGGTAAGGTTGGAGCTTTTCTGAATCCAATTGTGAGCACTCATTCTCTATACTACATTAGGTTTGAGCCACTTGCTTTGGTACCACAAATCAATGAAAATATTAACTTAATTTTTAGCCTCTAGTTTCTAATACCTTCACATTTACAGAAAGTTTTAAATATTTCTAGTTTACATTTTGCTTCTTTATTTATATACATTTCATTAATCTGTTAATATAGCAGTCACGGAACCCTTGAGTAGGCTATGCAGACCCCAATGCCCCCACCCAAGGGTCCCCGGACCACCGGTTAAGAACCATTATGCTATGGAATAAGTATAGGTATTAGGAGTAAGGTGGAAGTGGAAGACTTGCACTGGGGATAATGCGGCACCAGATACAATTGAGTCGATTCTCTAAAAGCAGCTACGGGAAGTGTTCAGAACTCAGGGCGTTACCAGTAGCTATTTTTCGAGACATTGCTGATCTGGGCGTAATCAAGCAAATGGGGTGCTGATCTGGGCGTAATCAAGCAAATGGGGTGCTAGCAGGACTCCTATGGCTGGTACGAAATCACAGAAAGAGCTGTCTGTTACTGTGGTCCATTCACTTTGCTATTTTAAGGGGAAAAAGCATTGATGTCTTGGCTATGTATCAAAGTGCAGTGTTTTCTGGATTGTCGGTATCGAGATCCTAAGACTTGACTGAGCCATTCAAGTTTCCTTTGAAGCACATATTTCATATGAAGATGTAATGCAATTGATGATTCACGTTGAACTTTGGCTACAATTTATTTGATCGAGGTAAGATCACAGAAATGTCATTGGCTGATCTGCCCATGCCTTATATTAATGGAATGATAAGTCTTAATATTGGTTGTTTAAACCTAGGATTCATTTTACCCACTTGGTTTTGCTACTAAAGAATTCAGATTTCTGTGCATATGGTCCACATTGTCATCTTCTGGGCTTCGAGTATTCTTTCATGGGAAAAACTCACAGTGAGCAAGAAATCCATGTTCTTCGCATTATTTTACCTCACAAATCTGACTATCTGGCAACACCTTCTAAATTAGTTTCTAAGGAAGAAAGAAACCTCAGAATTATCATGAACTATTAACTATCAATGAATACCCAAGTGGACAACTAGCAAGATCCATCTTGATCACTATAAATAAATCTACGACGCATCTTCCTCCACCTGTGATTTTCACACAAGGTCCATACTATTATCTCCCTTGTTCTGTCTAAACTATTACGCCAATAGCATCTACCACAAATCATCTGTAACAACTATGAAAAGATTACAACAAATTCAGAACTCTGCTGCAATACTACTCTTACATATCGTGGAAAAGGTGGTCAGTAGATCCCTGTCAGGATATTTGGAAGACAACGGTCTACTGGACAAGGACCAATTTGGCTTCCGCCCAGGCCACGGAAACGAAACTGCATTGGCAACCATGTTGAACACCCTCCGAATGCGAGCCGACAATGGCAACTCCTCAGTCTTGGTGCTGTTGGACATGTCGGCCGCATTCGATACGGTTAGCCATGCAGTTCTGCTAAGTAGGCTGGAAAAACTGGGCGTGAAGGGCAAGGCCCTGAGGTGGATTCAATCCTACCTGACAGGTAGACAACAGGTAGTTACCCTAGCACCCTTTTCATCCCCCAAGTCCCCAGTCAGTCATGGAGTACCCCAGGGCTCCTCGATCAGCCCTATTCTTTTTAATCTTTATTTGCAGCCCCTGATCCCCATGATCAAATCCTATGGAATAGATCTGATAAACTACGCCGATGACACCCAACTGGTGTTCTCCCTAGAAGGAAGACAGGCGGTGACTATGGAGACCTTTCAGAACTGCATGAGCAGGGTCTCCAGGTGGCTGAAAACAAACTCCCTCCAATTTAACGAGGGTAAAACAGAGGTAGTTTACTGCTCATCAGCCAAATTGAGTCAGCAACCCTCCTATGAGATCAGGCTTGCGCCGGGAGCTGACCCTTGCATCCCAGTCACGACCGTGCGCAATCTAGGGGTAATGTTTGATGCAGATCTCCAAATGACTTCTCAGACCAATAAAACCCTCAGTGTCTGCTTTGGATTGCTTAAAGCACTCAGACAGATGTTGCCCCTTCTACCTGATGAGTCTAGACGACTATTGGTTAGGAGTGTGATCCTGCCCAGACTGGACCACTAACTCTCTATATCTAGGGGCCCCCTTATACATCTTACAGGGGCTCCAGAGGGTCCAGTCTATAGCGGCCAAGCTGGCACTTAAAAGACCTCGCAGCTCCTCCACTACGTTGGCGCTCAGAGATTTACACTGGCTGCCAATCGGGAGTAGAGTTGCTTTTAAGTCCTTATGTATTGTGTATAGAGCCCTGCACAACACGGGACCTATTCCCCTACAGGAAAGGCTCAATTGGTATAAGCCAACCAGGCCCTGCGTTCTTCTAGCCTGGGTTTGGCAGCAACTACCAGGATCAGGAGATCAAGGATGGGAGGCAGAGCTTTCTGCACTTCCGCATCTAGGCTGTGGAACGAGCTTCCCCAGAACATCAGGCAAATTGACACTCTGCTAGGATTTAGAAAGAGCCTGAAAACATGGCTGTTCGCCAAAGTATAATTCCCCTGATTCTATTTAATAGATCTGGCGGCTGTTTTATATATCATGACAGCCAGTGTATTGTTGTTTCATCTGACTACTTCCTGTTTGGGCGCCAGGATACCCGTAGGGTGACAGCTGCGCGATACAAATAATAAATACAATACAATACATATAAAGTCACATGCCCATATCTTTCCAATCTTGAAGGATGTATATTGGTCACCGGTTACCAAAAGATCCACATTCAGCAGCTTTGAATCACCAGCAAAGCGATACATGACTGCTCTTGGAGAAGTGTGGCTCACTGGTTAGAGGAGGCAGACCTGGAAGCAGAGGTCAGCCCGGGACCAGGGTTCAATTCCCGGCTCGGCGGGGTATTGAGTCCTAAAATGTCCATGGACTCGACAATTCTCGCTCCGGTGCCTACTCGATTCACGGGTTCACACTCTGCGACTCTGGGCAATAGCTTGCTTAATCTCCACAACGGCCCCTCGCGGCGGGATGCCTGGCTTTCACCTTGCGGATACCCTGCCGGGGTTATCTCACAGGGGAATACCAGGACGGGTTCCCTAAGCAAGCGCTTAGAAACCGCTTGGTGATTTGCGCTATATAAATTCCTGTACATTTACATTTACATCTTCATCGGGAATGACAAGCACCAAAACATTCTAAGAAACCGCCACTCTAGATTAGCACCTCGTCTCCCCTTCTTATGGCGCGCGCGCCTAGGGCAAGCCCATCTGCGCCCGTCCATGCCTGTACCGGGCCCAGCTCCAGACCCCCTGGCCCCCGCAAACACCACAACGCCCGACTCCGCTACGATGCGAGCATCCTCCACGCACTGAAACCCGGATGAGAACACACCTGCCACCAGGCATCCCCGAAGTGCCCCCAAGGACCCTTTCACCTACCGGAACTGCAGCTTCACCAGCATCCGGCCCACCAAACCGCCAACCAAAGAACCCAACTACCTCAGAAGCATCCTCCTCAAAACCCGCTCCACCAGCAAACACGCCGTCGAACTCTGGGACCTTCTCGACTCTATCTCCCCAGAAGTCACCTTCCTGACTGAGACCTGGCTGAACCCCACCTCCGCTCCAGACATCGCCATAGCCATCCAGGAAGGCTACAACATCACCCGGTGGGACCGTACCAACGACGGAGGAGAAATCGCCATCGTCCACAGGAACACCCTCAGAGTCTCGACCAAAACCGACGACACCCTCAGCACCGCCGAACACATGCCCTTCCTGATCCACACCGACCCCCAACACCACCCTCAGAGGAAATCTTGTCTACAGACCCCCCGGACCCCGACCACAGTTCAGTGACTCCATCGACGACTTCATCAGCACACACACCCTCACCTCCACGGACTACATCCTCCTCGGGGACCTGAACTTCCACCTCGAGAACAACAACGACGACACCAACTCCAACACCCTGATCGCCAACCTCGCCAACCTCAGACAGCTCGTGACCACACCCACCCATGCCGCCGGCCACACGCTCGACCCCATCTTCACCGCAAGCCCCCACGTCCCCTTCAACCACACCACCGAACCCCACTGGGCCGACCACCACTGCATCCACTTCACCATCAGGAAGCCCACCACCGCACCCAACAGATGCCTCAACGCGGCTGGAGCAAAGTCGCCGAAGACCAGCTAACCACCACCCTCGTCCAGAGCCCACCCGCCAACTCCACCGACCCGGACACCGCCGCCCGCAACTTCAGAGTATGGATCGACAACTGCGCCAACACCCTCGCCCCGCTCACGACACCCTCCCACAGCCACACCAGCAAGAAAGCCACCTGGTTCACCGAATACATCCTGTCCTCCAAACTAACATGCCGAAAACTGAAGAAGAACTGGCTCCGCGAACGAACACCGGACAGCTACGCAGCCCACAAGAACACCACTCGCAGACACCATCAACTCATCAGAGACGCCAAGAGGGCCTCATTCAAAGACCGCCTAGATAACAACGCACACAACAGCAAAGAGCTCTTCAACATCGTGAAGGAACTCTCCAACCCCAGCTCCAATACCAACGACACCCCGCCTTCACAAGACCTGTGTGACTCGCTGGCCACCTTCTTCCACCGCAAGATCGCCAACATCCACGACAGCTTCAACGCCACAACATCTTCAACAAAGCCCGCACAGCCTTCGCACCCGATCTCCAGAAAGTAATCAACACCTCCTTCGAGACAGCAACCTTCCCGGAAAGCTGGAAGCACGCAGAGATCAACGCCTTACTCAAGAAACCCAAGGCAGACCCCAAGAACCTCCGACCATCTCCCTGCTCCTGTTCCCGGCGAAGGTCACCGAGAAAAATCGTCAACAAACAACTTACCCGCTACCTCGAGCAGAACAGCATCCTGGACCCGTCCCAGTCTGGCTTCCGAAGCAATTACAGCTCCGAAACTGCCCTCATTGCCGCCACCGAGGACATCAAGACCCTGCTTGACAACGGAGAAACAGCGGCCCTCATCCTCCTGGACCCGTCAGCCGCATTCGACACGGTCTGCCACCGCACACTACGAACATGCCTACATGACACCAGAATCCAAGAGAAGGCCCTGGACTGGACAACATCCTTGCTCGCCAGCAGAACTCAGAGCGTCCGCCTCACCCCCCCTTCCGCTTCAGTGCCACCGAGATCATCTGCGGCGTACCCCAGGGCTCCTCCCTCAGCCCGGCGCTGTTCAACATCTACATGGCACACGTCGCCCAACAGCACGACTTAAACATCATCTCCTACGCCGACGACACCCAACTGATCTTCTCCCTCACCAAAGACCCTCACACCGCTAAAACCAACCTCCACGAAGGCATGAAGTCCGTCGCCGAATGGATGAGGAACAGCCGACTGAAGTTGAACTCGAACAATACGAAGGTCCTCATCCTCTGCTCCACCCCTTCAGCCTGGGACAACTCCTGGTGGCCAACAACACTAGGAACAGCCCCGACACCCACCGACCACACACGCAACCTAGGGGTCATCCTCGACTCCACCCTCTCCATGACTAAACAGGCCAACGCCGTCTACTCATCCTGCTTCAACACTCTCCGAATGCTCCGCAGGATCTTCAAGTGGATCCCCACCGAAATTAGAAGAACAGTCACCCAGGCCCTCGTCACCAGCAGGCTGGGCTACAGAAACGCCCTCTACGCACGAACGTCTGCCAAGCTCCTGAGACGACTGCAACGCATCCAGAACGCCTCAGCACGTCTGATCCTCGACATCGCCAGCCGCAGCCACATCACACCCCACCTGAGAGACCTGCACTGGCTCCCTGTCAACAAGAGGATAACCTTCAAGCTCCTCATCCACGCACACAAAGCTCTCCACAACACCGGCCCAGCACACCTCAACAGACAACTCCGCTTCTACACCCACACCCGGGAGGTTTTCTCAATGCCTCCCAAAACTGCAGGTTCCAGTGAAGATCATTTTTCAAGCCGTCTGTTTTCGTTCCTTGGGCAGGCCTCCACATGACACTATGAAAATCTTCACCCGGCACTTCTTCAAGACCTTGCTTGTGGTGTATCGCATGACCCAAGGACCCCTGCGGTCTTCTTTCTGTCCAAGGGCCTCCCTCGCTCCTCCATGGCTCTTCATCTACTGCTTCCTAATGGCTGCTTCAGGATCGGGTGCCTCTAGGTCCCTTTCACGTTGTGTTCATTCCGTATACATTACCTTCATACAGTTGGATGGCACAGTCTGCTGTTTAAAATGGTACGGTAGTTTTATTTTTTTCAGCAAAGCTTGGCTGAGACCATATTCTTATGGATCCACACTTTCTTGCAGAGAAAGAATTTTGGCTTCACAGTGAATCATATTGTGCCCCTCTACCAAAGTGTGACCTGTTTTTGCGCTTAACACAAGGTGGAACCAGGTCGCCAGCACTAAACTGAGGAACGCAACCTTGAAACGTCCTAGTCTGGTAAAGATGAATCCTCATCCAGTCCATTTCTAAACCAGTTCTCTTTGGAATAGTAGCTGTGCTTTTAGCTAGTAGTACCTACAACATAGTGCCCCCATGAAAAGTCTTACTGCCTCCAGCAGTCTCAACTAACATATGAAAAAAGTTTGATCACATCACCTCAACCACTGCCCATGCAGCTGAAAATGTGTCCACTTATGGTAGAGTAAACCAAAACCATAGCGAGCCAGGGGTCCAAAAAAAGAAGAAAAAAAGCGTGCATACAAAACTTCTTGTTTAAGCTCCCAGGGCACATTCCTATCAACATGAGACTTCAACCTCCTCCAATTCAGAAAACAACTGAAAAAGGCATGTTCAAAGAAGGCTGCGTTTATGAAAGTATCCCCCAGCTGGATATTGTGCAGCACCCCACCCCCTGCCCCCAATCACACAGAGCATGTACAGCACTCTATTGCTTCAAGTTAGATGAGGGATATCTAAATGCATTTCCTCAGTAGTTTCGTTTTAGCTCCTTCAATTAAGTGACCCTTCTCTTAAGCAAGGTCTGTATTTTTAAGCATCTCTCACATAGGCCATTTCACATCTCTTCTCCACCTATCTGAGGGCCCTTCATGGACCTACTGGTGGTCTTCAATCGTCACTCTTTGGCGGAGTCTTGAAGCAATGGCGGCAATGACAAGTTGAAGTAATGCTCCGGTTAGGTGAATCTCTAGTCTTCCCTTCCTTGTTTTATAAAAAGTGTGTACAATGCTTTATTCTGGGTCAAGTTTCACAGTGGTGCATCATTAAATTGTATGCAGGACTGTGATTTTTAGTTTAAAGTTTACTAGGACTAATGTACATCCATCGCTATGCAGCAGGCAGGGACTGCTTCTGCTGTGCTCCGCTACTGGGCTCTGTATTAGGGTGAACAGGGAGATATTCTTTGTGTACGTGCCAAAGGTGAATCCCTTTCAAGTCATTCCAACCAGTTGCCACCTTGGGCAAAGAAATTAGGCTTGGATTATTTCAAATTTGGAAGACGCACATAAGAGAATTCGTAGGAGTTGCATGACCAAAAAAAACTGTCTACAGTGTGGATGTCTTGAACACATACATTTTGAGATAGGGTATTCAACTGTACGCTACACCATGCTATATAACTGTACACCACTACACAGCAATCCACTGCATGCTATTCCACTGTATGCCACTACATTGTACCTTACTCCATTCTACGCCACTGTATGCTATTCCAATGTACCTTCATCATCTCTACGCCACTCCACTGTACCTCACTCCATTCTACTGTATGCTATTCCACTCTATACCACTCCACTGTACCCTATCTCACTGTATGCCACTCCACTGTACACCACTCATCTCTACACTATTCCAGTGCATGCAACTCCACAACACACCACTGGATACAATTCCACTGTATGCTATTCCAGTCTACGCTATTTCAGTGTACTCTATTGTACACTATTCCACTGTAAGATACTACACTCTATGCCACTCCCCTGTACGCCACTCCACAGTATGCTATTCCACTGTATTCCACTCTATACCACTCCACTACACTCTACGGCACGGCACTCCAACTCATTCCACTGTACGCCTCTCCATTCGATGATGCTCCGCTGGACGCTATGCCACTACACTCTGCGCTAGTCTACTCCACAGCATTTTACTGTATGCTATTCCACAGTAAGTCACTCTACACCACTACTCAACGCCACTACACATTATTCAACTGTATGCCCTCCACTCTGCACTTCTCTAGGCCCCTCCAGTGTAAACTCCTCTACTGTACACTATTTCACTGTATGCTACTACAATTCATGCCACGCCATGCTATTCCAGTACACGCCGCTCCACTCTGCGCCACTACATGCTACACCACTATAGTGTACACTACTCCACTGTATGATACTACACTCTACACCACTCCACGCCACTCTACTGTACCCTACTTCACTCTACTCCATTTGATTCTACGGCACTCCACTGTACTCTACGCCTCTCTAAGCCACTGCATAAAACCAAAAACAATCAAGAATGTATTTTCTGGTACCCAACAAAATATTGTTTTTAATAATAAAAAACATACACATTCAAAAAAAAATTTTTTAAACAAAGGTTACAGTTGAGTTGCTTTTAAGAACATGTTATTTATTCTTTCTATAGAAACCAAGTTAAAACTGCAAAAAATTAGAAACTATAAAGTTATATTTTCGATTTCTAGTTTACGCACCTCCTTCAAATTAGTATAACTCAAGAACCTCTGTACATAGTGTTGTCAACTAGCTAAACACACTGTACATGAACTATAACTTGCCCTGTTAACATGCACACTGTTCTCATTAAATATGTAATTGGAGATGTGATGAGTGTTATGAATTAGCGTAGTAAAAGTGATGTAACGTGAAAGCGTATAAGCTGTGCATGGAGAAGTCTTTAGTTATATTTCATGTACTGTTGGTTAGCAAGTTGACAACACTAAGTATGTGCTTGAGTTATTCTAATTTGAAGGTGGTGCGTAAATTAAAAACTGAAGGTAGTACTAGAAGTTTATAATCGTTAATCTTTATGTAGTTTAAGTTTGGTTTGTATAGAAAGAAAAAATAAATTTTTCCCAACTATAACTAAGCTTTAACCTTTGTTTTTGTCAATATATATATATTGTATATCAAAAATCAAAACAATACGGCTTAGGCTTAGAGTGCAGCATAAATGATAAAAGAAAAATAATGGAAGCAAGGAACTCTGGGTAGTCCCCAAGTTTATGAGAGCAGCTCCTATACAGAGCACCCTACAACACCAGCGACACTCTGAATCTTCTCATCTCAAACGTCTGTTTTTCTAGCAAAGTGAAATGTACAGTTCTACTGAAAACTGGCATTCTTTCACCAATTTAAGAACATTTTGATATTCGCCAAAAATAAAAAGAATTGTTCATTCAATTAATATATAGCACAAGGTCTGGTGAAAGATACACTATCTTGGTTGTGTTCTCCAGCACCATAAACCAGTTAGTCTCAAGGATGAGGGGTGCAGAGCCAAGCAAGAGAGTGTGCGCCTTGGCACTTGCTATTGCCGCCTACACAAGACTATGTAACTCAAGGAGCCCAGTTTACGTAATTCTCACATTAGCAAGTCATGTTTTGCAGACATCCTGGGTCTAATGTGCTATGTCATCCCAGCATGCACCGCTCCGTCACATACACTGTATGCCTGACAGGGGACCATAGTCCCAGGCGATGGGTGTCATACTCGGAAATTGATCATGCCCAGAAATCTGCTAAAAGCCACAGTTCGTAATCAGAGAGAGGCTTGATGTACTATTAAAAGGCACGCGCTGCTCTAGGCAAAATCCAATACAGTAGTAGTAATAAATATTGTGAGAACACATCACTTACTATACCTCCCTGTACTTCCGCAGTGCTTGGCAATTACAAATATTTACATTTTGCTGTGCAAGAAAAAAAAATCTTTTTTCACAATACCCAGCAAGATTGTCACATAAATAATCTCAGTTTGGAGTCAGAGAAAGAAATGTAAACACCAACCTCCCTCTGAAGACTGAGCCTGACGTTTGACCCCGGTTATTGTAAGCACAGCAAATGTGACAAGATGAGAACAAAATTAAAAGGCCTGTTTTCAGAGAGCAAGGACTGGTGGAAGAATACAAGTAGTGATGGAGAACAAGCATTGCTCTAGGGGAGGGAGGAAAATATGCTGGACAGCCTAAGACAAATAAAGCCAGCAAACAGAAAACCTGAAAAGTTGAGTTACAAACCACAAAGCCAATGGCAAGCAATGTGCGGAATGTATTCCCAGGGAAGCTTTCAGGATGCCCACAAGAAATGTTTACGCAACCAGACAGCTGCCCTGTCCGGTAGGCTTCGACCTTAAAACAAGTATGAAGTGGAAGAATACGGGGTACACAACTTGGACGGTAGGTGTTCTTCAGTTCCAGGAGAAATCATGCTACAGAAGATAGGCGAATGAGTGAGTTAATGAATAAATGGCATACTGGAATGTACACTTGTGCATACGATAAAGTATTGATCAAAGAACGCGTGCATTAACAGTGAGAGTGTAAAAGAAGGTTGATGGCAGAACCAATATATCCATGCATTTTACCTGAATGAATGCATATTTAATTATTCCAATGAATACATGAATGAATGAATGACAAGTAACATAGGAATCAAACAATGGTTGCGCAGTCACCTTAAAGCGCTTTTCCTTCATTAAGGGGTAAAGCGGATTTTACACTTGGCCACTGCCTTACCCATCTCGACGGCTCTCTGTGCAGCTCTCAGCGCCTCTGTGTAGTCCCGTGTCTTGAGCAGCTCCCGCAGGTCGGCCTTCAGCCGCGCTATCTTGGAGCCAGCATCTAGGCACTTGTCGAGCAGGCTGCCCAGCAACACATTGCACCTCACGCTGCCCCGGTGGCGCAGCCGTTCCCGGCAGCATGGGCAGCGAGAGAGCCCTTCGGAGCCCCCCAGGCACAACTTGCAGAAGGAGTGTCCGCAAGACAGCGTCACCGGGTCCCAGAGGACGCCCCGGCATGAGGGGCAGCGCAGGAGGTCCATGGCACCGCGAGGAACGTCTCAAGGGTCAGAGCCGCCTCGGTGGCATCGGAGCTCGCGATCAGTCGAGGCACATGGCACCGTGCCACCTAACGAAGAGCACTGTCCTAGGAGGCACCGATGCCCAGTGACATCAGGGGGGAGGGGAGGGTCTCTTACTCTGTCAACACGTCCCTCCGAGGGCTGGTCCCTTCACTAAACTCTGGCAAATGAAGCCCATTCTGTAGGCGCCCCAGGCATGACTTCGTGTCCACTCACCAACTCAATTAACCACCCCACCGCCAACTTTACTTGCAGTTTCTTAAACACTCGGGTCATCCCTCCCAATGCGACCAGGAGAGAACAAAGGGGCTGCTGTGGGCATCTGCCCTGCCGGCTCCAGCCCTTTCAACGCGGCCTCACACACCAGTGACAGCTACAATGGTCCAAACTGGATGCCTGGTCGCCCCCAGGCGCTCACCCGGAAGGACGCATCAGAGAGCCCAGGGTCCAACAAGGGGAATACCCTAAGAAGGTGGCATCATTTATGTGGGTGCTTCGTGAAGGGTAAAGGTGATGAGTCTGGCTTGGGGGAGGGGCGATGGGGCAGGGGACCCCGGTTCCAGAGACCCAGGGATTCCCTCACCAGCGTATTTCCTCCAATGCCAGGCCCTCCTCTGCCTCCGTCTGAAATGCTCCCACCGCCCCTCCTACCTCGGCAAAGACCCCCGTGCCCACCCTGAAGGTCTAAAGTAGTGGGGCTCCGCTCGCTTGGGTTTCGAGGAGTGAGGCTGGAGCCTGGATGGGCTCTCGGACCCGCTGCCCTCAGAAAGACTCGAGAGTTAAGCTCCTGGGAGAGCCTCCTGTTCCAGCCGAGGGACGGATTTCACTCTCACACCCCCGTGTCCAGCACCCACTGCTCTCTGCCCCCTGTGCAGCCCAGACACAGGTGCTCCTCAGCACCCCTCCTCGGTGTGCTTGCATACACATTACATAAACTGCACCCATGTGATGTTATGGGGCGGGCTCCCATTGGCAGCAGCCGAAGCCCCGCCCTCTCCTGTTGTGAAACAAGACACAGCAGTCCGTGGTTTCATAAGCTGCACCGAGGGGGCATGGAACCCCCTCCTTTTCTTAGGTAACCTGACAGAGTTTATGTCAGTTCTTCTTACTTCAGTTCAATATTATTACCTCGAGGATAGAAAGGACGTGCCCGTTGGTAAACCCGCCTGCAAACACGTAACCCTGCCGGCAAAATAGCTTTTTTTTTTCTCCTGGCTTGTTTTTAATGGCTGAAAATGTGTCTTTTTTGTATTCCAGCAAACAGATCACAAGAGAAGACCGACCCCCTAGAATGGGGTTGGGGGTGGAGGGAGGGGGGCGGGTTTCTCCGTGGTGCTGTCAGCGCACGTCTGCTGGTTAGGGAGGGGCCATTACATAAACTAGTTATTTGAGGAATCGGCAGGTTCACTTCTGGCCCCGGGGTTTCGCAGAATTACCACGGAGTTATTATGTTATTGGTTCAGCCTAATTAACAGGGCATTACCTCCTCGTCCTGTCTTCCTCGCCACAGTAATTACCCATGAGCCTCCGGCTCCACACAGAACTCCAAGTAAAAAACAGCGCTCTAGTCTCCCTCTCCCTCCTCCAAGATGGCCCCCAGTGGCTCCAGCCAATCCCATAAAGGGACACAGAAGCACCAACACGACCTGTTCTTTTTTTTCTGCACTTCTCCGAGTGCTGTGTTCCCTGCTGGTCAGGTGAGTGAATGTTGTTGTTTCTTTGAAAGAAAAGGCTGGGGTCTTGCTTGAGCAGCCCCTTTTGGCCTTGGGTATTTCGGTGGGGGATGTGTTATCGTTTTTGTTGTTGTTTCTGGATTCGATATGTTTATTTATTTGTATTTTTCATGCTTTTATCCCCCATTCGTTTGCCTCCGCGCTCCGTGTCCTGCTGTAGCGGACCTTGGGGGCGTTGGTTTGTTTGTGCTCGGTCGCTTTGGACCTCACGCTATGTAGGGGCTCCTGTGGTCCTGCTGAGCGGGGCCGTTTTCGGGACTGCTCTTTCCGGGCCGCGCGTCGTGCTGAGCTGACTTGGCGCGGCCAGGTGCGATGGTGTTCGGGACCGGCGGGTTCCTCTTCCCCTCCGCTTCCCTTCTGACGTGTCTGAGCACCGTTCTTCGGTGACGTTGTTCCTGTAGTGATATGTGTGGACTCCACCGTGGGTTTTGGCTTTAGGTCGAAGCGCACCGGTATGCATGCGCTCTTATTCTTTTGCAGGGCGTGTATTATGGCGATTGGGACGGTTGCCTAGCGACCTCGGATCCTTTTCTTACCGAACGTGTGGATTTCACGTATGCCTGTGTTTGTTCGATTCTGTGGAATGGACATGGAGCGTGTTACTTCTGCCGTGCCTGCTCTTGGGCCCTTCTCTGTAACTTCTCCTTCTGGGATGGTGTTTCCCTCTATGGAGTTATTGCAGCGCACAATTGTTTCTGCTGTGACTGCTGCTTTTACGGAGTCGTGGGCCGGTGCCTGCTCTATGTTGGGCCGGTGTTGGTGACGTTCCTTCTGTCGGTTCGGCTACTGAGGAGGAGGTTGATGTTATGGACGCTTTGTGCTAGGGGCCGTTCTTACGTTGGTCCTTGGGCACATTCGCGAGCTCTTTGTACTTCCTGATTCTGTGTCTCCTCTTTATGATGTTTTGTTCTCTCACGCTGGGTCTGGTGGCTCAGTGGACTAGAGCTACCACTGCGGGGGTCTGTGTTTGACCTCATGGTCGCAGGTTCAGATCCCCGCAGGTCCTCTCAGGCTTTCATCCTTTTGAGGTTGATAATATGTGTACCATTGGTTGGGTTGCAATTAACATCTGTTATTCAGTGCCAGGACTCCGTCGAGTGATCATGCGCTTTACTGATGTTTCTGTCTTGTTATGTTATGGTTCAACGATGCGCACTTTTTGCAGCTGCGATTTTCTGTCAGGGCTTCTGCCTGTTCCTCTTGCTCGATCCTGTCTTTGCTTGGAGATTTCATTCTCTGGCTAATTTCTTGGATCGAGGGGGGGTGTTGTTTCTTCTACTATGGAGATGTTTGGCCAGCGTGTACGCCTGCTGTCTGGTGTTTCCTTTGATTCGTTGGGGGCGGCGGCTTCTGCAGCTGGGTCGTCTGTCGCTGACAGGCGTCAGTTGTGGCTTCATTCCGGTATGGCTGATGCTGCGCAGTGGCTTCTCCTGCTGAGGGTCCCTTGTTGGGTTGTTTTTTGTTTGTTCCTCCTTTGAATGACATGGTGAGGTGCACTGCGATGGGCCGTGGGCTCGTTGCTCCTGTGCATACTGGTCGCTTCCGTGCCTGTGATTCCCAACTTGCTTTTGGTCATTCTGGGTGGGGCCGTGCTGGTCAGCCTTTTTCGTGGGCGGGGGCGTAGCCTGGGTGCTCCTTCCTTTGGCGGATTCCAGTTCTCTGGTGCTTCTGCCTCCTCCACTCCCGCTTCCGATTCGTGACTGGAGTGTTGGTCCGGTTGGGGGTCGCCTCACTTGATTCATGGACTCTTGGCGGATGACTGTCAGCCCGATGGGTTCATCAAGTGATTTCGGCGGGTTTCCTTCTTGCCGTTACCCGGACTCCCCCGGACTGTTTCAGTTTCGCGCCTTGTCCCTGTGTCCCTCGTGGGAGGTTGGCACTTTTGAGGGCATCGATTCCCTGGTGACCACTCATGCGGTGATTCCTGTGCCCAGCGATCAGTTGAGGTTGTGCGTGTCTTTCGTCCCATTTTTGTGTCCACACGCACCGGGGTTCTTCGACCTGTGATGGTCCTGGAGTGGGTCGGTCCTTCGTCCCTCGCCCCTGTTTCGAACGGGTTTCCCTGTGGTTGATCCTTCCTCTGGTGTCTCTGGTCGGTTCCGGGCGTCCTTGGACTTGGGAGGTACTTGTCTGCTTGTGCCTGTTCATCCCGTCTCTCGGCGGTTTCTCCGGTTTTGCGTCCTGGGTCGTCATTACCGGTTCCGAGTTTTGCCTTTTGGACTCTGCTATTCTACCGGGTTCTTTACTGTGATTCTGGCCCCTGTTTTTGGACACCTGCATGGGGATGGCGTTTGTATTTCTTCCTTTTCTGGATGACATTTTGCTTTCTGCTTCTTCGCTTTCTGAGGCGGAGTTGCATGTCCGGGGTGTGTGCCATGTCCTGGGGCACCACGGTTTCCTCGTTACTGTGCCGATGTCCTCCCTGGTTCCTGCACGGGACTTGACTTTCATTGGGCACTGTTCGAGACTCCTTTGGGGATGGTGTTACTGCCCCTCCCCGGATTCTGTCCCTGATGTCTGCAGTTCGTTCTCTGTTGTTGTGGCATTTTCGTCCCGTGTACCTGTGGTTGGGGGTTCGAGGTCTGGTTCGGCGTCTTTTTTGATGGGGGCGTAGGCTCGCCTCCGCGTGTACCCGGTGGTGTCGCGCATTTGTCGCTTTGGGACCCCTATTCCCTCGTTATGGGTGTTTTTGGTTCCTATATCGGAGGTTGTTCGGGTGGTCCTGGGTTGGTGGTTGGCCAAGGGTCTTCTGTCCTGGGGCCGCTTTTTTTCTGATTGTTCCCACCCGCGTGGTCGCTGCCCGCCTGCTGGTATGGGGTGCTACTCTGGGGGATTCGACGACTCGGGGAGTTTGGCCTCTTTCTGGGTTATCGTGTTCCTCCACCTACGAGGTGCTGCTGACCGTCCTTTTGGGTCTGCTGGATTTCTCTGTTCTTCTTCGGGGTCGTGTGGCTCCGGTAGACGGTTCTGGTGGTGCTGTCTTCTGTGATCCTTCTTGGGGGGTGCAGGGTTCTCTCCCTCGGTTGCCTCTGCCTTCGGTTTTTGTGGTTAGGCGGGGGTGGCCCTAGCCTACCTGTCTGCCGTTTACCTGCCTGTGGCGGATTGTCGGCACCGGGTGTTTTCCTTCCGTGGGGTCTTTTGTCCCTCACGCGGTTGCTGTTCGGGTGCTTGCGGGAGATGTTTGGCTGTCCGTTTGTGGACCTGTTTGCCTCCCGGTGCTGTGCCAGGCCCCTCTGCTTCTGCTAGTTTTTGACTTGCCGGGTTGCCTGGAGGGTGTCCTTTTGGCCTGTTCTATGCTCCCTGTTCCCGTTGGTCTTGCAGGGGATCGAGAAGGGGGGTCGTTTCTCCTTCTGGTTGCTCCGGGGTGGTGCTGTCATTCTTGATATCCCCCGTTGCTGGATTTGGCTGAGTCTATGGGCTGGACGTTGCCGTTCGTGCCCTTTCTTCTGATGGTTCCTCTTCTTCCTCTGCCTCTGTTCCGGTCCCTGGGTCTGCGGGCCTGGCTCTTGTGTGGGGATCGCTGTTGGATGCGGGTTGTTCTTTTGCGATTGCTGGCGTCGTTACACTGTCTCAGAGGCCTTCTACTCTTGTGTCCTATGCTGAGCATTGGGTTGACTTTGCCTCTTGGTGTTTGTGTCACGGGTCTATCGTTGGTTTCTTTGGACCCTACTCGTCTTCTGGATTTTTGGATGATGGTTTCCTTTTGGGCTTCACCATTTCCACTCTCTGGGCTCGTTGGGCCGCCTTTCGGGCATTCCATGTCCTGCCTTTGGTTGGTTTGTCCTTTGATGTCTCGACTTTTTTAGGTCGCTTTCTTGGCATCGTCCCCGTCCTTTCTTCTGTTCTCCTCCTTGGGACCTTCCTCTGGTGTTGCATTCCTTGCAGTCGGCTCCTTTCGGGCCTTTGGTGTCGGTGGTCATGGAGTTCTTGACACTCACGGTGGTGTTTCTTGTGACTCTTGCCTCTGCCTGGCGTCTTGGTGTGCTGGATGCCTTCCTGCGGTCTGCTCCGATTTTGGTCCTTTGTCTGATCGTGGGTTCTTGCGCCCTCGTCCTACTATTGTTCCTGCGGTGGTTTAATTTTCACCGTTCTGCTGGAGTGGTTCTTCGGCTTCTTTGTCCTGGTCCTTCCTCGACAGGGGATTGCCTTCTCCTTCTGTTGGATGTGCGTGGTGCTTGTTGGTTTCTTCATCTCGCACTTCTTCCTTTGGTGTGGTTGCCACTTTCTTTGTCATTTTGGTTTGTCTCGCCAGGACCTGTGGCCCTCCTTGTCCACTGTCGGTCGTGGGATTCAGGGTGCCATGCTGTTGGCTTTTGGTTCTGGTTCTGCCCTTCCCCCTCTTCCTGTTCGGGGTCGGTCCAACGGTTCTGTTTCGGTATCGTGGGCCACTTTTTCGGGTGTGTCCATGGTGGGTGTTTGCCGGGCTGCCACTTGATCATCCCCGCTTAATTTCATGTCCCATTGTCGCATTCGGATTGGGGGTGGAGGTTCTGTTTTCCTTTGCCTCTTCTGTACTTCGTACTTCGGCTGGGATTCCTTGAGGTGTATGTTTCTGTGGGATTTTTATGCCTCTTGTGCTTGCAGGATGTTTCTCTGCATGTTTCTGTGGAGTGTTTTCCTTGCATGAAGCTGATTGCTTTGGTATCGGCTCATGGGTAATTACTGTGGCGAGGAAGACAGGACGAGGAGGTAATGCCCCGGTTACTTACCGGTAATCTTCATTACTCCGAGTCCATGTCTTCCTCGCCACAGTATAGTTTCCCTTCCCTCCCGGCCCTGGTGGTGGCTTCATGTCTGCGGCTTGGTTCTTCAGGTCGTGTTGGTGCTTCTGTGTCCCTTTATGGGATTGGCTGGAGCCACTGGGGGCCATCTTGGAGGAGGGAGAGGGAGACTAGAGCGCTGTTTTTTACTTGGAGTTCTGTGTGGAGCCGGAGGCTCATGGGTAATTACTGTGGCGAGGAAGACATGGACTCGGAGTAATGAAGATTACCGGTAAGTAACCGGGGCATTACAAAGAGACAGATTTGCTTCGACCTACCAAGGTCTCCCACATGATAGATGACAAGTTCAGCCACTCGTGGCTATTTAGGAGCAGCGTGATGCACTCTGGGTCTTGTAGTATACATTTGAGCATTGTGAACAGGGCCTGTGGACGAACAAGTTAAGACTGGCTGAAGGTTTCTCCGATGACATTGGAACGCTTGGCTGTTTTGAGCAAGTGAAGGGTGTGTGATAAAAGAAAAACACCCTAGATTAAGAGCTGTAACACAAGAAATCTTTCACAGAATCGCTAGCGACTAAGGAACCTTGAAAGTGGTTGCTCACAAACAGCCCAGCCAATTTGCACTGAATGAGTAAGGCAGGCTGCCCACCCCCGCAATACCACACCCCTAGAAAAGAAAAGAAAATCGTGGCCAATGGTCCACCTGATGCAAAATTCAGGGGTGTAGTTTTTTTGGGGGGGAGGGGGGTAGGGGTGCTGTGTGCCCACCCCCCAAATAAATGCATTCTTGGCTTGGCAGTTGGGTCTAGGGGTCCTGAGGCAGGTCTTCTAGGTCTGCGTTGGTTTTTATCATTGTTCTGATTTCGCTAAAAGTTTTTAACTTGTTCGTATATATATATATATATTCACTGAAAAAAAGATAGGTTTCACACATGTTATAGTTAGCTGGACATTTCACTCATACAAAACCATTGAAATTCCCCCGTTATAGTTAGTTTCAGCTAACTATAACTCGCGCGCCCGCAATCCACTGCTGATGACGTCACTTATTACATCACTCGTGACATGGTCAGTGACATCACTCGTGACATCACTCATGACATCTCAAATGACATCACTGATGACATCATCCAGAGACTGTGTGTCTTTCTGAAAAATTAATATTTTTTATATATTTATAACTAAAGGTCGATGGAAGAATAAATGGGTAAATAAGTGTCTAAATGGATGTTTTTTTTGTAAAATTGATTGTATAACTGACTTATTAAGTGTATCTTAGTGAATACATGTATTAGCGAGTAATGTTTAAATGTTTAAATATTTAAATATCTCAATCAGTGTCTCACTTTGTGTATAACTGGCTGCATGGGTTGGTGAGTAGCTACAAGAGTGTGTATATGGGTTATTAGTTGGTTTTTTGAGTATCAGTATGACTGTCTGTATGGTTCGCAGTGGGATATTAGTGCATAGATGCATGAATAAGTGACTCACTGTTTGTATGTGTTTTGAAGACAGCATGTGTGCAGGACTGTATGGGTGGATGAGTGTGTGTATGGGTGTGTTAGTGAGTGAATGACTATCTCAATAGTGTTTTTATGAGTAAGTATATATGTTTTAAACTAGTATATGTGAGCCTTCATGTATGTAAGTGAGTATATATGAGAGTGAAAGATTGGAAGAGTTGCTGTATAAATAACTATGTGTTTCTATAAGTGATTTTTTAAGAGAGTAAGTATGTGTAGGTTTCTGTTGAAGTAAGTGTAGTGGTGTATGTATAGCTGTATATGCAAGTAAATGGATGTTTGATAGTTTTTTTGCATGTGGGAGTATGTGTGTGAGTAACCCTATGGATGACTATTAGTGTGTAACAGGATGTATAGGTGTATGAGTACATATGATGAGTGACTACACGTATGAGTGACTATATAGAACTGTTGGTGAATGAGTGGATATGTATGTAGATTTTGGAATTACTGAATAGGTTCTTCTAACTGGTAAAGGTATCTCCATTTTTTAGAAAATTTTAGTTTCTATTTTTCAATCTGTTTATCTCAAAGGTTATATTAGGGTGAGAGAAGGTCTGCCACTCTTTCACAAGGATGATGTCATCAGTGATGTCATTTGAGATGTCATGAGTGATGTCACTGACCATGTCATGAGTGATGTAATATGTGACGTCATCAGCAGTGGATTGTGGGTGCGCGAGTTATAGTTAGCTGAACTAACTATAACTGGGGAATTTCAATGGTTTGTATGAGTGAAATGTCCAGCTAACTATAACATGTGTGAGGGGGCGCTAGAGAGCACTCAAGCAGTATGGCCGCACTGATGTGAGGCTCCTGCTTCTTGGGACTGTTATCCGTTATTCATCCTATGCAAATGAGAACAAACATCGCTGAAACTTAAGCAACGGGAAGAACTGGTCTCCATAATCACTCGGTGCGACGTGGAAGAAAATCGGAGATTGCCAGACACCGGGGCGACCATCGGAAGCTGGGACCGTGCAGACCGCAGGAGCTAAGTGAAGCCGTAGAGCGGCAGCAGCAGCCACGTGACACCGAGGCTACACACGCGGCTGTTAGGCCACACGTCTGGCGGCCGTCTAACGGAGAGCGCACTGACCGGAGGAGGTAAATTTGAAATGACGGCATCGGTACAGCGAAGGACGGAGTCAGCAGCGATAGCACCCAGCACAGAAGTGTGACGGACAGCAGAGGTACGTCGGAACAGACCTCGGCTGGGTGCGACGAGATAACTGCATGCCCGCATCTGCCGCCATCGTGGAGTGCACAGCAAGTACTCCGTAAGCGGCCAGCTCCGAAAGAGCAATCGAGCGCCTTGACGGTCAGCACAGTCAGGGAGATGCCGTGGGGGCGGAAGAGCAAGCGCAACTGGGGCAACGCGCTAGAAGCAGATCAAGTGCCGACCTACCCCCCCCCCCCCTGTAGTGTGGATTTCAATGTGTGCCCACATCCACCCCCCCTCCCCTCCCCCGGCAGATGAACCCTATGAGGGTGCTATAGAGCGATTAACTGATTGTTGATGAATGAGGAGACACCCCAGTTCTACACTTGCATTTTGTGGGTACTATCTTGGAGGCAGTGACTACGGGACCGGGTGACTGGCAGTTGAGGTGCCCGGTGGAAGACCCAGGGACAGTCACTGTGCCTGGAGCTTCCCGGAGCTGAGTACGGCACATGCCCCATTGACGCAGTAGAGCTGTGAGTGTGAATACGAGGCTGTGGTGCGGGGGCGAAGGAGAGGGACAGGGATATAGAGACCCGCACTGGGGAGAACTGCATAATATCAGGTGACACGATGCTGGCCCAGGCACGATCCTAGGAGCTCACGACGAAGCTACATAAAACTCGGGTCTGACACAGATGCACGAACCAAGGAGGAGGGAAACTGCTTGGGAATACATAAGTGCCACATCGAGGACACACACTCATTGAAATATGGGAAGCCTGATACAAGGCAACCAAAATAGAACTTTGATGCGGGGAAAAAAGGAAATAAACCTGCGCAAGAGGATCCGGAGCAAGAGTCTATGGCGCACAGCAGTGGAGGTGCTACCCCGCAGGCGTCGGACATGAATAATATTTTGCAGGAGATACGTCAGGGGTTTGCGACGGTGGTGGACAAAGTGGACCGCATGTCATCCAGAATGGATGCAATCGCGCATAAACTGGACGGACACGAAGACCGGATTAAAGAGGCGGAACGACGCATATCTGATGCTCATGATGTCACTGCCGGTCGCACAACACAGCTCACGAGCATGGACAAGCTCTTGCGAACAATAGCGGCCAAAAACGAAGATTTGGAAGTGCGCAGTCGGCACAATAACATCCGCATCATAGGAATACCAGAATCGACAAACACTGGTCGAATGGAGGAATATGTTGATAAGTTATTGCTGGCAACCGTTGGGCATGAAGCATTCTCCTCACAGTTCATTGTAGAAAGGGGGCATAGGACATTTGGACCGCGGCCGACTCCTGGTAACCCCTGCGTCCCATTATTGCGAGATTATTAAACTATCAAGATCGGGATGTAGCACTACGAGCGGCACGGAACAAGCAGACATTGTCATATGATGGGAACACCTTCTCAATATACCCAGACTTTACACCCATAGTGCAGGAGGAGAGACGCAAGTTTATGGATGCCAAGAGGAAATTACGCATGGCGCAAATCGACTATGCACTCCTGCGAAACTCAGAGTGACACATCAAGGGAAACAGAGATTCTTCACGAATCCGCAACAAGTTGAAGATTTTCTTCGGTCAGTGAAACGTGCAAACAGGGGAGGAGGAGGCCAGCAACCCCCGCAGCGCCCGTACCACGTTGCTGACAATGAAGATGTGGAATGATTACTTTTCAGGAACATTTTGGTATAATAAAGGGTAATAGGAGGTCTGGCATATCGCACTGCTCGTGCTACCTGAAGGAAGGTGAGACCTTTCCAATTGACTCATTTACATGTATGTTATGGACGTCCCAAGCTCCGTTCCCCCCATCCAGGGCCTGTCGTACCATCATAGAGAGGCTTGGGGGGAGCGGGGACACTGCATGGCTGTCTAGACATGTCCCCCAATGGGTATTCCCCCACGAAGGTACGTTACATACTATGTAAGGGGATGATGACATGGTGTTTGTTGCAGTTGAAGGATGGGGTGGGGGGTGGGATCAGGATGCTGGCAAGATTGGGTTGCTTCAGTGGGAGGGGTATGTGGGGGGTTTGGTCGGGGGGTTGTTTGGTACACATGGTTGTCGATACACATAACTAAGGAAAATTTAGTTTTGGGTCTTTTTGTTTTTCTCTTACGGCTGTACACAATGGGCAATGTCACTCTGAAAAATTCTTTGTTGTACTGGAGCTGCAGATATCGGTCAAGTGTGGGTTGCGGATTTGAGACAGGGACGCTACTCTCCGATGGAGCACTGTAGGGATGTAGACTGCCTAACCCATGCCCTCCATTGACAGCACTACACTGAATATCATTACATGGAACATACGGGGGCTGGGAGATCCGCGTAAGAGACGCCAAATACTATCCTATCTTGAACGGCACTAGGTACATGTAGCAATGCTGCAAGAGACACACTTCGACCCAAGACGTAACAATACATTTGCCTGTAAATGGGCAGCCCACAGAATCTTCTCTTCCTTCTCTTCATATGCTAGAGGAGTGGCGATTCTGGTTAAAAAAGGCACGCCATTCACGCTGGCGGGAGCTACGGGTGATGCCCAGGGGAGATACTGCCTGGCCTGGGGGAAGTTGGGGTCGGACTCAGTTACCCTGACCTGCTGCTATGGTCCAAATGTAGATGACCCGCATTTCTTTACGGAATTATGGGCAAAGATTGTAGATATTGGATCCAACCATATTGTGTGGGGTGGAGACTTTAACATTGCGCGTAGTCCGGACATTGATAGATCTCACCCTGCCCCCCATCATTACACAAAAGCCCGCGCCATGCTCCATTCCACAATCACGGACCACAACCTGATAGATGCGTGAAGACATTTGCATCCTAACGACCTAGACGGTACCCACTTTACTGCACAGACAGCGACATGGGCGCGACTAGACTATATATTCCTGAGCGTCGGGCTATGTCCGGCGATCCTACAAGTGCAGCATCTAGCCAGGACTTACTCGGATCATTTACCGATCCGGCTTACACTGTCCTCCACAGACTATGGTCCCCCAAGAAATAACTGGAGATTGCAACCTACTATCTTACTAGACACTGTGTTCCAGGAAGAGCTCAGGGAGAAGATCACAGATTTTTTTTTATGTAATAAGGACTCGGTCGACAGTGTGGAGATTGTATGGGAAGCGTTCAAAGTAACGCTGCGAGGCTTTTGCATAGCCAAAGGAGTTGGGGTACTTAAGGATATTATGAATACACTCCGTACGCTTGAGGTCGAACTTAAAACATTAGCGGGAAAATTGGCTATAAGACCAGATGGCATAACACAATCGCAGTTTCAAACAAAACTCACAGCCTATATGGATGAGGCTTGTAGGGAGGTGAAATTTTGGGGGAAGTACTGGACGGCCCGCCGCTATGGCGAGGGGGAGAGACCGGGGAAGGCGCTGGCGGAGACGATTAGGAGGTCACGAAGTTCTAATATAATCCTGGAATTGGAAGGTTTAGATGGTATTATGTACAAGGACACTGCAAACATACTCAACACCTTCACTAAGCACTACACAGCGTTTTATACAACCACGAGGACGGAGACACTGAACCTAGACGAATACTTGGGGGATGTTTCGCTGGGTTGGTTGAGCGATGAGCAACGGAGCTTTCTGTGTGCTCCTTTCGAACTCGATGAGGTCCGAGAAGCCATCATGCATATGCAGTCGGGTAAGGCTACAGGGTCGGACGGTATCCCTGTTGAGTTTTATAAAACGTATATTGACATAATGGCTCCCATACTGCGGGAGGTGTGTGAGGATGCATTGGAGGTAGGTCATCTCCCTCCCTCCATGAGGGAAGCAGTCATCATCTCCCTTTTAAAACCAGGGAAGACACCGCAACACTGTGATTCATATAAACCCCTGTCGCTGCTAAATTGCAATGTTAAAATATTAGCTAAGCTCATAGCTAACCGCCTTCGTCTACTCATGGAACATTTAATACTGCCTGACCAGTCAGGCTTCGTATCCGGGCGTGCAACATCCCATAACTTGCGGACCCTATTCACAATCTTGAATAATGTGTCTTCGGAGTTGCCTTTGGCGGCGGTTTTCCTAGATGCCACAAAGGCCTTTGATTCCATTGAGTGGGACTATGTGATTGGTGTAATGTCCTGTATGGGATTCCCCCCCCCCTTTTTCTCTGCTGGATACGTTTATTGTATTGTTCACCTATAGCTAGAGTGGTGGTTAATGATAAAACTTCTGAGAGTTTTTCGATAACGAGAGGTACTAGGCAGGGTTGCCCCTTATTGCCCCTGCTGTTCGCGATTGCCGTAGTACCGCTGGCGGCTAAATTGCGACAACACCACCGTGATAGGGCAATGCAATGTAAAAAGAAGCAGATATTGGTTTCCCTCTACGCGGACGACATCACACTTTATATATGAAACCGCCAACAGAATTTGAATATTATCCTTCGAGAATTTATAGTATTTGGAAGGCTCTCTGGGGTCCAGATTAATTGGGGCAAATCTTGCATCTTCCCCCTTACTGATGCAACAAGTCGCTTTCCCTTGTATTATCCGATGGCATGCTGCGAGGATGAACTAAAATATTTGGGCATCCGCGTAACAAGGGATAGAGACGAATTGATGCGTCTCAATTATGGCACCATTATGGTGCGAATCGCAGATAATGTATCAAGATGGATTGCCCTCCCTCTCTCCATGGCGGGACGTGTGTCTTTGATTAAGATGGTTATATTACCACAAATACTTGACCTGTTTCTTAATATACCTTTTCACCCCGGGACATTCTTTTTTAAACAACTATGATCGGAATTGACACGATTAGTGTGGGGGGGGGTAAAACCGCAAGATTATAGTGGAATATATTAACAAGGCCATATTCTCAGGGAGGGTTTGGCGTACCTAATTTTGAATTGTATTATTACAACGCACAGGTGCACTATGCCCATTTTTGGGTACATCAGCCACGCTATATGCCCCAGGTAGCAGCGGAGCATTGGCTCGCTCTCCCTATCCCCATTGAAGGGGCCGTGTGCACTCCGATCCCCTCGCGGGATGGGGCGCCGACCACGGTGAGTTGCACGGTGGCTGCCTGGGCGCATTTGAGTAAACTGTTAGATGCGCCTATGCTTTACTCGCCACTGTTGCCACTGGTGTATCATCCAGCCATGCCTCTGCTTCAGGAGGCACTCTTCCACAAGTTTAAAGATCGAACTCGGATACAAAATTGGGGGGATATGTACCACGAGGGAAAATTTCGCACAGTAGGGCATGTATTCCAGAATATAACACAAACGCCACTAGATACTTTCTTGTACATTCGCTTACGGCAGGGAATTCGCTCTATTACTCCTGATTTCCCTTCGGAGCCACCGACTTTTACACCACTACAATTGACACTTCAGAGCGAGAAGGCCAAACGACTGGTGTCTATACTATACAAGGCGGTGCATACACAAAAGATTGAGCAAACTGCGGTGGCGAGGGAAAAATGGGACCACGAACTAGGTACAGCACTGACGGACAAACAGTGAGAGTTCTGTTCGCTACAGAATGAAAGAATCTCAGCTAGCAGTAGGCTTCGGATTATCCACTATAAATTCCTATATAGACTGTACTATACCCCAGCCCGAATGTATAGATACAAACTAAGGGATACTGATTCATGTGACAGATGTCGAGCTGAAGGCGCTGATTTCCTACATCTGGCATGGAGTTGTCCGGAGGTGTACGAGTATTGGACGCAGATTTTTCAGGCACTGTCCACTATGATAAATGCCCAGATTGATATGTCACCACTGATGGCTTTGTTGGGGTACGTAGAGCGGCTACGAGCGGAACATCGTAAGTTTGTTGCTCTGGCGCTGCTGCTAGCTAAGAGTAGAGTGGCGTGCAGCTGGGGGAGAGGTAGGGCGCCCAAGTTTAAGGTGTGGTTTAATGATTTAATATATTGTCAGGAGCAGCTGGCGGTCTATGCGGAATTCCTACCATCTGCATCTAGCCCCCGGGATATTTCGGCACCACTGCAATGTTACCTACTGTCACACTCTCGAAACAGTCCTCCTGTAAAGGAGTGAGCCTATTGAAGAGCGAGAACTGTTACACAAAAATGTGGAAAATCGAGAATTGGACATACCTGCTGATGCTATATTGTACAGATTTGACTTGAGCGGATGATTGAGTACTAAAGGTCTGGATGGATAATGCCCTCCTGGGCTGTGGAGGGGGAAGGCCTTTTTCCCTGCCTATCTTTTTTCTTCATATGACCTGTGCTCTTCCCTGGGTTTTTATTTTTTCACTCCTTTTGTATTGGATATATGCTATATTTGAATTGCTTTCCCTGTTCTAATAACGTTGGCCATTGTAAAGAGGACTATTCATTTTTGCTGACGACAATTGATTGTATTATTATGAAACATTAAGATAACTGTAAGTGAATGACTACTTGTGTACCATGTTTGTGGTGGTTTTTCAATAAAACAATAAAAAGAGTTAAAAAAAAAACTATAACATGTGTGAAACCTATGTTTTTTTCAGTGAATTTCTATGGTTTTTTAAATGCTAATTCCTAACTATAACATGCCTAAAACCTATGTTTTTTTCTGTGAATATAAATATATATATATATATATATATATTACCTACTGGCGGTCGCCAGTAGGTATATATAGTTAGGATTTTTTCTCTATGGGATTTTTGAAAATTCTATGTCTAATAACTTTGGCGTTTGTGGACGGAATTGGCTGAAATTTTCAGGAAAATGGAACATTTTGTTTCTGAGCAGCCACTGAAAATTTGGGGGAGGTTTGTCAAGGGGGGGCTGAGAAAAAAGGGGGGTCCCAAAACGTGTTTTTAACATTGAGTTTTCCATAGGGCGGTTGGCCTCACTTTTAGCCCGAACGGCTGAATGGATTTGCACGAAACTTGGCAAAATTGTAGGGACTGGTAGCCCGATGTGCCTTTGCTAGGTCTCAATATATGTGCTGCAGTGGATTTTGAGAAATTAATGTTCAAAAAAAGATATATATCTGTAACAGCGGACCGGGCAGCGCTCCAGTTCGCGTACTTTTCGCGTTACGGAGCTTTGTGAAGCAAAGCTGATTGGTTCTCCGGCGTCTGTAAACATTCCAAACAGTCCGTAGCGGCCGCCATCTTGTCTCTCGGTAGGATCAAGAGACAAGAGGAGGCCAAAGCGAAGGGGCAAATGACCATAAGGGGGCATAGTAGATCCTCCCTGACCCCCTAGGTTTGATGTGGAGGTTTTAAAAGGGCCCCGCGGGGCAAAAAAAAATAAATAATAATAATCGAACGGCTGAATGGATTTGCACGAAACTTGGCAAAATATTACGGACTGGTAGCCCGATGTGCCTTTGCTAGGTCTCAATATATGTGCTCCAGTGGATTTTGAGAAATTAACGTTCAAAAAAAGATATATATCTGTAACAGCGCTCCGCTTCGCATACTTTTCGCGTTACGGAGCTTTGCGAAGTTGATTGGTTCTCCGGCGTCTGTAAACATTCCAAACAGTCCGTAGCGGCCGCCATCTTGTCTCTCGGTAGGATCGAGAGACAAGAGGAGGCCAAAGCGAAGGGGCAAATGACTATAAGGGGGCATAGTAGATCCTCCCTGACCTCTTAGGTTTGATGTACCATTTTGCCAAGTTTGGTGTAATTCCGTTCAGCCATTCAGGCTGTAGACGTATCTAAATGTCCTATGATGAAAGTTAATTGATTATGTATATATCTAAAATGAGAGGAAACCACAGCCATTTTGTGATACTACTGTCTGAGGTATATTTGTGAGGAATTTTTGGTGCTCAATTTCTGGTGTTTGATTTACACAGTACTAACACTTCTCCTACTTTTAAAAAGGTGAGTTGTTAATTTGTAAGGGGAACTATGTTGTACACTTTAAGATAATTTGAAAAATGTTTTCTGTTATTTATTTACAGTCCTTCTGTTATACTAAATACTTGATAAAGTTAGTTTTATATTATGTATTACTAAAAACGATAAATGAAAGTGATTATTCTTTTCTGCAATTTACAGCAAGCAATTTCAAAATAAAATGGCTCACAATGAAGAGACCGTGGCAATTTCTTTTGAATTATCCACTACATTTATTGAAATTGACAGCACCAATAATGAAATATTCTCACAAGGAGGAGATGACTTGAATGATTTTTTTGATCAATCTCTTGATGGCGAATTTATCGAATGTTTGGAGACCATAGAGTTACAAGAATCATCATTGCAGACTTTTCATGAGGAGATTCCTGATGAGATGATTGAAGAGGAAATTCCTGATGAGGACATGTTACTAGTTCTTTCAAATTTTGAAAATTCAGAAGAATAAATTTATATTTAGAAATCAAAAATTGTTTGAGACATTATTCATTTTTATTTTTAATTTATGAGGTTGTAGCGAAGTGATTGTAGTATAAAATGAGACTTATAGTATAGAGTGCAACATTTTTATGTTACATGGTAAGTTTACTCATATTTACTTTCCTTCTCCCACTATATTATCTCCAATGTGTATTTGACATCTCTTCTTCATCTCCGGCCTCCTTTCTCTCACTGTCTGTGTCTGATGCATCTTATCGCTGCCATTTTGTGTAATTACAGAAGAGAGTAAAATAAAATAGTTCGGAACGTGAAAAGGGGGCAAAGTAGAGTACCCCTCACCCCCTAGGCCTTCTCAGGCGGTCCCAAAAGGATCAGTTTCTGTTTTCCTGAGAGATTATGGTATGAGTTCCATATACCACAATAACTTGCATTACAACATGCAAGATATCTATCTCCTATTACCAACTTTTGGAGATATTCGCGCTAAGTGCGAATATCTCCAAAAACTAACCCCTGCCCTGAGCAGTTCTTAGCCATGTTATCCAATGGGAGGTGGATAACATGGCTAAGAGCATTAGCTCGGTAATGCATGAATATCGCGGACTTTTTAGCGATATTCATGCATTGCGGCCGTTTTTTATCGCATTTGCGATAAACCTTGATAATAGCAAGGTTTATCTGCGATAATTTCTGACGATGCTTAGCGGTAAAAAATTCGTTGCTAAGCATCGTTAGCGATAAATATCGCTTAACTTTGGTAATATGCACCAACGTCTGTTAACGTTCGATTCGAAGGAAATGAGGAAGTGTTGAAAAACATTGTCTGCGCCATCTTGCCTTTTTTGAAATGCCACACTTTTGTCGTGCACGGCAGCCATTTTAGATGCCTTGCCCAGACCCACTCTCTGCACGCTGTTGATCCGTAGCATGGCTCCCCACCCTCGCAAGCATCTTCCCCAGGCACTGGTCACCCCCGCTCTCTGTCTTATGCATCGGCAATAAACCTCCCCCCATCTGCGCTGCTCTTCCCTGAGAATCACACTCTGTGCCCGCCCGACACCTCCCTTTCGCCCTATTCACTACCGCACCCTCTGACACTCCTCTTCCTCTGTGTCCGATTGTCCAGGCTATCAGCTAGCCCTGCAGATGTAGTTTATGGCCCCAGCTGTAAAGAATCACCCCTCTTCAAAGGAGTTATAGTAGATCAAGGCCCACACCCGATGAGATCCGTCAAACCACACGCGTTCCTACTATCTGAAAAACATCCTGTATTGTGATTGGGGAGGGGACCGAGCCTGAAGCGGAAGATTCCAGGGATGACTCTTTGTACATCAAAGTTTTTACAATTATGTGTCACATTAAAAATATATAGCACTCCAACAAAGTAGTAGGAATATAAAACTTTAATAACTTATAAATATATACAACAAAACAAAAACAGTAAAAACATTTAAACAATGAAGAGACCGTGGCAATTTCTTTTGAATTATCCACTACATTTAATGAAATTGACAGCACCAATAATGAAATATTCTCACAAGGAGGAGATGACTTGAATGATTTTTTTGATCAATCTCTTGATGGCGAATTTATCGAATGTTTGGAGACCATAGAGTTACAAGAATCATCATTGCAGACTTTTCATGAGGAGATTCCTGATGAGATGATTGAAGAGGAAATTCCTGATGAGGACATGTTACTAGTTCTTTCAAATTATGAAAATTCAGAAGATGTTGCCTGGGTGCCGCACTGATTTGAGTATCCGGCGTGGGGCGTCCCAGGGGGTGGGTTGTCAGTAGCGGTCTGTTGTGCGAATAGTTCCAAGGCAGCAGAACGCGCTGAAATCTGGATGGCACGAAGGTGATGTCTAGTAAGTTGCCGCCCAGCAAATAACGGCGTGGGGCGCCGCGGGGGGGGGGGGGGGGCAGTCCAAAGTTCCGTTAAAAGGGCAAAGGAAAGGATCGGTGGTTTGAACCATCAGTCAAAAAGGGGAGGGGGTGCAACAATTTTTCCTACCGGGTCACACTGTGCTTTCACCGGAACTGAGGTCTGCAGGTTTCTAGTCATTCAAACTGAGGCTGGCGCCAGCATGGGAGCGCCGACGTCCCGCGGCTACAGTTTCGTCACTCCACGGGCCATCATGGCAGTCATTCCCCATCGGGGGTGTCTGCGGGGGTCGGGGACTCCTGCGGCTCCTCTAGAATCTTCAAGGTCGTGGAGGACTACGGTGGTGGAGTCAACCAGTGACCGGGCCATTTCTTTATGCTGGGCCCGCTCTTGCCAGGTCGACCGCCATTTTGAGAGTTCGGTAGCTACTGGCGATCGCGGGGTCAAATGAGCGGACGGGCTCCACCCTGCCGGGCGAGACGTTGCAGCATCGCCACAGTGGAAGAACCCTTTTCCGGGCGCCTGGAGCGCTGAGGGTGCAGCTGGGAAGCCTCCACCTGGGGAGGCGGGAGAGGCCTGTTCGCACCGTCTCTCCCACCCAGTGCACCCCACGGCGTCTCGCTTGACATTTGTTATGGCCGGACCAGGCGATGAGGACGAGGGGGGGGGGTCGGAGGCATGTGCAAGACATCCCCCCCCCAGTGTTGTCGCAGCCATTATAAAAGAAAGAAGAAATGTCCCGTCCGTCTTTGGGCCGGACCTCCGGTGGATGGCGGCCGGACGCCCTTTGCTCTGGCCCCATGAACGGGTTCCTTGGCTCATCCGGTGGGGCAGGCCTTGGCGTGTGGTGCCTCTCCTGGGCCTTTCGTGCAGTGGCCTCTCCACTCTCAGGCCCTCCATGGATGCTGGCCCAGACTGGGAGAGAGAGGGTCTAACCTGCAATTCTCCAGGGTTACCGCCACCGCGGCCGGATCCCGTCGGCCTCGGCCTCTGGTTGATGGTGGCCGGACTGGGAGAGAGAGGGGAGGGTCGAGGACACGGACATTCCCCCCCCCTGCAACTCTCCAGTGTTGTCAATCCCCCTGGCCGGGTCCCGCTGGCCTCGGCCTCGGCCTCTCCTCCGGCTACACCCTACGTGATGATCTCCTGGCCGACGGTTGGCAGCAGGACCCACCTTATATGTGTTGCTTCCGGCTGGGCGTAGCCGCAAACCTGTTGCACTTTGGAAGTTTCCAGAATGGGGCGGATGTCTGCTGACTTGTATCTTTCCCAGTTTGCCGTTATTTGGCCGTGGCAGGCGGTGGGACAGACACGTTTTGGGGCAGTGAGGGGCGATGAAGCCTCGTTGCCTTGTGGCCGTTGCAATGTCACACTTGGTTTCTCTTACTGTTTTCAGGTTTCTTATTACGGGCTTACTTCTAACGTTTCTTGTTTCTAGGACAATAATAGGTTTTATCATTACGTATTGTTATCGTTTCTTTGTTTGTTATTTAATAAAAAGTTCATCAGTGGCCTACTGATTTTCGTTTTCCTATTCTTTTCTTTCCAGGTTGTTTCATGCTAAAGTTTCTGTTAACAGGATACAGTGATCACTTCGTTATTATTGCATATGTCCTTTTCACTAGGGGTGGTCTCTGGTCGGGCCAGATGACCTATCTCTAGTAAATGGTCCGGGTGAAACAGGTGCATCTATCAGTGGGGAGTAGATAGGCATGACAGATTATAACGGGGGACAAAGGTCCGCATTACCTACCCTTTCACTACTTGCAAAGATTTTCCTACGTTTATTTGCAAACAGGGAATACCTCCAAAAAGAACCAATTCCCAAACAGTCAATGTTCGGGCAAACAATCAATCAATGAGGAACGAAATAGGCACGACGTGTTAAAGGTTTGCGTTACCTACCTTTCACTATCTGCAAAGGGAGAGAGAATATTCCTATTCTTCCTCGTTTGCAGGCAGAGAAGATCCTTAAGAGAACCAACTTCGAACAATTCAATGCTCGATTCAAACAATCAACAAGGGGTACTGTGAACACAAATGAACGCCGCTTATGTACATACACATTGCTATTTTCAACAGGTTGTTCCTAATGTTTCTATTTTAGCCAGGTCAAAAAGAGATCCCATTAGTGGCCTACTGATTTTGCTCGATTCCTTTTGTTTTTTTACACGATTTTTCGCTATCTGCAAAGACTAAACAGAGTATTGCGACTCTGTGCTTGTTTGTAAATAGAGAATGAACCAAAGAGAACAATCAATCAAATGGAGAGAGAAGCAGGCACGACGGATTACAACGGGGGCAAAGGCCTGCGTTAACTACCCTTCACTATCTGCAAAGAGAGAGTACTCCTAATAGAAATGAGGGGGGGGGCAGCATTCAAAGCAGATCAGTGTGCATAAACACGAAAATGTTTTTACTTACCACGTACTTGACATTCGACAGCTTATGATATTTGCTATTAAAAAACCATTGAAATTCACTGAAAAAACCATAGGTTATAGACCATATATAGTTAGGAATTAGCATTTACAAAACCTTGAAAATTCACTGAAAAAACCATAGGTTATAGACCATATATAGTTAGGAATTAGCATTTAAAAAACCTTATTTTACTCACACAAAACCATTGAAATTCCATATATAGTTAGTTGTACTAACTATATATCGCGCACCCGCAATCCACTGCTGATCATGTCACATATTACATCATTCATGACATGGTCAGTGACATCACTGATGACATCACTGATGACATCTCAAATGACATCACTGATGACATCACTGATGACATCTCAAATGACATCACTGATGACATCACTGATGACATCTCAAATGACATCAGTGATGACATCTCATTTGACATTACTGATCACATCACTGATGACATCATTCATGTGATAATACGATGAACCTCTTCAGACTCTAATATAACCTTAGATACACTCAGTGTAAACACAGACTCACAGATTGTCATTCATCCATGAAGTTACACACACACCTAGTCAGTCATGCAAACAATCAATCACACCTCCATTTTCCCAACTATACAGTTATACACACCTTACTTATTCAAACATATACTAAAACATATTTACTCTCTTATACAATCCTGGATACAAGTTCACAATGATGCATACAGCCACTCACACATTCACTGGCTCTTATGCACAGTTATTTATATATGTCAAGTCTCACATGTACTGTGTTTTACATATGTACTTACTTTGACATGTAGCACTGAGATATCCATTCACTCACCAATACACTGATGCACACAGTCAACCGCCCATACAGCTGTTTCCACATGCACTTTTGAACCCATACATCTAGTGAATCAACTGCTCACACATCTATGCACAGAGTCATACACCTCCCAGCCACCCACACACACACTCAGTCTCCCATACAAATACTTGGGCAACCAATCAATAACCCATATAGTTACTCATATAGCTACTGAACAACACATGCAGCAGTTTTCAGAACAACAGACATAATGATGCACAAATTAAGACAGTTTAGTCACTAACCCATGCACTCAGTGAGACACATTTAATCACTCACTCATACAGTCAGTCATGCACCTACTAAATCCTTCATCCAGACACTTATACATCCACTCAAGACATATTTTAACTTTACAGAAAAATACAGTCACTGGATGTTGTCATCAGTGATGTCATCAGTGATGTCATTTGAGATGTCATCAGTGATGTCATCAGTGATGTCATTTGAGATGTCATCAGTGATGTCATCAGTGATGTCACTGACCATGTCATGAATGATGTAATATGTGACATGATCAGCAGTGGATTGCGGGTGTGCGATATATAGTTAGTACAACTAACTATATATGGAATTTCAATGATGTTGTGTGAGTAAAATAAGGTTTTTTAAATGCTAATTCCTAACTATATATGGTCTATAACCTATGGTTTTTTCAGTGAATATATATATATATATATCAAGGAAAGAGTTGCCATTAGCTTTCAAAAGCGGATTCAAAAGCGGAACTTGTTGCGAAGCAGCTGCCACAATCAGTTCTGGTCCGTGATCAAGAGACAGGAGCCTCGAAACGCGTAGGACCTTGCACAAATAACTTTGAAAAGAATGTCGGTCTCTAATGTATTAAAAAGGACCTCTTAGCAAAAGAAGAAATGAGTCCTACTTGTGTTTTTGTGTGCGCCTCCAAGCTAATGGCAACTCTTTCCTTGATATATATATATATGTATATATATATATATATATATTTATATATGCACTGGAAAACTAAACACCCACTTCCCTTACAAAGAAATCGAAAGTTTGCATCTCTGCAGCCTCTCTTATTTTTCACCTTATTCATCTTCTGCTCAATCAACACTTCATCCACAAATACACACACCTACTTGCTGCCTTTCTTGGCTGGGCTTATCAATTATTATTCTTTAATTCAAATACAAAGTTCAGGCCCTTTATTCAGCATTCTTGGTAACTACTACCCGTGAATAGCAGTGGGTAATTTGCACACTTCCATCCTGTCTTGCGTCCTTTCTACCGCACACTGTGTGTACTTTATTCACTAGCTTGCTTCCTTAGATGTGGTACTCGTTTCTCTTGCTCCCACTGCGGAATCCAACACCCTATCTGTGTAATGAGCTGGAAATCCAAAGATCCACTTCACTGACAAGGCAGTGGTTAGTTTGCGTGTCTCCAGCCATTCTTATTTTTCACCTTTTTCATCTTCCACTCAATCAACACATCATCCACACATACACACAACTACTTGCTGCATTCCTTAGCTGTGATTATCAACTATTCTTCTATTTCATATTCCTATTCAAAGTGCAGGCCTTTATCGAGCCTTTTTATTGTAACAACTACCCCGGCCGAAGGCACTGTAAATTTGCACACTTGCTCCCGTTCTTGGCTGGGGTTATCAATTATTCTTCAATTTCATATCCTGATTCAAACTCAAGGCCCTTTATCAAGCCTTTTTGTTGTAACTACTGTTGCAGGAATTCTGCTCCTACACTGAACTATGCATAAAGACTTAGGACCTCAGTGAATTACGGTGTACCAACACCCACCTTAGTACCCAAACCCCTGACCAGACTAGCAATCAGTGACTCATTGGTTCTTCGTCCTATAGCAAAAACACCAATGACTAGTCAACCCAGAACATGTGACTTAGATTACCTCAAGTAAGGTGGGTAAAAAGAGCACTCTTTTGTTATAGTCTTACACCAGTCCAAAACAAGGAGTAAATAAAGACACGTGCAAGTTTGAAATGTTTATTTCTAACGCCGTAATCTCATGCGCAGTACCTTAGATAATACAACCAAACATATTATCAGAAACAAGGTTGTCAGCATTGTTACTATTCCATTAAATACAAACGGAGAAAGCATCCTATAATGCTAAAGTGAAACAGATTTAAAACATACCTACATTTCACCCTCCCTACCTACCAGGTTAGTTTATAACTACAGAAGGTCTCATAGGATTACATGGGCGGACCCATACCTCTGGTACTCAGCAGTAGTGGATCACATTGAGTTCTGCACAAACTGTCAGGATACAAATGTTCTCCAACTGTGTGTAATTATGCCTCCACAATGCATTATTAAACACGCCAGTATCAGAGGTGGCCACAGCTGCATATGTGTTATGGGTCGAACGTGCGAGGATCATTCCGAATAACAGACACAGTATCCAAGATAACCTTGATGTTCCATGCTCTCACTATACACACTAAACTAGCGAGGCAGTCTAGAAATGTAGCATAACAAATTATTCTCATGTGAAGCAAAATACTCAGTGTTCTCTAAACAATATCACAAGTGCGTGTCGTGTGCAAAGCAGAGCAGGAAAGCAAAAATGGCGTTTAAGCTTCTAATAAACCCATGCTAACTTAACACGGTGTGAGTGCAAGGCTCAGCCCACGACACCCTCCCTCGATCGAAGCACGTGATATAAACGTGGGCGAATTAGGAACGCAGAGTCCAAGCCTAAAAAGCAGACTCAAGTTCAAATTTGCAAAAAAAATTATTCGCTGTTTGATAGAAAACAGTAACTAAGTAATAAAGATTAGGTAGAAAAGAGTCTTAATCCAACAGCGTATAAGCACAGTACGTAGCAACAGCCTCCAAGAAGAAGTCATTGTTCTCATCTGAAAACATTTCAGCCATCCAATTCAATAGTGAGAATGAACATACATGTTCCTCAACGACCGGAGCCTCTATCACCATCGGAGGAAAACTCGGGTCATCTTCAATGTAACTGCATGCCAAGAAGTCATGCGCCACTGCAAAAACATTCCAACGTCCCAGTATTCCATGTATCGCTGCTAAGGCCATAATCCCGCCGCCAGAACAGAACAAATCATGAACCACTAAGGGGCTCATCTGCTGGTCATAATCCGCGTTGGGAGACACCGTACAGCAGAGACATAAATCCAGGGCCCAGTCGAAATCGCAGCTCAGGCAATGGAAGACAGGTTGAACGCATATGAAAAAGGAGAATCGAAACGATAATCCATGAACTGCACTCAATGTAGCCAGAGGCAGCGCTCCTTAATAACTAAGCATTCGGTTGCGGACCAGCAACAGCCGGGACATATTCTCGTGTGCTGCAGGATGTGCATCCATATTTAAATAAACAAATTAATAGAAGCACACCGGCAACTAATGCGAGTATTAAGGGGAATCCACCAAAGATGCTGGAAAAAATCTAATGGAAAAATGCAGAGAAGACACCAAATATAGTGTGAAAAGAAGTCAAAAGGCCACTGCTTCTAACTTTAAAAAAGTAAGGTAACCCCGTAGTCAAGGACGCATTAAAGATACTCTGAATTAACTCCCCAAAATGCAGAGGCACGTCTGTATTTAATAAATCATGCACTTCTATGCAGGTGTTTGCTACATGAAGGACAAATGTTTCTCTAGCAGATGTAAGAACGACCTATTTTTGAGACAATAGCGCTCTTATACGGCTCATTTGGTTGACTCTTCTTTCAAGGTCGGAATCGACTGCCAGATGGAAACATCCAGCTTCCCATGCAGAGGAATATACAAAACTTTTTTTTAGCAAACCACACGCTCAGTTACCGTAATCATGTAAGCGATGCCTGCTAACATTGCACAACAATCTGCATTATTTCAAATTAAATAACTCACTTTTCCAGTAAACTCAACGTTGGTATGATAGCAGGTGTCGGAGTGCCTTTCAAAACTCAGGCCAAATTAGGCACATCTTGTTTATAAGAGCCAGGGTCGGATTGAGATTAAAAAGCGGCCCGGGCACGCTAAAAAAAGTGGCCCACATTTGCATATCGCCTTTCCGCAGCACACTGTTTTGGCGAAATTGTATTAAAAAAGGGGGGGGTTAAAAAAATGCACGGATCAGTTTACACTAGTGAAATACACAAGAAAACAAGTGTGTCTACTTTTGCCCAGGCCCCCTGCCCCCACTCAAAATGCATATATTAACGGGCCAGCCCTGCGAGAAAAAGGGAGTGACACCACTCACTGCCTGTTGATAAAAGGGAGGTAATTGAAGCATCTACCTCCAGAAAGGCCAATCAGGCACCCACTGGGCCTCTTTTGACATGAACAACACAGACACTGCCCAAATCGGCCCCCCAGGCTGCCCAAAAAAGCAGCCCACGGCTGGAATTCGGATACTGGCCCCTCGGCCATTGCCCGAGTGCCCCCGTTGCCAATCCGAGGCTGACAAGAGCCATGCAATTGTATGTGTCTACAAATTAAGGAGTGATCTGGCGCTATTCTGCAATCCTCGCCATTCAGATAGACTTCTTTTCCCTCCCTCAGGCACCTATATGTAAATGATAATAACCAAGCTTCATGGAGATAAGCACTGCCTAAAGATCCATATCTGCCTATAGCATAGTATTTCATGCAAAATGTAAATGTAGTTGAGCTTATATAGCGCACAGCTACCCGCAGTGGGTTTCCCGGCGCTTGCTTAGGGAACCCTTCCTGGTATTCCCCTGTGAGATAGCAGGGTATCCACAAGGTGAAAGTCAGGCATCCCGCCGCGAGGGGCCGTTGTGGAGATTAAGCAAGCTATTGCCCAGAGTCGCAGAGTGTGAACCCGTGAGTCGAGGAGGCACCGGGGCGAGAATTATCGAGTCCGTGGAATTTTTAGCCCAAGACCCCGCCGAGGCGGGGAATTGAACCCTGGTCCAGGACCGATCTCAGCTTCTGGGTCTGCTGCCTCTAACCCCTGAGCCACACTTCTCCACCTCAAACCTCAAACTTAAACAGGCTAAAAAGTAACGTTATGATACCGTGGATAAGCCACACAGCTGAATCGGAACTCCAATGAGTGACCACTTCTAACCATTCTAATAGCGCTCCCTGTGCTCTGATTTGACAGTGAGAGAGTTATCGCACCATAGTTTGTACTGCTAATCATTCTCAGCATACGCTACGAATACGCTTTCACAGTACACGTCGCATCAAAGCTTCCGTGTGACATCATGTACGGCGCCCCGTACGCAAAGACGCAAATGTTTTTAATTGTTTAAAAACATATATTTATGTATTTAATGAACATAGTAACAGAAGACATTATCTAGGATAATTATGAAAAAAACATTTTTTAAGTTCCAATAATCCTATATTACTTTTAATAGCAATTACACAAATCACGGTGGAACTTCATGCGTACTCGCATCATAAGAGCACCGTAAGCACAGCGTAAGTGTATGCAAAGCCATGTGACTTTAAAGAGATTTGATTGGTTCATAACACTTCCTATTACAACTGTTGAAACTTCCGTCCCATTTTAATAATTCTACTTTGACTTTCTAAGAAGAAGCATCTCTTCTGAGAATCTTGTCAAATAGAACGAAGTTTACCATAATAACAGCAAATGACTCATCTTCCAGCCATTCTTCAGAGGAATATTTCATTCCTGAAGAACCTCCAAAGAAGTCCTGACCAGGCCGCGCAGCGGATTCAGCGCTGCCGCGGAAGCTGCACAGGGTTACTCTTGCCGCCATCACCGGCGTTCGCTGAGGCCACGCCCCTCATTGAGGCCACGCCCCCTTCGAGCCCATATAAAAGGCGTTGAATACAAACGGCGTCAGATTGACTGATCTCCTGAGGCGGAAAGCCGGGAGCGCGATTTGCTTTTAAAAACACTTGAGAGTCACAATTTGCTGTATTTTTAAAACTCACCCCTCTTCTCCTCCAGCACCTCTCAGGACACTTGATTGCTCCTGACCAGGCCGCGCAGCGGATTCAGCGCTGCCGCGGAAGCTGCACATGGTTACTCTTGCCGCCATCACCGGCGTTCGCTGAGGCCATGCCCCTCATTGAGGCTACGCCCCCTTCGAGCCCATATAAAAGGCGTTGAATACAAACGCCGTCAGATTGACTGATCTCCTGAGGCGGAAAGCCGGGAGCGCGACTTGCTTTTAAAAACACTTGAGAGTCACAATTTGCTGTATTTTTAAAACTCACCCCTCTTCTCCTCTCAGCACCTCTCAGGACACTTAATTGCTCCTGACCAGGCCGCGCAGCGGATTCAGCGCTGCCGCGGAAGCTGCACAGGGTTACTCTTGCCGCCATCACCGGCGTTCGCTGAGGCCATGCCCCTCATTGAGGCCACGCCCCCTTCCCTGTTCCCTTCTCTATAAATCATGTGCCTCTTCCAGACGCGCAGCGGACGAGCGCGGTGGGAGCACCGTTTGCGCGCCGAAGGCGCGCCTAAGGCAAGCCCGTCTGCGCCCGTCCGCGCCAAGGTAGCGCCTTGCGCCAGTTACGCTGCCTGTTTTGACCCAAGTGGTTCTAGCCTGTTACCTTCTGGCCCTCCCTACTCGAGAGAGACGCTCATACAAATTGGTGAGCTACATGCAAACAAAGGAACTTTTTCATTGCTACATGCGGCCCTTCCGCGAGCCGATTTTCTGGGCAATAATCTGTTAAAATGTGGGCTTCTGAATGTAAGGTCCCTGCCTAGGCACAGCACAGAGAACCAGCTACTTATTGAAACTCATGAATTAGATGTCCTTTTCATGACCGAAACGTGGACTCGTCCTGACTGCCTGGTCGATCCCGGTTTTGCATGTCCTCCTGGGTTTAAATTTCTACACACTCCTAGGGCTAGTGGGATATGCGGGGGGTAGGTGTGATTTTTATTGCATCCTGCAACATTAAGGTTCTTGTTCTAGATCCGACCGAAGGTACTGAACTTTTAGGCTTATCAATTCAGGCCCACTCCGGGACTACTGTTACCGGGATAGTATGCTATCGCCCACCTGGTGCGTATAGCCTTCAGCAACAACAAGCACTCTTGGTCACTCTGACTAATATCGCACTTTCAAAGAAGTTGAATGTGGTATGCACCGCTAGTTTAATCAAATGATAATCCAATGTTAATGGTTTGTAGCGTGCTAGGGAGAAATCGCTGTCTGGTCCACACCGCGTAAATAATACTCAAACTATTTCAAAGCTGCCCCTGTCGTGAGGCAGGCTTCTCCTTGCACTGCAAAGTAGACTATGGAGTCTTGTTCACTTTCAGTGTTTTTAATAAAGTTCTTTCAAAAAATTATTTTCAAAGTCTTGATTTGTAGCTCAACTCATTATTTTTATGGTGGCCAAAAATATATATGTTGTTATCTTAACAGTCTGTTCAACAAGGTTGTAAATCACTTCATGATAACAAATCCCAATGCATTTCGGGCTATGGGGGAGCCCTTCATCAGGGGGTTACTCTACAAGAAGGAAAGAGATGGATAATCGCTATAAAATCGGTGTATAATGTATACTGCGTGATAAGAGGTTGATTGAAACTAACATGTAATGGTGAAGATATATGACTAAGGAGTTACTGAAAAAAGTGAATCGAGTATGGTGCTCCGTTTAGTAAACGCGTGATAAGTAGACTAAACAAACCGAAGTGAAGAACCGAGTCCCTACAGTGATCGGTCAAAGCTTGGAGTGGTCACGGGTGGGGTGATGCCGAGTGCTCAATTAGTTGAAACATTGGTGCAGGTAAGTGCAGGCTTTCCCATTTGTGCCAAAACGGATGGATTCATGCATGGCTTACTCACGGTGTGCCGTCACTGTATTATCCGGTTACCTATGAATACACAGGGAACCCGAATTGAGAATAAAAACAGCTTGACAAGGCTGTAGTGGGTTGTAAACTCCAACGACGGTTAGTTTACTTACTTAAATCGGCCTCCGTGGAGTGATGTTAGTCCCTGCATGCGGCATTACGAATGCTTCAGGACTGTGTGTCGGGTACTTACTGCGAGTCTAGCGGTGTAAACATAAAAGACAGGCTCGGCCCGAAATAATGGGCGCAATCCTGGAGTGGTGCAAAGTGTTCCGTGTGCGATGTGCATCTGGGCTAAGGGCATAGTGCAAGTAGTGAATCTACTGCTGAATATAATGATCGAATATACAATCATTAAGAGTACATGATAAATAGATGTGAACCTTAATACCTAATCAAACATGCAACATTATGCTTCATATTGTTAACAGTAGTGCGTGGCACGAAATGTTCATTGTTAAAAATGTAATCAAAGATAACATAGAAATTCCATCCTATCATTTAGCCCGTTCGGCTGCATCGTGGCCATATAGCGGATCCAATAGTTTTCTCGTTTGAGGAGTGTATTCTTGTTATGTCTGGTGGGTTTGATTTGTTCCAGGATCAAATATTTCAACTGGGCTACAGAATGATATTTTTCAGCGTAATGCGCTGCCACAGTGGATTTGACGTTTCTAGTGCGGATGTTGCTTTTGTGCTCTAATATGCGAACACAAATCTTTCTCTCAGTGTGGCCTATGTAGCACAGGCCACATGGACATTTGAGCATGTAAATTACGTTGGCAGAATTGCATGTTGCATTGACTTTTAGTTTCACTCTGTGTCCTTTCATCGGATGGTTGGTGTAGTTACCTGGTATGGCATTGTTGCAATTGCTGCAATTATAGCATGGTAGGAGCCCTTTATACATTTGAGTATCCGTCGTATCACAAGGTTTAGTGAGGATTTCTTTAAGGTTGCGTCCTCTGGTGTAGGCAAAAATTGGATTCTGAGCAAAAATATTTTGAAACTCAGGTTCTGTGCTGAGTAGCGGCCAGTGTTTTAAGATCATTTTTTGAAATTGGTTGCTGGTGACCGTGTACTTGGACACTACCACCATGCGAGTGTTCTCCTGTTTGGGTTTGATGCGTAGCAGATCTTCACGTTTGATGTTCTTGCATCGTGCTGCTGCTTTGTCTAAAGTTTCTTGTGGGTACCCACGTGCTTTGAATCTTGCTAGCGTTTGTTTCTGTTGTTTGTCACTTTCCTGTGAAGAAGACACTATGCGCTTGACTCTCAGTAGTTGTGAGTATGGCAGATTGTGTTTGAGTCCTGGTCGGTGAAAACTGTTGAAATGCAATATGGAGTTGCGATCAGTGGGTTTACGAAAAATAGTCGTCGATGTTTTGCCATCCTGTCTGTTAACTGATACGTCTAAGAAGTGAATGTTGGTTGTGTCATAGTTCCAAGTGAACTGTATACGATCGTTGATTGGATTCCAACTCTGTAAGAAATTTAGTAGGTTGGTGCTTGAACCTGCCCAAAGGATGAATATGTCATCAATAAATCTGAGATATAATTTGCCGTAGGTTTTCCATGCTGTATTGTTTAAAATGTGTGTTTCCTCAAATGTCTTCATGAAAATGTTGGCATAGGACGGAGCTGCACAATTTCCCATGGACGTGCCACATAATTGGTAAAACCACTTATCGTTGACTGCAAAGTAGCTGTGGTATAGCGTGAATATCAGGAGTTCCATCAAAAATGTCTGTAGGTCCACATCCAAGGTGGATCCAATGAGAGCTTTCTCTACTGCCTCTATTCCTAGGTCATGGGGTATAGACGTGTATAACGAACACACGTCTACTGTGCAAAGTATCAGATCTTGGTCTCCTAGGGTGTTGATGCTTCTGTCTAGTTTCACCAAAAAGTCTGTAGTGTCACGGATGTACGATTCGGCCTCCGATACGAACGTTTGGAGGTATTTGTCAATTAATTTGCCAGTTGTCTCATGGATACTTCTTTTCGTCGATACTATGGGCCGAAATGGTGGCCGGGTTGGGTGCTTATGTATCTTGGGCACCAGATACATCCTGGGTGCTGCAGGATTGTTGGTGGTTAAGTATCGTCTTGCTCTGTCATTAATGGTGCCGTTATCAAACGCTTGTTGTAAGATGGCATTAAGGATTGCAGCGTATTCGTTTGTGGGGTCTTCTGAAAGTGGAGCATATGTGTGAGCAAACACTGGCATACACTGAATGTAGGGTCTCTTAATTTGGAACGCCCATTATTTGCTTTCAAGAAGTCAAAAAATATCAAGGAGCATTTAGTGAGGGCGGCTGTACCAACGGAAAAAATTGGGAGTACACTGGAAGATATATGGGGCCTTCCACCACTAACAGGTCATGCTCAGTGTGGTTCATGTATTGTTTGTGAAAGTACAATCGAAGGAAAAGATTTTGTGTTTCAACATTTAATTTTCCGTAGACAACATTTTACAAACTGTAACAGCTCTAATGTTATCTATGCGGTTTTTTGTCCATGTAATTTAATATATATAGGGCAAACCACACAAAAAGTCCGCCTCCGTATTGGACAACACAAGGGCCGGATTCGATGTAAAACACCTAACGCACCGCTAGTGGATCATTTCTCCGAGAAGAACCACAGTGAATCCGAACTAAAATGGACAATCATTGATGCAGTAAAACGCCCTCCAAGAGGAGGGGATATTGGTTGTCTACTCAATAAGGAGGAATTAAAATGGATTCTGAGAACCAAAAGTATCCATACTGGCCTGAATCGTTTGGAGGACTGGACCTCATTGCTCTAATGAACTTTGAAACCAATAATCTGATATAAGTCTCTGGTAGAATTTGCTTCCATAATTTGCCAAAAATAGTGGTTGCTGCTTTAAATATATTGAGATGACAAATGGTGATTATGAATTTCTGTTAATGTGTAAATATTCACTGGACATGTGCAGGTGGTTTGCTTATTGTGATTTTGGTGCTTTGGATTTTCGCAAAATGTTTACTTAAAGGTAATTCCCTTGATACTGTGAATTGATGATGCAATTTTAATCTTATTTTGATACCATAATTGGTTCCATAAGACTTTTTAAATGTAAATTGCTCCACTTTAAAATGTTTTTGATCTTTATTTGTTGTTGAATGGAATTGTTTCAAATGACAGTAGAAGTGTACTTTGAATAGGGCCACTTATGGTTGTTAAACTCACCACTACAAAATGGCCGCCGCAATAGAATGCTCTGTCCCCATTGTCTGTTTGCTATTTTTCACCAAAAACGGCTACTCAGATATTCCATCGGACCTACAACTTGCCTGAGTTGAGCCCCGGTAACTTGATACTGTGGTGGCTGTTAGCCCCAATGCTGTATTAAAATTTGGAATTTAATCGTTTTTAGTTCACCTTATGCCGGAAAATTACATTACAGACTGTAGGCATGTAGCACGAGAATTGGGTGGAGTATAATGCCCTAGTGCCTCTTTCCTCTTTATGGGAAATGTCCTCACACTATAAAATTCAATTAACACTACTCTTTACAAAATGGCAACTACCGGGACCACTGGATGTCCTTCTTTTACTGTTACGCGTCACGTGACCATGACTACGCGATTGTTGGCGTTCTTTAAACAATGTAATCAGCCGCTGTGCATGGATTGAGTATTTTCTCACCGGACGCACTAGACCCCCTATTACGGGAGCTCCACGCTATACTACCGGTAAGACGCCCTCTCATTCCATAATTAGTTGTCAGAGCGGTTGAGTGGGTTTATCGATACTGAGTGCCCCTTTGGCTTGTCCTGTTTTGTTTTATTCTGTAGGCTTATGACCGGACATTACTCGAGCAATTATTTGGGTGGAAGCTTTATTTAATTAATCTTTCCGTCGTCAGAACGCATCAGACTCCTCATTTTCGGAGCTGTCCCATTAATTTACTGGTAAGAGGTTTCTTCGAGTAATGTTATGTTAGTCACCGAACCTTTGACGTAGCCTAAACTGAGCACGCCTTGTATCACTTTCCTTGCAGGAGTGCAACTATTAAAGTTTTTTGGACGTTAGTGCATAATCATTCATCTCCTTTGGTAAGCATCTCGTGGTGTTTTATATTTCCAAATAAATAATTAATTGCCACGCATGTATATTTCCCAGATTTCTCTGGCCCTTCAACTTTGCTCTTATGCTTTTTAGATGCAAACTGGTCACCCTCGCTTAAAAATCATTAGGAGAGCGAGATAAAACTAGAGGTATGTGGCGTCTACTTACCTTATGCTCTATAGGTGCGGTCAAGAACTACTCTGTGCCCTACTCAAACTGTTAATTCCATACCTAAGTACCACACTACAGTTATTGAAATTCCTTTCCCTTATTTAGATACTCTGCGGGAGCCCTGATATTTAACTTTTTTCACGCATGGTTGCCTATATAGCCATAAAATCTGAGATGCATAGATTTTGGTTTACAGTGTTAATGTAATTGTTCACATTCTGAGTTGGATAGACTTCAGCGTATATTGATTGGTTTTTTCCTTTTTAAATGAATTGATCCTTAATGGAAAACTTCGAAATGTATTAATCTGTTGATTTTTCTTTTTCTTTTTCTTATTTTTGTCTGCACTGTTTTTCTCCTTCAATGTATGTCTTGGTATTTATGTATGGCAAAATTTTAAAATATTCAGTAAAGGCATGTACTGATATGTCCTGATGATGGTCCTGAATTAAATAAGGATCGAAACGTCGTCGACACTCTACACTTGATGATTTGTATATTCTTCTATTGTGAAATCACACAAAGTGTATCTAATTAATAATTGTCTGTTCCAATTTTTTGATGAATTTATAGACTTTTCTCTTGCCTTGTATTTGTTTGTTTGTCTACGGTTATGTATTTGTGGTAGCTGGACACAGGTTTGTGTCCCACTTGGAAATTGTCAGATATTTTGCCACATTAGATTGTATTTATTATTAAAGCATGTCCGGCTGGACATTGAACAAAGATTCCAATTTCGTTTTTTTGTAACTCTGTTTTTAAATTCAGATTGAAGTTTGGGACCATTGTTTTGTGAAATAACTTAAAAAATCTAAAGCAGGGTTGCAAACAAGCCGAGAGAAGGTGGAGACGTGACTATACAGAAACCTTTAAGGAGCTGTGGAAAAACAAAGTTCGTGAATATAAGAACCTGATTAAGAAATCAAAAGCAGATTACTACTCCTCCATGATTTGTAACTCCACCATTAGCTCTAGAAGCATTTTTAATATACTGAATAGCGTTACCAACCCTGAATGCGCCAAAAACGCCATCATCCCGTCCCAAGAACTTTGCGAGAACCTTGCTGTTTTCTTCAAAGAAAAAATTGAACACATCATTAGGGACCTGGAAGTCTCGCGAGACTCTGTCCCTTCCCCCGACCTGAGACTGGGATCTTCAGTGGACCAGCCAGCAGGGCCAACCTTGGTTCCGAATGATCATCTACTCGAGTTCCCACCTCTTACGTATGAGGCCTTCTGTAAACTAGCCAGAGAGATTTCTTCTGGGTCTCCCTTAGACCCTGTTCCGCATAAAATTTGGAAGGAATTTGAGAATGAACTTTTCCCTTCACTCCATCTAATCTGTAATCAATCCCTTGTGACTGGGATTATCCCAGCTCAATGGAAGCGGGCGTTAGTATCTCCTTTGCTAAAAAAGCCCTCTCTCGACCCGGACTGCTCTAAAAACTATCGCCCCATCTCCCTGCTACCATTCCCAGCCAAGATTGTTGAACGTTTGGTTAGCAACACCCTCTCCAACCATCTGGAACCTCATCAACTACTAGACGTTGATCAATTTGGCTTCCGGCCCGCCCACGGAACCGAGACTGCCCCAATCACCGCTATGGACGAGCTTCAGAGGCGTGCAGACAGAAGGCAGGCAGCGTTTCTGATCCTGCTTGACATGTCTGCCGCCTTTGACACGGTGAACCATAAGATTCTGCTGAAGCGGCTGTTTGAGGCGGGAGTAAGAGGGTCAGCAGTGCAGTGGTTCCACTCATTTCTGCAGGATAGGCAGCAGGCGGTGTCTATCCCCCCTTTTCAATCAGCATTTACTCTGATTTCACATGGGGTTCCCCAGGGCTCAGCAATTAGCCCAATCCTTTTTAACCTTTACCTCAGACCTCTGATTACACTAATTAAAAGCTTCAATATTAAAATTGTCAACTATGCTGACGACACGCAGATGATCCTCTCCTTAGAAGGAGAGGACTCTACATCTGTCGAGGTTTTCCACAACTGCCTGCGTGATACGTCTCGCTGGCTAAGGGACAACTCCCTTCAGTTTAACGCAGGGAAAACGGAGGTGCTCTTTAGCGCTGGAACTAAGATTCCCCGGCCATTCCCAGATAACTTCTGGCCCCCTGAAACAGGGACCTCAGTCTGGCCGGTGGAATCAGTCCGTAATTTAGGGGTCATGCTGGACCACAGCCTCAGTATGGAGACGCATATACAAAAGACTACTGCTTGCTGTTTTGCCATCCTCCGATCCCTAAGGAAAGTCCTGCCTCTCCTTTCTTCCCATGCTCGTGCCCAAGTGGTAAGATGTACCATCCTTAGCATATTGGACTATTGTAATGCCCTTCTGCTAGGATCCCCTGGGTTCTTGCTGGATCGGCTCCAAGGGTCCAATCAGCAGCTGCTAAACTGGCCTTGGGGCTTCCAAGAAGAGCACACGGGCCGTCCTCTCTGAGCAAACTACACTGGTTACCGGTAAGGCAGAGAATACAATTCAAGGTCCTTTGTATAGCATTTAGGGCGCTCCATGGAATTGGGCCGGCTTCCCTACAATCGAAATTTGCCTGGTACACTCCAGCTAGGCAGCTCCGTTCTTCTGAGGCCAAGCTGACAGTGGTTCCCAGATTCAAGAAAGTCAGATCCGGAGGCAGATCCTTCGAGGTAGCAGCTGCCAAACTGTGGAATACGCTCCCTGCCGAAATTAGGCATATTACTGAACTTCTTCCATTCACAAGAAGGATTAAAACCTGGCTATTCCCCACGTTAACCGCCTGATAATTCCCGCCCCTGTGTTTCACTTTCTTGCCTCCCTCTGATCTAGTCAGCGCCAGGATGCCTGCAATGGTGACAGCGCGCTTAACAAATGCCTAAAATAAATAAATAAATAAGAGGAAAGAATCTCTTATTTGGCAGTTTTTTACTGTTCCAGAAGGGCAAAAAAAGGTTAATGCTCCAAAAGTAACCTGTAAAATTTTCTAAACTCTTTCAAGGGGTGATCCATCTAAAAAATACTCATTTGGCACAGCAAATATGGAGCGACACGTGAAGAACTTACACCCCAACAACTTTGCTCGAGCTGCAACACAGAGGTTGAAGGACAACCCACCTGCTACTGCACCAAGCACATCAACTGCTGCAGCAGCATTTTCAGCAAGCAGTCCACACCCACAAATTGATCCTGATTTTGCTAAAGTTAAAATTCTATACATTTATTGCAATAAACGTTTGTGTTATGGGAAACAGTCTATTGACCTGATAAAACGCAGGAAGCAGGAGCATCGCTGTCCTCGACATTAGTTTTTTCATTCTTTTGTTCCTGTTGGACCCTTCCAAGCCCCCCATTATAGAAAACAATTGCCCCTGGGATTTCCCCCCCCCCAGGAGCTAATTAAGAATAAAACGGACTAGTTTTTTTTCCTTTTCCACCGCGTACGAGTACAATACGCGTACCCCGCGTTTTTTTTATTTAAAAAAATAAAATAAAATTTGCGCCTAAAGATCCATGAAAGGATTTACACCATTTAACAAAAAGCACAATCTGCGAACGGAACTCTACCTCCTTGCCAAATTTGGTGTAATTCCGTTCAGCCATTCGGGCTGTAACCCTGGCTAAAGGTCCCTATGGAAAATTGCATGGAGGAAGCACGTTTTGGGACCCCCCTTTTTTCTCAGCCCCCACTTGACGTATCACCCCCAAACTTTCAGGGAAGGAGCGGAGCAGGCCATTTTCTTGGTGAAATCCGCGAAGATTCGTCCACCAGCGCCAAAGTTATTCCAAATAGAATGTTGTGGATTTCCTATGGAAAGTAGGTCCTAACTATAACTACCTACAGGCGACCGCCAGTAGGCTATATATATATATGGCGGTGGTGTTGGGCGGAAAATATAAATAAAAATATTTAGCACGACCTTGGGTACGCTTCGTCTCTTGGGAGAAACGATTCCTGTGTGCTGGAGGCGATAACAAGGATATATATATATATATATATATATATATATTCCTCCAATCCCGCCTTCGTTAAAAACGGGCTGACACATGCTTGACAAGTTGACCAGGTAAGCTTTATTTTCACCATCAGGGTAATCTACTGCTTGCAAAATAACGCCATCGCTGTAATTCCTGGCAGACGCGTTTCGGCTGGTATGCCTTTCTCAATGCCAGTCTGTGGTGGCAGAACACGCTAGTTGGGGGGAGGGGGTTTAAAACAGTCAGTGGTTGACTCCTATTGGATGGTTCTTTGCGGCCATGGAAAGTGGACTGCAGACTCGGCTCAGTGCTCCTCGCTGCATGCTGGTACAATGAGTCCCTTTCAGCTCGCAGCTTTTAAAGCCCCCAAACAATGTCAGTAGAGATCATTATACCTTTTACAGTTCAGCAGGTCAAAAAGCGCTCGTCCAAGTTCGTGAACACATTACAGTGACTGTGTAACAGGCATAACCTTATGCCCTGACATCGTCAGTCAAACTGGTCGCGCTCATCTTCCTGCAGCGCTGAGATGGTGATTTGGCTCACCTGAAACTCGTCGTACGGCAGACGATCCGCCGCTCTCTCCCCTGCCGGGCTTGTTGAGACCCGCGCTGGGGGGGCGCTGCGATGCGCACACACTACGCCATACCAAAGATTTGTTGGACTTTCGCAGAGCTCCAAATCGAGAGGCGTGCCAGTTGTCAAGCTCCAACTGCTTGACTACATACTCCTCCAATCCCGCCTACTTTAAAAACGGGCTGACACATGCTTGACAAGTTGACCAGGTAAGCTTTATTTTCACCATCAGGGTAATCTACTGCTTGCAAAATAACGCCATCGCTGTAATTCCTGGCAGACGCGTTTCGGCTGGTATGCCTTTCTCAATGCCAGTCTGTGGTGGCAGAACACGCTAGTTGGGGGGAGGGGGTTTAAAACAGTCAGTGGTTGACTCCTATTGGATGGTTCTTTGCGGCCATGGAAAGTGGACTGCAGACTCGGCTCAGTGCTCCTCGCTGCATGCTGGTACAATGAGTCCCTGTCAGCTCGCAGCTTTTAAAGCCCCCAAACAATGTCAGTAGAGATCATTATACCTTTTACAGTTCAGCAGGTCAAAAAGCGCTCGTCCAAGTTCGTGAACACATTACAGTGACTGTGTAACAGGCATAACCTTATGCCCTGACATCGTCAGTCAAACTGGTCGCGCTCATCTTCCTGCAGCGCTGAGATGGTGATTTGGCTCACCTGAAACTCATCGCACGGCAGACGATCCGCCGCTCTCTCCCCTGCCGGACTTGTTGAGACCCGCGCTGGGGGGGCGCTGCGATGCACACACACTACGCCATACCAAAGATTTGTTGGACTTTCGCAGAGCTCCAAATCGAGAGGCGTGCCAGTTGTCAAGCTCCAACTGCTTGACTACATACTCCTCCAATCCTGCCTTCGTTAAAAACGGGCTGACACATGCTTGACAAGTTGACCAGGTAAGCTTTAATTTCACCATCAGGGTAATCTACTGCTTGCAAAATAACGCCATCACTGTAATTCCTGGCAGACGCGTTTCGGCTGGTATGCCTTTCTCAATGCCAGTCTGTGGTGGCAGAACACGCTAGTTGGGGGGAGGGGGTTTAAAACAGTCAGTGGTTGACTCCTATTGGATGGTTCTTTGCGGCCATGGAAAGTGGACTGCAGACTCGGCTCAGTGCTCCTCGCTGCATGCTGGTACAATGAGTCCCTTTCAGCTCGCAGCTTTTAAAGCCCCCAAACAATGTCAGTAGAGATCATTATACCTTTTACAGTTCAGCAGGTCAAAAAGCGCTCGTCCAAGTTCGTGAACACATTACAGTAACTGTGTAACAGGCATAACCTTATGCCCTGACATTGTCAGTCAAACTGGTCGTGCTCATCTTCCTGCAGCGCTGAGATGGTGATTTGGCTCACCTGAAACTCGTCGTACGGCAGACGATCCGCTGCTCTCTCCCCTGCCGGGCTTGTTGAGACCCGCGCTGGGGGGGCGCTGCGATGCGCACACACTACGCCATACCAAAGATTTGTTGGACTTTCGCAGAGCTCCAAATAGAGGGGCGTGCCAGTTGTCAAGCTCCAACTGCTTGACTACATACTCCTCCAATCCCGCCTTCGTTAAAAACGGGCTGACACATGCTTGACAAGTTGACCAGGTAAGCTTTATTTTCACCATCAGGGTAATCTACTGCTTGCAAAATAACGCCATCGCTGTAATTCCTGGCAGACGCGTTTCGGCTGGTATGCCTTTCTCTATGCCAGTCTGTGGTGGCAGAACACGCTAGTTGGGGGGAGGGGGTTTAAAACAGTCAGTGGTTGACTCCTATTGGATGGTTCTTTGCGGCCATGGAAAGTGGACTGCAGACTCGGCTCAGTGCTCCTCGCTGCATGCTGGTACAATGAGTCCCTTTCAGCTCGCAGCTTTTAAAGCCCCCAAACAATGTCAGTAGAGATCATTATACCTTTTACAGTTCAGCAGGTCAAAAAGCGCTCGTCCAAGTTCGTGAACACATTACAGTAACTGTGTAACAGGCATAACCTTATGCCCTGACATCGTCAGTCAAACTGGTCGTGCTCATCTTCCTGCAGCGCTGAGATGGTGATTTGGCCCACCTGAAACTCGTCGTACGGCAGACGATCCGCTGCTCTCTCCCCTGCCGGGCTTGTTGAGACCCGCGCTGGGGGGGCGCTGCGATGCGCACACACTACGCCATACCAAAGATTTGTTGGACTTTCGCAGAGCTCCAAATCGAGAGGCGTGCCAGTTGTCAAGCTCCAACTGCTTGACTACATACTCCTCCAATCCCGCCTTCGTTAAAAACGGGCTGACACATGCTTGACAAGTTGACCAGGTAAGCTTTATTTTCACCATCAGGGTAATCTACTGCTTGCAAAATAACGCCATCGCTGTAATTCCTGGCAGACGCGTTTCGGCTGGTATGCCTTTCTCAATGCCAGTCTGTGGTGGCAGAACACGCTAGTTGGGGGGAGGTGGTTTAAAACAGTCAGTGGTTGACTCCTATTGGATGGTTCTTTGCGGCCATGGAAAGTGGACTGCAGACTCGGCTCAGTGCTCCTCGCTGCATGCTGGTACAATGAGTCCCTTTCAGCTCGCAGCTTTTAAAGCCCCCAAACAATGTCAGTAGAGATCATTATACCTTTTACAGTTCAGCAGGTCAAAAAGCGCTCGTCCAAGTTCGTGAACACATTACAGTGACTGTGTAACAGGCATAACCTTATGCCCTGACATCGTCAGTCAAACTGGTCGCGCTCATCTTCCTGCAGCGCTGAGATGGTGATTTGGCTCACCTGAAACTCGTTGTACGGCAGACGATCCGCCGCTCTCTCCCCTGCCGGGCTTGTTGAGACCCGCGCTGGGGGGGCGCTGCGATGCGCACACACTACGCCATACCAAAGATTTGGCGGTGGTGTTGGGCGGAAAATATAAATAAAAATATTTAGCACGACCTTGGGTACGCTTCGTCTCTTGGGAGAAACGATTCCTGTGTGCTGGAGGCGATAACAAGGATATATATATTTATAGACTTCTATTCATTATTGATGGGGTGGAGATCTTTTGGTTTGTTAAGCATGGATGAGCTTAAGTACTTGAAAAATGACAACCCGATCATGCCGGTCCTTTACCTAATCCCAAAGGTTCACAAGAACCCGGCCAACCCTCCGGGAAGGCCGATCATTGCAGCTTGCGGGGGTCTACTAGAAAAAACAACTATCTATGTAGACTCATTCCTGCAAGAGCATGTACAAAGCCTACCGTCATTTGTTCAGGATTCTAATGACTTCGTGCGCAAAATAGATGGCATTGAGTGGGATCCTGATTTATGGCTAATAACACTAGACGTAACGTCTTTGTACACTAGCATTAATCACCAGGATGGCCTACGAGCTACGGAATTTTTCTTGGGACAGAGACCGATTATAATGGCTGATCATAATCGTATGCTGTTATCTATGATCTCATTCTGTTTGTATCACAATTTCTTTATGTTTAACAACAGATATTACCAGCAGGTCAGGGGTGTTGCGATGGGGGCCTGTTTCTCTCCCAGTTACGCCTGTCTTCATATGGGCTATTGGGAGAGACAGGTCCTCTATGGTGAACACTCTGACATTGCTATGCGGTCTATTGTATGCTGGTATCGTTTCATAGACGATGTGTTCCTTGTCTGGAGGGGCACTCGTCTGGAAGCTGAGCAATTTATTGAGACTTTGAATTGTAATAACTACAACTTACAGTTCACTTCTGATATCAGTAAGGAACAGGTACATTTCCTAGACATGACAGTATCAATTGGACAGGACAAACTGGAAACCAGGCTGTATAGGAAGCCCACGGCGGGCAACACAATACTCCATGCCAGTAGCCACCATCCTTCCCATCTCATACGCAGCATCCCCTATGGGGAGATGTTGCGTATTAGACGGTTGAGTAGCACTGAAGCTCAATGTCATCTAGCACAGCAGGCTAGTAGGACTAGATTCTTGGCAAGGGGGTATAATCCTGGGCTAATTGACAAAGCTATGGCTAAAGCCAATGCTTTGTCAAGAAGCGCAATCCTACAACGTAAGGTTTCTGCAGGGCCAACCATCTCCCGAGATCAACCAGTTAGACTGATTTGGGCCTACAACAGGCAACACAGGGTGCTCAGTAAGATCATTTCCAGACACTGGGACTTAATTAAATGGGACCCTATCATAGGTGATAAGATTCCAGCTACACCACCTATCGCCTATAGAAAAGCATATTCGATGCAAGATGCATTGGTCAAATCTAGCCCAGAGGTTACAAACATTAAGAACTGGCTAGATAAGAGCAAGGGCTTCAGGAAGTGTTCTTCCTGTAAAGCATGCCAACATGGGCTTAACAAGACAGAATATGCAGTCCCATTTACCCCTGGTGCATGCAAAATAAAGAAACAACTGACTTGCAAAAGTGAATTTGTGGTTTATGTGCTGGAGTGTCCGTGTGCCCTGCGGTATGTGGGTAGCACCAAGCTGCAGGTGCACAAGAGGATACTCCAGCACATAAGGGCCATCAATACCAGTGACCCGGCATATCCGGTGGCCCGCCACTTCAAGGAGCACCATAACAATGATAGTACCCTTCTGAGATATTATGCCATTGATAGTATAGGCCCATTGAGAAGAGGAGGGGATAGGGAAGGTGCCCTCAGGAGGTTGGAGACCAGGTACATACTGGAAATGGATAGCAGATCACCGGGGGGGTTGAACTCCACGGAGGACTTCTACACCTGTCTCTGATCCATAATTTTGTTTCAATTTCCTGTTTTTTGGTTCTCCCACCCTCCCATTGTGCCAGTAATGATAATTTTGTAGGACGCTACTATCCATATCTGCCTATGAACATACTTAGCCTGGTTGTCCCTTTGTATGACTAGACAGGGACATACGGTTTGTTCTGTATACTTCATGTCCTGTGCATGTCTAGGGTTGCAAGTGACTCAGTTGTGAAATGTAGCCTAGGCTTAGGTTACATTACTGTCCAACAAACGCTAAACTGTACTCTAAATGAGAAAAAGTATAAAAGGCAACAAATAAAAAAAAAAACTAAAAAACAAAATAGAAAAAATAAAAATTGATTGATATTACTCACTCATAATGCCATTTTTTGAATGTTAAATGATGGGTGCACATCTCAATACAGGTGAATGAGAAGAGAGGCTGCGATAATGTTATCTCCTCTCTTCACTATTTCACCTTAGGACACAGACAAACTGCGGGCTTGTGCAATAGAAATATTTAAGTCAGGAGGCTGTGATTCCAGGGATGGGCAAATGCATTTATGCATCTATGTATTTTGACCACCTGATATTCCATCCAGTGTAAATAGTGTATGATCATTGTAAATATATTAATTATCAATGTATTGATACATATATATATTTTACATTTTTTAACATTGTGGTGTATATGATGATAGACTTGTTATTTATTTTTGACATTACAATTGAATACATGACTCTATCTGCACTTTAATGATGGTTGCACATTGCTGAGTTTGCACTTTTCAAACTTCACAAGGGATTATCCCGTGATGCAAGCCTGCTGAGTATTAGAATATTGCCTTGATCTAATGTTGAAGGTATTTTGTATTTGCACTTTAAATATATCCTGCACTTTATTAATTAATTTGTCAAAAAGCCGGTAAGGGATTATCCCAGAATGTGAGCTTTTTTTGAATTAACGACAATGTTGTCTATGTCCATTACTGAGGTAACCTCACATGTGACTGTATTACACCAATAACGTTACATTTTCGATGCCATTTGCACTTTAAATTTTGCCTCCTCCCTTGCATGCGTCATGTGACCAAGGGCTCCGTGAAGCCCGAAACGTTATGCTGAGGTGTGCCGTTTTCTTTACTAAATAAAAACACTGCTCACCTGCACTCTGGGTCTCCTCTCTCCTTCTGCGCCGACGGTATCCAGGACTGGGCTCCAGGCGAAAGAAAGCTGAGATTGTTTATATATATATATATATATATATATATATATATATATATATATATATATATGAACAAGCTCTCTTGTAGAGTGAAACGCGTCACCCTAAATAAAACGACGTCTTCCCTGTTTCCACTGGTGGATTTATTTTCCTTGAGGCTGTGTTTGCTGCTGGTTGCGAGGCATTTTGAGGTCCCGACCGTTGATTCCGACATCAATTCGGAATCTGGACTGCTTTCTTCATATATATATATATATATATATATATATATATATATATATATATATATGTATATGTATATATATATATATATATATATATATCGTGTTCCAGCACTTCCCAACTACGGAAGAAACAACACGGACACCTTGCATGGATTGCAGGTAGTTTATTCAAATGTCAGACTGCACCGCAACGCGTTTCACCTTTCGGCTTGATCACGCTAGAGAAGCATAACAGTATACACATTTAAATATGCATCAATGATAAACATAAACAAAGGACTCAACCCTAGTGAAAAAGTAATAACTCTGTGGTGGTTCCGCCATTTTGACCTAGTCATTCTCGTTTTACAATATATATACAAGAAAAGCCACAAGTAGTTCATTAGAAGTCTATTTGATACAGAAAGCAGTAGTTTGATTCGGCATAATATATCGAAACAGCATAGATCATATGCTAACATTTCAGATTAAAGTCCAAAAATACCGCCCATGTGGGCATTCAACAATCCGCCATAATAAATCAAATAAACCAATAAGCTGAATCTCTATCACTTTCTGATGCCTGAGTAGACAAAAGCATAACAATCCGCCCAAGTGGGCACGAACATAAAGGGTTATTCAATATCATAAATTATGAGTTTACAAATCAAGGACGGTCCAATTGGCGTACTTCACCCTCACCAATAATGTGCCATCACCTGAAATTATTGGCGGCAATTGATGAAATAATTTCTGAGTTGGAGAAAGTTACTACTAAAGAAGCGATTGACGGCTTTATGGTGACTCTATCTAAGCGTTTGGAGGCTCTTGAGGCTGAAATCACCGCCAAAAAGCAAAGAAAATTCATGAGGGACTACAAGGATTATGAGTCTGGGCGTACACTCACTTTCCACAAAAAGTATGACCACCTCTTCGAGAAAAATGGAGGGGGGTTGAAGAAATCGTTTGTGAGTGATAAGAGCATTACCGTCTCTGAGAGTGATGTATCTGACGGAAACATTTCGGATGGCTCTGTAAAATCAACACGTGTTACACCTAAACAAAAGAAGATGCCGAATTTTTTAGATCAGTTCCAGATGATCTATCAAGGAAGGACAGAGCAACACTCTCAACAACAGGGTCAAAACTTCCAGAGGGGAGGTGGACGAGGAGGCAGAGGCAAAAACAGAGGAACAAACAAGCCAAAACAAGACGCAAGAAAAGATGCAACAACCCCAGTGGGAATGGTAACAAGGGGGAAGAAGGTTCAAGTATGACGGTGATGAACCTCTCTAAGCGGATGCTAACAGCGGAAGAGACTGAACTACTTGGATTAGGTTTGTCTTTTTGCCCTACCTCCAATTTTAATTTTCCCCAGACTCCTATTGATTTGTTTTACTTTTCGAGAAAACTGAAGTTAAAAAAATGGTTTGACACTAAACATCTTTCGAATAGGGTTGAAGAAAATGAAACATACAGCAACCTAAATACAAATGATGTTGAATTGTTAAATGTATTGACATCGCAAGAGAATGTGAATAGTGATGATGTTGACCTGTCACAGTATAATCTGAGGGGTGATAGCAATCCTTGTAGTGGATTTAAACCCAAATCCATTTTCCTCCCCTTAGTGGAGTGTGACGCTATTGACGTCTTTGAAAGAGGAGTACTACAGGATTTAAAAAAGATGAGATACTACAAAATACCAGGGGGTGAGAAGAACTTAACGTTAGGACAGTGGCAAGCTTTGGACAGACTAAAATCTGATACTTCAATTGTGATACGTCCTTCTGATAAGGGAGGAAATGTTGTGGTTCTCGATAAAGATGCCTATTTGAAGGAAGGGCTTAGACAACTATCTGACACTACATGCTATACAATATCTAATAGATCCTGTGTTATTGAATCCAATAGGGTCTATGGTGAAATGCTAAATGAATGGCAAGAACAGGGGCTCCTAGAGTGGGAGGAACTTAATTACTTGAAGTGTTTAAATCCTCGTATCCCTGTACTATACTTGTTACCTAAAGTTCACAAGGACCCCACGAATCCACCAGGGAGACCCATTGTGTCATCCATTGGGTCGCTCCTAGAAATGACTTCTAGATTTATTGATCATTATCTGAGGCCATATGTTGTCAGCCTGCCCGCCTACCTTAAAGATACCACCCATTTCCTTACAATTATTGAAGGAATCCACTGTGAAACCAATTACATTATGGTTACCCTGGACGTGTGCAGTTTGTACACGTCCATCAGACACGATTTTGGTTTGAAAGCTGTGGAATATTTCCTTAAGAGACGCTCGGTTGCTTTCATGTCCCACTCCAAAATGATTCTAAGCATGATGAAGTTTTGTTTGGAAAATAATTTTTTTCTCTTTGATGAGGTGGTCTATCATCAGTCACAGGGCACGGCGATGGGCACCTGCTTTGCCCCCAGCTACGCCAATTTGGCGATGGGCTGGTGGGAGGAGCGGGTGGCCGCCCAGTTGGAAGATCATGATCGCTGTGTCCTGTGGCTGAGGTACATAGACGACATTTTTTTGATTTGGGATGGAGACATGGAATCTGCACGAAATTTTGTTAAACATCTGAATGAAAATGAATACAATCTCAGATTCACAGACCATATGAGTGAAACTAAAATTGAATTTCTAGATGTTTTAGTAGAGATTGTTGACAACACCATGCAGACGAAACTATTTCGCAAAACCACAGCTGGTAACAGTATTTTGAATGCCGCTAGCTCCCACCCGAGACAACTAGTGTATAGCATCCCCTATGGCGAGCTATTAAGGGCTAGACGCAACTGCAGCTCGGAAGAAAATTACCAACTGGAGAAACAGACTATGATTAGTCGATTTCTGGAAAGAGGGTACAGTAACAAGAACATTCTAGAAGCCTGTGCTAAAGTGGATATGGTGAGTAGAACCAAATTACTGCACCCTGACGTAGAGACCCCAGAGAAAAATACCTTAAGGTTTACAACTAAATTTTCTGGGCAGGCATCACAACTTCGCAAGATACTACACAAACATTGGCATGTATTGCTAACTGATGTGAACTTGGAGAAGCATCTCAGTGTAAAACCACAGATTACATTCCAAAAATGTAATTCTCTCAGAGATGAGTTGAGTCCCAGCTTAATTACCAGCAAGCAAACGAGGGACAGGGTAGTACTTGGGGGTTTTACCAGGTGCAGGAAGTGCAAGGCTTGCAGCAATAGCTCTGATTGCAAGATTCTGTCTATTGCAGGTACAGAAAAGAAGCTGACTATCAAAAAGAAACTGAATTGTAATACCATGTATTGTGTGTATGTGTTACTGTGTCCTTGCAATAAGGCCTATATAGGTAGCACTATCAAATGTGCTAAGAAACGGGTCTTAGAACACATGAGAGCTATCCGACACAACAACAGACAGTACCCAGTTGCCCGACATTTTTTCGAACAACATTTCCAAAATGAAAAATTGTTGAGAATGGTTGTTATTGATGAAATCCCCATTAACATCCGAGGGGGTAACCGTAAACTGGCCCTTCGAAAACTTGAGTCCAAATATATCATTGACATGGAAAATATGATGCCGCAGGGCCTCAACTCGAGTGAAGAATTGTCAATCCACCTGCACTGAGATATGATAAAATCATTTGTAGTTATGTACATAATGAAATGTAGCTAAATTAGTCCTACGTAGGACCCAGGAGGTTTTGTGTAAATATACATAATATGTACATTATTATAGTTGCTGCCGTTTTTGAACTGTTTAGGAAGACCTTTTTTATGTATGTTAGGATTTTTTAGTGTATGACACTTTTTTTAAAATTTTATTTCCATTTCAGGTGATGGCACATTATTGGTGAGGGTGAAGTACGCCAATTGGACCGTCCTTGATTTGTAAACTCATAATTTATGATATTGAATAACCCTTTATGTTCGTGCCCACTTGAGCGGATTGTTATGCTTTTGTCTACTCAGGCATCAGAAAGTGAAAGAGATTCAGCTTATTGGTTTATTTGATTTATTATGGCGGATTGTTGAATGCCCACATGGGCGGTATTTTTGGACTTTAATCTGAAATGTTAGCATATGATCTATGCTGTTTCGATATATTATGCCGAATCAAACTACTGCTTTCTGTATCAAATAGACTTCTAATGAACTACTTGTGGCTTTTCTTGTATATATATTGTAAAACGAGAATGACTAGGTCAAAATGGCGGAACCACCACAGAGTTATTACTTTTTCACTAGGGTTGAGTCCTTTGTTTATGTTTATCATTGATGCATATTTAAATGTGTATACTGTTATGCTTCTCTAGCGTGATCAAGCCGAAAGGTGAAACGCGTTGCGGTGCAGTCTGACATTTGAATAAACTACCTGCAATCCATGCAAGGTGTGTCCGTGTTGTTTCTTCCGTAGTTGGGAAGTGCTGGAACACGATAGTGCACAGGGCTGCCGGTTCCCTGATCACGGACCGCCCTGCTAGACGGCTTCTTTCGGAACCGGAGTTTGTGGACATATATATATATATATATATATATATATATATATATATATATATATATATATATATATATATATTCACTGAAAAAAACACAGGTCTCAGGAACGTTATACTTAGTTGGACATTTCACTCGCACAAAACCAGAGAAATTTGGCCTTTATAGTTAGTTGAGCTAACTATAACTCGCGCCCCCAAAACGCACTGCTGATGACATATTACATCATTCATGACATGGTCAGTGATATCACTGATGACATCTCAAATGACATCACTGATGACATCATCCATGTGATAATCTGATGCACCTCCTTAGACCCTAATATAACCTTTGATACACCCACTCTAAAATACAGACTACCATTTTCGAAACCATAGACACACCAATACCAGTTACTACATACCCACTCACTGATTCTTAGGTCTACACACACATCCACTCATTCACCCATACAGTCACTCATACATGTAGTCACTGATCAATACAACACTATCATATGCACTCATAGACCTATACAGGCACTCACACACCGCCACTCATCCATAGAGTTACTCAAACACCTAGTCAGTCATGCAAAAAATCAATTGCACTCCCATTTACTTACCTATACAGTTATACACGTCCCACCTCACTTAATCATACAGCTACTAACACATACTTACTCTCTTATACAATCACTGATACAAGCACTCACTCATCCATACAGCCACTCTCCCAATCACTCAATCTCACATATAGTCATTTATATACTCCAACACTCACATATACTGCCTTTCACATATATAGTTACTCATACATGTACCACTCAGACATCCATTCACTCACCAACACACCAATACACACACTCACCCACCCATACAGCCCTTCACAAATGCACTCTTGATCCATACACCCAGTGAATCACCCATTCACACATCTATTCACAGAGTCACACACCCCACACCCACCCACACAGACACTCAGGCACCCATACAGATACTCAGACAACCAATCAATAACCCATATAGACACTCTTGTAGCTACTCACCAACCCATGCAGCCGCTTATACACCAACTAACAGACTGATACAGACATTCACACAGTTTAGTCACTAACCCAAACATTCAGTAAGACACGTTTAATCACTCACTTATACAGTCAGTCACACACCTATTAAATCATCCATTCAGACACTCATACAGCCACTCATTCTTCAATACACCTTGGCGCATATATATATATATTTCCCATTGAAATTCGCATATATAGTGATCATGTCACATATTACATCATTCATGACATGGTCAGTGACATCACTGATGACATCACTGATGACATCTCAAATGACATCACTGATGACATCACTGATGACATCTCAAATGACATCACTGATGACATCACTGATGACATCTCAAATGACATCACTGATGACATCACTGATGACATCTCAAATGACATCACTGATGACATCACTGATGACATCTCATTTGACATTACTGATCACATCACTGATGACATCATTCATGTGATAATACGATGAACCTCTTCAGACTCTAATATAACCTTAGATACACTCAGTGTAAACAGACACTCACAGACTGTCACTCATCCATGGAGTTACTCACACACCTAGTCAGTCATGCAAAGAATCAATCACACCTCCATTTCCTCAACTATACAGTTATACACACCTTACTTATTCAAACATATACTAACACATATTTACTCTCTTATACAATCCCTGATACAAGTTCACAATGATCCATACAGCCACTCACACATTCACTGGCTCTTATGCACAGTTATTTATATATGTCAACTCTCACATGTACTGTGTTTTACATATGTACTTACTTTGACATGTAGCACTGAGATAGCCATTCACTCACCAATACACTCATGCACACAGTCAACCGCCCATACAGCTGTTTCCACATGCACTTTTGAACCCATACATCTAGTGAATCAACTGCTCACACATCTATGCACAGAGTCATACACCTCCCAGCCACCCACATACACACTCAGTCTCCCATACAAATACTTGGGCAACCAATCAATAACCCATATAGTTACTCATATAGCTACTGATCAACACATGCAGCAGTTTATAGAACAACAGACATAATGATGCACAAATTAAGACAGTTTAGTCACTAACCCATGCACTCAGTGAGACACATTTAATCACTCACTCATACAGTCAGTCATGCACCTACTAAATCCTTCATCCAGACACTTATACATCCACTCATTCTTCAATATGTAAGACATATTTTAACTTTACAGAAACATACAGTCACTGGATGTTGTCATCAGTGATGTCATCAGTGATGTCATTTGAGATGTCATCAGTGATGTCATCAGTGATGTCACTGACCATGTCATGAATGATGTAATATGTGACATGATCAGCAGTGGATTGCGGGTGCGCGATATATAGTTAGTGCAACTAACTATATATGCGAATTTCAATGGTTTTGTGTAAGTAAAATACGTTTTTGTAAATGCTAATTCCTAACTATGGGGCCGATTAGGATGGCGGACGGACTTGCGTCCGTCCGCCACCCCTGAGTAGGAGGGACCGTCCGCATGGGCAGCGGCGGTCCCTCCATGGCAATTAGGATGTGACCGCCAGGGTGGCGGTCACATCCTCTATTATTAACATTGCGGCGGGTGCAGCTTCAAGCTGCACCCGCCGCAATGTTAAAAATGCATGTGTTGCATTTACATGCACAAAGCGGCAGGCACCGCACGGTGCCTGCTGCTTTGTGTACGCAAATGCTGGGGGGTACCATAGGTACCCCCCATGTGCACCCCCCACCCCCCATTCACCCAGCGGGCCCGCAACGGGCCCCCAAAGTGAATGTCCGTATGCTTTTCCATGGCGGAAAAGCCGCCGTGGAAAAGCATATTTACACAAACATCATAATATGGCGGACGGTGTCTCATAGACACCGCCTGCCAAGTTATAGCTTTTCCGCCGCGGTCGGAAGCCGACCGCGGCGGAAAAGCGGCGGACGGAATTCCAGACCCACCAGCCATCCTAATTTGGCGGTGGGTCTTTGGAGTCTCCGCCGCGGTTTTTCCGCATCCTCCAGGCCGGCGGACACTTCCGCCGGCCCGGAGGATGCGGAAAAAACGCCATCCTAATCGGCCCCTATATATGGTCTATAACCTATGGTTTTTTCAGTGAATTTTCAAGGTTTTGTAAATGCTAATTCCAAACTATATATGGTCTATAACCTATGGTTTTTCAGTGAATTTCAATGGTTTTTTAATAGCAAATATCAAAAGCTGTAAAATGTATTCTTCTTTTAAAGGAAAAATATATTTTATATGTATTTAATATAATTTTTTTATGTATATACATTTTTTGAGGGAACAAATTTATCAACTATCATGCTGAAGAAGAGTGTGGGGAAAAAAAAACAAAGAGGAGGACTAAGAGGAAAGAACAATCAGTTCAAAAATACAATTGCTTTAAAGCATGAAGTGCTTTTCCACACATTAACATTTAAATAACCCATATTAGAACATACAAAATATCTACAGAGGAGACGGTGTACATTGAATTTTAGACTCTTCATTGGTACCTACATGTTGGTACTTACATCACCCACACAACACAACAACCGGGACGCTGTCACAGATATATATATTTTTTTTAACGTTAATTTCTCAAAATCCACTGGAGCACATATCTTGAGACCTAGCAAAGGCACATCGGGCAAACAGTCTCTACAATTTTGCCAAGTTTCATAGAAATCCATTCAGCCGTTCGAGCTAAAAGTGAGTCCAACCGCCCTATGGAAAACTCAATGTTAAAAACACGTTTTGGGACCCCCCTTTTTTCTCGGCCCCCGCTTGATGAAACCCCCCAAACTTTCAGGGGACGCTCAGAAACAAAATGTGCCATTTTCCTGAAAATTTCAGCCAATTCCGTCCATCAACGCCAAAGTTATTCAACATAGAATTTTCAGAAATCCCTATTCAAAAAATCCTAACTACATATACCTACTGGCGACCGCCAGTAGGTAATATATATATATATATATATATATATATATATATATATATATATATATATATATATATATAACATTTCTATGGCAAAATGAAACCCCTCATTTTGTTCCTTTTCAAATTAAATGTATTAAGAGTTACCACTTTATTCCAATCAAGATGACTTCAGGTGTGCCATACTTTTGTCATAAGTAAGACTGTTAGCGTTCTAGTCGTTCTTTAGAACACTCTGGGACATTCTGTCATTGGGCTATAGTTGGGCTACATCTGGCTGATATTTGGGCTACATTTGGTTTTTTTTGTCTCTGGTGGCCATCTTTGGGCTACATTGGGCTACATTGGGCTACATTGGGCTACATTCGGGCTCTAACATATATATAGCCCAATGTAGCCCAATATATATTTTTCAAAGTTAATTTTCGTAAAAACCACTGGAGCATATATCTTGAGACATAGCAAAGGCACATCGGGCTACCAGTCCCTACAATTTTGCCAAGTTTTGTGGAAATCCATTCAGCCGTTCGAGCTAAAAGTGAATCCAACCGCCCTATGGAAAACTCAATGTTAAAAACACGTTTTGGGACCCCCCTTTTTTCTCGGCCCCCGCTTGACGAAACCCCCCCAAACTTTCAGGGGACGCTCAGAAACAAAATGTGCCATTTTCCTGAAAATTTCAGCCAATTCCGTCCATCAACGCCAAAGTTATTCAACATAGAATTTTCAGAAATCCCTATTCAAAAAAATCCTAACTATATTTACCTACTGGTGACTGCCAGTAGGTAATATATATATAGATATATATATATATATCAATCATATTTAAACTTCACAGAGACACACAGTCACTGGATGATGTCATCAGTGATGTCACTGACCATGTCATGAATGATGTTTGGGGTGAGACGAAACCCCGCTGAGGCCCGCCATTACAAGTGGCGCGGGCTGGTTTACCAAAAAAGAGTAAGTCTGCACTCATATAAGTATTCCTTGAATGGATGTAAATGTACTACTTTTTGGAATCCACAAACAAGGAGGGACTACTAAGGAGGGGGTCCCAGTGACAGGGTGCGGGGATGTGCCTAATGAGGCACTAAGGGGGCCACCCTCTCACAGGGCCCACTGCATGCCCCGCAGGCAGCCTCATCGTGCCAATATCTGTAACCCCCCCGCTCAGCAGTAAAGTCGCGCTGCCAAATAATCAGTCCACACAAATTTTGTTGGAAAACAGTTTGCTGCAGGTGTATTTCATACAGGGATTATGCCAATGTGGTGGGACGATCCAAGGGCAGGAAGCGGTGATGAACCCAAACTGCCCTGCCGCCTGATGAGCCAAACTGCGCCGTGGCCAACCCAATCAGTGCTACCATTTATGTGGGGATTATCCCCCATAAATACCATGGACCATCAGTTCATAACTTTACTCATGTCTTTTTAGAGGCGGGCCGTGGCAAGGCAAGTCCCCGGTGGCTCAGGCTTACAACCGCCCGAAGGACAAGCGGGGCGCCATGGTTTTTCATCCAGGGCCCTGCCGTAAAGACTCCTGGGATTTTGGCAATCCCTATGTACCAATCAGCCTCCGGATAGCCTGTTCCAATTTTTCCTATGGAAATTAACATGAAGCAAACGCGTTTTGGGACCCCCCTTTTTTCTCGGCCCCCGCTTGATGAATCACCTCAAAACTTTCAAGACAGGAGCCAACCAGAGTGCCCCTTTAGTCTGCAAATTTCGCAAAGATTCGTCAAACGACGCCAAAGTTATTGGCAAAACAAAAAAGGCTTTTCCTATTTAAAATAGGTTCTAACTATAACTACCTACTGGCGACCACCAGTATGTAATATATATATATATATATATATATATATATATATATATATATATATATAAATACACAGCAAAGTCGTCCAGATATCTTTCACAAAGACAACAAGCTGAGGCCCAAAATGCATTCATGGTGAATATTTATTTAGCGATAACACCCAACGCGTTTCGCAGTCGCAGCCGCTTGATCACGAGCGGCTGCGGCTGCGAAACGCGTTGGGTGTTATCGCTAAATAAATATTCACCGTGAATGCATTTTGGGCCTCAGCTTGTTGTCTTTGTGAAAGATATCTGGACGACTTTGCTGTGGATTTATTGGGGTGAGACGAAACCCCGCTGAGGCCCGCCATTACAAGTGGCGCGGGCTGGTTTACCAAAAAAGAGTAAGTCTGCACTCATATAAGTATTTCTTGAATGGATGTAAATGTACTACTTTTTGGAATCCACAAACAAGGAGGGACTACTAAGGAGGGGGTCCCAGTGACAGGGTGCGGGGATGTGCCTAATGAGGCACTAAGGGGGCCACCCTCTCACAGGGCCCACTGCATGCCCCGCAGGCAGCCTCATCGTGCCAATATCTGTAACCCCCCCCGCTCAGCAGTAAAGTCGCGCTGCCAAATAATCAGTCCACACAAATTTTGTTGGAAAACAGTTTGCTGCAGGTGTATTTCATACAGGGATTATGCCAATGTGGTGGGACGATCCAAGGGCAGGAAGCAGTGATGAACTCAAGCTGCCCTGCCGCCTGATGAGCCAAACTGCGCCGTGGCCAACCCAATCAGTGCTACCATTTATGTGGGGATTATCCCCCATAAATACCATGGACCATCAGTTTATAACTTTACTCATGTCTTTTTAGAGGCGGGCCGTGGCAAGGCAAGTCCCCGGTGGCTCAGGCTTACAACCGCCCGAAGGACAAGCGGGGGCGCCATGGTTTTTCATCCAGGGCCCTGCCGTAAAGACTCCTGGAATTTTGGCAATCCCTATGTACCAATCAGCCTCCGGATAGCCCTGTTACTCTGCCAATGCCACGGATGTGGCAGCTTCCCTATCAGGGCCCCCCCCGACCATGGTAGGCTCCATAATCTCTTGCAACCTGCTGTTACCAGTCCTTCTAACCAGTCCTTCTAACTGGACAACTCCGTTCTACCTCTTACATGTGTGTGCCCCCTCCCTATCAGGGATACCATGTGGTGTTTGCACTAAGGATGTCACGCCTAATTTACCAAGCCATTCTTATTTGATTTTGAAGTTGAATAGAACCAAGCACTCATGCTGGTTGGGTTTGGGCATGGCTTATTTCACCTTAGAAAAGACTGATGGCCTCCACCGAAATTGGGAGCTACTTTTCTCTGTGTTAACCACAGCTTTATTTAATCAACCTTACGAATGTTCGATATCCTCCCGGAAGTTGCGAACTGCTGTTCTCTTCTTTAACCACAGTTCCGGGGGATGGCCCTATGATACCCTTTGTGCCAAAGAGTGTCTTCTGGTTGGGATTGTCGAGACGTTTATGTACCCTTCATTGCCCAGGCCCTGATTTAAAGATTTGCTGGTAAGCATAGTGGAGTTTGCCTTCAAGGCCCTCAGTATATTTGTTAACAAGTTTTTGGGTGTGGTCAACACCATACCCATATCTCTACCTGCTGACCTCCGCTTGTGTGGGAGTACAGCGCCGGCAACATTTTTTACCCCGAAGGGAATTTAAAACTACTGCTCTCTTCATAACCACAGTACTGTCTTATAGGATCCATTGTGCATGCTGTGCACATTTGTGCATTTGCATTTGGGGTTGACTAAGCCCTTGATTACCCTCCCCCCACATGGTTGACCCCTAATTAGAGGGTCAAACAGATAACCATGTGCTCTCCAGCAAGTGAAATAGCAAATCTCCCCTGATAGGGTCATTGGGCGGGTGCAGGGTGAAGCCTTGTGACCAATGGCACCCCCCCTTGCCAAAGCTAGCACCTAAGGCCTGGCCCTCTCCCCATAGGAATCATTTGACATGTATCAAATTTAAGTTGTTTCATGTCCCTTCGGGGATGCCAGGTGAGGTTCCCCACCTAAACCCAGACAAAGGTAGATTTAACAACCGGGGGGGGGGGGTTGAGGTCTCCTGAGGGTATTCCTCATATCCTGCTACATTTCAAGTCCTTGTTACCTGCAAAACCCATCCATCTGACTGTGTCGCTAAGCTGGTGTCCCCGCCCTGGTGTTTGTAGCCCTTAGCCAGATTTTGCTAACGGTATACCAGATTGCCAAAAAAGATGATACTGCAAGTGCTTTTTGGATTTGGGAGAACATGGAGTAAACATAGAGCAAGTGTACCTGCACCTTCTAACTATGAATGCAAGATGTGTTCTGATAATTATCAGTCGTTGTGCTCCAAACTCATATTTCTCCACACTATTGGAGTCACAACACACTTCCCTGGAATGACAAACTTACACAACCCACTAGGCTGAATGGTTACCCCTACTCATGTTTACAGAGTGCACATCTTTTATAGAAATGGCCAAAAGGAAAACCTCTTTAAAAACCACTCTATTTACAGGTTCTTGCCAAAGTGTCCTTCTGCCCCAACATGGGCGAATGTTAAGCCTATAGCATTGCGGGTCCCACCGCCCTACCATCTAATGTGCTCAGGAGGCAAGGGGGAAGCCTGCACCCACAGTATCCTGCTTCATTTCATGTCTATATTGCATGTAAACCCCTCACCGACTGACTGTGATTTGTAGATGCTGTGTCACCATGCAAATGTCCCCACCTTAGCGTAGGTCGTCCAATTCCAGACTTCTGCTACTGTTGACACCAGGGAGCAGACAAGTGAGTGGGAACAGGAAGAGAACAATGTGTACACATACCTGCCTTTTCCTGGATAATGGGAATGCCAAATGTTTTTTTAATACATTGTAGCCTTTTTGTGCTCAGTGTTTCCCCAACTTTTGAAACCGCAGCCCACTTATCAGATGCCAACTTCCCCAACTCGCCTAGCCGAATGGCGATAGGCGGGTAATTTTAGCTTAACTGAAGCAACCTATAACATTCTCGTTTACGGAGTGCACGTAGTTTGCTGAATTGACCAGACATTTGCACAGACAGTTTTATTGATAAACTATGGCGAACAAATTAATGGTGTCACATCTGGTTTCAGTGAATGTTTGTCTGTTGTGCATCTGCCAGTGAGACCTTGATTTGCTTTGGCTGTGTTAAAGTTGGCGCCTGCGTCTCACTTCAGGGTTCTAGAATTGTGCTAAATCTTAACTTCCTTCACTGCGGAGTGAGCCCAGTACATTCACAGATATTACATTACATTATTCCGTTTCTGACTGCAAAAATGGAATGCGATTGTAAGCACCAATCCCAGGAAAATAAGGTTTAGCATATTTTGTCAGGGGCATGGCCTTGTCTTCAACTTCTGTGGTGTGATCTGGACTGCTATGACAAAGCAACAATGAAGCCTTAGCAATGCTGTGTACCAGTTCATCTTGTGATACACCCACGGGAAAACTAATATGCTCCCTATCCATGGTACTATGCAGTGAATCAATGATGACAACAGCAGGGCCTATACTGGGCTGTAACCATGGAAGCTTAATCCAGGAATTGGACCTAGTTCAAAGGTATATCCCCAGAATTGATTTCCCTCCACCAGAATCAAAGGCCTGCCTGTTTACTGGTTTGCTCCTAGTATCCTTCTGATTGGTGATACAAAACATTCTACTCAGCATAAGCTGACAGTCTTGCATTGTCTTTGCCAACACACAACCTCTGCCTTTTGTAATCACTCTCCATCCTTCTGTGCGGTAGTAATTTGTCTGAAAGCCAAGGGGACCCTTAAATGCTCTTTAACCCTCATATCCTCTGCAGTAATGGCAAGCGCCACTCACTGTTTCCCACATAGAGAGGCTCTCATTAGGAAGAGTGTGAAAATGTCTTGCTAGAGTGGCCACCACAGGCTATTAAACGTTTGTGACCGTCCTCACCAAGCTAACTGCCTGCCCAGCTTCTGGTGCTTATAAACTAGTGGCTTTGAGAAATGCATGTCTGTTTAATACAATCTATCCATTAATTCCCTAAAGGAATTTTCCACGTGCAGTTGAATCCTGTGCTGTTCAACTGAACATCATCAAAGGCCATTTAACGCAATATGAGGGATGCGGAGATATTATGTCAGAATCTACCAGTTGTAGTTTCATGTTCTGGTACAGTCCCCATTTATGTGGATCCTACTGGAACCCCTCTGCCTAATGTGCGTGACCTAGGTACATAGTCCAGCTCACTTGCGCGCGCCTGTTTCTCAAGATAAACTAGCCCTCAATAGGCATGCTGCTGCTGGCAAAGTCTTGCCGCTAGGGGTGGAGGAAGCATGTCAATACCATTGATGCTCCCATTGATAAAAAGTGTGTGCCAAGATGACCCCCCAAGACCGTTATTTCTTGGTGCCTGTCCCCACTTTTATACATGATGGCACAACTTCTGATGGGATGGCCTTAAGTAATGGATGCCCATATACCCTGCTTGACTAGATTGTGTGATCCTCAACAATTGTCTGAATTTTTACTTTGTACCTTCCTTTGTTATAAGGGCACCTTGAAATACATGTGGCCAAGATATACACTGTGTAAACTTTCTCTTGTGTTTGAATATTGAACTATAATATTCTTCATCTATCATAACAACCCCGAGGGTTCCTGCTTGATGCCCTCTGAGAGAGGCCAGTAATGTCCCACCAGGAGTACTTCTGTAAGTGGGGTGGGGAAGGGGTGCACGCAACTGATGCTGTTAAAATGCCAGTTTTTCATTACAACAAGCGCGTTTTACCTTGTGCTACAGACTGTGCTTAATCGTCTCATTGCTGAGATTGGCAGGCGCACCTATCTGTATGCATTGCTGTATTAACCGGAACAAGGAAGTGGACAATCAGAAGAGAGTGTGTCAAGCCTGCAGGTATTGTGGGTGGCTGTGCTAATCGCAACATGTATAAAATGGGGTAAATTTAATACCAGGGCTTGGGTCGAACCTGTGGGTGCTGTAGACCTCCTGACAACTACCCTTGCTCCATCTGGGTTTCCTAAGCACCAGTTTCACACACCTCGTAATACCTCCTTGAGGTTAACAGAATTGACACCACCAACCAATAAGTTCAGCTCCACTTTTACTATCAAACTCTGCAGTCCTTTTGCCTGTACAAGAAAAGGAGTTATTAACTTCTGCGCTCTTTAATCACTCATCAATGATGTTACTTGAAATTTAAATAAAGGTCTGAAACCAATCATTCCACATATTCTGGTCACAATCCTAACCCAAACTGTGAGAAAGTTGTCTTCCCTTCACGCTGGGCCCATCTAGCCATAGAGATGATGCTCTGTAATCCACCATAAGGAACAAGTCTGGCCAGCTGTTTTATTAACAAGGTTGCCCTAGGAGAGCAGAACCAGAAAAATGTTTACGAGTTTGCAACAAATATCTAGAAAGGCATGCCAACAAACTAACCATCTCCAGCACCAGAGAGTCATGCAGCCACTCCTTGTTCTGATTACTAAACCAGGTTAAGTTTATGGTGTTGCTTGGTAAGGAAAAACCATCTACCAGCGCATGCCTGCAAAAAAATGCAATGCATCACCCTAGTCAGTTAAACCAAATGCAGAGTAGCATGCAAGGCTGACCCCACAAAGAAATCACCTGCCCATGCGAGCAGACTGAGCATCCCTTGCTCCACGAGCCTTCCACTCTGTCAATGATACATATCAGCTGTTAGGCAACTCGCCAGACCCAACTTAAACAAGTTGGACATGAACCAATTTCAAGTCGAAGAACAATTGTCAGGGGCATATCAGAATTAGGCAAATCATCCCTTTTAATCAAAACAAAGTATTGTTTAACCCCTTGGGCGCGGCCGCGATTCTGCGCCTATGCGGCACATTCCGATCGCGGGTGCGGTCATGACGGCCGGGAGCCGTCATCAGCACACGAGCACTGTGTGCCATGACGGCTCCCGGCCGTCATCAGCATGGAAGGGGTTCAAACAAGCATGTTCATCTATTGTACAAATCGTCCCCATTTGACTGGCACAAGATAGACCTTAAGGAATAATTAGCCTGCACCATTTTCAAATGTTCCACCTGCACGTTTAAAAGTACTTTGTGGTGCCACCCGCTGGCATAATGGTTCGAGCCCGAACACTTGAGACTCTCTCCTTGCCATTGGATTAAAACATGTAAGCCAAAATCTTTGCTTGGCAAAGTGTGCCAAATAGCTCAGCCTCGTCTTTCATTGTATCCATGTGTATAATCAACACGTAACATTAGCCTCCAGCAAGCCAGGACTATTGACTATGTCAATTGTTGATAGTTGCATAAGGTAAATAAGCAACAACTATGGCTTCCTTGTAAGAATATTGAAAATGCTTCAGTTCTGAAATGATGAGACTGTGCAAGATCTATAATGAGTCTCTAAGTTACATCACATTCACAAAACTACAACTTTATCGCAGTGTTACTCCAGGGCACGCACACTGCATGTGGGCCACCAACGACACTCATAGGAATAAGCCACAGGGCAGCTACATGTGCACTGAACTGGAAGGGGGAGGGGGTCGGCATGGCCAGGGACACACATCTGCACCACTGTGCTTAGCCCCTGGCTGAGCGCTGTTGGAAAGTGGGTTATTGGTAGGGGCAAATGTAGGTCTGCCACTGGCAATAAGGCCACTAACGCATGATAGGACTCAGCATAGGTCTTGGAAAATTATTCCTATGCTCAGCCCTTGGTAACGTGGCTACAAGCAGACAGGCTTAGCTTCAAAGACAGCTATGTAAAGCATTTAAAAACACAATTTCAGTAAATAATTAAGACACAGCACATAATAAAAATCCAACACCAATTTATAAAAATAGGTAATATTTTTATCTTTAAAATTACTCCAAAATGACAATTTCCAATGTAGGAAACCGGAGATATGAATTTTCAAAGATTTAATAAAATATAGCACTTAAAAGGTTATAGCACCATATTGTGATACCTGCTCACGATAGACCGGGCCAAAGTCAAAGTTTCAGGCCGGGCGCGATGGAGTCCTGAGCGGCTACAGCTCACGGCAGGTCCCGGTCTCAGTTTCTTCCTTCACGCTTGGATACTTTTCTGGAGCTTTTCTACTCGAGGCCCCTCGAAGCTCCCAGCCAGTCCGGATTCGGTGAGGGTTCGTCGGCTTGACTTGTGACGAGATCCCGGTCAACTTCCCTAGAGCGGATGTAGACATTTTCTCAATATCGCTTTGTGGAAATTAGCCTTTTTAGGGGCTCACTGGTGCAGGGGTTCACCCTTATTTGTTCCCTGGTCCTTAAACCAACAAAATAGAGATTGGCACGGTGTAATCTACCTGAAGTCTCGGGGTCGGCGACAGACAAACCAGGACACAAAATGATAGTTATACCTGTGAACACAGTCAAGGCAGGTTTATTAACTTTTTGTGGAGAAAAGAATAGTGAAAGAATACAGTATAAAACCGCTAATTCGCGGTATACCAGTATATGAAGCACAATAGTGTGTAAATGAAAAGATAGTAATAACGATACCCATTAGCAGCCAGCTCCGCAATTCTTGTGCGGTCCAACCGTCCTCCACATGAATACCGGTCCCGGTATTCGCCATCGGAGGGCATTGTGCTTAGTAACGGCCGACAATGCCGTTCGAGCGCTGCTGCTAATGTTTTCGGGGCAAGGATCTCCAAGGTCAGAGTAATTAGGATCCGCCTGTTGATGGGGCGAGCTCAGGAATGCCCAGCTGGGCGTTCCCCTTTGCTTCAGGGCAAGTAAACAAGGGAGCAGCCGCTCTACCTTAGCAGCCTGAACATGGTTACCAAGCCAAGTAAGTAGTGCCCTCAGGCAAAGTGAGGGAAGCCCCGACTCAAGGGTGATCGGGCGGAGACGCTGCAAACACCTCCGTGGTGTGCGTCCCCACCGCCAGAACAACCGGGCTCAAAGGAAGGGCGGGGCGCGGCAATCACCTCCGTGATGTGCGTCTCCCTTACTCACAACAGAACAAAGGAAAGGCAGAGACGCGGCAAACACCTCCGTGGTAAGCGTCTCTACCTGTGTAACAATCGCCAGCGCGATATCGTGTCCTCTGGGGTCTTTAGGCAAGCGAGCCTCCGCTTCTCTAGACGCCGACTTTCAACGTGGGTCATAGGAACAGGAAACAAGACGGCCGGCGTTGATCAGAATATCCGACGCCTTCCCTCGGCCGGCTATCTGTTTTATGGGCGTGTCTTCCAGGCGCCAAGCAGGCTGGTATCTGTAGTTCTTTGCACGTCCGCCGTTAGTGGTTTCCTCTCAGCTCCCGGCCCGTGACAGGGGCACGGGGAGGATTTCATGACACACGGAAGCTGGAATATCAAGTTTATTAAGTTTATTAAGAATAACAAGTTTATTCATCACTCTGGGACTACATCAATACAACACCCTCGGGCACTGTATGAGGTAGTACATGGAATACTGAAACCAAGGTTCTTATATACCCTATTTGTTGCTGAGTAAGCATGGAGACTCAAATAGAAGGTACAGGCCTACACAGGAATAGGTACTGACTAACATGGACAGGTAGAAACCACTTTGTCAGCAGAGTGGGAGGGGAGATAGAACTGCTTATGTCAGTTGAAACAGCCTGCCCGATACATTCTAAGACAGGTACATTCTAGCAGCTACAGGCCTTTCTGAGCTCATACATTGCTCAGTACTGAAGGAGTTAACTACAGTTGATGACACAAGGAGAATAGAAAGGCAGGCAACAGTGAAGACGGCAGAATCACATGGCTTAACAAAATAGATGCCACAACTAAAATGGCTTCAGCTCATGCTAAGTCAATTATCTGTGATTTCCACAGATAGTCCTTTTAGCATTAGCTGAAGACATTGCTATGCAGTAGAAGGAGCATGGAAGTTATGTCCAAATAAAAACATTATCTTGATATACCTTCTAGTATTCTTTTTTATGAGGGCTAGAATACCAATGATATGTTCGGGGAGGGCGGAGTAGTATTTATCGAAATGTGCACAAAATATTTGTCTTGCAGAAAAAACAGTATTCCAAATATGAATACAATAATTGTCACAAAACAATCTTTGTTTTGGGGGCCAGGAGGACCAAATGGGGCCATGGGAATTAGTACGAGGAGCCGCAAAGGGCTGCTCCTCCTCAAATTTGGGATGACCAAAGGGGTACATTGTTAACAAAAACAGTACTTGGGAAATTGAAGCCTCTGTACAACCAGCCAGAGGGGAGTCTTCTCCCTGTGTCTGTCTGAGCCTCACAGGCAGGCTCTTATCGTTCATCAAGTGTTCACTTCTCCCACGGTGGAGCTGCACAACTTGCAACCCAGAAAAACAATCAAGGCCCAGGCTAAGGGAAAAGTTATTTCAAGAAAGAGCAATCACCCTCCAGGGCAAATACCCTTAACGATCCTATCCAGTGTCTCAGGCAGTGCACCAGTATTATTTACTCTAATCTAACAGGCACCAGAGGCACAGCACCTGTACCCTGAACTCAAGTCATTCCCTAACTCCTGTGTTGCTCCGCTGGCTCACTGCTCTTTCGGCGGGGCCACAGAGTGTACCCAGTGTGCCCAGGCACCGCCTTATCAACAAACAAAGGTGCAGACTTGCTTTCACTTGGGGACCGGAACTCAGAGGCCTGATGTATTCGAAGCAACCCTTGTTTCAGAGGGGGTCACCTCAGGCAAAACCTCCTTGCTCTTGTTATTAGTCTGTGCCTCTCTCAGCTGGGCATAAAAAAACTGCAACAAAGCGAATGATCAGTTCTCCGTCCTGATTTGTGACCCTGTCTTTCACCCAAGATTTATCCGACAGTGGTAGGAGTCCACGCTTCTTCCGGTCTTCCACCTTCACCTCTGTCCTAATTGCCAGCAACCCCTGTGCTGGTTCCCTTCACCTCGGCTCCAAGCTGGATTTGGCCCCTCTGGCAATGGTTGTAGGGCAGCAGATATCTGTTAGTGAACAGAACAGAAATCTTTAGATACAACATACCAATAATTAATCAAAAGAGGATATTCTATTTAAAAAATGCCCCTATATTATTCATCTGAGGAACCTCAAAGAAAAGGAATTTCAAAACAACTATTCTTTTTCACGGTACAGCTTCTACTTTGTGAACTTTCACTATTGTCCAAAACTGAAGACTCCTCCAAAATTATTTTCCTTGCATAAGAACAACCATGTTTTGCCCTTTATGACCATGCTCTCATATTATAGGTGTAGCGGGAAACTCTAAAACTATGAATGAAACAGAGATCCATATTACAGGAATAACGGATAAATTAGACATAACCTAGTAGGTACATGAATTTTCCAGCATAACTTGTTTGTGGCAGACAAGAATACAAGCAAAAGAACATTTTGTTCTTAAAAATGTGTGCTAAGGGCATATGGGTATCTTTCCTAGCATTGTGAACCATATGTATAATACTTTTCACGATCTGGGCCATGTAATATCAAATTGAGGGGAGAAACCTATTCACCGGCTCTAGCAAGGGCTGTCAGCTCGATTATATGGAATGACTAACGAGGGACTTGTGATGCCTCTGCGACTTATCTTGTGGTGTAATAACATCAACAATAATTATGTTGCCATCTGGGAATTTGGAACTAAAACCCCCCAACATATAGTTCCTCTTAAAGGTCAATTAGACATGCACTGGTGAGGTGATTTGTCTCTATTTATTTAAGAACATATTCACAGCATCCTGTGAAATGAATGACTAAAGCGAGCCCAACCAATTGTCTCATGGCCGTTCCTAGACATCTTAGACAGGCCCGAGAAAGAGAGAGGGAGAGAGAGCTAGAGAGAGAACACAACAACAAACAAAAACCCCAAAAAATACAGTGTGTTACTTAATTGTGCTTACCCTTAATTTGCCCAGGAGCTACCCCCCTTCGACAGTAGGAAGCCTAAGCAGGTGACCTCCTGTCGTCAATACTTACCCCTTTAGCAGCTGGGCACAAACAGACTTGTAAGAGGTAGATAGCTAGGGGAATCCATACCAAGGAGGCCATGTCCAATACTATTGGACTGTACCACTTTGTACATTTTGTGTACAAGCACATTGAGCTAACTAGAAACCATTAGTCAAATAACCAACTACCAATTCCTTTAGCTATTGTACTGTCTAACATGATGGCGCATGAATACAAACTTAATTTCATTGCCTCGTTATATTAGCCCTAGCACAGTAATCTTAAGTTAAAACTATTATTTCTGTATGCATGGCAGAGCTGTTCTGTGCACATGGCCCACAGATGCTGCTGCCCCTTGATAATGTTATTCAATAGGATAAACCCCACCCTGCATATCTCCTACACTTGTATTATTTCTCAAGGAAACAGTGATATCCCCATCTGCTCCTAACATAATATGCAATATTTCCTTTAGCTAATGTTACCTAAAACTGATCTGTGGTGTCCAATCTTGTTCCAGAAAGGCTTAATCAAGGTCATAAGTTCATTGAAACAACTAAGTAAATTCTTCCACTTCTTAAATGTAGTTAAATTACTAATGAAGCTATCCTAAATATTATTAACATGAATTGAAAATTAATTTGACACTAATTTTCCTAGGCACATTATAGCCTCAGACATTGTTAGAGCAAAGTTTACATTACCTGTAGTGTTTTATCCTACAATGTTAGAATCAGGAAATGCAATTAATACAAAGGAATTAATTTGTTAAACTACTCTTCAACATTACAAGCAGGTATTATATCTATGTTTTCCTATTTAGAACGCGTGCCACTGGACTTTGTGTTTGCTTAACACGTGTTATTTGCTGTACACCAAAATAGAAGCAAATCTGCTGAAAAGCATATGCTCCCTGTTCAGTCAAATACAGCCCTGTTTATTAAGTTGTTTGTATTATTATTACAAGGGCTATAGACTAAATGTACAACTTGCATTTACACAATTATATATGTATATGTACACATCAGGAAATGCTGTGATGCTTTCATAGTCTAATGTAGGCACCTAAAAGTGGAAATCACACACTGTCACAGTGGCTAACCTCAGATAAAACAAATGCTCAAAAACTCCCTGCGTGGACATTTTGCTTTCAGTAGTGATGGTCTGTTCTAAATACAGAACTTGGCCTCTGACCCTTAAACTGTTGTCCCCTGTCTGAGCAAGGCTATCCCCTTGTGGCCATCACAGTTCAAGTAACTCTCAAGAAGCATAACTGAGGGGCTGACTCCGGTGGTGATATTTTAAAGCTAGGATGTTAGTGTACTGTCTTATTTTTTTGCTTCCTGTGCAATGTGTTTTCTAGCACCTAAAGAACTTGCTCAAAATGTTAGTTTTCAGAACGCTATAATGCGCTCAGAACTATTGTGCATTAAGGCGTGAGATGTAATTCTCATGTCTCTAGAGCTACTCTTTTTATATAACTTTTATTTGTATTTGAGACTGCAGCCATCAGGCCATACTAGAAATCATATCTTAAGTTTGTCACTAAGATACAATAATATTGTCATTGCTAGAGTAACTAATACTCACCTTTTTAATTTTGATGCACAATATATTTAACCATTTAGACATTGAAATCTTATGCACACTTTGCACAGGGTAATTTTGTACAGTGCTAAATATTATTGAATTTTCATAATAGCGTTATTAAACATTATAAATATCATGATAATGCAAAAACGATTTTAGTGCAATGACTTTTAATAGTTTTTTCATGTAGTAATTTTTTAAATAATGATCACTAACCCTTTTGTTGTTTAGTCATATGAAAAGCAAGCCTCATTCCTTTCCTTTTGTCTTTAAATGCATTTATTTATAATACTTACAAAACTTCTTTTGAAGCTAAGCACAGAAGCTTTACTGAAACACAAAAAGTTTGTTTCACTTTTTTTAAAAAAAGCAGTGATTATTTACTATAAGATCCACAGATGTGCTTCTTAGGAATGCAACAAGAAAGAAAGTCCTTACTTTTATCCTTCCTCTTTTATCCACAATAATGAAGCTGTATTTCTAACTTTCAAAATGAGTTGTCTTTAATGCATGTGTTGTTATGCCATTTTGTACTAACTTAAAACCTGGTTGCCACAGCGTTCATTTGTAGCTTGTGCCTGGGTAAAGCCTGTGTTATTTATTCAGCTATGTGTTATGACCGGCAGGCATTAGCTTCTACACTTTTTCAGGAGAGAAGGCCTTGTACTCTAGGACTGATAAATCCTGTCTGACATTTACTGGCACAAGGCCCCTTATGATGCCATCTGTTTCCAATATGACAGCAATGTGCTGTATTCTAATGTCCTCACAGAAACCCCAAAAAGTTGATAAACCACTCATTACCTCCCTCTGCTCTGATAGACAGCTTCCTTCGGACAGACAACTTGAGCAGCTGTTAAAAAGCTCTCTTTCTGGTGCTATGAATGAGGCTCTGTTCATTCTAAAAACCAGGCATTCCAAGCCAGTCAAAATCTATTGTTGGCAGTGTGGGAAAAGGAAGACACTTTTATTTTAGCAGCAACCAATTACTCATATAATGTGAGCGCCTTTTAATATTTAATATGAGGTATCTAAGGATAGTGCTGTAACATTTTGCACAGCTTATAGGTAGCGCTAACAAAATATTGGGCATCTATATTTAATTTTGTTAAGTCCTAGTTGTATATAACACCCAAAATCAGTTTTCTCTATGAGGCCTACTTTTCCCTATTGATTGCCTTTTTTTCTAGGTAAAGTTAGTTTTAACATTATATAGCTCTTGCTATACCCAAAGGTCTCAAAGCATTTTATTTGTTGTGAGATAACATTTTCTCTTTTTATATGGACTGCTAGGCAAATCTGCTTCAAGTTTTAATTCTAATTTTTTACCATTGTAGCAATATAATAATTGAATGTTCACACATCTATACTTTGTTGCTGCTTTTACTTGCCATAGTAGTGTGCAGTTACTTAACATATTTTATGTAATTCATTCTTTGAAATTTAAAGTATACTTCTTCCAATGGCATCTGCAGAACACAATGACAACAACAAACCAAATTGAGCTCACTCCAGACATTTTCAAGAAGAGGCCACACATTCATAACACACAACACAGTTTGCAAAGACAAGCCATCCTTACACAAAGAGTACAGTCGCTACTCACTCAAACAAGTACTTCACAAGCATTACCACCGGTGTCATTTCACAAACCTCATAGACACTCAAACACACAATCAACCCACAAATCAACAGTAGGACAAAAACAAGAGGCAGCCCACAGACTGTACTCAAACCAAACCAATTGTAAATACACAATCAAACATATCTTGTCAACTCTTTCTCTGAAACAGACACTGCTCAACATACTGAATCTTCTTAAACTCAAATCACCCATTAACTGGCCATCGTAGATCAGGATACTTTTTTTATATTTGTTCCATAGTGTACTATACATTTATGGAAGAAATACCATATTTAATATGCATAAACCTATTAAGTGTCCCCTCTAGGGGAGCCGGCTGATTGCTTTCTAGATCCATATTGGTACTTCCAAGACAGCAACACATTTTACGAAGTGTGCTAGGAGCAGGCATGCCAAAAATGTTATAATAAAATATAATATTATAATCAAATAGTATTTATCCCAAGTATAACAAGTAGAGACAAAAATCTCCTCATTCCCTGCCTTTGTTTATTACAATAAACAAACAAACAAAAACCAGAATCTTGGCCAAGCAAATCCAAAATCAAGACTGCCACTTCAGCGACCTTACCAAAGAAGACAGGCTCTAGGCCCAGACCTTTTCCAAAATACGCCGAATTACCAGTTGGTCTGGCAGAGTGTTTGCAAACACTCTGTGTCTGTACCAAATCATAAGGCATGCCAATTACAGGGGTCTGCAGACCCACCCAAAAAAAGATAGGGTAAAACCCCCAAGCCTTTACAAGATGAGACGGAATTACCAAATGGTCTGGTGAAACACTCAAGAGCGCTCCGTATCTCTACTTACGAATATTACTAAATGACAAAAGTCTTCCACCTCCACCTGCCAAGCTCTGGGTTGACCTAATGGTCACTACAATACTTACGCCAAAAGAGATCTGAGTCAGGACCGGCCATCACCTGAAGGGTCACATTAGGAAAACAGGAAAACACGTCAGTCTGCAAAGACAAAGGGTCTCCTCGTGCAGGGTACCTCCTAAGTAGATTCCATTCCTCCGCTCTTTCGGATGGCCGCATCTCTGATGAGAGCCTGTTCGGGCGCCAATTTGTGGAAATGAGCCTTTTTAGGAGCTCACTTGTGCAGGGGTTCACCCTTATCTGTCCACTGGTCCTTAAACCAACAAAAAAGAGATTGGCACGGAAACTGGAATATCAAAGAACAAGTTTATTAATCACTCATGAGTCGGACTACATCAATACAACACCCTCGGGCAAAGTATGAGTTAGTACATGGAATACAGAAATCAAGGGTCTTATATGCCCTGTTTGTTGCTGAGTAAGCATGGAGACTCAAATAGAAGGTACAGGCCTACACAGGAATAGATACTGACTAACATGGACAGGTAGAAACCACTTTGTCAGCAGAGTGGGAGGGAGATAAAACTGCTAATGTCAGTTGAAACAGCCTGACAGTTACATTCTAAAACAGGTACATTCTAGCAGCTATAGGCCTTTCTGAGCTCATACATTGCTCTAGCTCAGTACTGAAGGAGTTAACTACTGTTGAGGACTCAAGCAGAACAGAAAGGCAGGCAACAGTGAAGACGGCAGAATCACATGCCTTAACAAAATTTTTGTACCACTTTAACAAAATGTAATGTAAATGTAAATTGATACTTGTATAGCACACTACTCACCCGCAAGGGTCTCAAGGCGCTTGTACGAATACCGCTGTGGAACCCATCCTGGCTTTCCCTGTGAGGTGTCCACTCCTGGGCACCCCCAAGGTGGAGGCCAGGCATCCTTAGCATTGTGGGAACCGTTGTGGAGATTAAGCAAGCTATTGCCCAGAGTGGGACTCCATGATTGGAATAGGCACCGAGGCGAGAATTATCAGGTCCGGGGAATTTTTTAGCCCAAGACCAGCCGAGGCGGGGAATTGAACCCTGGTCCCGGGCTAGACCTCTGCATCAGGGGCTGCCGCTCTAACCATTGAGCCACACTTCTCCACATAAAAAATGGATGCGACAACTAAAATGGCTTCAGCTCATGCTAAGGCAATTATCTGCGATTTCCACAGCTTCAGCGGGGCAACCCAGGAATCCAGGCCGGCACACGATAGAAGGCAGGAGGCTTGGCGTTCGCGGTTGCTCCAGGTAACCTTTTCTATGAGCAGACTTAGAAACTTTTCTGGAGCTTTTTCTTGCGGGGTCTCTCGATGCTCCTCATGTAGCCGGTTCCAATGAGAGTTCGCAGGCTTCAGATTTCTTCTAGTCCCGGTCAATCTCTGGAAGTTGGAGTGATGGAGCTTTTAGCGGGAAGAACCTGGTTGGCTTTCCCGGCTCGTGGTTGAAGGCAGGCGGCCTGGCTGGCCAGGTTAAGTAGGTCCCTCTATTGAGCTTTTTTTTAAAGTTGGTCCAAAGTTCTCCAAACTTCTTGAACTTCTTCCTGAAGTTCCTCAAGGGGTCCCAAAGTGTCTCAAACTCACTCCAAGGGTCTGGAAGCTCCAAGATGGTCCTTGAAAGTTAAGGACTTAGTTGGTGATGTTCCAGATGAGCTCTTTTAACCTGAGCTTTCAGGGAGTCCACACTTTAGTTCTTTTTCAGCAAGATAATCCACAGGGCTGTAGTTTCTGATGGTGCAGTCTTCAGAGGTCAGGCCTTAGAATTCTTTGCATAGCAAAACTTCTCAACAGGGCACTTCTTGCTTCAGTAAGTTTCAAGCAGCTGATCAGAAGGGCTCTGCCCCTCTCAGATACTTATTCCTAGTTCTCTGGGTCAAGCAGGAGGTCACTTCTGACCAATGGGAGCAGGGTAACTCCTCCAATATATGACCACATCTTGTAGAGCGTGGCATTATTTTGTCCCAGAGGGCATCAAATCTTCCAAATCCATAATGGCTGATTTTCCAGCAAGGAGGTAAGAGCTGGTTAAAGACACCCCTAGGATGGCTAATTTACTTACACTCTCCCCCGCATCTGCTCATGCCTTACTTAAACCTACCATCCAGGGGTGTAACACAGGCCCCCGCAGCCCCCTCACTCTCAGCGGAGCCAGCAACCCTAAATGGTGCGCACGCGGCCTCCTCATTAATTAAAGGGTGCATGCACAGCACGCCACGGCATCTTCTGCATTAATTAAGGTACACTGGGCATGCCCGGGCCCCAGCCTCTTAATTAATCAGGTGTGTGCTGGCGCAGGCCCGGCCCCCCCGCTCTGCCGGCAGGGCCTCTGGTGTAATTGTACCTGTTACAATATGTGGGGAAACGGTGTGTGGGTCGAGATGGCCTCAACCACCGGCTGCGGACGCACTGCAGCCAAACCCTCCATGACCATTTCACAGGTGTGTGCGTAACTCTTCAAGCTCAGAAACTTTCCCTCTAGCGTCATCAAATTTAATTCCGTGTAACTCAAGGTACAGAACATTTCCTCACATGATAATGCACGCTCTCCCTACCTCTGGAAGGGGGCAGCAGAACTATTCGGTTTGGAATAGGGATGTATGTGAGGCAGTCAGACTCACTACCTGCCTAATGAAAGCTTACCTTCCATTGGCTGCTATCTTTCGAGTTGTTCTGGTGGGATTACAAGCTCAAGATGTAATTGGAGGTAAGGATATTCCTCTCTATACACTGTTTGTGAAGTCTCTTCCTACCCATGTTGCTGTACAGGACCAGCTGGGTGAACCTCACTCACTTAGTCACCCCCCACGCCACTAATGGCTGTTGTGTGTCTGATGATCAGTCAAGTTACCGAAAGGGCCACACTGCAGATTCGATTTGTGATCTTAGTGTCAGTCCCCCTTTTTATTACTTATAATTTTTTTAACCACAGGACAATTTTTTTTAATAACTCATCCAAAATTTGGGGGGTTATTGCATACTAGCCGAAAAATAATCAACTATCACTCCCATCTAACAGTCTGATAGCCTTTTTTCTCGGTCTATACCAGTTGTTAAAAGCCTTTGCCTTCGGCGTGAGTGTATTACGCGTGTTCAGGGCTCATAACAACCAGTGTTGCCCTCTGCTATAAAATGAGGGCATTGGCTGCATATTTCCCACCATAATGACGATTTTGTGTGAGGCAACTTATGTCTCTTAAGTACGTCACCCATGCTGGCGATAGTGCTTGAATGATTTGCAGGTTTATGGCTCTTCTGATAGTTCCATACGCCAGAGTATATCTGTTCATTTTTCCTGAACATGAATCTCAGTTCACCTTTACTTTTTGTGTCTCATCTTGGTAAATTGTAATTTAATTATAGCAATATCATGTTACATTGTGTTGTTTTTCTATACTACTACTTTCTTTGTTTTTATGAGTCTTAAACTTCTTTACATAGAGCCCTCGTTCAACTGAGACATACATTCCTGCTAGCGCCCTCATGTCATAGCATCATAGCCTTCTGCCAAGAGTTATAATCAGGGCTACTGTAATTATGCAGCAGTGCTGAGTAAATTATGGTGATGAAATGCAAATTATGCAGCTTAATGTGGCCCATTTTGTGATAGTTTTACTGAAATATTTTGACTTTTTTAAACTTGTTAACACTGTTTGGGCATTGGTTGTACCTCATTAGTACTTGTAACACACCCAAATATAGCAATTACCAACAGAAAGGTGACCAGTCAACCTTTGCAAAGGGTCTTCCAATGCGTTGCAACATGTATTGCTGTATTTTAGTAACTTTTGAACTGTGAGATAGAAGCGTATTTTTGTTTGTTGCAATCTGCAGATTATGTGGCAGATGATGGATTATGTGGCAAATGCGACAAATGTATAAGTATGCTAAATTCGCTGCTGCAGCACAATCACATAATTCCAGTGGCCCTGGCAACTGTTTGTTAATGGCTTTGAACCCGAACTATAGGTCCGAGCTGTAGGCAGGGACATTTTTAACGACTGGTATAGCCAGATGCAGAAGGGCTATCAGACTATTGGAATATTCCACTGACTGAGGGTAGAATGTTTTGTGTGAATAAAGGTAGAAACAGAAAGACAAACTATGAAATGTTGAAGCAGAAGTCCTGTACCAGACATTATTGGCCCTAAGAGACTCTAATGTCTTCTGCGGCGCTCTCAACGTTCCAAAGTTTTAATATAGGTTACAGAACTGCTTAGGTGATACTGTCCTATGTATGGCTGCAAGAGGGTATTTATTGTTTTAGATCAGAAAGTATAAATCACCCATCACAGACCTCAAGCAATATGAGTTTGAGGGCTCTGAGGGCACTTTAGGAATTTAAGGTCCACTGTATTTTATATAGATTCCTATCGACTTTCAGACATTTTTCACAGAGTTCCATCGTTTGTAGCAACCCAGCTTGAATCCAAGGTTTTTTTTAATAAAAAACCTAGAAGCGGATCCTGAAGATCTAAATAATTTGTAATCTTCATTTCTTTGGGAAAATACTGGAAATGCACCTCAAGGCTTCACTAAAAGTTTTTGGAACTGAAAGTCACTTGCGAGATCTTCAGTCAAGATTTAAGACAGAATTAAAAAATAGCCAACAATGCGCATTGCGTTATAGACAAAGGTGACTCCTGCCGTACAGAAATGAATTTTCAATGAACAGCCTACATAAAACAAGCATTTACAATGCAATGGTTTTGCCTTTGTTAAAGTTAGAGCTATTGGCATTGCTCTTGACATTATTTTTATTTATGTTTTTATTAAACATAAATAAATAGCATTGTCATTTACAATGCCAATAGCTTAATCTCTTGCAAATGACACACACAAACATCCACAGAGAGCCCCCCCCACACACACCCAGAGCCCCCCCCCACACACACCCACACAGAGCCCCCCACACACACAGCCACACAGAGCCCCCCCACACACACCCACCCAGAGCCACACACACACCCAGAGCCACACACACACCCAGAGCCACACACACACCCACACACCCAGAGCCACACACACACCCACACACCCAGAGCCACACACACCCACACACCCAGAGCCACACACCCAGAGCCACACACACCCACACACCCAGAGCCACACATACCCAACACACCCAGAACAACCAAGGTCAGCCTCTTGTGCTAAAGAAATGGCCAGGAAGGACACAATTTCAGATTGTCACGTTTGTAACTCATTTACAGAGGTCCCAGCACTTCTAGACATCTGCGTGCTTCGTGGCATGACTTTAAGTGGCCTTCTGGTTTGAGGTGTAGGGCAACACCCGTAGTCAGACAGATTTTACCAGTGTTATTAGACAGACCTTCCTAGCAGGCTGAAAGCCCCATTACAGATCTGTGATGGTCATGTTAGCGCTACACCATGAACCATGAACCGAAGAACACAGATGCATGGCCTGAGGGTGGGAATACAGAGGACGCTGCCTAAAACCTTCCAGATAAGGGGCTCTTGCAGAAAAAACATTGATTGGAAGGTCTGTAGGATGGAACTGTACAAATATAGCACATACTTCCCGGAAATGTAAGTGACTCTTCCCCAGCCCTTCAGGAGAAACAAAGGCCTGTACCATACAGTAAACTCGAGATTCCCTGATTAGACATTACTTCTAAGCTGGTGGTTAAGTAGTGTCAGACTCGTATGTATCATGCATGGTGTGGAAAAGTAAATTTTGCCATGTTCTGTGTCCCTACGCGTCCTCCATCATATGTTATGTGTGCATGATTAATATGCATATGTATTCCCCATGTTTGATTAAAGACGCAATTATATTTGTGCCCATCTCTAGTATGCCAGTTTCCAGTTCTCGTGAATACTACGAATATCAGGCCTATTTAAAGTTACGTTGCCACGTTTCTCAGTGTGCACGTTATTTCATTGTAAAGTCCCCGTTTCTAGGCCTCAAAAGGGCCCGGACACCAGATTCAGCTCCTGTCTCCTGAAGCCCTCGCTGAGGAGCGATACAGCCCCCACCTGTATCCCTGACCCTTCACTTACTTCCTGCCTCACAGTGCCCGGTTCAGCCTGGCTCTGCCTCTGAGTCTGCCAAGAGTATGTTATGATTCTAGTTATCAGTCCAGCCCTCCTTCTCTGCATTCCTAAGCTACTGAACCGCATCAATAGTTTCCGTCATTGTCTAGCCTCTACGTCTCCATGTAAGAGAAATACTGTATTTATGGTCATTTAATATTCTTCATCACGCACTACATGTAGAATAATGCATGCTCCAGTCTTAGAATCAAGTTAGCCTTTCCCCTCCTGACTTCTAGTTTATATCAACATGTTCTCTAAACATCAGATACTAGATACTGTTTAGGTACATGTCGCCCTGACTCTCCAGACTTCAGTCTCTGCTCCTAGCACAGAGTTCGTAGCCCCCAGCTTCTCCTAGTAACACGTCATTACCAGTTTGCGCGCACCACTAGGTTAGAGGTCCCGGCTCCTTAGGTAGCCCCCTCCATGTTTCCGCCCCATTTATGACATATTCTGTTACGTTTACATCACATGTCTATGTATACGCCTCTTGTTACACCTACTTTCACCCTTATCTTTCGCGACTACTACGCGTCACACCCTTTGCTCCACCCACTGCTCCGCCTATCATATGTACTGTAATGCAACTGTTTTACTATATATGCTTGTGTATTGTTATTAAATGCTAGCGCGCTCATCCCAGATCCAGCCCCGGCAGCTGCCGGGCCCTGCCATCCTATTCTTGTGCAGGTTGTCCTGTTCCTGTCCTTTATGCTGTAATAAACCTGCAAACTCCTACTACCTCGAATCTTGACTCTTATTTATTGAGCTATCTGTTATTGCTATGCCTAGTCAAACCTAGATCCGGTATTATTTATTTATATACCACATAATGGCGCCCGAACAGGGACTTGCCCTTTCCCCACGCGTCGGTGAAGCCACGCCGGCCCCCTGACCCTCTGCAGTCGTGACGGAACTCTTCTGCGCACCAGCAGATATTTCTGCTTTAAGTATCCCTCAGGCCCACGGAGGAGGCGGTCCAGCATCCAGACGAGACGGTGGAGGAACGCGGCGAGTCCCGACCAGAGCCCAAGCCGAGAGTCCAAGGTCCGAGGTATCCGGAGGCCCACCCGTAACAGAAGTCCGAAGTTCGTCCGTCCGGCGTCGAAGCAGTCCAGTCCAGTCCGAGGCCTTCCGTTCTTGCTGCCCGGTGAGTACCGTTGCTGGGGTAGTATCTAGACAGGGTCAATCTAAATTGTCTCTGGTCCGATAGGTCTGGGTACGCAGATCTGAAACGAAGTGTTCACCTAGGTGGATACGGGTCTTGATGCGTCCCTTTATGGGACCGGTATGTTCCGTGCTGTTTCAGCAGCGCATCCAGTAATTCTAGTCTGTTCCGTTCTCGAGAAATTCATGTGTTTCTGTTCTCAGTGTTCCAGGTAGTATTCTGTCCGAACTGTTGCTTCATAATGTTATTCAATGTATTTTCAATGTCGTGGTATGCCTGAATTGTTTTCTCAATTGTTATTGTTCCTCGTGTATTGTATTGTGTTCAGATTCAAGTTTGCAATGTCCCTCTTTTCGAGATTACGTCAGTTAAAAACTAGAAAGGGTCTGCTAGAAGCAGCAGTTCCTGTCCCGCCTAGGGACAGTCCAGGTCATTTTATGTATCAGAAGCATGGCATAAGCGCCATATTATATCTAGATTTATGGGTAGAGTATACCAAGGAGTTAGAAGAAAAGTATAGATGGCCCGTATCAGGTACGTGGGATGCCGAGTGCATCATGAGAGTAGAAGAAGCATTATGGAAAAAGAAAGCCAGACAGTCACAGAAAGATGCCATCGAGTTATGGCGCAAAGAATCTCATAAAAGAACCGAAAAAGAAATCAGAAAGTCAGAATTAAGTAGAGAATCCTTAGAACGAGCCCAAGAAAGGGAATTAATCGAGATAGGTGAACGAGTCAAAACCGAACAGTCAGACAGACAGAGGCATGCCCTTATTAAGGGTATGTATCCTCTTCTTGCCGAGGGCTTGCCAAAAGCGACCCCGGAGGCATCCAGTAATTTCCCACCACCATTAGTCCCGCTCAAGCTACGTCACAAACCGACCGCAGCTGATATTTTCATCTCGTCCTATTTGGACGACACAGTCCCGGAATATGCAAATCCCGCTCCGCCAGTCCCTGTAAATCAGGCACTTCCTGCTCCTCCAGACACCGGGGCACCCCTTGCAGTACCTGCTACGGCACCCCCGGTCCAGCCTGCATTTCAAATTCCCGCTCTGCCAGCACGAAGAGCATCAGTCGATGGTTCCAGTTTAGGGGCCGCAGGAGGAGGTCCTCCTCAGACCCCGCCGCCAAATAGACGTCCAGGAGCAGTCGAGTTACATGAACGTGCGTTACAGCGTACGCCTAAATATCAGTCCATTGCAGAAATCAGGCGAGCTCTTACTGAATGCTGTTATGATCCAGTTCCAGGCGAGGATAGTATGGTTATATTTTCCGTGCGTGTTAGGCAGGTGTCCGAGTACTTGGTCACTTTACCGAATAGGAAGGAAGATCTAGACAGAATATATCGTTTCATCCGTACAGGGGATGATCCAGAAAGTATTAGTGAAGTCATGTCTCAAAGGAAAGTTGAGATCCAGCTCATGATATTAAAGTTTCTGATTAATTGTTTAATACGAGAACAAGATTATCCGACCAAAGATCAAGTCGAAATGAGAACCCTGACAAGGTGGAGTGAGAATATAGCCGAGGGTAAGCATAAGACTATCAGTAGTATAGAGAGTATGTACAAGAAAATTCGTAAGGAAATAATAAGGTTACATGATCAACGTAAGGCAGCACAAGTAAGCGAGAAAGAAAATGACTCTGCGGAAGAGGTAGAGGACGAGAATCCCGCCAGAATAGCGTATGTAGGAAAATCTAGATTTCCAGATCGCCATTTACGTCTAGAATACAAGCCAGTTTTTCACCATCCAGCATCAGAACAAGGTTCTCTAGAACAAGTATTTCAAGCTACCGATCACATTCTGAAATCACGAATCGGTTATAGCGAGTTAAGTACCATGCATGAACAAGAACTAGTCCGATCAGCAGTCCGATGGATTACTGATTCTACCACTTTTCCAGACGAAATAGTGGCACAAATGTTTCTGAAAATGCCCCCAGCCGAGCAACGACTGGCGGGTATGTATATGATCCAGCACCTCATTACATTGTATGAGGGTCAACATTCTGATCCAGGTCCGTTACATGATGTCCTGAACGAGTTACTCCAGTATAAATGGAAAGGTTTAGGTACTGATTTAATTAGTGTCATTCTAGAACAGCGCCACAAATATAGAACGTTTTTGAACCCGCATTTTGTTCATGTCTCACCCCCAGAAAGTAAACCCTTTTACATAGACAGACAGAATCCGTTACGAGAAGTACATCCAATTAAGACAGACGGTGGTGAAATGCAACGAGTGTTTGTTTACACCCCGATCACAAAGATGGAACTCTTAGAGATGAAAAAGTTAATTCCCTGTCATGATAAAGATCCAGCAGGGTTCCACAGAGAATTAAAAGACATGCTCCGTATGGGAGAATACACGTATCCAGATATCATTAAAATGTTAAAAGTCTTGTTGCCCGCAGGGGTATATGAGAAACTCAAAGAAAAAGAATGGGAGGTGGGAGAGAAAAAGATCGATTGGGCAGTTCTAGAAGCCGAAGATAAGGCACGAGTACCAGGTACCGGTCTTGGAGATAAATGTAAAGAATTACCAGAATTATTAATACAAGTTTTGCCTAGATTATTGACAACTAGAAAAGAAGACTGGGATGCAATCTCAGCCTGTAAACAGAAACAAGATGAAGATATTAGTGATTTTTACTCTAGATTTGAAAAATGTTTTATTATAAACAGTGGCCTCAAGACGAGTAGCGAGTCATACCCTCATCTTTTTGTTACTAAACTAGTCGAGAATTCAAGTCCACAAGTTAAGAATCGAGTTTTGAAAGTCGAAAGTACCTGGCAAGCTAATACCCCGTCCCAGATGTTACAGATGCTTCAATACCACCAGAATAGAATCAGAGAAGAGCAAGATCACGAGAGAAAACGTATGAAAGACACGAAAATGAAAGTACTAGTTGCACAATCTGTTCCTCAAGACAGTCAGAAGAGGGGACCAAATCAAGCCAGTCATCCTGCAGCTCCCGTTAAAGGGAACTGCAATTATTGTAAACAGCCAGGTCATTTTATAAACGAGTGTGCAGTTCTGAAACACAACATAGCTACCGGTAAGACTAAAGAAAGACCACGTCCGCCTAGACAAGAACAAGTTTCACAGACTTCTCAGCCACAGAATGCACAACAGACAGTTACTGTACCGCAGCCCATCGCTGCAACACAGCATGTTACACAGCAGATGTACCAGTATGCACAGTCCGAGTATCCAGAGTATCAACCGTATTCATGAAACAGCCTAGAGAGGGAGGTAGGCTTGCCTCTCATCGAGATACCTGTAGATCAAGAAGGTCCCTATGTCCACAGTCAAGTATTAGGGAAAGACAGAAAGTTTCTGATTGATACAGGGGCAAGTAGGACCACCATCAGCCACGCCGAAGTTCCAGGGGCTCCGCTCTCAGGCTCTAGAAATGTTTCCCTTGGATTTTCAGGAAAACCTATTGTAAATGAAATATCAAAGCCAGTTACCCTAGAAGTAGGTCCACTGTCCCGCACTACTGATCTGTTACTTACTAAGTCATGTCCAGAAAATCTATTAGGCATTAAAACACTGAAAGAGTTAGGTGCAGTTATATGCTGTTCCCCAGAGGGAATACGATTGTTCCTACGCGACTTCAAGGGTCACTATGTATTACGAGATTTTGATCCGAGATTGTCCAATGTCCCGCAGCATCTATGGGCGCAAGGTCCAACTGATGTTGGCTTTATGCAAATCACACCCCATCGTGTGACTCTTAAACCAGGTGTAGTGTTGCCACGAATCAGACAGTACAGATTGCCACATGAGGCTGTAGCAGCCTTATCCAAAATTATTGACGAGCTCATCGCTCAAGGAGTAGTTGTAGAAACTGACTCCAATGTATGTAATTCTCCGATCATTCCTGTCATGAAACGTACTGATCCAAATGCACCTCCAGTATATCGATTAGTGATTGACCTTCGAGAACTTAATAAATGTATTATTCCCCAGTACCCAGTTGTCCCAGATATCTCTTCCCTATTGACAGCCATTGATTCCGAAGCCTCATTTTTTACGGTCATAGACCTCAAGAACGCGTTTTTCAGTGTCCCCATTCATCCAGACAGCCAGTTTCTTTTCGGATTTTGTTTAAATGGAAGGAGCTATATGTTCACACGCGCTCCTCAAGGTTTCACAGAAAGTCCTAGTATTTACAGTCAAGCACTCAAGAGACAACTAGACAACATTCACATGCCAACTGACACTGCCCTGCTCCAGTATGTCGATGATCTCCTGATCACAGCCCGTTCTGAACGTGCTTGCGAGCAAGCCTCACTTACAGTCTTGTATTTCCTTGCCGAGATGGGGCACAAGGTGTCCCCTTCGAAGCTTCAATTCTGTGTCCAGCAAGTGATCTACTTAGGCCACTTACTGTCCAAGTGGGGTAGGCAGTTGACACCAGACCGTATCCAGTTAATAGCGAGTCTTCCTCAGCCAAAGACCCAGAAGGAGGTACGTGCTTTTATCGGCCTTACTTCTTATTGCAGACAATGGATTCCTCAGTATGCATTTCTAGCTAAACCACTGATACAGTTAACGACACAGGAGGCAGCCGTATCGACTGTTCTCCCTTGGACATCTGAACATACACTTAGTTTTAATGCATTAAAGAAAGCCCTATGCCAAGCTCCAGTTCTAGCTACACCAAACTACAGTAAGCCTTTTACACTTTTCGTCACTGAGCGCGAAGGTACAGCATTATCTGTTCTCACACAAGATCAAGCAGGACAATACAAGCCTTGTGCTTATTTTTCGAGCACATTAGATCCTGTAGCCCAGGCTCTGCCTGCGTGCCTCAAGTCAGTTGCAGCCACAGCACTAGCTATCAGACAAAGTGATTCCATAGTATTAGGACACTCTCTGACAGTACAAGTTCCACACTCTGTGGAAGTTCTTTTAAACCGAACACAAACTCAGCACTTGACAATTGCACGTTTAACAGGTTATGAATTGACACTGTTTCAGCCACACATAGAAATCAGACGCTGCAACGTCCTAAATCCTGCTACACTGTTACCATCAGCTAATCCGAATCCTGCCACACACGACTGTGTGGAAGTAGTTAACATTATGACTAAGCCAAGACAAGATCTGACAGATATTCCATTACCAGATCCCGACCTGACGCTTTATGTGGATGGTTCATGTATGAGAACAAGTACAGGAGAACTAGTCGCCGCGTATGCAGTGACTACTGACACTGAAGTTATAGAGACACACCGTATTGACACCCTGTCTGCTCAAGCGGCGGAGCTAGTTGCTCTGACTCAAGCCTGCATACACGCCAAGAACCTGAAAGTTAATGTTTACACAGATTCACGTTACGCATTTGGAGTTGTACACGACTTCGGAGTGCTCTGGCAGGAGAGAGGTTTCATGACTTCTCATGGAACCAAGATTCAGCATGGTCTCCTTATTCAAGCTCTGTTAGATGCAATACACTTACCGACATCCATTGCTATCATGAAGTGCAAAGCACATACGAAAGTTACTGACACTATTTCTCAAGGTAATGATCTAGCAGATCGCACAGCCAAGCTTACAGCTCAGACTCCAGACATTCCAGTTAATAAGACACCGACACTTACTCCAGATCCGACTACATGTATGACAGTTAAGGACCCTACTCAAGATGTCATAGACATACAGTTACATGCTACTCCTGAAGAAATCAAGAAATGGTCCGAACAAGGAGGGGTCCAGACAGATCAAGGATGGTTAACGAAGGGCAGAGCCACATGGTTTCTCCCCGACTCTATGGTTCAAGTCATTATTAATACCGCACATAGTCCAGCACATTTAGGAGAAAAAGCTATGTTAGACAGTATCCAGAACATTTGGTTCAACAAGCATTTGCGAGCTGCAGCCAAGCAGAAAGTCCGTACCTGTATGATATGTTGCCAGTTTAATCCAGGTAAAAGTGTCCCGGTGGAACAAGGTGGATTCCAGCCTCCTGACCACCCTTTTGAAGTCCTCCAGATGGATTATATTCAGATGGAGCGATGTCGAGGTTTCAAGTATGTCCTCGTAGTTGTATGCGCTTTGTCCAGGTGGACGGAGGCATATCCAGTCCCAGATTACACAGCCACGACTACTGCCAAGCAGTTGGTTCGTGAGTTCTTCCCCCGTTACGGACTCCCTAGAGTCGTATATTCTGACAACGGCCAGCCATTCTCATCTGAACTCATGAAGCACGTTTCCCTTTTGTTAGGGTACCAGTGGAAGTTCCATTGTGTACGCCATCCTGAAGCAGCCGGTCTCGTAGAGAGACATAATCAGACCCTGAAAATTCGAATTGCAAAGGTTTGTCAAGAGAAAGGTGTGGACTGGCTAATAGCTCTGCCAGTTGCCCTGTTCTATATGCGCATGGTCGCACATTCCAGATCAGGTCTGTCCCCGTATGAGGTCGTTTTCGGCCGCCCCCCTAACATGTGGGGTACTCCTAGACCTCGAAGTATTACCGATGTTTCAAGTAATATGCTGACAGATTACCTAGCTTCCTTGATGTCTGCCCTCAACTCTTGTCGTTCACAGGTTGCCGCCGCATTTCCAGACAATACCGAGGTGGCCCCGCATGAAATCGTTCCCGGATCCATGGTCTTAGTGCGAAACTTTGATCGTTCAAGTCCACTGGAGCCTCGCTGGAAGGAGCCCCGACAGGTCCTCCTGGCCACCCGTACAGCCGTGAAGTTGGAGGGACGCAAAGGCTGGGTGCATCTTTCGCATATCAAAAAGTTTTATGGATTGAAGCCCGTTTCAAAGAACATTTCCGAGCATTTAAAGGACTGCCAAAGTACTATTCTTAAGGACTGTCCCGCAAAAGACACTGTTACTGAACCCTCCCTGCTAGAGACAACTCCGCAACAGGAGTATAAATTAAAACTAAGGTCTAGTAAAATAAGTCAGCCAGTTTGATTGTCTAAGTCCTCCCCTAGGTGAAACGGTTAGACCGGTTTCTGACATGTATAAAATAGACCCCCATAGTGAGAGAGTTAGTCAAAACTCAATCCGATGTATCGTTTTTCTAAGTTTCATATTATTTCTCAGTATTATGATTTCCTGCACCAGTTATGCGTTTTATCTGTATTTTCCAGTTTCTCATGTAAATAAGTCTTCTAATGTTACAGTAGAGCACACGTTTAGTGATCTGCCTCCTCATGAACTCTCTTACCGCCTCGCTATGCGTAACAATTCTTTTATCCGCATGTTACATTATTCACACCAGACCAGCAATGCCACTAATTGTTGGGTGTGTGGTCGACTCCCCCCTTTTCAGACACCGAAGGGAGTTCTGCCACTCTTTCCTTATCCATTTTCTCATAATGGTTCGTGTGGAGCATGGTCCACGTTAACGTCATCCTCAACAGATATGTCTTTTCTTAACAGTACATGTTTTCCAGACAAGCAAGGTCTTCCCCACAGAACAGGGTTAGATCTAGAAAATGAAGTTTACAATTTAGGTAATTATTCTTCGAATCTTATGGTCCTGAATGTTCAGTCTGATACTACTCCAGACTTACCTGCTATTTCGGTACTACCAGTCAAAGGCGAATTATGTGTCCGAAATAATGGTTCCGTACATGTAGGACATAGTGATTGTACTACTATTGTCAAGTATAGTGACAGTGGGAAATCTATTTTCAAAGCTTCACGTCATTCTTATTTTATTTGTGGTCAAACCGCATATGTTCGTCTGCCCCTCGATTGGGAGGGAACTTGTTATATTGCCTTCCGACTGCCACCAGTTTTCCTAGCCCCATCTGATTATCACAGAAACACACATCTAGTACACATTAGACATAGAAGGGAGATTGAGTCCCCAATTGTCGATTATACTGAAACTGCTCTAGAACAGTATACAGATTTCAATAGAGGTTTCTTCTTCTTTATAGGCCCTATCCAGAACAGTAAGCTAATCCGTAGGTTAACCAGAACCCTTGAAGCTGTAGTAAATGAGACTGCCTCTGCCCTAGGTAACTTGACTGAAGAGCAATCTGCTATGAGATTTGTCGTTTTACAGAATCGTCTCGTCCTTGACGTCATATTGGCCGATAGGGGCGGGGCCTGTAGAGTCATCGGATCTAGTTGCTGCATTTTCATTCCAAATAACGCACCGTCTGTTTATTCAGCTATAACCAGACTCCATAAAATTGCCCATCTGTTACACCAAGATCCAGGCACCTGGACATGGTCCGGTTGGTTCTGGAATATAATTTCCGCTTGGGGATGGAAGGTCTTGTCCTTTCTAGGTATTGCAGTAGCGATCATATTCAGTTGCTGCCTCTGTATACAATGTGGCCCTGCGATATGCGGCATTTGTGCTACCTCTTGTATTCCTAGTCCCAAGTCCCGTTCTAAATCCCGTTCCAAGAAAATTCGAGACGAACAATTGATGCTGTATGAAATGATAGATGGTATCATGAATATTGATGTTTCCTGATGGAAACGTAGTGACAAGGAGGGAATGTGGAAAAGTAAATTTTGCCATGTTCTGTGTCCCTACGCGTCCTCCATCATATGTTATGTGTGCATGATTAATATGCATATGTATTCCCCATGTTTGATTAAAGACGCAATTATATTTGTGCCCATCTCTAGTATGCCAGTTTCCAGTTCTCGTGAATACTACGAATATCAGGCCTATTTAAAGTTACGTTGCCACGTTTCTCAGTGTGCACGTTATTTCATTGTAAAGTCCCCGTTTCTAGGCCTCAAAAGGGCCCGGACACCAGATTCAGCTGCTGTCACCTGAAGCCCTCGCTGAGGAGCGATACAGCCCCCACCTGTATCCCTGACCCTTCACTTACTTCCTGCCTCACAGTGCCCGGTTCAGCCTGGCTCTGCCTCTGAGTCTGCCAAGAGTATGTTATGATTCTAGTTATCAGTCCAGCCCTCCTTCTCTGCATTCCTAAGCTACTGAACCGCATCAATAGTTTCCGTCATTGTCTAGCCTCTACGTCTCCATGTAAGAGAAATACTGTATTTATGGTCATTTAATATTCTTCATCACGCACTACATGTAGAATAATGCATGCTCCAGTCTTAGAATCAAGTTAGCCTTTCCCCTCCTGACTTCTAGTTTATATCAACATGTTCTCTAAACATCAGATACTAGATACTGTTTAGGTACATGTCGCCCTGACTCTCCAGACTTCAGTCTCTGCTCCTAGCACAGAGTTCGTAGCCCCCAGCTTCTCCTAGTAACACGTCATTACCAGTTTGCGCGCACCACTAGGTTAGAGGTCCCGGCTCCTTAGGTAGCTCCCTCCATGTTTCCGCCCCATTTATGACATATTCTGTTACGTTTACATCACATGTCTATGTATACGCCTCTTGTTACACCTACTTTCACCCTTATCTTTCGCGACTACTACGCGTCACACCCTTTGCTCCACCCACTGCTCCGCCTATCATATGTACTGTAATGCAACTGTTTTACTATATATGCTTGTGTATTGTTATTAAATGCTAGCGCGCTCATCCCAGATCCAGCCCCGGCAGCTGCCGGGCCCTGCCATCCTATTCTTGTGCAGGTTGTCCTGTTCCTGTCCTTTATGCTGTAATAAACCTGCAAACTCCTACTACCTCGAATCTTGACTCTTATTTATTGAGCTATCTGTTATTGCTATGCCTAGTCAAACCTAGATCCGGTATTATTTATTTATATACCACAATGGGAAAAGACATGCAGCGGGCTTCCTTGAAAGCAACACAATGTGATGTCCTGCACAGTAGTGCAATCCTTTGACACTGAAAGTTATTGTTTGAACCCACCTTTCATATTAAATACGACAGACTATGCCCATTCAGTTTTTGACCTCGCAGCAGTGACCGTTCTCTCGTACTTGCACTTTCACAATAAATGTACAGTAGCCTTTTTGAACATTGCTAATAATGGGCACTGCAGTCCGGAAATAAAGAGACCAGTGCGAAATGGTAGTATGCCCTTACTGAAAGTAATGATTATGTGCATTAAAACCATCGCTATTAGACCTAAACGCACTGGTGTTATAATTATTTCAACCCAAATTAGAATTGGCAACACTTCTCTTATCTTCCTCCACTAACTACCAGGGTACATCATACTTACTCAGAAACATAAAGCATGGATTGGAGATGTCATGATTATACACTCCTTGGCCTCTCCCACTGAGACATCTAACAAGCAGTACGAACGGCAACAAAATTATAGCAGTGTACAGTAAAAGGTTGCCCAACAGGGATACATATTTACCCCCAGAGAAAAAAATATACAGCTGAAATAAGACAATTACACATAGAAGTTGTTCATTTGAAGAAAAAAAATCGTTGCGTCATACGTATTTAGCCGATGCCTGCATTTGTTTTCACTCGTCGCTCGTGGAATCTGGGCTGGAACTTAATAGAGGATGAAAATCACAATCTCTCCTTTAAACATCTCATCCCTGCAATTCGACAGTACCTAATGCCCTGTAACTCATCTATTATAACTGCAAACATGTACATGATTCCGCATAACCAGCCCCACTAAAGATCACACCTAACGTCTACAAATGTAATCTGCCAGACAGGAACAGAAGTAGATGCATCAAGTGGTTTCTTTAAGAGCACAAGACTAACCCAAATAACCACTGGAAAAACAAACAAGAATTTACAAGTGGGTAACAAAATGCTGCAGCGGGAGGGGGGGCGGGAACGGACAGCGGGAGGGGGTAGTGTCAGACTCGTATGTATCAGGCATGGGAAAAGACATGCAGCGGGCTTCCTTGAAAGCAACACAATTTGATGTCCTGCACAGTAGTGCAATCCTTTGACACTGAAAGTTATTGTTTGAACCCACCTTTCATATTAAATACGACAGACTATGCCCATTCAGTTTTTGACCTCGCAGCAGTGACCGTTATCTCGTACTTGCACTTACACATATAGGGGGTCATTAGGATGGCGGATTTCCCGCATACTCCGGGCCGGCGGAAGCCACCGCCGGCCCGGAGTATGCGGGAAATCCGCCGAGGAGGCCTGAAAGACCCACCGCCAAATCAGGATGGCTGGTGGGTCTCCCAATCCGTCCGCCGCTTTTCCGCCGCGGTCGGAAGGCGACCACGGCGGAAAAGCAATAACATGGCTGGCGGTGTCTATCAGACACCGCCAGCCATATTAGGATGCAGGGTGAGTCATGCTTTTCCGCGGCGGCTTTTCCGCCGTGGAAAAGCATACGGACAGTCACTTTGGGGGCCCGTTGCGGGCCCCCTGGGTGAAGGTTGCGTGGGGGGTGCACATGGGGGGTACCTATGGTACCCCCCTGCCCTTGCGTGCACGAAGCGGCAGGCACCGCGCGGTGCCTGCCGCTTTGTGCATGCAAATGCACACCTTTCGTTTTTTGCATTGCGGCGGATGCTGCTTCAAGCAGCATCCGCCGCAATGTAAAACATATAGGATGTGACCGCCAGGGTGGCGGTCACATCCTAATTGCTATGGAGGGACCGCTGCTGCCCATGCGGACGGTCCCTCCAACTCAGGGGTGGCGGACGGACGCAAGTCCGTCCGCCATCCTAATCGGCCCCTAAATATACAGTAGCCTTTTTGAACATACGGCGCGTGCATTTTAAACAACCCGCCAGGCAGCTCCCACATGTCCTGGGAAATAGCCAGTTATTCTGTGATTGGCTGAGGAAGGGGCAGTTCCCAGGATCGCTATAATGAATGGATGAAAGGGCTTGAAATGATAGGTTGGGGAGGGAGCAAAGTCAGGTTTACTTTAAGATCCGCACCCGCATAAGATCCAGTGGCATACCACGGGCCGTGTCCCTAGTGCAAGCAAAACATTAGCACTTACACTCACCAGGCTCTCAGGCGGATGCTCCTCTCTCTCTTTGGTGGCAGGTGCGGGACACACGGCCGGTGTGTCTCTCCAAGCAGCGTGGGGCTCTCCTGCAACTCCGGAGCCCCGCCTGCACTCTCCACCGCCCGGCTCTCCTCTCACTCAGGACGTCCTGCGAGGCGGGGTAGGCTCCCGCCCTCGCTTCCTGTCGGCCATTGTTTTTCACGAAACTCCCCGGCCCCGAGCAGGAAGGCGGGTGCCGGACCAGATTCGGGGGCGTTCCCGGGAACTGGCTTTCGGCTGACGTAGCCAAAAGCGAAAAATTCTCGGTAACGCCCCCGAATCTGGTCCGGGATTGACGGACAGAGCCCTCTCCCAATGGCTAGCCTCCATTTATGGAGCTAGCCAATGGGAGGAGGGGGCGGATACCCGACCCCACAGAGAAAAACATAAGATTTTCCTAGCGTATGCGCACTTCGTACGCATTGGCTAGGCAAAACCTAAACAGTAACTTTTCTATAGGGCAAATATTTGACCAAACATGACTAAAACACAACACAGATACTGCAGAAGATGTGGCCATCTTGCTGCTTGGAAATCATAATTGGCAAAGCACCCATCAAGAACAAAGTCCTGACTGAAAACAACAAGTAGTCATCCTGACACCACTCATCCTCAAATCAAAGTGCTCGCTCAACAATGCCACCTAAGCCCCATCATGCCTTCTAAACTTCCCTACCCTGAATCTCTCTCCCCATCCTTAAATGTGACCTCATCCGCAATGGTCTGGTAGTCACGCCCCTTCAGCCCCCATTAACTGGCAATCATGAAATCTCCACTGTGCCTTGGGAGTGCCTGCCCTCCGCCTACTTTCCTGGCAGTACTGAACGATCAGACTCAGCATAACTGCAGTGAAAGCGTCCCTTACTCATTGAACAGGTATTGTGCCGGCACCTGCAGAGCCTTGGAGGCACATAGAGTCAAAAAGCTACTGTCCAGGAAGGGAATGACTAGCTTGGCGTGTGATGTGATTCATTTTTTTGTTTAAATCTGTTTTTATTGGTTTCATGTTTTTATTTTTACAAATGCAACCATTAACTGGTGTAAGAGATGACATTACAAAGTCAAATGTGTTGCTTTTTGTTGGACATGCTCCTACTTTTCATGAATTCACATAACCACTTAAGAACTTTTTAAACAATTTATACATTTAACTGCTTTAGTGGTGAGGAACAAGGAAGGGGTAGTGTATGGAAGATTGACTGGTGTAGAGCATTTTGGTGGACAGTGAGGAGAAGCCTCTTGTTGGTAAGTTGTCATGGGCTGCCTATTTGTATTTACAGTAACTTGTCATTCCTAGTTAACCGTTTGCATATCTGGAGGCGGGAGCGTAAGGTAATGGGGCAAATTAATAATAACAGAAATAACATAGCCCAACTATACTGGCACCTGCCCACCCAGTCCGTGGATGTAAAGGTGTCATGCCTCATGCCCACTGGAAGCCATTTGTATCCTTTGCCTTGTGGAATGCATGAGGTCCGCACCTGGTTCTGGAAGCAACCCAGCTTGTATAAGTCATGCGGGGGGCTCTAGCGAGTCTCCTCATCTCCCCTGCTTCCAGTACCTCACCTCCCACAGGACTCAACTCTTTTGGGAACTCACTCTGGAAGTCATGCATTATAGTGTCCCAGTTAGCTGCAATAGGGATTTTGCAGAGGCAGAAAGTTTCCGCTCTATGTAGGGTAATACTTAGCCCACACCAGTAGTGAGCATCTCCAGGCTAGTGAAGGAGAGGGTTCAGGAGACTTCCACCACCTTGTGATTAAGCGTTTAGGCACCAGTAAACCCAAGTCCAGGAAACATGGTTACCGTTAGTCACTTACTCCTAGGAAACAGGTGTAATATGCTTTTCTCCCAGGTGTGGGTCATGGTGATTCCAGTGCCAGGGGAGAAACACAGGCCCCTCGCATCCCCCACTGTGCAGGGGGTCCCTGAGTTACAGGGGGCCCCCACAGCACACTGCTCAGGCCTGAGAGCTCCGGATTAAATCCGGAGCGGTGGCCCCTCCGTGTACCTTGCAGGGGGGCCACCTCAACTTTCGTTATGCCACTGCTACCATCTGCCTAAGATGGGGAGTTCAGAGCTGTAAATGACACTGGTCTCTACTCTCCTCTTTGAAGAACATAGTTTATGACTCCTCCCCCTGGCCTGGCATTTCTATGGTACAGCCCACTGCCCTGCCAGAAGACCTGGTTAACCCCAGGGGCTCTTTATCACCTCTTCAAGGCAGGCTGGCTAATCCACTTAACTCTAACCAATCAGGACAGACCACTGGAAGGCTGAATTTGGACTTACAAACAAAAAAGTCCTATAATGTCTTGTATGTACACTTAGGAGAAACTCAACAATATGATATTGTTGGATTTATTAATACCATTCTCGGAAGTCTTTGAATGGCATTTCTATCCCTCTCCTATCAAGAGTTATTATTCAATAACTTCCTATCATGTTAACCTATTTGTAACAGGGGATGTTCTGTGGAAAAAATGAATTAGGCCATTATTCCAGCACCAGGACTTACAAAAACATATTTTAAGTACTTGCCTTATATCTACAGGAACCCCACCCCATTTGCAGCTAGGGGAGACTTTAGGGGTCTGAATCTGTAGAAATATTGCAGATTCTCCACAGTGCTCCTAGCATTAAAGTCAAACTTTGAGCAGCACTTTACCACAATGTAGGGAGTGAAATGTGAAATTTCACTTTACCCAGGCATATAAAAACTCATTTTACAAGGGTGTACCTTATAAATACCTGGCCCCCCACCCCTGAGATACCTAGGGGAGACCCTGGGGGTCCCTAATATGCCTAAACATTGTAGGTTATCCATTTTTAAGTGCCCCAAACACCAAAGTCGAGTTTGGGCAAACTTTACTTTTGAAAAGCAGTCCTGACACCCAGGGCTGTTTTTAAATGGACCTCAAGCTTCAGCAGTGCACACATGCAAGTGCAAAAAGAGCTGATGGCCTCTGAACTGCCATGGTACTGGGGACTTCTAGGTAGCTTCAATCCCCTGCCCTATAATATACTAGGGGCCTATAGGGAAGGTCATGCGAATCACAGGGATACCACACCATACCATTGTGTACCCTAGTGTATGTAGGTGTTTTAACTGTATTCTAATGTGTCTCTTTCAGCATATCACTGGACAAGTGCCTGGTTAGGCAGAGCCCAGGGTCAGTCAGAGTCAGTTACCACCAGTATCAGTCAGCAAAAAGTTGGGGGGTGCACAGGATGACTTTGCAACAGGCGCATTTTAAATTATCATCGCGCTTGAACATAAGAGGGTTGATGCGATACATTGTCCTTCCCTGGGCAAATGTATGCCATCAGACTTATTGTATTGATCTCAAACCTCCCAATCCTTTCTAAAGAAGCAACATTCCACTAAATCTGTGCACCAGACATAAAAGGTGGCATAGCTGGACTGCATGTTTCCATTAATGTGCGACCCAGAGACTGAGAGTGGCTGCCTTCTTGCAGCTTTTCCACTCTCATGAAGCTGTAACACTACCCAGCTCCAGGACTTTTGAAGGTAGCCTGGTGTGGGGCCCTAGAAGTCCTGTACTGGGCGTGTTGGAGACCCGTTGTACAGGAGCTACGGCCCGACGGGGGTGTAAGGGAGCACGATGTTGCTCGACTCAGAAGGGTGGCGGGAACTTGCTTCTAAGCCTACCCTCGCTCCGGTTCCCCATGTACGGACTACTAGGGTCCCACAACAGGCTACCTTCAAAAGTCCTGGTGCCTGTTTCTAGTTGTGCACCACATTTCACATAGGTTCTGAAGAAGTGCCACTCGATTCTTCTGGAACTAGGCACAAAACATGTCGACCCCACCTTAGAGACTGCCCGCTAGGAACATTACATTCCCATAGGGCGTCCACTCTATTTTTTAATTAGGCAGGATCTACCTTAACCATTAAACTTATTGAGAATAGGACTGACCCTTACCTATTTTAAATCACCCCTCAAGTGCACACAACCTCCCACTGCCCCCACACCCGCACGCACCCAACTGCTTGTTCAAAAAAGATCTCCGACAAAAAGTCCCGGAAACGGTGAGCCTGTCGAGCATTGCAGCGCCGGCCCGACGAGGAGCAAGGCCCAACGATGAAGCATGACACCTTTTGGGGTGTGTGAGGGGCAACATGACAAAAGATTTGTCTTTTCCCCTTTCCCTTTCATCCCCCCTCTAAGAACTGCACTCCCTTTAAAAGGATTGCCCCCATAGGGTTTCCTTTCTTTGAATTCCATTCATTAAATATGGCATAACCAGTAATTATTGCTGTTAATTGCAGGCAAGCTGTCACTATTTATTTAACAAGATATGGGTTCGCAATGTCAGTGGTGGAGAAGTTACCTCTGTGGCTGAGACACACAAAGCTTATAAATGTGCAGTTTTTTATTCCTGGGTTTATTTTCTCGGAGTCAATGCCAATTCACAAACATTTCACACATACACTGAGGCCGCAGTTCTGGCTGCATATATACCTTATGAATATTTCAAAATACTATTATCTTACCAGGAACATCCTAATTGGGTTCAAGGTGCCCTCTCACATATACTTCAAAATGTAAGACTGGGTCTTCTCAGTAATGAAAGGGCACCCTGGCCAGACTTAGCTGGCCATTCTCCTTATTTGCATGCAAAGGCATAAAACCAGAGTGACATGCTTGCTCTCTTAAACCATTTAGTTAGGCTGTATCTACTTCTGATGCAATGCATTATGCGTACATTAACTATTGCCCCAGGAAGGGCTCTTCGATCTGGACAGGCGCAGTTAGTTGTGCCTGCCATTAGTCCAATTACAATTAATGCAATTATGGGTAAGATCCCTACCAAACGTGATGAAATCACATTTTGGATTGCACAAAAACCAAACCAGCTTGAGGCATTGTTTCCCCATATATGACCCCAAGTTAAATTTAGAATTCATACTATGTGTTTGCCTCTTGGTATAGTTCCCCCGGTTGAGGAGTGTAGTACATGGGGTACCGTGTGTGTTTGCTGCCATTTACACCATTACTCATGGTACTCCTTCTATTGTCGATATATCTGAAATCGTTAAAACAGATTCTAGCTGAACATGGAGGGGTCCCTGCCCCAGATTTGGGGATGGAACTCACTGGCAACAATTGCCACAATATCCTCAATAGTTTTAAGTAATATTAAAGAGGAGGCAGCTACTTTGGCAAGTCGCCAACAGTTCGCTTTAGTTCCCCTTGCAGATCCAGAACGTGAGGTATCTAAAATAATTTCTGAAACCTATTCTTCAATAGGTTCTGATAGTTTGGAAACCAGGCCTAATAAGCCACAACTTAAAGGCAAATATGATGCTGATAATGCCAAGCAGACACCTGAGTCTTCTAAAAAATGCTGGGATAAAAATAAAGACAGAGCTAAAATTAAACACAGACTGGATCTCCGCAACTGGAGTCTTCCGAAAAACATTACATTTTACTTAACCGTGATACACTTTTTAATTTTTTTTATTGAGTTTTGGTTTACATCATTGCATAGAACATCTGCAGTCTTTATACAATCTCATTGTGACATATTCAAAAAGAAGAACATTTTACAGTACCTAACACTAACACGTATTACAATACATCTCATTCAGGCCGACTCTTGTCTGCTACCCAGCTGAGGTACCATATCCATCCCACAAGTGTATCCGGTGTATCCCCACCAATTTCACATTTATATTCAAAACAACCAATTTTCTTCAACACATCGAGTTGCTCTGCCAGATATAACGTTACCGGGCTCCAAATATCTTTTTTTTCTGGAGGAAACCGGCAGGTCCTCATCATATATATCTAATTGCTCCTTGCAATATACCATGTCCTTGAACCAGGAGGTACTGTAGGTACAGTCCCCCTGCCCCAACTTTTTGCTACTACTCTTTTGGCCAATAGTAATGTAATAGTCGCCAATCTACGGTTGCTTGGCTTGAATGTCTTGCCCACTCTCAGTAAACATATTTGCAGGGTGCAGTCCACCTCTTCCATAATCATTTGTGCGAGGTGCTGCTTGACCCTGACCCAGTACCGCAACACAGGTCTCAGTCCCAAGCCAGATGCATGAAATTCACATCCCCCATGCCACATCGCACACACCGCGAGTCACCCTGTATCCCATACCGGTATAGCCTCTCTGGTGTATAGTCCATTTGATGAAGACATTTGAAATGTATAACTCTGAGGTTGCAATTCGCCGTGAGGCATCCTGTCAGCTTGTAACACGCCACCCAATCCTCTCACAGCAGCGATGAGTCAAGCAGCACTACCCATTTGTCATACACCTTAGATGTATCCAACTGATTTTCCACCAGTGAGGTACTATACAGCTCTGTTATCAGACCCCTTCGGTCTTCGCTAGACAGTAACACCTGCAGTGCTTTTAGAACCTGCGCCTCCTTTGGGTACTCAGGGTACTCAGCTCTAACAGCGGCTCATAGTCTCACATATACAAACCCTAGCATAGCAGTATATGCTTTGTTGGCAGTTAGTGTCTCCAGGGTTATAAACGTACAGCTTGGGTAGAGATCCCCTAGTGTGGAGACCCCGCTTCTCTCAATATGTCAGGCGCCTTCTGCTCCTGAGTGACTGTGATGCTGGGATGTGTATTTACCAACAAGGCCGGTGCATACAAATGCTCCCTACCTGCTCTGACCCACAGTTCCCGCCATTTGCTTGTAGTGCAGGTTACCGTGTTTATATGCAGTCTGGAATTTAGAGGCCTAGATTAATGTAGCATTGCTGAAAGTGGGACTGGATGATCATCCTCTGCCTCAACCGCTATGTGCAGCAAGAATGGTTGCAGGAATTGGCAATAATGCACAAACTTCACCCGTACACACAAATAATACAATCTCATGTCCGGCGCTTCAAAGCCACCCCTCTCATACGGCTGTACTAGAATGTCCCAGCTGCAGCGCGGCTGCTTACCTGCCCACGTTAAGGTCAGCAAACAGATCTATAAGGATTTAAAAAACGATTTGTTGAGCAATATGGGAATATTTGCAAACAGATACAGGATTGTAGGTAACATCTTCATTGTTTTCACTGCAATGCGATCCGCTAGAGAAAGTGGAAGTCGTATGCACCTTAGCCATCCGTTCAGATAGTGCCGCAAGTGCCCAGCCATAGTTCATTTGTACCACTGTCTCTGGGTCCCGGTGGATGTATGTATGTATGTATGTATAAACCATTTTATAACGCGCTCCATTACTTGTGAGTATCCTGGCGCGGTGTGGGAAAGACAAAGAGCAGAAAAACAGCAAAAGAACGCTCTAAATTGTACTCAAGAATAGGTGTGTTTTTAAATTTTTCTTAAATAAGGCCACAGTTTGCGTGGAGCGCAGGTGGAAAGGAAGGGCATTCCAGGCTCGGGCTACAGTCACCGAGATTGATTGTCCGCCGAGCCTTGCTCGTTTAAAACGGGGGAGAGTCAGTTTAAACAGAGCGGATGATCTGAGGATGCGGGAAGGGGTATAGCAGATGAACCTTTTTCGTAAGTAGTGGGGGCCTTGATCGTGAATAGCTCTAAAAGCCAGCACCAGGGATTTAAACAGAATGCGCTGCGCAACAGGGAGCCAATGGAGAGTGCGCATTTCAGTGCGTACACTCTTCCATCTCGGGATACTGAATATCAAGCGGGCAGTCGCATTCTGGATGATTTGCAGGCGTTTCACCAGGTAGGCCGGAATGCCACTAAACAGTGCATTCGCGTAGTCCAGCCTTGCCAGTATGAGAGCCCGAGCAACTGTCTCCTTTGCCACCCTAGGGAGCAGTGGAAAAAATTTGCGGAGCGTTCTCAGTGTGGCAAAGCAGGTGCCGGTCAGTTTTTTTATGTGATCCTCAAATCTAAGATCCTCTGAAAACCAGATGCCAAGGTTTTTTGCTGGTCTCCCCATCTCTCCTGGGCTGGGAATGTTGGGGGGCCACAGTGTGTTTTTAAATGAAGAGGGAAAGGAACCGTAAAAAAGCACCTCAGATTTGTCCTCATTGCACTTCAGCTGGGCCCGTGTGAGCCAGCGAAATACAGAGGACATACATAGATGCACTGCCGACACATCCAGATTGCTGTCAGGCCACGTAAACAGCAGCTGGGTGTCATCAGCATACCCTATAATCTTAGCCCCACACTGTTCCGCTAGATAAATCAAGGGAGTAATGTAAACATTAAACAGTAGGGGACTAAGAGTAGAGCCCTGGGGAACCCCCGTAGAAAGTGGCTTAGGTTCGGATGCATGTGGGGGGATCCAGACCTGCTGGGACCTGTCAGAAAGAAACGAAGCTAGCACAACTCCCCCAATACCAATAGCAGACAGCCTGGCAAGGAGAAGATCGTGGGGAACAGTATCGAACGCGGCAGAGAGGTCCAATAAAATGAGGACCGCTCTGCCGCCTCCGTCTAAACAGTCCCGGATTGCCTCGGTCATCTCCACCAGTGCTCTCTCAGTGCTATAAGCAGCCCTAAAGCCCGATTGGGCAGTGTGGAGGGCGCTAGATGTTTCAACAAAGTGCTCCAATTGTTGAAAGGCCACCTTCTCGCAGATTTTTGAAAGTGCTGGCAAGAGGGATATAGGACGGTAATTCCCAAGGGCCATAGCGTCCAATCCCGGTTTTTTCAAAAGCGGCAAAAGTTTTGCTCGTTTCCAGCCTACGGGCACCTTGCCCGAGGCCAGGGAGAGATTCACAATCTGCGTGATCTCGGTGCAGATTGTATCTGCCACTTCTGAAAGCACACGGGCCGGGCACGGGTCGGCGGGAGAACCAGATTTCAATGATTGAAGAAGAGGCAGGATAGCACTCTCCTCAGCTCGCACAAAGTTCAACAACTGTTGTCCGGAACCGGAACTAAGTGTGGAACACACATCAGCCGCGGAGTCATCAGCGGGCAAAGCCGCTAATAGGTCCTGCTGAATCCTCGTTATCTTACTGCTGAAAAAGATAGATAAATCCTCACACCACTGCGCAGAGGATGGGAGAGTAGCTGCGTCAGCAACCGGCGTGACAAAGCTTTTAACAATAGCAAAAATCTCTCTGCTATTGTTATCTGCCTTCGCAATAAGCCCTGCGTAGTAGTTCCCTTTTGCTACCTTAATGGCTGAATAGTATTCCTTTTGTGCAGAACGTAGGGCCGATTTAGCTTCAGAGCTATAGCTGAGCCTCCACACCCGCTCTAATTTTTTACAGCCAAGTTTCCTCAGCCTCAGCTCAGGAGAGAACCAAGGTTGAGATGGAGAGCGTCGTGTCCTAGACACGGTGGTGTGTTTTGTGGAAGCCAGAGCCGCCTGCCGTACCCATTCGTTAAACTCGCCGACTGCCTCGTCCAGAAGTACCGTAGGTTTGGGGCGGGCTCTAGACAGGGCCTGTCGGAACGCGGGCACATTGATCTTTTGAGTATGACATAGGGGGGGAGTAAAACCCGGTTCTGCCATTACCCACGCGAACCGGACCAAATCGTGGTCCGACCAGGTTGTTTTTTCCACGGTCACAGACTGAATTGGGAAATTAGAAAAGACCAGGTCAAGCAGATGGCCTCCCGCATGAGTCGGGGCAGTGACCCATTGCTTAAGCTGGGCCAGATTAAGAATTTCACCGAGCCTGCGGCCTTCCGGTGAGTCGGGGGAATCAGCATGAATATTTAGATCGCCAACCAAAAGAAACTTAGGAAAACTTAGGGCCCGTGGCACTATGTATTCTTCTAGGGAGTCGAGAAAGTGATTAGCCTGGCCCGGAGGTCTGTAAATCAGGGAACCCCCTAAGGTGAAATGGGGGGAAAGTGTTAACGAGAAGTGAAGGACCTCGCTGCCAACATCCACCATTGGTGGCTCAGAGGCGAAGCGCCACCCATCTCTGAAAATAACAGCCAATCCGCCCCCTCTCCCCAGTGGTCTATCTACCCTAGCAATCTTAAAGCCCCTAGGGACCGCCAGTTCCACACTCGGAGCGAATGTGCTGGTCATCCACGTCTCCGTGACGAACAACACATCCACCTGGCCATCCACCAGAAGTTTGAAGACATCTGCGGTGTGTCTCACCAAAGATCTGGCATTGATCAGACCCGCCCGAATGATTGTGGCATCAGCCCTACGGACTGTACGTGGGGGTAGGACAGGTTGGGGGAGAAAGCCACAGCTAGGACACTTCACCCAAGCGCAGTCTGGGTCTGCACGTAAACACGGCAGTCCTCTACTGAGAGAGGCAAGTTTCATTAGATCATTACGAGAATACTTGCGTTTCCCAGAGCTGGCCGTCTCTGAAGGTAGCCGGGCAGAGTAACAGGCCCTAGGCCCGTCTGGGGCACGGACGGGCACAGACGGGCCCTCCTTTGGCGCTCCTTCGGCGCGCAGACGGCGCGCCCGCTGCGCGCGACCGCTGCGCGCTCTGTGGTGTATCATTATTTATCGCCCAAGCCCCTCCCCGAGCTGGACCACTAACTCCCGACCAGCCGGGTACCGGGACTCACCAAAGATGGCGCCGCCCGACCTGGCCCTCCACAACAAACGGCACAGGTAAGCCGCGGTGGACCGGGGCCCAGGGGAACCGGGAAACAGCACAGAGGGTTTTTAAACACAATACCCTAAGATGGATGGAGACCCTAAGATACTTAACAGGATCCTGGGCCCAAGTCAAGGGGAATTCGAGCTTGTGTGCCATAGTGCTCTGTGTCAGAGGCAGTATCACAGACTTTTCACAATTAATATTCAGCCCTAGAAACCTTCAAACTTGACATACTCCCTAAGTAGGGGTTCAAGATTCACCTCCAGCTCTCGAACATACAGCACCATATCATCCGCATACAGGGATATGGCTATTGGCCGCTGTTGGAACCCTATTGCTGTGTATCTATGCTGCTGTCTAATTTTGCACTTTAGCGCCTCTAGCACAAGGAAGAATAACATTGGTGACAGTGGGCATCCTTGCAGAGTTCCCCTGCCAATCGGAATTGGGTCCAACACCCACCCGTTTAACCTAACCCTAGCCGTAGGTGCAGAATAGATCAGTCTTCTTCATTGCACAAACTCAGAAGGGAGCCCCATCCGACTCAACACCATGAACATAAATCCCCACTGTATGGAGTCGAAAGCCTTAGCGTCATCCAGTAGTACCACCACTGCCTTCATTTCAGGGTCCAAGTGGTTTGTAGATTATGTGTTGTAGATCGCTCCTGCAGAAATCCAGATTGATCTGGCAACACCAGAGCCGGCAACAGGGGCTGGAGTTTCATTGCAATTATTTTAGCCAGAATTTTCATATCTATGTTCATTAATGAGAGTGGCCGAAATGATTCTCACTTTTTTGAGTCCTTATCGGGTTTTTAATAACATAACTATCAAAGCCTCGAGCAAAGTGGGAGGTAATACACCGCTATCATATGCCTCCATATACACTTCTGCCTATATTGAGAATACACTTGCTTGTATTCTCATCTTTGCCATAACCCACCTTCCCCTTACATCAGCCTTATATTGCAATATCTCCATTCCTGCTTTCTACCTGACCAAAATAGCCACTCCTTTTGAACAGCATTTTCGATACACTTTTCTCTACAACATAATGCAGTAAGTTCTTCCTTTAATAGATGGGTTTCCTGCAATATCATTACAGAAGCACCATGATCTTTAAGGTATTGCTTAACTAGCCATTGTTTCTTTTTCTCTCTTAGACTGTTTACATTCCATGTTAATATTGACATAAGTTGGTCCTACTTACTTTCCTTCTCCACCATTCCAGACTAAATAGTGAATTATAATTCTCTAGGACTATCCTATGTATAATTCATAAGCAGATTGAGGAAAAAACGTGTATTCTCTTTTTTTTTACCCTATGGTCTCTACCAAGTGCACCCACTACCTGTGGAATCATCCCCTCTTTATTTTGACATATCTAATGCCAACCTTTTAGCCTGAATACAGAGTATGAAATCACACCTTTCCTGAGCTTCCCAAACCTCTCACTTTCATTCACTAGACTTTAATAGTGAAATTAATTGATCTCTAAATTTGTGCATCACATATCTAATGCACATCTTTTAACAAGGCAGGACATTTTGTACAAGCTGTTGCCCCCAGCTTTTTCAAATAATCTGTCGGCTTACCTAGCTCCCATTATCTGACATTGTAGTGTAGTCCCAAAAAGTACCTTGTCATGCAGGACCTACGACGTTTACGGATAACATACCGTGGGACTGGTGGCAGACTGCCTCTGTACACCCCAGCCACATATGTCAGCCTATGGTTTGCATTAGCTAGCTCGCAGTGCCACTAGAATCTCCTATTATCAGAGAGATTAGTTTTTGGCAACCCTAAAACACAATAACCTCAGACTTGTGGAAACAATATATTACTTTTCACCCACTCGCTCGTGCTTGCTTGTATTTGCTCTCAGAGAGATACAGAGAAGAAACAGTTGAACGTGTTTACAATAAGAATTTATTGTACAGTAGTTCTTCTCATGTAGAATAAGTGCCCTGTTACAACTGTAACACAGTAGCAGAGATATAGAACCAGCAGTACTGTGAATAAAAAGAAATAGTATTGTTCTATCATTTCGCAAATCATGAACCTATACATGAATATAGAATGCATTTATAAAATAAAGTGCGTACTCCTAAGATGCCTGACTAGATGTACCTAAGTGTACCTAGCATGTGAGTAGGTGCTGTAAAGCCTAAGCCTAAGGGCCAAGAATCCTGATAGGATTTAGTCAAACCCCGATACCTAAATAGTGAGAGTGTGGGACTTCGTCCTGGACTTGAGCTGGACACCCCGCGAGGGATAGTCAGACCACTGTCAGCTGGAGCAATGGCATGCCGGAGCTGCAGCGTCTCTGGTCAGTGTGTCAGCCTTGAAGTCTCGGGTCCCTCCTGCTTACTGATAGCAAGAGGTGCTGTATTTATAGAGTCTATGTACGTTTGTTACTATTGTTCAGTATGAGGATAACTTTGGGGATTAAACCTTGTGTGTCAATGGGAGAGGTGAAGTGTACCTCCTGGAGAGTGTACTCATTAATTATTCATATGTGCTAAGGATGACGTCTTAGCAATATCGATCGGTGCAGAACCCACCCTCGTCATAGAACTAGGTGAAAGGTTTAGTCCATAAAAGGCTGCGGACCTTATAAGGCGTGATGTCCTTGTAAGGCATTCTGTCCTTATTTGGAGTTATGTCATTATTAGGCTCATTCATACGAAATAACGGGAGCTGATGTAGGGAAAGTGTACGATGTTCCCTGGACCTATATTAGGGTACCGATATTGAATATAACACCCACTCCACCTTATACTTAACAATAATCATACACATTTTGAAATATACATTGATAATAGTGTCAGTGTATAAAATTATCAAGCAGTCATTTAAAATGTTTCTAATAAAATCATTTAAAAACAGTTTAAAAAATGAGGGAAAAGTTTCTTTGGTAATGTTTGACATTGTTGTAAAGTTCCGCAAATCACAGTTTTAAATGAGTTCGATCATACAAGTTGAACTACTGTAAGTGTACTTAGAAGGCCATGCTCTGAGATAGAAAGTGTCAATTTGAAAATCCCATATTTGTTCCCAGCACATAGTGAACCAGATTTAGAGTAAGTGTCCTGGCTGGGAGATATAACATTTTCGCTGCCTGCTGTCGTAGGGGACAAACATTGTAGTATCTCGCATAGCACGTCAAGTGTGCATAGATGAAACTCCTCAGTGCTGCCAACAGTTGTTGGTGAGGCAGCTGGTGCTGTATTCAATACCTCGGTGCAAAGGGTAGAACTGAAATCCAACTCAGTCAGGGCACCTGCGGATCCTCGAGGAATGCATGCGTTAAGATGGAAATACGCTGCGGTCAGAGTCGAGCATGGGACCGCAAGGGTTCAAGCCTGGAGTCTAAGTCCGCTGGCGTCTCCATTAGAGGTGTCAGACAGATGTCTAACTCGCATTCTCCTCCGCAGAACAGGCATCTGAACACAGGTACCATGCAGTCGTCGTAGACTGGTCTGAAGGACAGGAACCAACACGCACTTAGTTCTTGAAGGTGAGGCGCACCCGGATGTTGTACAATGCGCTCACAGTAATATCTTTCCAGGAGAGCTTTTGCAATCTCTCTGGCGGATGGTCCGTCCCTTGCGAAGCATGTAAACGACAATCAGGATTCCAGCTACAGCTAGCAGTATCAGAGGTAGGACCCCGAAAATGCTTCCAAACTTGGAGTGTATGAAGTTAGGAATAACTCTGAGGATTGTTTGGAAAGTGCTAAGGAATCCGGACCCTGTGGTCTTAAATAGGTGTATAATGCCATTTGTATCAGACATGTTAAAGATACTTCCCACCATTTCTATGAAATGTAGGGGGCAGGTGGTGTGGATTAGTGCCTGTATCTCTGTCAAGGTCCTTGCAACTTAGAGTTCAAAGGTTTCTTGAGCGGAGGTTAACTGCACAGTTTGCTGTAAAAGCATGGCTTTCATTCTGCTCAAAGCATCAAACTGTATCAACGAAACATTCAGTGAAGGTCATACTAGCGCCTCCCTGACTGTATTTGTGGGAGGAAACAATACTTGCATACAGCTAGTAACCCTGGTGTTCACTGTGACCAGATATGCAATGCCCGGAAGCATGCCACAACAACCTTGATTGTTCAGCATCAAGTAACGCCCATTCAAAAGTAACTAGAACACTGACGTTATCACGGCAGCTGGTGTTCCTTTCATGTGGCAAGACAGATTCGAAACTGAACCATTACAGGCTCCATGTAAAACAATATCTTGACTGTTAGATCTGGGGGTCTCTAGTTGGCAGAGGTAGGTACCACTGTCCAAATAGGGACCCTTGCTTCTAGTCAGGGCAAAGAGATAACCCTCTGAGATAACCCCTGCTCACCCTCTAGGTAGCTTGGCACGAGCAGTCTAGGCTAACCAGAGGCAATGCGTAAAGTATTTGTACCAACACTCACAGTAACACAGTGAAAACACCACGAACTGACTCCGCAACAGTTTAGAAAAATAAAGGTATTATTTAATCTAAACTACACAAGACCAAAACGACAAAAATCCAACATACACAGTTCAAGAATATGGTTTCAAAAAGAGTTCTTAAGGTTGCGTTAAAATTCTTTAGGTTGCGATAGAATTCTCTACCGATGCGTGAAAAGTTCACAGTTGCGTCATGTTTACTCACAATACCTTTTAGTTGCAACAAAGTTCCAAAAGCAGAAGCTGGTGCGGTGGAAAACAAGCGATGCGTTGCTCCTGAGACCCTGGGGAGGCGTTTGCGACAGCCCCGCTGCAGCAGCGGGCGTGTTGCGGCGAATCCGGTCTGTATGGAGAGGAAGGCCCCTTGTATGGATTCCGGTGCGTAGGTTCCGTAGGAAGTCTGTTCTCGCAAAGGCACGATGCGACGATCTCGTAGGGGCTGCGACGATCTCCGGGGCGAAGATGCGCGGTCCAGCGGGGATCCTCTCTCTCGCAGCTCCTTGATGCGGTCCGCAAGCAAGCGGTGCGGCGATCTCACCCAGCGACGACAGGCTCTGTTACGATACTCGCAGCGATGTTCGATTCTCCCGCACCGGTCTGGTGCGTCCCGCAAACGAAGGATGCAACGTCTCTGGCAGCGACGTCAGGCGCTGCGACAATCTCGACCTCCGTAGCGGCGGGAAACTTCTCGCACTGTCGGGGATGCGCTCCGCAAGCGAGCTATGCGACACTTTTCAGTTTCAAAAGTCACTCAAGCTTAGTTGCAAGCTTCCCAGCACAGGTACAACTTCCAGAGGCCCCACAACTGGATCAAGCACTCTAGGAAGGACAGAACTCTCTCAGCAGAGTTCAGGGAAGCTGGGGGTGAAGTCCTTTTGTTCCTGGGACTTCAAAACAGGGAGCCAGCTCTTCTCAGGCCCTTGGAGATTCCTTCAAGACAGGGGACACAGCTCAGCAGCAAAGTCCGTCCCCTCTCCTTGGCAGCAAAGCAACAGGTCAGTCCAGCAGAGCAACAGCAGGACAATCTTCCTTCTTCAGTTTCAGCTTTCTCCTTTGCAGAGGTTCCTTCTTGATTTCCAGGATGATCTAATTTTCTGTTGTCAGGGGTCCTGTACTTATACCCCTAAAGTCTTTGTTCTCTTGGTGCATGTGGGCCCGGAGCCCGGTCTGAACCAGTTCTGGGTGGATCCTGAGCACTTTGTTTTGCTGGCTGCATCTTTCCTTTCAGAGTGAGGGCAGGGTCCTCAGCCGCCCAGCAGGGGGGCGGAGCCAGCATTGTGGAAGACAGGCACAGCCCTATTCAGCCCAGGTGCTAACTCCTCCCACCACTCCAGTTGCAACTGCAGTCATTCAGCCTAGTGCTGACTCATCCATCCTGCTGGGGGATTCCCCAGCCCCTGTCACTCACAAACCAGACAGTCAATACACAAACAGGCCCAGGCACACAGAAGGGTTAGACAAGAGAACAGCAACTTTCTAAAAGTGCTGTTCTCAAACCCAGGATTTAAAAACAACCTTTCCTAAAAGATGTGTTATTAAATTCTGAGTTCAGGGATACTAGATACTTATGTCCTATCTTGTTCCTATGGGAAAAAATGCTGTTAACCACTGTAGCCAGCATCCCCCATGTTAATCTATGGAGCAAGATAGCCTTACAATAGTGAAAAACGAAAATGGCTGTAATTCACTACCAGAACATGTTACCTGCACTAGTACATGCTCTACCTTTTACATACACTGCACCCTGCCCAGGGGGGTACCTTGGGCCTTCCATAGGGGTGGCTGATGTGCACAAAAAGGGAAGGGTTAGGCCTGGTCAGTGGGGACACTCGCTGTGCATCTGACCAAACACATATTCTAGTGACACTGGCCAGGAGGACATGGCAGTTCTAAACTGCCCATAGGCACTGCAGTGGCAGGCCTGAGACACCATTTTAGAGCTACTCCTGTGGGTGGCACAATCAGTGCTGCAGGCCCACTAGTAGCATTTGTCATCACCAGCCCTGGCACACCCAGTGCACTTTACTAGGGACTTCATGGTGATACAGACATGCCAAACATGTATATCCAATCAGAATAACAATTTACACAGAGAGCATATGCACTTTAGCACTGATCAGCAGTGGTAAAGTGCGCAGAGTCCTATTGCCAACAGCCACGGGTCAGGAAAAATAAGGGAGGAAGAAGCAAAAAGTTTGAGGATGACCCTGCAAGAAGGGCCAGTTCCAACACAACCCCCTTCCAGCCTAAAGCCAGGGTAGACCAAACGATACCTCGATGGGATTCACTGCTTAAGGCGATAGAACACGGAAACTGGCCCACACAGCAGGGCAGTCCTGTTCTACGCCGTCCTAAACCCAGTTGGATCACTCTATCCATACTCTCAGGGTCCACCATGCCAATCCACGTGGAACCCTTCTCCTCACCTGTGGACACCACCTGTGCAGCACCTAACCTGAATTTACTCACAGGTGTGTCCCAACAGACAGACAGCAAGCCACAGTGACCACCAACAGGGATCAGGGGTGAGACCCAGGCCTCATGCCTCTCAGGGCTCTCAAACGTCTGTGGCGTCAGAGGGTGGGGGGCAGTAGCCCCAGGTGCTTGGCACCCTTTGTCCACTCCCTCTCTTGTCAGGTCAGGTCTGACACTCTGGCACTGACCCACCAGTCCTGGATCTGTATCCAGCGGCTGGACAGGAGGCTGTGGTGGGCTTCCCCACACTCGGTCCTCCTCTTCCTTGGGGCTCTGTACCCTCCCACCTGGAGCGGTACCCCCTTCTAGAATAGCCAGGGCACCTGTGGCAGGTGTCCCACACCATTCATCCACCAGTTCAGGGGTGCTATCCTGCAACTGGTTTTCCAGGTCAGGGGGGATACCCCGGGCCTGGCCCTCAAACCTAGGCTCCCAAGCCTCCAGGTCAGACAACACCTGAACCTGGCTTCCCCACCCAGGGACTAACCCCTGCAGTGGAACACTTGCCTGGCGCACCAGGACTTCACTCACTGAGGTGCCTATACTGGTAGACAGTACCCACCTGGCCAACACAACGGTGTGGCCCAGTCCACCCCCAGGGTGAGACTCCTGCCCTCCTTCCAGGGGCAACCCTGTCCACCAAGACAACCAAGAACACAACTTTCCTACCAGTTCAGGACCTCCCTCCAGCAACTGGTCTCCCAACCTAGGGTTTAACCCCTCAGGTTGTACCGGGGTCAGGGGGCGAGGACTCCCTCCCTCTGCACCCCCTTCCAGACCGCTGCACCCTCCCTACTGGAGGGGTACCCCTGGGAACCATATTGGTCAGGACACTGGTTACAGATGTCCTTCCTTCCAGGTCAGGCAAATCCTGAACCTGGTCTCCCAACCCAGGGACCAAAACCTGCAGTTGTGCATTTGCCTGGCACGCCAGGACTTCTGGGGACTCACATAGTACCCCCTTGAGGGTGACACACAACTCATGTGTCCTGTGACAGTCTGCCTGGCGTAGATCTCCCGACCCCTGTCCACCTGACAGCGCGGGAAGATCCCCCAGGACAGAAGTGAGGTCACCATGGTCACTCACTGGGGACTCAGCCCTCCCGACTGGTCCCTGACCCACTGGTTATGCCACTGGGGACTCCTTCCCCCTCTCACCCCTCAGTCTGGACTTCTGTACCCTCCCAAGTGGAGCGGCACTGCCAGACACCAGAACTGATGGAGGCCTGGTTACAGGCACTCCCCGTTCCCCAGACACTAGGAGATCCTCCTCAAATGGCCTACAAGTACAGTCTAGGTCCCCAACCTGGTGTTCCCTTAAGGAACCCTCCAGGCCCTGAGACTGGGTTTCGGGCACCATGAGACACACCGTCTCACACTCATTCCTTCTCCACTGAGACCGGACATGAGCCCCTACACCCCTCCCACTACACTGGGGCCTAACTGGGCTACACTGAACATCTTCCACCTCACAGGTCTGGAAGATACCTAAGCCACTCCTTTTGGGATCACTCCCCAATGCCTCCTCAGACTCTCTGGAATCCACCAAGAGGTCTGCCTCCAACGCAAGCTCTCTGGGCTCAGAGAACTCACACTCCACCGGGTGTTGGCATAGCTCTGGAAAACAGGGACTTAAAATATGCTCTCCAACAAATGAATCACACAGCCCCCCACAGTTGTTAACCAAGCTACCCTTTGCCTCACCCTCCAGTGCCTCACACAAGTACCCCACACCACTCTCCTGAGACTGGCAAGACAGTATCTGACTGTCTCTGTCACACAATCCACACTCTTCTGGCTGGTCTTCACACACACACACCAAGGTTTCTACCATGGGGGAACCCCTCTCCCTGTACCTCTCATCTAGAATCAGTAGAGTGTCCCTCCCACCACTAGGAATATGGTCCCCTGTGCCAGTCCCCCAATCTACTTCAGGGACACTGCACTCCACTGGAACTACATCATAAACCTGAACCCCCTGGTGTATGTTGACCCCCTCCCTCAAGTCAGGCGCCACATCTCTGGGTGTTTGTACCTTTCTCTCAGCACTAGATATCATAACCATGCTGCCACCATCTGAGCTGGACTCCACCTCCAACTCAGCAAATCTCCTTCCTTGAGCATCCCATTTTTCTTTCTGGGCTAAGGCCCACCGGATCATACCTTCCTTGTTTAGCCGCTCTAATTCTCTGCACCTTTGCTCAGCAGCAAGGAGCCACTCATCTTTCTCTTCCTGACTGTCAGAGAAGTCCTCCTCCTCAGAATCATCTGCAAATGTTGCTTCCCAAATTCTGGCCTCATGGGAATACAGGCATGCCTCAAGATCCCTCCTTGTGGAACCTTTCTCCACGGGCAGCCCCCTCTTCTTGCAAAAGGCTTTTATCTCCTCTTCTGAGTAGATGCACAGGTGGAAAAAGTTGACTTCCATTTTGGCAGGATTTTACAGGTGCAACACTAGCCAGAGACTCAATATCCAAAAATACTTCCAGGAGGACACCGGAAAAAAAACAGTATGTGGTGGCGTAGTGGTCTGCACTCACTAGTGATGTACACCAATTACTGTGGGTCAAGTACAAATACAAGTTCAAATCCCACCGCCTGACCACCAATGTTAGATCTGGGGGTCTCTAGTTGGCAGAGGTAGGTACCACTGTCCAAATAGGGACCCTTGCTTCCAGTCAGGGCAAGGAGATAACCCTCTGAGATAACCCCTGCTCACCCTCTAGGTAGCTTCGCACGAGCAGTCTAGGCTAACCAGAGGCAATGCGTAAAGTATTTGTACCAACACTCACAGTAACACAGTGAAAACACCACGAACTGACTCCGCAACAGTTTAGAAAAATAAAGGTATTATTTAATCTAAACTACACAAGACCAAAATGACAAAAATCAACATACACAGTTCAAGAATATGGTTTCAAAAAGAGTTCTTAAGGTTGCGTTAAAATTCTTTAGGTTGCGATAGAATTCTCTACCGATGCGTGAAAAGTTCACAGTTGCGTCACGTTTACTCACAATACCTTTTAGTTGCAACAAAGTTCCAAAAGCAGAAGCTGGTGCGGTGGAAAACAAGCGATGCGTTGCTCCTGAGACCCTGGGGAGGCGTTTGCGACAGCCCCGCTGCAGCAGCGGGCGTGTTGCGACGAATCCGGTCTGTATGGAGAGGAAGGCCCCTTGTATGGATTCCGGTGCGTAGGTTCCGTAGGAAGTCTGTTCTCGCAAAGGCACGATGCGACGATCTCGTAGGGGCTGCGACGATCTCCGGGGCGACGATGCGCGGTCCAGCGGGGATCCTCTCTCTCGCAGCTCCTTGATGCGGTCCGCAAGCAAGCGGTGCGGCGATCTCACCCAGCGACGACAGGCTCTGTGACGATACTCGCAGCGATGTTCGATTCTCCCGCACCGGTCTGGTGCGTCCCGCAAACGAAGGATGCGACGTCTCTGGCAGCGACGTCAGGCGCTGCGACGATCTCGACCTCCGTAGCGGCGGGAAACTTCTCGCACTGTCGGGGATGCGCTCCGCAAGCGAGCGATGCGACACTTTTCAGTTTCAAAAGTCACTCAAGCTTAGTTTCAAGCTTCCCAGCACAGGTACAACTTCCAGAGGCCCCACAACTGGATCAAGCACTCTAGGAAGGACAGAACTCTCTCAGCAGAGTTCAGGGAAGCTGGGGGTGAAGTCCTTTTGTTCCTGGGACTTCAAAACAGGGAGCCAGCTCTTCTCAGGCCCTTGGAGATTCCTTCAAGACAGGGGACACAGCTCAGCAGCAAAGTCCTTCCCCTCTCCTTGGCAGCAAAGCAACAGGTCAGTCCAGCAGAGCAACAGCAGGACAATCTTCCTTCTTCAGTTTCAGCTTTCTCTTTGGCAGAGGTTCCTTCTTGATTTCCAGGATGATCTAATTTTCTGTTGTCAGGGGTCCTGTACTTATACCCCTAAAGTCTTTGTTCTCTTGGTGCATGTGGGCCCTGAGCCCGGTCTGAACCAGTTCTGGGTGGATCCTGAGCACTTTGTTTTGCTGGCTGCATCTTTCCTTTCAGAGTGAGGGCAGGGTCCTCAGCCGCCCAGCAGGGGGGCGGAGCCAGCATTGTGGAAGACAGGCACAGCCCTATTCAGCCCAGGTGCTAACTCCTCCCACCACTCCAGTTGCAACTGCAGTCATTCAGCCTAGTGCTGACTCATCCATCCTGCTGGGGGATTCCCCAGCCCCTGTCACTCCAAACCAGACAGTCAATACACAAACAGGCCCAGGCACACAGAAGGGTTAGACAAGAGAACAGAAACTTTCTAAAAGTGCTGTTCTCAAACCCAGGATTTAAAAACAACCTTTCCTAAAAGATGTGTTATTAAATTCTGAGTTCAGGGATACTAGATACTTATGTCCTATCTTGTTCCTATGGGAAAAAATGCTGTTAACCACTGTAGCCAGCATCCCCCATGTTAATCTATGGAGCAAGATAGCCTTACAATAGTGAAAAACGAAAATGGCTGTAATTCACTACCAGAACATGTTACCTGCACTAGTACATGCTCTACCTTTTATATACACTGCACCCTGCCCAGGGGGGTACCTTGGGCCTTCCATAGGGGTGGCTGATGTGCACAAAAAGGGAAGGGTTAGGCCTGGTCAGTGGGGACACTGGCCAGGAGGACATGGCAGTTCTAAACTGCCCATAGGCACTGCAGTGGCAGGCCTGAGACACCATTTTAGAGCTACTCCTGTGGGTGGCACAATCAGTGCTGCAGGCCCACTAGTAGCATTTGTCATCACCAGCCCTGGCACACCCAGTGCACTTTACTAGGGACTTCATGGTGATACAGACATGCCAAACATGTATATCCAATCAGAATAACAATTTACACAGAGAGCATATGCACTTTAGCACTGATCAGCAGTGGTAAAGTGCGCAGAGTCCTATTGCCAACAGCCACGGGTCAGGAAAAATAAGGGAGGAAGAAGCAAAAAGTTTGAGGATGACCCTGCAAGAAGGGCCAGTTCCAACATTGACATATGAGAGAACCGCTTAAAGCGTTCTTGCAGTTGGTACCACTAAGAAACACTTTTAGATCCCCACTCTGGCACCAACATTTATATGGTAAATCCCAGGATTTCTTAATGTATTCTTTACCCAACCTTTAATATCTGCCTGCCTGCCTTTGCTCAAGGCAATAGTGAAACTGTAAGGTGGTAACCGGGAGAGTGATATAGCCATGGATCAGCCACTCAGTGGATGGTAATTTAGCCACTGTAAATAGTAACCTGTCCAGTTTTTCAATTTGCAGCATTGTATATTTAGCTCCCCTTTGTGCCATTTCGATCTGTGTATCAGTTAGATTATATTCTGAAAACAGAGATGTACTGTTTATAAGATGCCAAGGCACAAGACCTGCATGCAAGGAGTGTAGCTTCCAGCTCAATAAGATAATAGAAAGTAACTAAGATTGGCTGTGTTGTAATATGGCTAAATCCTGTTACAGTATGTCCATGGCAGGAGATACAATGTTGGACAATGAATATACTCTGGAGGTCAAAGTTGTTAACCCATTATCCACTAGAGCAAAAGCTTTGTGAAAGTTAATACGGTCTATTTCCCGTATTCTCTCTGCAGCTTCTTGTTGGGATCATAGGCAGCATAAATGTCTGCATATATGAAACGCTTTTGACGTTGTCTCCTAGGTCCCAGTAAAAAGTTCCTAACATCCATGTCCTGTGTGAGTAAAGAGAAGTGTTGTTTCACTTCTGCAAGTGTTGAGGTCTCTAGCCGTTGTAGGCACACTTCCTAACACTATAGGATGTCACTACCCCTGGATGTTCTCTCTGTACTTATCATGGGTCTGGCCTATGTAAACTAAGTCCCTCTGTGATGTGCAGGAACCGTTCATGGCATGTGTTTGTATCTAAGGGCCAAACCACCCACTCCTTCCAATTGGGGTCTGATCTATTGTACTTTAGTATGTCATCAAATGTTGCCCCTTCCTTTGTAGAAGAATTCTGCCACCCCTGTGATGGTGTAGGAAACTTTGGAGTGTTCAAGTCCTTTATCTTGGCTATTCCAAGACAGGATGTCTGTTGTACAGAATCATTTAAAAAGATCATCTGCTGTGGAATGAGGCATGTTCTAAATAGTGCCTCTGTACCCTGGACTTGCCAGTCCTTTGAACCCCAAATTGATATTATGTCAATTTCGTTTTGCCATAGGTCAAAACCCTGTTCAGACTATTGGGCCAAAAATGAAGCAGAGTAAATCTGTTTAGTGTTTGTTAACATAATTTTCAGTGTTGATGTTGGTGCAACCTTATAATAAAATGAGGCTGGATCTGTGGTGTTAAACCCACAAAAATATGCACATTTTTGTGCAAATGTTTGTGAACTACTCTTTGGTGGTTTTGGGCAATATTCCCACTGATTGTATTGAAATACATTCCTAGGTGAAATGGATTTGTGAAGAAAATGATGACCAAAATGTTGGTAACTGTACAATTTGTCATAGTCTGATGAACTCTCTAACATTTCATTATTAGAAAATGCAGCAGTTTTTTTCTAGGTGAAATAACATGTTATTAACTGTTTCAGTGTCCCAATCATCAGAAAATGTACTGGAAGTAATGAAATCCCTTTATGAGATTTTAAATACATGATTAATTTTTAAAAGTTTGGTTGGTCCGAACATGCTAAAATCAACTTTGGCCCATACTATACCATCGGGTATAGGAACAGCGGTGATGTTCACTGATGACAAGTCCCTTTGTTCACGATGCCATGATGTGTGTGGCTTCAAGAGGATGTTGACATTTCGGGCTGTGGAATGCTAAAAGTCAATACTAAACCTCGCTATAAAAGAATAAACATTATCTCTGAAATTACCCAGAGTTCAATCCAAGGTGATACTAGGTATGTGTTATGTTACTGTGTCTTTAAGGCTGTCATGGACAGTGACATCACACTTAGAATGATTACATTCCAACTCATGTAAGAGCAGTTTGCTGTAACCTCTACTGTTGATGGTTGTACCATTAAAAGCTCCTTCTACTACTTATCTGACTCAGAGCTTTTATCACTGGCGACGAGGGTCAAGGCTTGATTGGGGACAAGCAACCACGACCATCAATTCCCCTACCTCAAGAATTTCGTTATGGACATGGAAATATTCGTTTTTCTAACTTTTGGATCACATTGGACACATTGAATGCAGCATACGTGTCTTGGATTTGGTTTCAACTTCCTGGGTCAATCTTCTACAGTCTAGCTGTGTTGCCCTGTTGAATTGGATTGAATTTTGGGACTTTTGGCACCGTTTTGGCTAATTTGGCTATTTTGTACTGCCTTTGGAATCACAGTGCGTTCATCATGCTACAACTATGGATGACTCGACTTTGACTCAACAGTGCCGCTTTGCCCTGCCTGCCTGCCTGCGACTTGGGACAATAACGGAGGAATTACATGACTTTAGACACAGGTACTGTCATTGATCTACCTCCTGCTCGAGGCTCACCGTTTGTCCTGTTGCCATTTAAAATTGCATCGCGTGCACTCTGCTTCGCGTGTCACCGCGTGGATGCAGCCAGCCTTCTCCTCCTCGCTCTGACTGTCTGAGGCGCGTCTTACGCGAACACAGTGAACTTTGCCTCCTGACGTCCGACGCGTGACGTCACCACGCAGCGGCCATATTGGATTTCCATAGTAACCACGCCGATGCGCACGGCAACGCGCATCAACACGATTATCTACGCCGATGCGCACGGTAGCGCACTTTAACCACTTTCCACAACAAGCAACAGAATATCACATCACTCACGCTGATGCGCACAGCAGCGCACTACATTGAATAGAACTCACCGATGCACTTGGATAGTGCACATATGTAATGTAATGTACTTTGAATAATGATTACACATTACTATTCAGTCTAAGGTTTAGATCAATCCCAATTGCTAAAGTGAACTGTAATCTTGATTGGTTATTGATAATAGTAAATAATAGTAGTAAGTAGTGAATTTTAAGTAGACCTTATTCTATTTACGTTTAGCCAACAAAAATATTAAATTAAATTCTGTTTGTTTTTAGCATATTCTTCTTAAAACATCTCTTTAGTATCTGTGCAATTTCCTCACCATGGCCACTACGTCTAGTATGTCACAACCACCTCCATTTCTTTCGGAGGAAGGTGAACCCATCCTTCCTTGGAAGAGGTGGAGAAACCTATTCGACTCGTACTTAGTTGCCATTGGAGGAGAAAAGTTTTCGGCTTTTAGAAAACAAGCCATCTTACTGCACAATCTAGGAGTGGAAGGCAGACACACCTATGACAGTATGGACACCATACCTATTGGTGGAGCTGATGGGGAACCTGCAGACATTTTTGAAATGTCAATGACAATGCTGGAACAATATTTTGGTCCAAGAATTAATGTTGTTCTAGAGCGACATAGGTTCTTTACTCGTGTCCAAGGTTCTCGTGAACGCGTGGGCACATATGTCGCGGCTCTGAAAACTCTCTCTCGAACTTGCGAATTTGGCGACTTGTCCGAATCTTTAGTTAGGGACCAGCTTGTTCGATGCACGAACAGTTCAAGGGTTCAAGAGAAGTTATTGTCCAAAAACCCTACATTGAAAGAAGCTTTGGACATTGTAGAAGGTATGGAAAATACCTCCACATGGGTAAAAGAAATTAGGAAAAATAAAGAGGATGATAGTCACACTGTCAGTGATGGTAAAAAAAAGGTTTCTGACTCTATACATATGTTAGAAGATGAAGATCTACTTTGTGAAGATCATAACGAAGTAGCAAAAGTCAATGTGAATTCAAAGAGCAAACCTTTCCAAAAAACGTTTACTCAGAAAAACACTCTCGATAATCGCCCTTCTTCCTTCAAAGAGTCTACCCTTTCTAAAGAACGTGACTCTCGCCAACAACGTCCTATAAGTAATCAAAGGATGCGTTGTTTCAGATGTGGGAGTTTCTCCCACTCCTCTAATTTTCCCCATTGTTTCGCTAGGGATAGCATCTGCAATAATTGTGGTATCAAAGGACATTATGCACGAGTATGTAGGTCTGGAAAGAAGAGAGAAGTTAGTGAGCCAACTTCTGATGTGGTACGCACACTTGTAGTGTCCAATGTTAGTGATGCGATAGTCGACACAGAGCACAATTTTGTGCTAACCTCAGACATTATACGTACACTAACAGTCTCCAATGTTAATGATGTGATGGTTGACACAGAACGTATCTTTATGCCATATTGTGATGTGAAAATTGACAAATTTGTGTTTAAACTCATGGCAGACTCTGGATCTCCCTTTACGTTAATTGGTAACAAAATTTGGGATGAAGTGGTTGGGTTAGAAAATGTTCAATTATTACCTTCTGACATTTCTCCCCTTAGCTACAATAAGTCAAGAATAGAGATTTTAGGATATGTGGTGGCCAACATTTCTTTTAATGGTATGTGTATATCTGGGAAAGTTTATGTAGCTGTCAGAGGTGATAATCTCCTGGGATGGCGACATCAACATGATTTAGGGATTATTCTTAATCCAGGAGCTGAAGATCCAAAAAATCAAGTCATGTTAATGAAAGATTTTCTTTCCAGTTATCTTCATTCCCAAATAGACCTTGTGTGTGAGTCTAGTAAATACTTTGATGATTATCCCAACGTTTTTTCTGACAAATTAGGTTGTCTAAAAGGATTCGAACATAAAATCATTCTTAAGAAATCTGCCAGACCGTGTGTACACAGAGTCAGGAAAGTACCCAACATGATGCTAGAGCCACTAAAACTTGAAATTGAAAAATTGTTAAATTTAGGAGTGATTGAAGAAATTGAATCATCAGAGTGGTTGAGTCCAGTGGTTCTAGCACCCAAAGATGGTGGGAAATCAATTAGGATGTGTGTGGATCTTCGCGGGTTGAATGAGTGGATCTGGGTAGACCGTCAGCCTTTACCAAACATAGCTGAGAGCATCAGCATTTTAAAAGGAGCAAAAATATTTAGCGTTCTTGATCTCTCATCTGCTTACCATCAAGTTGTGCTGCATAAGGACTGCAGGCACTTGACATTGTTTGTTACACCTTTAGGTGCTTACCGTTTTTTAAGAATGCCGTTTGGCTTAGCCTCAGCTGCCGCATGTTTCCAAAGGGTGATGAAGATGGTTTTGGGGAGTCTTCCCAATGTAATGTTCTTTCAGGACGATATTTTAGTCCATGGTGTAGACATATGTGAACATGATAAAGTATTGAGATTGGTATTAGATAAGTTAAACGAGAGTGGACTCACAGTAAAAAGGGAGAAGTGTCGCATTGGCTTAGAGTCCGTCACGTATTTGGGACACGTTATCTCGGGGAACGGGATTCAACCCAAATTAGAACTAGCAGAAAGTATAGTTAAAGCACCCACTCCAGTAGATAAAGATCAGGTCAAGTCATTTTTAGGGATGGCGGAATTTTATTCCAAATTCGTTAAAGGTTTTGCTAGTCTCGTTGAGCCCATTAGGTCCCTTTTGAAGAAAGGTGTGCATTTTTCCTGGTCTAATGATTGCGAGAAAGCTTTTGTTTTGGTTAAGAAAGAAATAGGTGAGATGCCAACCCTGGGTCATTTTGACACTAAACTCAAAACCATAGTGACGACCGATGCCAGCCTTAAAGGTTTAGGTGCTGTACTTTCCCAAGTTGTTAATGGTGAAGAAGTTGTTGTTGCTTTCGCTTCAAGGGCTCTAAAAGAAGCTGAACATAATTACTCTTGTATTGAAAGAGAGGCGTTGGCAGTATATTGGTCTATTTGTCATTTCAAATTTTACTTATGGGGGATACCATTTGTAGTTAAATCAGATCACCGTCCTCTAGTTCAAATTTTTTCATGTCATCAAAGTGATCATATGACACCAAGATTGAAAAGGTGGAGCGAAGGTTTGCAAGAATTCAACTTCTCTGTACAATACATTCCAGGACTGAATAACAAACCAGCTGATTGCTTGTCACGACTTCCCATAGATAGAGATTGTATCACTGAGGTTACCACGTGTATAAATTGGATTTTGGAGTCTACCATTTCTGAGGAAGAATGGTCACGCAAAGTTGATGAAGATGTTGTTTTTCAATTGCTAAGGAATGTGATTAGGAGTGGCTGGCCAGATCATCATGCTCTAGAGGATACATTGAAACCATTTTGGTCCGTGAGAGATGATTTAACTTTTTTCCAAGGGAATTTGATGAGAGGTGATAGAGTTGTACCTCCTGATGATTTGAGAGAGAAGATTGTCAACCTAGCCCATGAGTCACATTTGGGAAGGAATTTAACGAAGGCTCGCATCAGAGAAAGATATTGGTGGCCTGGAATGGATCGCATGGTGGAAACGGTAGTTAAAGATTGCCATTTATGTGCAGTGAATGACAAATCACGTACCACTACTCACTCACCGTTATCACCTGTGGAAGTTCCAATAGCTGTTTGGACAAAGTTAGGTCTAGACATAGCCGGCCCTTTTGAACTAATGCCCTCACATGAGAGATATGTTGTTTTACTGGTTGACTACACTTCTAAGTGGGTTGTGTCTAAATGCATGAGTGTAGTTAACTCAAGAACTGTAATTGAATTCCTAAAAGATGTGTTTGGGTCTGAAGGTATTCCCAAAATGTTGCTCACTGACAATGGGGTACAATTTACTTCTAGTGAGATGGACAACTTCTTGAGAAGTCTTGGTATTATCCACCAGAAAACAGCTCTTTACTCTCCTCAAGCAAATGGACTCACGGAGAGGATGAATAGGGTTGTTAAGAGTTGTGCACAAAGGGCTTTAGAGTCCAAGATGTCATTCAGCAATGTGTTGAGGGAGACGTGGTGGGCACATCGCACGACTCCCAATGCTGTTATGCAAAGGTCTCCTTTTGAGGCTCTGAGGGGTAGATTAGCTTGTTCAAAACTAAATCCAACTTGGCTTCCGGAGAAATTAGTTGAGAACAGTGTGGAAAGAGAGGTGAGAAGGAGAGTTGTGTTGACAGAGTATCAGCAGAAATACAAACAACGCTATGATACCAAAATGGCTGTCAAACACAAGAAATGGAATGTGGGTGACAGTGTTCTTGTGAAAAAACCGAAATTTGGTCACAAAGGTATTTCGAATTTTATGGGACCTTTCACCATTATTTCCATAAAGAAGAATGTTGTCACTTTAAATAATGGTTGCACATGGAACATGTCTAAACTGGCCAAGAGCAATGATGTCAAGAACCATAACTGTAATGACTCCAAACTTTCTTGTGCTCCCAACATTCCCAATGTTCCTCCTTCCACCAATCACCAGAGGGATACTCCAAAGAGATCTTCTCAACTTCCCAAGAAGTTCAGTGATTATGTGATGCATTAATGTTCACAGTTTCTCTTTGTTCTTTTTCCTCTTATATAGTTTTTTTGTGTTTTCATCAATATTCAATTTGTTAATTCATTATGTAAAGGGGATGTGTTATGTTACTGTGTCTTTAAGGCTGTCATGGACAGTGACATCACACTTAGAATGATTACATTCCAACTCATGTAAGAGCAGTTTGCTGTAACCTCTACTGTTGATGGTTGTACCATTAAAAGCTCCTTCTACTACTTATCTGACTCAGAGCTTTTATCAGTATGTCTTTTTGAAGAAAGAGAAGAAAGTTCTTGCATGAATGGTGTTTTGGCTGGCATCATTTCCGGCTCGCCTGGATCCAGTGAAAACGTATCAAAGTTAATGAAATAGCCAGAAGCAGTTCGATCAATTGTTGGAATTGTATTGGGATTGTTTGAAATGTTATTTTCCTCTCAATGAGGCATGTTGATGTAGGCGTCTGTGTTATGTCTAATTGCAGCTTGTGAATTACTCTGATTTTCATCTTGAATTTGGATGTTTGGTTCAAGTGGAACAAGTTCCATAGCATTGTTGCGTAGTCCTTCATTCCTTACAAGTGGTTCTTCAAACGTGATGAGTCTTTCTGTTTGAACTTCTTGGATTGTAGCTAGAGGAGGACGTCTGCTACATCGGAGTCCACTGGGCCTACTGTTTAGTCTCGGCCACATATTGTGGTTTGATTAAGTCAATTGAGACAAATCTTTTTTCCTTTTTTCCGGCAAGAGGCGTTAGCAGCACAGTGCTTTTTCTCTGTACTGCAAGAACTGGTACAGGTTTTCTGTAATAAGGTCCAAAGTTCTTTTTGTCCACAAATTTCTCTCTGACCAGATCCCCGACTTTTGGGATCCAGACAGGTCTTGCCGTGACTACCTTGACTTCTTCAGTGGCGGTCTACTTTAGATGGACATTGCTTTGTTTTGTCCTGGATTCATTCAGATCCTGTAAAACAGCCAAACGATCATGGATATCAAATGGATTTTTTTCCGCCAGTGTGCCTTCACAATCAAGATCAGGTATCCACATTTGTGCCCCAAAGAGGACATCATATGGAGTGACTCCCCCTAGAGAGCTTCTTGGCTGGTTATTTAATGCCCTCTGAACCCCATAAAGGTGTGTGACCCAACTACCACCCTTGCCTAATACGCTAGCTGTTAAAGACTGCTTTAAGTCCACTTTTTTTCTCTCCACAATAGAATTTCCCTCATGATCATACGGAGATGAGAACCACAATGCTACGCCCATGCCTTCCATGGCCTCTTTGTAAGCCCGAAAGCTAAATGCAGGGCCGCGGCCAGAGTATAACGTGCGAACTGCGTATGTACCGATGAAGACTCACAAATCTTTTATAACAGTTCAAGCGTAAGCAGAACTTTGGGGCCAAACCCATAGGAATCTTGAGCAGGAATCCACTGCTACCATGATCTGTAAGCCACGTCCGTTTGTAAGGGGCCGCAGTGGTCCAAGTACACACATGCGAGAGGTTTGTCAGATTTTAGTAATGGCGTCTGTGCTGGGCGTGCAACGGTAGAGCCTTTCATCTGCTGGCAGATGTCGCATTTCAAGACATACCCCCAGATGCATCAAGCCCATATTCTGCGAATTCTAAATTGCGAAAAATACCAAATCGCAATTTAGAATTCGCAGAATGGGATGCATCAAGAAAAGGGAGTCAAAAAAGCGAATCGCAATCGGCCGCAATTGCCGATTGCGGTTTTCGCAAAATCGCATAAAATTAGCAGAATCGCCCGTTTTCCATGTAGAAATTGCGAACTCGCAATTACCGAAATCGCAAATTGCGATCTCGCTAATTGCGCGATCGCAAAACCGGGAAGTCGCATTTCGAGCACAATGATGACATCACAACCAGGAAGTAGGCAGTTGCCTCCCTCATTCGGAACACAGAACCTGAGAGTGGAAGCAGCAAAGCCCAGAGCTCCACAACAGACTACCTGCAGCACCACACCAGGACACAAAGAACAACTGAAAATGTCCCAGGAAGCAGCAGGGAGCAGTGCACCACGCAGAAAGAGGAAAATAAAATTCCCAGAGCAGGAACTGGAGTACCTCATTGAGGGAGTCTCAAAGGACCATGACCGCCTGTTTGGAAAGGAGTCCCGGAGGGTGCCTGAGGCGGACAAGAGGCGCATTTGGCTGCGCATCCGCGCAAAGGTGAACTCAGTCGGAGTGACCCAGCGCTCCATCGATGATCTAAAAAAGAGGTGGTACGACCTCAGAGGGCGTGCCAAAGAACAGATCGCTGAGAGGCTGGGGAGCGACTTGCCACCGGAGGAGGAGAGCCCACTGTTGCACCCAACACTCTAATGGAAGACCTGGTGGAGGACACCCTCAATCCTGCAGCCTGCGTGGGGGTCACCCGGCTGGACTCCTCCCGACCCACCCAACAATCCCAAGGTAAGTGCCATGCGACTGCGACCCCGTCCCCTAACAATGCCCATGACTCCAGAGCTAGCTATTTGATAACCCCAGTAATGCAGGCCATGCACACCTGAAATGCCCTATTGCATTGTGGGACCTGTAGTGTGACCACAATTCGGGGATAGCCCCACACAGCCAGACCTGTCAAGTGAAAGTTATTCCTAAAGCCAGTCAGGGAATGCAAGCCTGCGTGCATGTAGCAACATCCCATGTGCAAGATACATATCATTAATCATGCACCCATTTACATCACAGGCGCGTCTGAACAACTCAGCACCGGCAGCGAGGCCCTACACATAGATGAGAGAACCCTGAGGACACCGAGGGAGAGGGCCATCCTGCCCCACGACCCGGACCATCACAGCCAGCCGCTGCAGTACCACCACCTCCCCATGTGGACAGGGCCACCCCTGCAGCCACAGGAGCCCAGCAACCACCCCATGTGACACCCATGGCAGTGGTACAGGCCACACCACCACTCCCCAGGAGGCAGACACGGCGCACAGCCACTGTGCGATCCCAGTCCAGCGGACTGATGAGGCAGCAGCGGGACGTCCCAACACGCGCTGGCAGGGGGGTACAAGTCCGGGATCCTGGCCTGGCCATAGAACGCCGGATGCTTGCAGCCCACCAGAAGCAGGCATGGGACTTGGCAGCCATCCACCTGCAGCTGAATAAGACTGCGCGAAATGTGGACCAGCTCACAGAAAGCATGCAGGTCATGACCGCAGCTGTCCATGAGAACAGCCAGATCCTGGTGTCCCAGCAGGATATCACCTGTTGCCTCCTCTGCCAGCTGCTGACCCGCCTGTCAGCATACACACGATCTAACCATGTCATAGGAAATGCCACCTCCCAACTTTCTCGCCGCTCTCTTGCGATGCAGATACAGATGGCTGCCAGGACGTCGCCAGGGCCCTTGAGCAAGTCACCACAGCATGTTCAGAGTCTGCAGGCGTCTGGCCATGGCCAAGCAAGTGAGGGGGATGATGCCAGTGAGGGCACTTCGAGTCACAGCAGCCTGTCCTTGCCGCTGGTAACCGGACGCTGCCGCAGCACCAGGCCCACTGCAGCAACACGGCCAATAGTGTCGTGGAGGACGTAGAAAGGCGACTGGGTGCGTCCAGCCGGAGGCGCCAGTGACTCAATGTACTGTACCAGAAGGGCCATGCTGATTACATAAGCACGCCCTCTTCTCTAACATGGGGCTGTATGAGGGAATACAGTTCTCATGTAAATTGAAAAAAAATTAAATACACATTATTGTGAAAATAACAATAAGAATTTATAGTCACAAGTTAATCCGACTCATGTCATTATTTCATTCGTCATGCATGAGTGCAGTGTTGTGTGAGGGTAATGGGTGCACTAGAAACAGTTCATTGTGATATGGTTGCGGCGCCTGTGTCCTTCAGCAGGGTTATCCCCGCGTGCATGATGCACATGTGCAGGTGGGCGGTTGTCCCCTTCCGACTCACTGCCAGAGATCTCCACAGGTATCCTCCGCTTGGTAGCAATATTGTGGAGTATTGCACACACGGCGACGATGCGGCAGCAGACCTCAGGCTGGTATTTGAGGGCTCCACCAGTCTTGTGTAGGATGCGAAATCTGCTCTTTAAAAGCCCAAATGTCCACTCAATGCAATTTCTAGTGCGAATGTGTGCAGCATTGTAACGCCGTTGCTGTGGTGTGGCAGGGTTGAGGTATGGGGTGAGGAGATACTCACGGGGGCCGTAGGCGCTGTCACCTGAATGAAAGGAGCAGAGGGTGAGTGCCTGTTATGCGCAGCTACATGGTCTCAATGTACTGTTTGTTGGCATGTATACTTACCTAGAAGGTGTCCTTCGCCAAAGTCTCCCCTGGCCAGGCGTGTGTGCATGCCGCTGTGCCGGAATATGAAGGAATCATGCGTGCTCCCCGGGTACTGTGCCACTATGTCGGTGATGATTGTCTTTGCGTTGCACAACAATCTGGATGTTCAGTGAGTGGTAGGACTTGCGGTTCCGGTACATGTATTCTGTCTAAGTGGGTGGGCAGATGTGGATGTGGGTACAGTCAATGCATCCAATTACATGGGGGAATCACGCAATGTTGTAAAATTGTAGCTTGGTTTGATTCAAGTCCTGTTGGGTGGTTGGGAATGTTATGTAATGGTGTAGCCGGGTCAGCATGGCCTCCAGGAAACTCCTTAGGCAGCGGGACAGTGTGCTCTGGGACATCCCCCCTGCAACTGCAACTATCCCCTGGAAGCTTCCGGAGGCCAGAAGGTGCAGGCAGCACAAGACCTGGATATGGGTGGGCACGGCATTGGTCCTCCTCGTTGGGTGCTGCATCAGGGGATAAGGTCCTGGATGAGCTTGGTAATCATTGCCTCATTCAGCCTGTACTTTGAGTAGATTTCCTCCTGAGTCTGGCCCAGGAGTGTGATCCGCTGGCGGAAAATTCGCTCCTGGATCCGGCGTCTGTTCCTTGCTGCAGCCTGGAGCCTTCGCCGCCTTACTACCATGTAGAGTCCTGGCATTGTGAATGTCCTCATGCTCCTACTGTGTCTCCTTAAGTGTGTTTGTTCAACCCCACACCTGTAGCTAGTTAGGATATTTTTTGATTATTTTTTTTTTAACTTTATGGTTACCACCTGGTTTCGGTTCTCCTTAAATTGCGCCTCACAAATAGCGATTTTCAGCTTTTTCGCTAATTGCGAATTTTCATGCATTTCATTTGCGATTATTTTGCGACTTCGCAAATGGAATAGCAGAATCATTGGGAAATCGCAATTACAGAATCGCAAAGGGGGTTCCACCTTGATTCTGCGATTTTATTTGCGAAGTCGCTTAATATATTTTGCGATTTCGCAATTTGGTTACTTTTCTTTTCATGAATTGCGGATCATGGAATTGTGATCGCAATAGCTGATTTGCAGCTATTGTGATCGTAATTTGTGTTGATGAATCTACCTGATAGTCTTTAGTTTGCTTAGTTAACCCTGGCCACCAATTGAGCTGTTTCAGTAAAGAAGTAGTCGCTGTAATGCATGTGTGCGCAGAGCCCAAACCCTAGTGTGAAGCTAGTGTTAACCCTTGCCTTCAGTCCATATTTGGTATTACTCTATCCCCCCCTCCTGGAATCTGAGCATATGGAATGTTTTGTGCATCTAATTTATAGGAGTATTTGAGTGGAAATTTTTTAGGTACTGCTGTGCTGCCTTTATGGGATGAAATGACAGCTGCCATTATATCTCTGTCTATTCTCGTTTTTGAACGAGTCAGCGCAGCTACGGAAGTTGTGCGAACAGTCCCCTTTGCGGCTTCATCAGCCAATTAATTCCCTTCAGCGTGCACGCCATCACGTTGATGATTCAGTGTATGAATCGCATGAGTCCTTGGTAGTTAGGATTTCAATTCTGCTACCTGTTCCCATAGCAGTTTTTGCTTTATTGTGCCACCTTTTACATCTTTAAACCCATTCTGCTCCCAATGTTGTAAGTACTCATTGTACGACTGTACACAGTAAAAGGAGTCACACACGATTAGTGTGGGGAATTTGTGATCCGTATTTACAAGTGCCAGTATCAGTGCTTTTTATTCTGCCAACTTAGCCGTGCAGTCTCCTAGAGATTGCATTTTGTGCAACTAGGATGGAACTTGCCATCATGCATTGACCTTTTACGAATGCACACGCTGAAAAATATTGTTGCTTACTCCCTATGGCTGATTGTGCAGAACCAACAGTGTATATTATATATTCATACTGTTCAAGAGGCAAGATTTCATTAGGTAGAGGGTATTCTTGTTCATATTGCAGGAATGCCTGAGTTTTTAAACTGGGATCAAATCTGTATTCAACATCTGTTGCAGTTAGAGAATTTGCCCATTGTATCCACCTGGGATGTAACGCTTTCACATTTGGGATGCTGGCCTTTGTAACAGCTGCTAAAGCTGGTACTGGAGTTATAACAATAATGCGTTTCCCCTGATCCAGCGCTCTTTTTCTCGCTACCGCTGTCTGAACTGCTGTCAGGATTTTTTCGGTAGAAGTGAAACGCATTTCTGCATTTGTGTACAGGTGTGATTTGTAAGCGATTGGTACTGTTTCTCCTTCATTAAAGGTTAAAACAGTGCACCCGCATTGACCCGCCATGACTCGGATCACTAAGTGGTGTACGTTTACACATGTTTGGAAATGTTTAGAAGCTATCATGTCTTCCTGGAGTGAACGAAGAATATTAGTATGTTCTTGTGTCCAATCTTTGACCGAAAAGTCAGGTTTAATTAATTCATAGAAAGGTTTTACCCTTTGTGCATAACCTAAAATGTATATCCTGCCCAAATTTAAGAATCCTAGTATTGATTGTAAATTTTTTAAAGACTTCGGAGGCTGAAGCAGCGCACACTTTTCTGAAAAGTTAGCTGCCAGACTTTTGCCTTCACTTGACAGCTCATATCCCACAAATAGGACATAGAGGTTGGCTATTTTCGACTTTTTAAAGTTGAACCTGTAGCCGTCTGCGGCAAATGCCATAATAATGGTGCTTACTCTGGTCAAGTGCCTCATCAAGTCGTCGTCTGTTAGATAAATATCATCCACATAGGACAACGCTTCTTCAACAAATTCTTGAAGTAATTCTGGTACTCCAGCTGAAAATACACCTGGGCTGTTTTTATACCCTTGTGCTAGACGACAGAATTGTCGCTGGGACCCCAACGCACTGAAGTTAGTCAGATACCTGCTTTTAGGCACCATATTTTGGCAGAAAAATCAATTTGAGGTATCAAGTGTGGTTTTGTATTTTTTGCGCACAATGTTATTCAGTAATGCTGCACTATGTGCATTTTGGACAGCAAATGTCTGTGCATGAGTTTAAATGTCTCTAATCTAAAACTAGACAATAGGTATTGTCAGGTTTAGAGACAGGAAACAAAGGATTTTTCATGAAGGGGTACATTTTTCAACGACCCCCTGGTATTCAAGTTGATCTAAGATCTCCCTGACCTGTTTTTTAGCTTCTTGTTTTATAGGATATTGCCTCTGAGCACTAGGTGAAACTTTTAACAGGATCACATGGTAGGTTGAGTTCTCATCCCACTATGCATGATTTTTGTACAGTGCTGGAGCTTGGGCTACTGCCCACTCCTGTGCATAGCGGTAAAAAAGGTGGTGGTGATGGACGGAGCATCTGAACCAATCAAACACTCGCACCCAGTCAACAGATCTGGGTTTAATCCATCACCGTGCTTTAGCCCACTCTGCCACCCCAGGTCAGACATGGCCATATGCAAATCAGTCTGACCCTGTGCCTCATGGGAACAGTCCAGCCAGAACTGCTGAGCAATGCCTTCCCTGGACCAGAATCAAGCTTCCTAGGACCGGTTTCTGGCATTTCAGCCGTCTTCAGCCAGGCTTGCTTGAATCCAGTGGCAAAGTGAGCAAGGGACTCACGTCTGAGCGTACCCTGCCAACTTATGGCGAACAAAGCGGTACAAAAGGGGGTAGTGATGTACGAAGCATCTGAACCAATCAAACACTCACACCCAGTCAACAGATCTGGGTTTAATCCATCACCGTTCTTTAGCCCACTCTGCCACCCCAGTTCAGACATGGCCATATGCAAATCAGTCTGACCCGGTGCCTCATGGGAACAGTCCAGCCCGAACTGCAAGCCATGCCTTCCCTGGACCGGAATCAAGCTTCCTAGGACCGGTTTCTGGCATTTCAGCCGTCTTCAGCCAGGCTTGCTTGAATCCTGTGGCAAAGTGAGCAAGGGACTCACGTCTGAGCATACCCTGCCAACTTATGGCGAACAAAGTGGTACAAAAGGGGGTGGTGATGGACGGAGCATCTGAACCAATCAAACACTCACACCCAGTCAACAGATCTGGGTTTAATCCATCACCATTCTTTAGCCCACTCTGCCACCCCAGTTCAGACATGGCCATATGCAAATCAGTCTGACACTGTGCCTCATGGGAACAGTCCAGCCCGAACTGCCAAGACATGCCTTCCCTGGACCGGAATCAAGCTTCCTAGGACCGGTTTTTGGCATTTCAGCCGTCTTCAGCCAGGCTTGCTTGAATCCAGTGGCAAAGTGAGCAAGGGACTCACGTCTGAGCATACCCTGCCAACTTATGGCGAACAAAGCGGTACAAAAGGGGGTGGTGATGGACGGAGCATCTGAACCAATCAAACACTCATAAGCATGTTTTAAGTGAACCTGAACATAGTTGGAAAATGCAGGAAAAACTATACTTTTTCCCCTGGGGCACTCCATAACGAATGCAGGCGGCCAATCTTGTTCTGCTAACAGGATGTCATAACCAGATGATAAGTTCTTCCAAAAAAGAGCTTTTACTTTCCTGGGCTTGTCCCTCTCCAGCTGGAGCGTTACTTCATATAACCCATTGTGGGACTCTCACCCTGGTGTCTGGTGTTTCCACTGCGTTGTAATCATTAAACTCCGCTGTCACCAGAAATTCCTTCAGGTTCAGGCGAGCCATTGTTACTTCTGTCGCGCTGTCCAGCATTGTCAGAGCTCATTCTTCATTCAGAAGTTGTGTCCTCAGAATTCTGGGCATGTCTGGTTCACAGACCAGCAACTTTCTTTTTCTTAATTTGAGGTTTTGGATTTTGCTTATCTTCTTTTTTAGAAGTAAAGTCTTGAGTGCGCTGATTGTCTCTGTACTCTGTGCACTTCTCTCTGTGTTCTGACCGTCCTTCTCTTTCAGAGCCTTTCTTTTAGACCTGAAAGGAACGAGAGGAACGTATATCAGTATCCTGATACCTGTCAGGTTTTCTAATATTATCCTTATTCCTGAGGCTATACCTCTTTTCATAGGGCTCCCCTTGAGGAGACCTACCTCGGGACTGAGATCTCTTATCTTTAGGGTTTTCTTTTTTATCCCACTTCTTTTTAGATGAAGTAGGTGTTTGTTTAACAGTGTCCTCCTCAGGACTGCCCTGTAGTTGAGGTTTTAATGCTTTCCCCCCAAACTATCCCTGCCTAGTTCTGCATATGCAGTTTCAATTATTTTGGGTAGTTCAGCCTCCTGAATTAACGGGCCGACCTCCCTTAGGCATTGGCAGACTGCCACTGATGCTGCTTCCCCTTTAATATTATCTAGTATTATGGCTGTCACCTGGTCGCAGTTATTTAATAACTTCATCCCTAAGTTTAGGGCAGGTTCTGCTCCATAGTTGTTTTGTATTTGTCTTAATGCATCTGGTATTACTGCTAATGAAGGAATACCATGAGTTCTGGTATATATGGCAGCAAAGACTGTACCCCAAGAGGTGCAATCCTCTAACTGTGGTGTAATCCCCATCGGCAAACAGATTGTTAACATTCTGTGTTTTTCAAATGGTGTTGCTTCTAACTGGGTACTTTTTTGAGCTACCCAGAAAGAAATTTGTCACGTTTTGTGGGCCTTTTGCCCATTACCGCGTGTAATGTTTGTGGAGTAATTTTAGTACCTGAGCTCTGTGTAGGAGCTGCAGTAGTTGTAATTACTGTAGGTTGAACTGCAAGTGTCCTTAAGACAATATGTGCCATGTTCCTATAGAGTTTCATCAACTCTTTGTGTTGAACAAGTAGTTCATCCTGGGGCATTGTGTCAATGTCTGGATGTGGTGCATAGGTCGCTAATATTGGACATGTTGCTCCTGGTATCCCTGAAGGACCAAGCCTTGCTCTTGTTCTTATGTGGGGTATGGCACCATTAAACCAGAAAATATGTTCCTGGAATGTACAGGGAATCTCTGTCTTCTCAAAAGGAGTGTAGATCGCTGGAATTTCATAATGTATGTAATAATGAAAAGTTTTTGTTACAGCATCTGCTGCTGGGCAGGGGCGGCTCTAGGCTCATGGCGGCCCTGGGCAGGGAGCGTAGGTAGGGGGCCCCGAAAGAGGGGGTCCGGGCGGTGCGGAGCGCGGAGGCCAGTGAAGAGGGGGGGGTCAGGTTGTTTGGAAGTGGACAGAGCTGGAGGCCGCCAAATCCCTGCCAGGGGCCACCACGCAAATATGTATCCATCCTCAGAGGATTATTATATTAAGGATATATATTGGCGTGTTGGCCCCTGGGGTTTGGTGGCCCTGTGCAGGTGCACAGCTTGCACATGCCTAAGGCCGCCACTGTGCTGGGAATATAACCCATGAGTAGAATATCTCTGTTTTGAGATCTTCGTGCGCCTTTATCACGAATATTACTACACCTCTTCTGGGTGGTAACCCATGTTTGAGCAGTTTAACTGTTAGAGTTTGTCTTACTTTGGCTGCAATTTGTATTGCATTTGCATCCTCTTCACCAGACTGATTAAGTCCTTGGTTTAAACCTCTCTCCTCGTCGTTTTTTAAGACACTGAATTACTGTCTGAGGAAATTTGAAAAAGGTTTTATGCAAAGGTTTTATGCACAATTTTGGGAAATTTGTTCTTTCAAGCTTGATTAACCAACAGCCAATACATAGGATATCTTGCCTACTCAGCTGTGGCAGAGTTTTTTCCACATTCCAGATGTCTCTGGGTTTTGTAAGTAGGGTCTCTGAGAATAAGCATGACTGAGCTACTCTGATTCTACTGTTGAGTAAGTGCGCCATGTCTATGCCACATTGGGCAATATTAGACCACGTTGGGCAACCATGTAGTGTAGTCCCAAAAAGTACCCTGTCATGCAGGACCTACGATGTTTACGGATAACATATACTGTGGGTCTGGTGGCAGACTGACTTTGTACACCCCCGCCGCATATGTCAGCGTATGGTTTGCATTAGCTTGCTCGCAGTGCCACTAGAATCTCCTATTATCAGAGAGATTCTTTTTTGGCAACCTCAGAACACAATAACCTCAGACTCGTGGAAACAATATATTAGTTTTCACCCGATCTCTCTTGCTTGCTTGTTTTTGCTCTCAGAGAGATACAGAGAAGAAACAGTCGAACGTGTTTACAATAAGAATTTATTGCACAGTAGTTCTTCTCATGTAGAATAAGTGCGCTGTTACGACTGTAACACAGTAGCAGAGATATAAAACCAGCAGTACAGTGAATAAAAAGAAATAGTATTGTTCTACCATTTTGCAACAGTCATGAACATATACATGAATACAGAATGCATTTAAAAAATAAAGTGTGTACTCCTATGATGCCTGACTAGATGTACCTCAGTTTACCCTGCATGTAAGTAGGTGCTGTAAAGCCTAAGCCTAAGAGCCAAGAATCCCGCTAAGCTTTAGTCAAACCCCCATATCTGAATAGTGAGAGTGTGGGACTTCATCCTGGACTTGAGCTGGACACCCCGCATGGGATCCTCAGACCACTGTCAGCTGGAGCGATGGCATGCTGGTGCTGCAGCGTCTCTAGTCAGTGTGTCGGCCTTGAAGTCTTGGTCCCTCCTGCTTACTGATAGCAAGAGGTGCTGTATTTATTTAGTCTATGTACGCGTGTTACCCGTTGTCCAGTATGAGGTTAATGTTGGGGATTAAAGCTTGTGCGTCGATGGGAGAGGTGAAGTGTACCTCCTGGAGAGTGTACTCATTAATTATTCATATGTGCAAAGGATGACCTTTTAGCAATATCGATCGGGCAGAACCCACCCTTGTCATACAACTAGGTGAAAGGTTTAGTCCCTAAAAGGCTGCAGACCGTATAAGGTGTGATGACCTTGTAAGGCATTCTGTCCTTATTTGGAGCTATGTCCTTATTAGGCTCGTTCATATGAAATAACAGGAGCTGATGTAGGGAAAGTGTACGATGTTCCCTGGACCTATATTACGGTACCGATATAAAATATAACAACATGTGTTGATCTGAATACATCAAACTGTATGCTAAAAGTGACATATTCGCCTGCAGTACTCTGGATTTAAGAGCCACGCCCAAAGTGTGCTCCTTCACTTGATAATTTTAGAAAGTTTATTAAGATTTTCTCAGGTTTCTTTTGTGCTGGATTTGGTTTAAAGATGTCACAATGCACTCTCTGTGTATCCTGCGGCCGGCCTGAATCAGTGGACAACACAGCCTCCTTCGAGAGGTTTATTATAAACAACTTAGGCCATCCCCTTCTATCCCTTCTGCCACATTTATGATTATTACATTATTTTTTCTTGCATTATTCTCCATCCTTTCCATTCTTTTCAAAAATAGTGCCATAGTTACCAGAGGGGTTGATCTCAGGTTAATCTAGTGATTTACACTAACAAGGATTGGAATAACTTGAGGTGGGTCGGTTTCCCCCTTAACTAATACTCCCAATCTCCTATATCTAATTTATTGGCTGATTAGAATAGGGCATGATTTTGATGTATGACACATTGAATCTCACAGTACAATAACTGGCTTCGTGGGATCTGGCACTAACCAAGCATAGAGACGCTAAATTCTCGACAGAATGTAAGGCTGACACATTTCAGGAGATGGGGTGCACATTTGTAGAACTTCTCTCAATTGAATTCAATGAGCAAACATATCCCAAATATCTTAACCCAGTCTGGAGTGAAAAAAAGAGAGCTCAAGCGACTGGATGGTCATGAATGCCAAACAATGAGCTAATGTATGTTTGATTAAAAAGAAGCTACATCTGCCTCTCTGGAAAACAAGCATTGGCATAGCCAATAGGTCTCGCCTTTGGGACTTTATAAGTGTTTAGCCATGCAACAGTTGATGTTGTTGCACCAAGGATATTGTGCTGCATAACTAAATACTTATAAGGTCCCAAAAGCAAGAACTATTGGCTATGGAATTTGAAATTATATTTAGGAATATGATGACTGTGATTGACCTATGAATGATTTTCCCTGGTCTAAGATTGCTGTACTCTTTGTGGATGCACACTTGGCATAACATGACAGCAACCTACTCCAGTATCTTGTTTATAACCAAAATGATTTTTTATGTACTTTAGTATGCTTTTTTCATTATCAATTATTGTTTTTTTTTAACTACTTCTGGTAATTCCAACACGGTGAAAGGTAAAGTGATATTTCATAGTGATGATCTGCGGTCAAAGGTCATTTGATGTCATCAAAGGGGCATATGGTGTAACTTGTGATACCCATAGCATTTTGGTGAATCAAGATCCATGCCTCTTGACAGGTTAGACGGTGTCCACCCTGTGAAAAAAGTGAGTAGACAGCGTCTACCCGCATGTACCCTCAAGTTGTGCCCTGGATCGGGGGTCTGCACAGCGGGAACAAACGCAGGATAGACAAGCTGGAACAAGGAAAGACATGGATAAAGAAGCAAACAAATGAGAAAGAAAATAAACCCAACCAGTGGTAGGTACTTGGCAGGCTGTAAATCCTTTCTTGGTAAGCCCACAATAGGCTCGACCCAAATCAACCAAAAGCAACATGAAGTACCATTCACTTGTCAGAAAAAATGTCCCTCGAAGCAGAACGTTCACTTACTACGAACTAATGTACGACACAGCAAATATTTTTGTATTTCTATTTCAGTGTAAAGTGGACTTAAACGTCGGGAGAGCCAAGTGCATACAAGCAACCCTTTGTGTAGAAGCAGCATAGCTAACTCACGCAAAATAGTTTTCTTTAGTTTGAGAAGCAGAGGTGTCTCCCGCCCACGTTCCCTACAATAGGTCTGAGACACTATGGTGATTGGTGAATATAATATTGAATGATTCCGATTTGTTGTGCAGTGCTCTCTTTTTGTCGTTTTTATCGTGCAACGCTGCAAATTCTAACCTCTCGGATTGGTTTGGTACATAGCTGTATTTGTTCTTGTACAACATGATATGTTGAGGCCCCATGTGTCCGACAGAAGTCCATGCATTCAAATATTATTCTGAGCCCACGGATATACACAATAAGGATGGGTGGGTCACAGAAAGAATGCCCATTATCAGAACATTGAGACTGGAGGAGATAAACACCGACCAACAATAAGTCCTGGGACATAACGCATCCCCCTGTAGGCCCTGCAGAGCCGGGCCCCTAACAATGTAGCGGGCCTTCATTGAGCACAAGGCGAAGATTGTGAAACATGGGACACTAAGTGCTCCTCATCACATTCGGGAGGAGTGGGTCATCAATATCATCATCAATACGCGAATATGCGTTACGTGTAGCTACCACTGTCACTAAACTATATGGGCGGCGCCAATGACACCTGAGTGAATACAGGGATACCACTGGTAGTTCCAGAAAGCTGCAGCTTTGTCTGCTATTTTAAAGAAAGTTTTAAGCAGGCTAATTGGAGTTGCAATAAAAGTGAAAAGTTATAGCCACACACCTCTCACGGGACCACAAACACAACTTCGCTCCTATCCCAGCTTCTCCCTGCAATGTTACCCCGTGAGCACTTTCAATATCACACCCACATACATCAGTCAATTAAAAAGAAATTGTAAGAGCGCATAACACTTTTGTGCGCAAAAAATATAGAAACAAAAAAACAGCGGGTTTGCTCACTCCCGCAAGATGGATGCCATCACAAGCACGAGTGCAGTGCTTGAAAAGTGAAGACCGATGGCTAAAGGCCCTACTAGAGTAGCGCATGCACGATGCCTAGGCGAGACCTAAAAATGGGCCTGAAAAAGTAGATTTTTAGTTAAATAAAAAGCAATTTAGCCTGTCACGTCTTTAGTTTACTATTGTGAAATCAAGCACAACTCCCAATGGGAAATAACTGTTTACTTCCTTCTCTAATGTTAGCAAACCAGGGGACTAAAATGGGTTCTTCTGGACTCGAAAAGAACATAAACAGGAGGTGCTATTTTAAACATATCACAACTGCTCCCTCTTGGACTGCAAAGGAAGTTACTGTGACAGTTTACCATACGATATGCCCAGTGTTGTGTAGAACGTTGGGCATTATTTATGTGTCCTTTTTTGTGCACCAATGCTGTGTTTGTAGTGTTTGCATCTTTGTTATGCATCCATCTGGATAGTGTATATGTCTGCGTAATCGCCTCTGTGGCTTAAGCTGATAATTTTCTAGTATGTGTACCTCAGTTTTGTGTGTACTCCTTTTCTTTGCAGCCACCTTATGTCTTTGTGTTGTGCGTGGTGTGTGTTTGCACCATTGTTGTGCATGTATCTATAGAGCGTGCAAATGCCTGAGTCTTTCTGTATGCTTCCAAGTCTCTGTTCTCTGTGCTTTTAACTTATGTTCATTGTGTGTCATCGTGCTGCCCTTGTGTGGTGTGACTGTGATACATAACACATGTTAATGTGTCTGCAGTGTGAGCCCCTGTGTATTGTGCTTCTTGGGCATCTGTACTGCTTGTAGTTTGCGTGTCTGTGGTGGGTGCGTGCTTGTGTGTGTCTCATGTACAGATGGCTGTAGTATATGTTATGTGTGCTCTAAGCCAAAGTTGAGTGTGTCCTTTTCTCTTCTCCTGTGGCCGTCCACGACATGGGTCACTGTTGAGAGAGCTGCACATCAGGTTGTTTCTGTATAAAGAACTCTGGCCAGAGGGTCTGTTTGCAGAGCAGCTTATTGTCAGCTAACTTAGCTCCACTGGATCAGTGGTGCAGAAGGACAGTGAAGGCCATTCAAGGAATGTGTTCTTTCTCTGCAGTTACAATCAGTACTGAGCAAAGGCATGTGCGTTCACACCTCGAGGTACTGCATTTCTGGTGGCAAATTATCTAGCAAACGCTTTATCTTTTTTTTTTTATTTACCATGTTACATTATATATCTGTACACGAAATGTGATATTAGACACACTTGCTAAAACCACTGCTGGGCTAAGGTAACACGGTGTCCTTCAAATCACCATTGAGCCATATCCACTGTGAGCCTGGGCTGGGATTAAGGCGCTATGAGAAGAATACAAGGTGCTTGTTTTATTATGCACAGCAGTAATACTCATCTGCTGACTAGTGTCTGTGTACACACTACGCCTTTCACACACGGAGAAGTCACAGATATGTTTGCATTTTATTTTGAAGTTATTTTTTGACCTGCGGTCTGCAGATTACATCTGAAGAAAAATGTGTTTATATTAACCAGTACCCAAGCCTCAAAGTATTCACATTCTAAATATTTGTTTTCTGTGACTCTATGTTCAGAAAAAAAGACATTTCTTATTTATTATTTTACTAGCAGCCCGTCCCGACCTTGTCCGGGTATGAAATATAATGTGTGTAATGTGTGTATTCAGATATGGTCATTCGTGTGTTCCCCCGCTTGAGGCCCAGCTTCAGCCCTGGTTGATGTTAGCAGGCGCGTGTCTCCCCACTTGAGGCCCAGCTGCAGCCCTGGTTCATGTTAGCAGGCGCATGTAATTAGTGTAGTGATCCGCCGCCTGAGCCTGGCTACAGCCCTGGCTGATGTTAGCAGGCGCGTGTAATTTGGTTTAATTCGATAGTTCAGTAACAGCGCGCATTAGAGTCTGCAGTAATTGTCCCCGCAGACACGCTCAGTCGTGTGTGCCCCCGCTTGAGGGCCAGCGGCGACCGTCTAACAATTAGAATTGTGTGAGTCTTGAATGATTGTTTCCCGCTGTTCTTATTTTTTTATGACCCACACCGACGCTCTTCGGCCCGAGTGCTTTTTAGACACACCCAAGCCACACACTGCGTTCGGCCCTTTCAAACGCACCCAGGCCAAGGCACACACTGCATTCGGCACCCCCAGTATGTGTGAGACAAAGGCAGTCCCCCAAGGGAGTCTTGCGAATGGTTACTTACCACGCTTTGAGGTGAACACCTTTGTGACGCCCCCAGCACACGGCCACAGCAGACGATCTGATTAATGTACGACCCAGATGGCATGAAGTGCGGAACGTAGCACACGCCCCCAGTGTTTGTCACGCCCCCAGCGTGCCCCTTGATGCGGTGCAATTGTCTAATTGGCGCTTCACATGGAATGAAGGGCGGACACACGCCCACAGCGCAGACACACGCCCACAGCGTTTGTCACGGCCCCAGCGTGCCCCTTGATGTGGCGCAATTACGACTCACATGGCATGAAGGGCGGAACGTACCACACGCCCCCAGCGTTTGTCACGCCCCCAGCACACGCCCACAGCAGAACGCAGACACGCCCACAAGGGACTACTTTGCTGGCACGGTTCTTTTACCTTTTAAATGTATATGGTGGCCGTCTGCATAGTCTATGTCCTTCTGCTGCAACTGCCCTTTCCAACGCTGTATTGAGTGTTGTGATTGGTACTCTGGTTACTGAGATTACCCGCCTCAAAGGTTTGGACTCTCTCTTTATAATATTAGAATGGATTTATTTATTTATTTATTTATTTATTTATTCATACATTATCTGCAGATTACTCAAGTTGTACATTTGAGTGTCATTTACATCTTGGACATGTTAGGCTGCCCAGGATTCCTGCTGGGTGTACATCGACTCCATAGATGTGGTATCACAGGTGGTTTAATTATAGGAGCTTGCGTTCTGACCTCTTAATACTTTTTCTGATGGGTTGTCTGATTTTTTGTGGCGGTATATTAATGTGATCCATGTTTTGGAATTTTGGACTAATTGTTCCCTTCTGATGTGTTCCGTAGGAAATGTACAAATCTGCCTCACAGAAAAACATTTATGCGCACACATTTTCTGAACTACTGTTAGATTTTGGGATTTTACAAAACTCCGTGCAGACTTTTTCACAACATACAAATGTCTCACTCTGCTTGCTCTTTCCTGGTGAAATGTAGCATGTCAAAAACCTCAGAAAGGAAGATTGATGGCTGGAGTCAAGAAAGAGTTTTAGCAGCGGTCTCCAACAAGATAGGTAGGTTAGTCGCCTCAGAATAGATGCAGTAGCCCAGTGGCTGCCTAGACTGGTTCTCCCTGGTGCATGCTGGTAATGTAGTTATCTTTCCTGTCCCTCGGGGTAAAGGTTGCATTTTAAAAATATTCATTAATTCACCAACCACTCAGTACGAGCTTCATTCTCAGGCAGAGCAAGTATTTTTTTAACACATATTTTATTAATTTTCTCTGGATGATACAATATTTTTGAACAGTGGTTCACAATTATAAATCGTCATTAATATGGTACATAGTAGTACGTAATATAGAGAATATGGAGAAGTGTGGCTCAATGGTTAGAGCGGCAGACCCTGATGCAGAGGTCTAGCCCGGGACCAGGGTTCAATTCCCGCCTCGGCGGGTCTTGGGCTCAACCTCCTCAGACCTGATAATTCTCGCCTCGGTGCCTATTCTAATCATGGGTCCCACTCTGCAACTCTGGGCAATAGCTTGCTTAATCTCCACAACGGCCCCAACAACGCTAGGATGCCTGGCTTCACCTAGGGGTGCTCAGGAGTGGGCACTTCACAGGGAAAGCCCAGGAAGGGTTCCTCAGTGGTATTTGTACAAGCGCCGAGATGCCTCATGGGTGATTCGTGCGCTTTACAAGTACCACTACATTTACATTTACAATATACACAAACAGATTTCGAATATTGAGACATCTTAGGTCTGTACAACATGATCTAATCTAACTATACCCCTATCCCTCCCTATCCCTCCCTCCCCCGTGGACCCATAATTGCATTTGTACATACAAGTTCTCCGTCACCATTACGATAAATATTAGTGGAGTTTAATGGCACATTTCCAGCAAGTAATACCGAGATCTTGATATGTCCTTGCATCGTCCTGTTTACACCATTTGAGACTACGGTTTGTTTTTGGTAACAGTACTAGTTTATCCTCGCCCTGTCTATATTGTCTGCACCTCTGCCGCTATAAATTCTTCCAGCATTCCATTCCATTCCATTGATATAGTTTTCTTTCTCAATCCCCTGCGTTCCTCTGTTTGTAACTCAGCACTTTCAGCTTTACCCCATTTGATCACGTCATTATACCAGTCCATTACTGATGGTGCCGTAGTTGCTTTCCATTGCATGGTTAATGTTCGTTTACCTACGATCAGTGGCAAGTTAGCGAATCTATATTTGGGACTCCCTTTCTTGGCCCTAGCGTACAGTCCCAGTATACAGTACTCAAATGGCTCTTACCCCCCCCCCCTGTTGCAATCTCAGTTAGCAATTCGTGCACTTTTTTCCAGTAATGTGTCCGTCGTGGGCAAGCCCACAGCATATGTATTAAATTGGCATTAGAGTCTTGACATTTGGGGCATATGTCTGCTGCGTTCGTAAACATCACTCAGGTAATGCACAAACAACAGCAGTGCCAACTTAAGAGCACCAAGATCACAAAGCAATGAAAGTGATGAAAGGCAGACGGAAGGGGATAAGATAAACATGATCAAGGGCAGGGGTGGGGGTGGGGGTGGCAGATTAGAGAGGAAACACAGGGCCGGCTTTAGCGCTGGTGGCGCCGAGTGACAATGTTTGTTGGCGCCCCACCCCCCCCAATGACCACCTGTGCCACTGATTCCCTCACCACCGCCCTTTAACAGTGCCTCTCAAGTCTCCATAACAACTGTCTCTCAGATTCATTTAGTTTTATAGCACCACTCATACCAGTGTAAGGTGTCAGAGCACTTTACACCACACACATTGCACAGACAATCATATGCGTATAAATCAATATATCGGAAATGTTGCATCAGACAGGACTACAAGGTGTAGTGTAAGAGTGACATGTCATCGATACTGGTGGGTAATATAGTTTGAGTCCTTATTCTGGAAAGCACAAATTCAGAATTTAAAATGTAACATCATTGTTAGGGGTTCTCTTTCATAATAAGAATTGTTTTCTACCCAAATGAACCCTTTTCACAAGATTAGGACGATGAAAGACTGGGCAAAAAAACATATAGCTCTAACATATAGCTTGCAGTTTGCATGCATCTCTAGGATGACAGTTAATAGCTCAATGTTCAATATTCAGATTTTGACTTATAAACGACAAGTAACAAAAGGAGCTCTCTTACAGAAGCAGTAACCCACTGACCTAATTCATTACATGCACTTTGTCTGCATGGTACACATTCTTAGCAGCAGGCATTTTAACCCACTGCGCTACCTTTGGATGAGTAAAAACTTCCACTAGACAAACCTCCAGTCTCTTTCCAGGAAGACGATTAATCACCGGAATTATCTTGACATTTTAATTGATGTCTGAAAATTGCTGGAGGGCAGGAACACTGCAGCAGGTGCTTTTAAAATAATAACATACATTCTCAGAAATGGCGCCCCCATCCCAAGTCAACGCCCGGTGCCAGCCCTGAAGAAACAGATGGGGCAGATGGGTGAAAGGGAAGAGCAGCAACACGGATAGGGGAGATGGCCTGAAAACACAAGTACTCCAATGGAGTGCTTGAAGACAAATAACAAAAATAGCTCCAAAAAACGGGAGCCGTGAAAGGATACAAGTAAGTGGTCCATGCTGTATCAGAGACAGGGGCGCAACGCCCATTGGGCTCATAGGGCTTCAGCCTCGCAATTTCGCCCCTTCCCATCCTCCATCGTGTGTGTCAGCCCGGGCTCAGACAGCTTCCCGGGCACACACAGTTTCTGAGCTGTTGTGGTCTGGAGCAGTCTTACTGCAGCCGCACCCGAGTACTTCACAGGTCTTTAAAAGACCATTTACATGTTAACAAGGCTTTGTTGTTCTTTCACCCCTTCTTAGAGCCCCTGCATCTTTGTAAGCTATGGGCGGGCAATAAGCCCACTGACTAAAAACAACATGTCTCAAAAAGACAGTGCATGCGCTGTTGAGCCAAAACTTAAACATGTGACGTCCTTTAATGTAACTGGTGCTCACTCAAAGCACTTCAATATCTTTAGATCGAGTTCGCACTACTTAAAACATGCACAAAAATGAACATGGAGGTAAAACAAAGAGTTAAGATAAAAAGACAAACAGATACCCATTTAGTTGCTGATTTGTAAAAAGTATAATCAGAATCACTGGATAAATTGTGGCTTACCTTCTTAAATTGTGTGATTTTAGGCAAAAAAATTATTTTACCAAAACTCTTTTACTTTATTTTCACGTATGAAAGCACTTTCAAATATTTGAGCTCAGAATACTAGTTGAATAAAAAACAATTATGTTCCATTTAATAAACTATTATGTGGCTCTGTAATAATCCGGGACACATACAGGGTTAACATGACAACTGTATCGTCTCTTAGTTCTCTAATGAGAGATGTTTAAAGATTATCATTTTTTTAATAGGTACTTCTTAGTGCAGTGCTATAGTGTGGTGAATTAATTACAAAGCTTCCACATGTTAAAGAAATTTAAATAAATGAATTTTGAAGAGACTTTAGCAACTTGTACGTGATTTGTTGTATAATTTACATTGCAAATATTTTCAGGGCTCGGCTCATGCAAGGGCTCTAGAAGCCAAGCCAGACCCTTGGCTCGGCTCTCCCCGTCAATTTGATGGCTCGACCATCTATACATAGGTTTAATGCACCTGCTGGGAGGAACACAAAGAAGGTGCCAAGCTGTAAAACCAGATCAATCTCGGAGAGGTTTGGGGTTAAAAGGATAGACATGCATACTGTATTTATGATTGAAAGGGGAGGGAGTGGGGAGCATGGGTAGATTTACCTGGTGTCTTTTTTAGGTCTCTGCTCTAGATGGCACTCATGCGATGTCTCGAACCGAACCATGCAGTATCTACTGTTGGACTAAAGAGTCAACAAAATGGAGCCCTTCAACAAAATCTGGTCTTTTTCCATAAAACCAAGAAATGAAAGCAACCAACAAGAGTCCCAGAAAGCAACGACTGGCCTGGAATGGAAGGATGGCAGCCATCATAATGAACTTTATTATCACTTTCAATTCTCAAACAAATACCTCACAACAGGTGACATGGACCGAATGGGAACTTCTCACAGCGGGTCTGGTCACCAACTGGCCAGCAAGTACTACACATACCCTCAAATCAACAACTAAAGGAGCCCCCTGGCTTACTGCAGCTCTTCAGAGAAAAAAAGAGCTATTAGCAGGGAAATCAGGCAGCTGGTAAAAACAACTCAATGCCATGCCATTCCATCACTGAGCAAACTGCTGCCCTAAGGCGCGCTTATAAGAAGGCACCTTGGGCGGCAAAAAGATACTAACAGGAAAACATATGGCTAAAACTGTTACACACAAAAAAAAACTAGTAAACAGTTCTCAGCAGAAATCAACACACTTGCAAATGGCAGCTATTGTCACCATAATGCCGGCATTTCAGAATCGGACTGGATAGAGCACACTGAGGCAGCCCGCCGAGAGAAATCCATTCATAGTGCAACACCAAATGGTGTAACCACCAAGGGTGCATTGCCCAAAGCAAGTTTGCCAGAGGCTAATTGGCTGGAAGAAGAGCAGGTTGGGCAATCCTTAAAGAAGATGAGACCAGACGGGCACCAGGACCAAACACTCTCCCCAAAGCTGTATTAAAATACGACCAGCCTTTTGGGCATCGTATCTTACCCCCCTATTCAACTTGGCATTTACCATCAACACAATTCCACCGTCATGGAGAGGCAGTGTTCTTCAACCCATCTTTAAATCAAGCTTACTGACAAATCCCGCAAAACTACAGAATAATCGCCATGATTGATGTTGAAGCAACACTCTACGCCACCATTCTTTGTACAGACCTCAAACCAAGGGCATTGGCCGAAAAGATTATTCTGGCTACCCAAACGGGGTTCATAGCAGGCATGAGTACAACCACTAACCTCCTGGCTCTCACTCTCATGATCAAAAAAGCCATCCATAAATCCTCCAATTTATATACCTGCTTTGTCGATTTAAAATCCGCATTCAACATGGTCCGAGAGGCCTCTTATGGGCAAAAATGGCCAGATGAGATGCCCGCGAACCTTCTCAAAGTCATCATCGATCTATACTCCAATACCTGGGTACAAATTAAAATAGGCAAAGGCGATAAAATTACCAGAAGATCACAACATCCATTGGCCTCAAGCAGGGATGTGTCCTCGCCCCTTGCCTTTTTAACATTTACACAGCAGACCTGGATAACCTGCTATCTGAAGTCTTGAGCGATCCACCAAAACTCGCACAAAGACCAGTGTATAGCTTACAATATGCAGATGACATTTTTTTATGCAGACGGACTTCCATTGGCCTGCAGTGCCAAATAACCACCCTATACAGCATAACTGAATCTTTAGGCCTGAAGCTAAACTACAGCAAAATCAAAGTCATCTGCTTCTTGATAAAAAGCAGACAGCAAAACTTAAAATTCAAATAGAAAGTTGACGGTAATAAGATCGACCAGGTGAGCACCTATAAATACCTAGGTGTGGAACTGGACTCTAAATTAAACTTCAAGAAGCATCTTGCCCAACGAAGGGCCTTAGCAAACAAAATGTTCTTCACCCTCAGCTGAATAGGAGAGTTTATCTCAGTTATATTCACTGCAAATCATCAGTGCCGGATTTTTACCATCTTTGACCTATGGCTCAGAACTCCTTAAGGGCAAAGACGTAACGGCTCTCTGTGGAAACTAGCTGCAATGGCTGTAGCATCAGCTGAAGCCATTTTGTTTTTGGCAGCCATTTTAGTTAGCCATTTGCTCGCCATGTGCTTTCTCCCTCTTCACTGTTGCCTGCTCTTGTATTTCACTTAAGTCAGGAACTATAATTAACTCCTTCAACACTAAGCCAGATCCTTGCGCAAGCTCAGAAAGACCTGTAGCTGCCAGAATGCACCTGTTCTTAGTGTATTACTGTCAGGCTGTTTTTACTGATGTAAGGAAAAGTGTCTCCCCTCCCACTTTGTTGAGCAAGCAATTTTTGTATACCCATATTAGTCAATAACTATTCTTGTATGTGCCAGTACCTCCCCTTAGTCTCATGCTGACTATGCAACAAATGTATATATAAGGTCCCTGGTCTCTGTACTCCTTAGACTGTCTCATACAGTGGCCTGAGGTATTGACGCAGTCTCCCTCATGTGAGGTTAATAAATGCATTCTTTTGATATTACAGCTTCCGTGCCAATCTCTTCTCTGTTGGTTTAAGGACTGGTGCATCAGTGAACCCCTAAAAAGGCTTTTTTAATTCTACAAATTGGAGCCCGAATGTGGACCTCATCAGAGACCCGGCCATCCAAGAGTGCGGTCGTGACGGAAGGTAGGAATCCACTGAGGAAGGTACCCCTGCATGAGGAGACCCTTTGTCTTTGCAGACCGAAATGTTCTCCGGTTTTCCTGACCTGACCCTCTAGGTGATGGCCGGTCCTGACTGAGATCTTCTTTGGCGTGAGCATTTCAAAATGACTGTTAGGTCACTCAGAACTTGGCAATTGGAAGCTGGAGACTTTGGTTTGGTACGGTTGCTGTAGCAACACTTTTGTCTGGATTAGCTTGGCCAAGATTCTGGTTTGTTTGTTTATGTGCTGCAGCAAATGAAGGCAGGTAATGAGGAGGTTTTTACTCAAATTTTTCATTTCTTGAACAGTACAGTTTAAGTTAAGTACCACTATCTTATAATATTTTTGGCATGCCTGCTCATAGCACACTTCGTAGAAAGTGTTGCTGTCTTGGAGGTACCAATATGGATTTCGAAAGTACTCAGCTGATTCCCCTAGAGGGGATACCTAAATAGGTTTATGTATATTAAAAATGGTATTTCTTCCATGATGTATAGTACACTATGGAACAAATATATATAAAAAGGATCCTGATCTACGCACGTAGTCAAATTCATAAGTGGTGATATGGAGTGCTTTTGAGTGCTCTGCCAGCCCAACTGGTAATTTGGTGTACTTTTGAAAAAGGTCTGAGGCTCGAGCCTGTTTTTTTTTTAACATGGCAGTCTTTTGGCTGTCTATTTGTCTTGGTGTAATCTCTGTGTTATTTTTTTTATAGTCCTTTCATTTGTAAATATGACTTACACTTGGTATTTACAAATGGTTTGGTTTGAGTACAGTCTCTGGGCTGTCTCTTGCTTTTGCCCTAAGTGTAGATTTGTGGGTTTATTATTTTTTTGAGTGTCTATGTGGTTTGTGAAGTACTTGTTTCAGTGTGTAGTGACTATGTTTTTGTGTAAGAATGGCTTGCCTTTACAAGCAGTGTTGTGTGTTCTGAGTGTATGGCCCCCTTCTTGAACATGTCTGGAATTAGCTCAATTTGGATTGTTGTCGCTATTGTGTTCTGCAAATGTCATTGAAAGAATTACCTTTTAAAATTCAAGGAATGAATTATTTAACATATGCTAAATAGCTGCACGCTACCGTTAAAAGTGAAACAGTAACAATGTATAGATGTGTGAATATTGCCATAATGGTAAAAACATCAGAATTAACACTCAATAGGAAAGAAAATAGGCCTCATAGAAAGAAAACAAAAAACGAAATTGTGTGCTTTACACACCTAGGACTCAATATAAAATGTTATAGCATTATCCTTAGATATTAATATTAAAAGGCATTCACATCATCTGAGTAAACTGGCTGCTGCTGAAATAAATTTGCCTCTTTCCACATTACAAGACGATAGATTTTTGCTGGCTTGGAATGCCTGTGTTTTAAATAAACTGTACTGTGCTCAAATTTTAGCACCAGAAATAGAGCTTTTAAAACAGCTGTTTAACGCTGTCTGACTGAGAGGAAGCTGTCTGTCAGAACGGACGGAGATCAAACTTTTTCTGGACAATACAGCAAAGGGGTTTTCTCCTGAAAAAGCTTAAGAAGTTGATGCCTGCTGGTCGTAAAAGCGCAGCTGAGCAAACAGCACATGGCTGGCCACAAGCTACAGATCAGGCTGTGTGAACTAGGTTTTAAATTAGTACAATCTGGTATGAAGGCACATGCGTTAAAAACTATTTTAAGAGTTAGAAATACAATTTCATTATTTTTGATAAAAGAGGAAGGATTCATAGTACTGCTTAAAATTGTTGTTCTAGGGCCAGATAAAAAGGCTATGAAATAAAGTTTGCATTCATGCGCCCTCATGTTACACAAGTATAATTGTTAAAGGAATTGGTAGTTGGTTATTAATGTTTTCTAGCTAGCTCATTGTGCTATTTATCTCCTACAAGTTTGTTTGTGCCCATTTGCTAAAAATGGAATGGTTATGACTTATGAAACACAAGCTTTTTAAGACAAGAAGCACAAAATAAATCCTTGTTCTATAAATTCCCTTTCTTGAGGTTCTTCAGATGAATAATATAGTAATACACAAATGTAGGATTTAGAGTATGTCCGTATTGTTTTTCATTTTCCTTCAGAATTTAGTAAATAAACATAGACTTGTAACGTTTTACTCTTGTCAGTTCACCAAGAAGTTCCATTTGTACTCTCTAATGGGTCCAGAGTGTTTTTTACTTTCAGATAGATGAAGTGGTTCTTGGGTGCCTTGCTAATGTATGGGGCGCCCCAAGACTAAATTAGAGTATCCTCTCTGCTGACAGATTATTTGTACGCTGTGTCTAAAGATTTTTTGTTCTGACCACCAATAGATATTTGCTGCCATACAACCATTGCCAGAGGGGCCTGGACATCAGATCCAGCCTGGGGAGTCAGCGCCAGTCCAGCTTGAAACCAAGGTGAAGGGAACCAGCACAGGCATTGCTGGCAACTATAACAGCAGTGAAGGTGGAAGACTGAAAGAAGTGTGTACGCCTGCTACTGTCTTGGATGAAAGATGAGGTCACAAATCAGGATGGAAAATTCTTAGTGTGGATCCAGTTTTTGATGCCCAGCTGAGAGAGTCAGACCGACAAGGAAGGCAAGGAGGCTTTTGCTTGAGGTGACCCCTTTGAAACAAGGGTGGCTTCAGATATCCCAGCATCAGGCCTCTGAGTCCTGGTCCCTAAGTGAATGCAAGTCTGCACCTCTGTTTGCTGATCAAGAGGTGCCTGGGCATCCTGAAAGAAGAAACGTTTCCCTTAAAACTGGGCCGTGATTGTTTTCTTAAATTGCAAGTTGTGCAACTCCACCATTGGAAAATAACTTTTTGATGAACAATAGGAGCCTGCCTGTGAGTCTCAGACGGACACAAGGAGAAGACTCCCCTCTGGATGGTTGTACAGCAGCTTCTATTTCTTCAAGTACTGTTTAGCAATGTACCCCTGTGGTTGTCCCATTTTTGAGGAGGAGCAGCCCTTTGCAGCTCCTCGTCCTAATTCCTATGGCCCCGTTTGGTCCTCCTGGTCCCTGCAGTGAAGATTGTTTTTGTAACAATATGTCTAATTGCTTTAATATTTGCATTAGGCATGTTTATTCTGAAAGATTTTGTGGACAGCTTAATAAATACTACTCTGCCGCCTCTTAGTATATCAAGAGATACCCTAGCCCTCATAAAAAGATTATTGGAAAGGTCTATTAAAAAATGTTTTTTAATTAAGATATTATATTAGACGTGCTATTGGCTATGCTAAAGTTGAAATAGATGATCACTGAAATATATCGGAGCCCTGAAACGTAGAATTGGACAGGATGGTTTTGGGATTTGCTTTCTGTTTGGGGTTGGAAAATATTGATAGTTCTGTAATAATAGCCATTATTTTCTCCTGATATCTGTGTGTTCATTATGACCCAATGCTCTGTTCCCCATGTATTCCTAGTTGTATCTCACCAGTTAAACGAAATGTTCAAATGTAAATGCCCACCTAGCAATGGATCAGTATATTAATGAATTATGAGGATAGATGTGCAGGATAACTTCCATGTTTCTGTTAATTCATAGCCGATGTCTTCAGCTAATGCTAAAACGGTCATCTGTGGAAACTAGCTGCAATGACTGTTAGCCCCAGCTGAAGCCATTTTGTTTTTGGCAGCCATTTTAGTTAGCCATGTGCTCGCCATGTGCTTTCTCCCTATTCACTGTTGCCTGCTCTTGTGTTTCACTTGAGTCAAGAACTATAATTAACTCCTTCAGCACTGAGCCAGAGCCTTGCACATGCTCAGAAAGACCTGAAGCTGCCAGAAAGCACCTGCTCTTAGTGTATAACTGTCAGGCTGTTTTTACTAATGTAAGGAGAAATGTCTCCCCTCCCACTTGGTTGAGCAAGCAATTTTTGTATACCCATATTAGTCAAGAACTATTCTTGTATGTGCCAGTACCACCCCATGGTCTCATGCTGACTATACAACAAATGTATATATAAGGTCCCTGGTCTCTGTACTTCTCAGACTGTCTCATTCAGTGGCCTGAGGGTACTGTATTGACACAGTCTCCCTCATGTGAGGTTAATAAATGCATTCTTTTTATATTACAGCTTCCGTGCCAATCTCTTCTTTGTTGGTTTAAGGACTGGTGCAACAGTGAACCCCTAAAAAGGCTTTTTTATTCTACATCTCAACACTCTACAGTTGATCCTGTTCAAAAGCATCTACCGCATACCACACCACACATGCCAAGCTCAAGTGTGCCTTGGATTTGGGCTCAAGCACCAGCTCCCGGTGAGAATGGTTGCCCTTCTCAAACTGTGCTGGAAGTTGAGAGCCACCCAACCTGAGTCCTTGGCCGCTTTGTGTTGGTCTGAAATGGAAAGCCAGCACACAATCAAAAACAGCTGGCCAACTGTGCTCCGCCAAGCTTTGTCATCCCTCAACTTATATGAGTCCTGGGAGCTAAATATTAGTCATGCAACATTAAAAAAATTGCCACCAAAGCTGCCAAATTAAAATCGTGGTTGATGGATAAAGCGGAATTAGCAGGCAAAAAACTCAGCTGGTCAGTCTTAAAATCATTTAGCAGTTGGGGGCCCCAACCATACCTTATGTGTCACATCTCTCAAACCATTCAGCATTTTTATACAATAATATGAATCGGAGCCTTTCCTTCAAAAGATCGAACAAAGATGGTCCAACTCTCTTTGCCGACTTTGCGGGTCAACTTGGTGAACGTTTATTATACTTTTTGTGCATCTGCCCGGCCGTAAACTTTTCAAGGCAGAAATTACTTTGCACCGCCTTTCGGCACTCAATATAAGATCATGCCATGCTGCAGTGCTGACATTACTGAACAGGAAATCAATTCAGCTGTCTTGCAGGGCCGCTAAGTTCCCTTTACAAGAGAATAACATATTAACATCAACTCAATCACCCCAGATAAACATTGGCAGTTGCAGGGAAGGGAACCTTGAAGCAAAGATTTTGCCAATCGCCAGTTGAACTGTGCGCTTATTCTTCATTATTGCTAAAATCCTCGTTATCAAATCCCACGAGTGTACCCACACATAGACCACTTGATGGACCATTGTTTTTAGACTATAATTTTTAGGTCGAGGACCGAAAAGGCTGCGCTTGCGCAGTCTCCGGGAGAATTAATGTTCTTTAGTACGATGTTTGAACCCGCCTCCCTGCCCCGTCTCTCCTCCATTGGCTGGCCTCCCATTGGCTGGCTTCCTAAACGGAGGCCAGCCATTGGAGGAGAGATGCATCACTCCGATTTAGCCCCGTCTTTTTCGGATTTGGGGGCGTAAGTTTTGCTGTTCTTTAGACAGTGACGTTGTCCGTCACTCAAAACAGCAAAACCACGCCCCCGAATCCGAAAAATATCGGACGCTTGAGGCCGCCATTTTGTTTCCTTCGCAGTGAAGGTGAGCCGTTCCTCGTTGTTCCTCGTTGTGCTTGTGTTCTTGTGTCCGTCCCCCCCTTGCCCCCTCCTTCCGTTCCCTCTCGTGTTGATGTTTTCTGTGCATGGGGGGGTGGGCTCTGCAGCATTATTTATACGGCAGGGTGCCATGGCATGAAAGTGTGTGTTTGGGGAAGTAAACCAGGGGTCTGCGAGTAAGCAGTCTTACGGGCCATAGATGTCTTTACCAAAGATTAACGGACTTTTAGCTTTTGAGCTTGTAATAAATGTAGACCGAGCGTGCATTCGGAATCTGCTGTGTATCTGGGAACCTGAAATCCACCTAGTTATGAAGGACCTTCCTTAGTTGTGCTGTACAAGGGCCCTTCGATGCCTTGTGCGACAGTGTTCATAATAGTGTGTGGTGGTACTGTAATTCTCACTACAAAGTACATGCCTGTCTGGCAGTAACTGGAAGCTGGCATCCGGTTCAAGGGGTCTTGAGAAACACCGAGTGGTGTTGAGAGGATAGTGGTCGGCCGGAATAAAACAATGCCCGTGTGGACGGTTTGGATATTAAGTAAAATGAGAATAAAGGCTGGGATGCAGTAATGTATGCGTGTAAGTGTGTGGTCCTCTACCTTTGAGCTGACGGTCATCAGAACAAGGATTTTCGTCCCGGGGTCTGCGATTTACTTACAGTGGTCCACTGATAAAGTAGACTGAGCCGAAGGTGGTTTTATGATAGGAGAGGCGTAAGCACTGTCCCCGGAACAGTGCTCAATGCATGTTGTGTTAAAGGGATTCCGTTACAAGTATGGTGCTTGTGTATAGATGTCGTCAATGTTTTACGATTTTAACTTGTTCCACTATCGAGGAGCGGGAAGATGGGTGTGAGATGATCGTGCATAATTGTAGTTCCTTGTGTTTTAGTATTTATTAGAAGTTTGGTACCTGTTATTTAAGGCTGTCGACATTGAAGCAGGTAACTGGCTCGGCCATTAAGTATTTCTGGTTTTTATATTTGTCTTTATGTTGCGCAATCTGCAGCTGAGTACTGTCTCGCGAGCAAGCCCCCTGACTGTTTGCTTGTTTTCGTGCACCCATATCTGCGCCATCTACGCAGCGTTCACTTGTAGTCATACTCTACTTAAAGCCATGTTATGTCTATTGTGGGAATTTCTCCTTCTCTCTAATTTTTACTCTGCTACGCATCGTAGATTTCCATCTCAGAATCGGACTGCTACAAAATAGCTTCTTTATTTTGGGGAAGTTTTATACAGCGCGAACTTGGCCCGAAGGCATCAGAGCGCTTTACACGAGCATCAGTTGCATTACCGAGGGACACATTAATTGGAAGTTTAGTACGGGGAGGATTAAACGATTTGCCCAGAATCACAGGATGATGAACGTCGCCGCCGAGACTCGAACCGCTTCCCCAGCGTCCAAGTCAACAGCTCTAGCAGTTAAGCCATATCCTCAGGTTGTGACCTCTGCGCTCCGCCTCCTTGAAATCAGCTTCATATGGGGACAGGTAGCCGAGTGTGGGCTGCAGACAACCGACCGAGAAGGTGGGTTAGCCATGGGTAAAGCACTCCAGCCTGGCCTCCCAAACACCACATCATGGGCCCAAAGTTCAATGGCTGAGGAATTACCACCTAACCGGGAGACAGAGACATAGACAATATCACGTCATCACCTGTCAAATCAGACCCTTACTGTCCTAACCAAGGAGGCCGTGGGACCGTTTTCCTGATTAAATATTGTTCCGTTCAGTCACTGGATAAATGTTGAGTTGGACCCTGGGCATAAAACGTCAGAACGGTTTTCTTGTAGAACTTCTTTAAGCTTAAGGGAACTGTGAGAGCTGTGTGGGCTGTGAGAGCTGTGTGGGCTGTGAGAGCTGTGTGGGGTGTGAGAGCTGTGTGGGCTGTGAGAGCTGTGAGGGCTGTGAGAGCTGTGAGGGCTGTGAGAGCTGTGTGGGCTGTGAGAGCTGTGTGTGCTGTGAGAGCTGTGTGGGCTGTGAGAGCTGTGTGGGCTGTGAGAGATGTGTGGGCTGTGAGAGCTGTGTGGGCTGTGTGGGCTCTGAGAGCTGTGTGGGCTGTGAGAGCTGTGTGGGCTGTGAGAGCTGTGTGGGCTGTGAGAGCTGTGTGGGCTGTGAGCTGTGAGAGCTGTGTGGGCTGTGTGGGCTGTGTGGGCTGTGAGCTGTGTGGGCTGTGAGAGCTGTGTGGGCTATGAGAGCTGTGTGGGCTGTGTGGGCTGTGAGAGCTGTGAGAGCTGTGAGCTGTGAGGGCTGTGAGGGCTGTGTGGGCTGAGTGGGATGTGTGGGATGTGAGAGCTGTGTGGGCTGTGAGAGCTGTGTGGGCTGTGAGAGCTGTGTGGGCTGTGAGAGCTGTGTGGGCTGTGAGGGCTGTGAGAGCTGTGTGGGGCTGTGAGAGCTGTGTGGGGCTGTGAGAGCTGTGTGGGCTGTGAGAGCTGTGTGGGCTGTGAGAGTTGTGAGAGCTGTGTGGGATGTGAGTGCTGTGTGGGCTGTGAGAGCTGTGTGGGCTGTGAGAGCTGTGTGGGCTATGAGAGCTGTGTGGGCTGTGAGAGCTGTGTGGGCTGAGAGCTGTGTGGGCTGTGAGAGCTGTGCGGACTGTGAGAGCTGTAGAGCTGTGTGGGCTGTGAAAGCTGTGTGGGCTGTGAGAGCTGTGTGGGCTGTGTGGGCTGTGAGAGCTGTGTGGGGCTGTGAGAGCTGTGTGGGGCTGTGAGAGCTGTGTGGGGCTGTGAGAGCTGTGTGGGCTGTGAGAGCTGTGTGGGCTGTGAGAGCTGTGTGAGCTGGGTAAGAAATTTGATATGCGAGAGCTGTGTAAGCTGTGAGAGCCGTGTGAAGAATGAGAACTGTGAGGGCTGTGAGAGCTGTGTGAGCTGTTTATTTTTAAGAACAATACCCTAGAACAAATTGATTATCTTTGCTTTTGTTTTTTTTTATTCGGCTGTTTAATACACATTAGCCTCCGTCGCATCGGTTAACCGTATTGTTTATATTCACTTGGCAGTACCGCTCATAACTCTCTACTAATACTCTCTACTACTCACTCTCTACTACTCACTCTAATACTGTACTACTTACTCTACAACTCTCTAATACTGCCTAATAGATTTAGTAATGAGAAAAAATGCTGTGAGGTACTGACTTTAATACTCTACAAAAAAAATTCTACTACACACTACTACTCACTCTTTACTACTCACTCTCTAATATTCTCAATACTCACTCTACTAGTTACACGACAAATATCTAATACTCTATACTCACTGTACTACTCAATATCAACTACTCACTACTACTCACTCTACTACTAAAGTACTTATTCAACAACTCTAATACTCCCTACTCACTTTAGTACACAAATAAATACTCTACAGTACTCACTATAACGCTCTATTACACACCAGATTCTCCAGGCTATCGGAGACACGAGAGAGGCGCTGCGCCAGGACATCGCCCAGGTATCCACGAGCCTTGGCCTTCTGAAGGCGGACCATGGAAAGCTTGCGGACCGGGTCAAAGCCACTGAACTGGCGATCGAAACGATGGAACCAGCCCAGAAGACGTCGAACGCTGCCCTGGAGGACCTAACCCGCAGGGTGCAGATGTTGGAACGGAGGGGGGCCGACGCAGAAGGGCGCAACAGACGCAACAACATCCGCGTGGTGGGATTGCCTGAAAATATCGAGGGGGACGATATGGTTGCGTACCTGGAGAACTGGCTGAGGGACGTGGTGGTCTCTGAGGGCTTGACGCCCTTCTACACTTTGGAGAGGGCTCATAGGGTCCCAGCGCGTCCCCTTGCCCCGGGCCGACCCCCGAGGCCGGTGATAGCCCGGCTGCTCCACTTCAGGGACCGGGACATTATATTGCGGCAGGCCAGACTAGCCGGCCCCTATAAGGTGGACAACGCCTCTGTATCCATCTTCCCAGACTATTCCCAGGAGGTCCAACGCAGCCGCTATTCCTTTATCGCTGTAAAAAGAGCCCTCCGTGACGAAGGGGTTCAATACTCGCTGTTGTTTCCTGCTCGCCTGAAGGTGCTGGTGGACGGAGTAGCGACGTTCTGTGACTCCCCGGACGACGCCTGGCAGTGGTTGGAGCGATACAGAGCGGGCAAGGATGGATCGGGCAATTGGACGGAGAGTGCAGAGACACGGCCGAGACCGCGCAGGAGCAGGCGCAATCGGAGGAGAGAGCAGGGTAGAAGGTCGCCATCGGCTTCTCAAACTGCACAGGAAAGGAGAGATGCCCTGAAAGCGGTGTCGGACATATCTGGAGTGGTTCATCAGACTCAGGTGGCAGACCCGAGCTCGAGACAGGATTCGGAAGAGGTAGAACCAGGGGGGTCAGATGAAGCTTCGGACAAGGACATAGGGGAACGGCTCCGGATCACGCCGCAGACGGCGGATGGCTTACTGGACGAGTGACTGCGAGCCGTTGAGTACCAGACAGTAAGGGGGTCTGCGGGCCCGGCGGGGTGAACGAACTGAGGGCTCCAGAGGCCTTGTGCTTTGGGCGCCCAGAGGGGCAACTGTGCTCCGCATCTTATGGAGGGTGATGGGCCTCGGGCCTGATTGTTGATACGGGGTGGTGCAGCCGGGGGTGGGGTGGGGGAGGACTGTTACTAGCCGGGATCGGCACCTCTGGTGGGATGGGTTTGGGCTGTCCGGCGGGTTGGTGAGTGGACACCTCCTCGACCTCACGTACTTCGTGAGTCTCTGGTAGTTACCAGAGTTTCCCTCGTATTCGGGGGTGGGGTTTGGATGGGTGACAACTGTTTGATGCCTGTTCTGGGGGTGGGTGGGAAGGGCGTTGGTTGGGGATGTTATGGGGCTCTTGAGTTGCTGGGTATTGTCAGTGTGCCGGTGATACTGTTGGGGTTTGGACTGCGCTATGTGCCCACTGATGGCGGCTAGATTGGAACTGAAGTGCATTACCTGGAATGTGCGGGGCTTGACTCCATGAGGAAGAGGTATAAAGTGCATGCATACTTAGTCCGGAGGGGGGTCCAGGTGGCTTTCTTGCAAGAGACGCATTTAACTTTGGCGGAGGGTCAGGCGCTGCAGCGGCGATAGAGAGGGCAACTCTTCTATACTACTTATTCTGCGCATGCTAGGGGGGTACTCATTTGGGTGAGGGCGGGTGTCCCCTTTCAACCGTTGATCACTAGAGTGGATCAGGACGGGAGGTTTGTGGCAGTGTTGGGGAGGCTGGATGGCCGGGATGTGGCGTTCTGTAGCGTATATGCCCCCAACTTTGATCAGGCAGCGTTCTTCTCCATCTTGTCGAGTCGACTCTCGGATGTGCTCGTGAGTACGGTGTACATGGGTGGGGATTTTAACTCGGTAACAGATGTTGAGTTGGACCGTTCTCATCCGCCGCTGGCTCGATCGGCGGTGCGTAGAGTAGCCGCGGTCCGGAGTGATTGGCAGGACCGCTGGGGACTGCAGGACGCGTGGCGGACGTGTCACCCCACAGACAGGGATTATTCGTTCTATTCGGTACCGCATGATTTACATGTGCGTCTTGACACGTTCCTCTGCTCCAGTAGGGCCCAAGAGCTCACGCATGATTGTGAGTACTTGGCGCGGACCATATCGGATCATAACCCTTGCCTGCTTACGGTCATTTGGACCAGGCAGCGACAACCGGTTCCTTCGTGGCGGCTGAATCCGTTGACGCTGGAGGACCCAGTCTTTCACGCTGACTTGCAGACCTGCATTGAGCGCTATTTCCTAGAGAACTCTGGGACAGCGTCCACTCGGGCACTTGAGTGGGACGCCTTCAAGGTGGTGGTGCGAGGCGCGTGCCTCTCGTACGCGTCGGGGGTTCGCCGGACGCTGTTAGCCGATATCGCGCGGGAGGAGACTGCACTGCGCCTGGCGGAGAGGACCAGTCACGCAGCGGGTAGTAATAAGGACGATGTGCTGGAGGCTCGGGAACAGGAGGCTGCCCAGGTGGAGAGGCTCCGTTGTCATGACTACCGGGAATACATGGTCCGGGCGCACGCGGAGCGAGATCGGGTCGGCACGCTGCTGGCCTGGCTGGCGAACCCTGATACCAGGGGTACGCCGATTTTGTCGTTAGCTATATCGACCGGGGACGTGGTCCATTCGCAACTGGAGATTAACACTCAGTTCCGGGAGTATTATGCGGAACTCTATCGGAGTCGGATGACGGCTTGCCCTGCGGAATTGGATGCCTTCCTTGAGGAGGCCCAGCTACCACGGCTAGGACTAGAACAGAGCACTTTGCTTGGGGCGGCTATTTCGCAGGGTGAGATTAGGGCGGCGATTAAACATATGGCCAGGAAGAAGACACCGGGGGGGGGGGGTGGTCTCCCTGTGGAGTTTTACGCGGCGTTTTTGGACTTGCTGGCACCATGCCTCCACCAGGTGTATGGGGAGGCCTGGGAGCGGGGTAGGCTACCGACGTCGGCGCGAGAGGCGATTGTCATCCCGCTGTTGAAAAAGGGCGGCGTCCCTACGGCTAGAACGGCGTATCGGCCATTGTCGATGCTCACAGTAGACTATAAGGTGCTGAGCAGAATATTGGCGACGAGGCTCTCAACTCATATGTGCTCGTTGGTTCATCCAGACCAATCGGGATTTATCCCCACTAGGGACACCTCGACGTGCATACGACGCCTGATACGCATTATGGATGTGGAGGGGGAGGGCCCTGTGGGGGCGGCGGCGCTGTCAGTGGACATTGAAAAGGCCTTCGACAGTGTGGAATGGCCTTATCTGTACTGCGTGCTCCTTCGGTTCGGGCTAGGTGAGGGCTTTGTCCGCTGGACGAGGCTGTTATATGAGTCGGCCACTGCTAGGGTCCGGACGGGCCGCTCCATATCGGCGGCGTGCGCGGTTGGGCGGGGCACTAGACAGGGTTGCTCCTTGTCCCCGCTCCTTTTCGCTTTGGCGATCGAGCCGCTGGCGGCTCGGGCCCGACAGGGTCGGTCCTTTGCCGGAGTACTATCCCGAGGCGACATGCATTATATCTCCTTGTATGCAGACGACCTCTTGTTGTTCCTGGCAGATGTAGATTCATCCGTGGCGGGGGCGCGTGCCTTGCTTCGGGAATTCGGGGACCTATCGGGCCTTCGGGTTAATTGGTCCAAGACCTGCCTCTTCCCCTTAACCGCTCGATGTGTTCAACCGGTGGAGCTGGACGGTCTGCGCTGGGAACCGGATTGCCTGCAGTATCTCGGAGTTCATATATACCACACCCATTCGCTACTGTACGAGGGAAACGTGGGAAGGGCCATGAGAGGCATCAGAGGTAGTATGAGGTTTTGGCAGGTCCTCCCGTTATCTGTCGCGGGGCGGATAGCCTTGTTAAAAATGGTGGTCCTGCCGAGACTCCTTTACTTTTTCCTGACGTTGCCGGTGTGGATCCCATCCTCTTTCTTCCGCACTCTGAGATCCGTGGTGATCGGCTTTATTTGGGGCACTGGCAGGCGACGGGTAGCCCTGAATACTTTGCTCAGGTCCCGGGATGAGGGTGGTATGGCCGTGCCAGATTTCGAATGGTATTACCTGGCTGCTCAACTTCAATGGCTCACGCAGGCGGTGGCGCGAGAATTCAGAGGACCGGACGGCCCGCAGGGGCGGCTTGTGCAGCGCCATGTTCTGTCCTTTATTGTGCTCCAACAGGAACTTCGGTTGGAGAAGCTGACACTTGAGGAGCGTACTCTTCGCAAGTGCTGGCTGCGCTGCCACAGACGGGGGGGGGTGTCGTACGCCCTATGCACCGGAGATACCACTTGGGATGTGTACTGCCATCCCGCACGGCGGAGATTGGTCGGCGCTAGCAGACTGGGAGGACCTTGGGGTCCACATGCTGGGTGACTTGTATCAGGACGGTGTCTTGCTGCCGTTCGGTGCATTACAAGAGACATTCGGGCTCCCGCGGGGTGACTTCCTGTTGCACGCGGCTTTGGTTGCAGGGATTCAGAGGCGTTGGAAGATGGGGTTGGTGGAGCCGCCCACATCACTGGGCTGCCAGTACGTAATGATGGCGGCTGGCACGCATAAGGCCATCACATGCTTATATAGGAGAATGGCGCTGGCTGAACCCCCTCCCCTTGATGGGCTGCGGGAGCGCTGGGAGGCTGACCTTGGACGGCAGATACCGGAGACGACTTGGCCCCAGCTGGTACGTAGGGCCTGGAAGGGCACCCGAAATGTCCGGTTCCAGCTGGTCAAATATTATACCCTCCATAGGGCATATTGGACGCCGGCCAGGATCCATCGAATTTTTGGAGGTGCGCTGTTGACCTGTCCACGCTGCGCAGCGGGGGACGCTGACTTTGCACATATGGTCTGGTCCTGTACGGGGCTCGGCACGTACTGGATGGACGTTGTTGCTTGCCTGAACGCGGTCACGGGTCGGCAGATTGATGCAGACGCGGGGGCATGCCTGCTGCTTTGGTTTCCCCATACTCCTGCCACTAAAGTCACTAGTAAATTTTATGATTTGGGGTTCATAATGGCCAAAAGGGAACTTACCCTACACTGGAAAACTAGAGGGGGACCCAACTTCCTGAGGTGGCGGAGGTGTTTCCTGCAATGGGCCTCATCTGAGAGCACTCTCCGATTGCAATTAGCTAGGCGCGCGGCTAACGATAAAGCGATGGAGACGGCTAGGGCGTGGAGCGCACTAGTGATAGAGTTGCAGTCGCGAATGGAGGCTGATGAGGAGGGGGAGACTGGTGAGCCGGCAAATGGGACAGAGGAGGCGGGACGGGGCGGGGTGGAAGCTGCGGGGATGGAGGGGAGGAGTTCCACTGACAACCAGAACAGGGAGGGGGCGGATTGAGGGGGTTACCGGACCCCGGGGTTGTGACGCTGCACTTTGATAATGCTGGATTATACCCGGAGCTGTATGTGGGTGGTGAATAAAGGGGAGTGCCACCCGCTGTTGTAATGTTGGACCAAACGAACCGCAATTGGGGATGTGAGGCACACTGACAAGGCGGGGGTGGGGGTAGAGAGGGAGGTGGGATGTTATGGTTAGGATTGTTGAATGGGTATGTGTGTACAAGACGGGGAGGAACGATATATGAGGGGGATGATCTGAGACTTGAATGGTCTGATTTGTGCACAAAATTAATAGAAACAGTTTAAAAAAAATAAAAAAATAACGCTCTATTACACACTCTACTACACACCCTTTACTACACTCTCTACTAATCACAAATACTCACTCAAATAGTCACTCTATACTACTCACTATCAAATATTATCAATACTCACTCGAATACTTACTATACAACTCCAAAACACTCTATACTCACTGTAATACTCAATATCAACTACTCGCTACTACTCACTCTACTAAATAGCATCTGATGTATAGTACTTACTGTAATACTGTACTACACACCCTGCTACACTCTCTACTACTTAACATTACTCACTCATAATTAGTCACTCTATACTACTCACTCTTTACTACTGAAACTAAAAATAAAATTTGTATATGTAAGGGTGTGGCTGTGCATGTAAATGTGTGTGGCTCTCGGACTCTTTACTACTCACTCTCTCACTATTTAATACTCACTCTCACTTTTTACTACTCGCTCTCTAATACTCTCTTTACCAATAACTCTCTCCTACTCACTATCAACTACTCACTCTACTACTCTACTACTTCATCTGTGTGTGGGTGCTAATGCAATAGGTCTCGCATATGCAAGCGATTAAGCTATTGGCAATGTAAATAACAATGCCATTTATTTATGATAAAAAAAAAAAAAGAAATGTCATGAGCAATGCCAATAGCTCTACCTTTAATAATGCCGAGACCATTGCATTGTAAATGCTTGTTTGCAATGTAATGAAATTTTACCTATGAATTCCTTTGAACCCATAATGCTTTCTTAACAAGATATGTTTACTCTACATTTTTGTATGGCTTAAAAAATTGCAATGATTTTAACTAATCTGCAAATAAAATACTTACTTACTGTTGTGGGCTTCAGCCCACCCATAGGCTTCCCATTTGCTTGCACCATTGTCACTCTAGTTTTCCTTTTCCCCATTTGTCAAGTGCATGCATATGTCATGACTCTTCCGCTGTTTAGCCCTCCCGAGTGCACCACCCAACTACTTTTATACATACACAGTGGCCATTGTAAGGCCTTGTTTCAGGACTACTTTTTTTTATTGCTTTAAGAGCCCTGTCCTTCTCTACAAACAGATCTCGAGGCGGAAGAAATCTCCAGCCTGAACGCGACTTCTCTGTAAGAGCGCTATATGGCATGCATTGCATCTTGCAGCCCGACGTCCATTGCTTGCTGCAGTCTAACTTTGTGACATGCACTGCCATGCTGCACTGTGACTGGTGAGATTTGGTCCATTGTTGAGCGGGCTTTCACCATCCCCTGTTCACCTAGCTAGGACCCCGTCCCGTCCCACATGGCATTGGATTGGCTGTGACGTGCACCACTGGTTGGGCACTTCGATCCTGGACTATTGTGGCAGGTTGGGACATTCTGGCTGCCCCTGATTTAATGAACCTGCTGCCATATTCCGATTTAAAGAGATGCCACCATTTTCCAATTCAGCACAACGTGCTGCCCCGCACCCCGCTGACTAGAGGGGTGCTTCATCTTCTCAAAGGTACGAGGCACTATACAAGTGCTATAATAACCAAGCAATAATATTTATACAGGAAAACATGCTTGGAATGGAAATGCACACTGACCGCTTTTGACCAATTGGAGCCCTCCTCAGAGAGCACCTAGAGCATTAACTGAGAGTGCTAACATGCTGACTTTGACTTTAAGGGGCGGAACGTGTCTACGCTCGCAGAGGAGCCATCTCGGGACACCAGCCTGCAACTGGCTGTGCCTCCTTTGGAGCACTGTAAGGTTACCTCGCAAGAAACAACAGCCGCACAGTGCTGCCAAGCATCTGCACTTCCATTTCCCCCACCCCCATATTTATACAGAGCAAATTTGACCCGAAGTCATTGGAGCGCTTTACATGAGCACCAGTTACATTACACAAGGACACATTCATTTTTGGTAGGCATGGGGAGATTAAGTGATTTGTCCAGAATCACAGGATGTTGAGCCAACGCCGAGGCTTGAACCTTGTTCCCCGGCTCCGATGTTAGCAGCTCTAGGCATGAGACCACACCCTCTCCCCATTGCCCCCTTCGGCCCCTGCTCACTTGTTTGAATATAGCTCTAATGAGCAAGATAGATTATTGGTTAATAAACATGTTTCAGATGCTTGTGCAGTCTGGTGGTCACAGATTCGCTTCCAGCCTGGGCTGAGTTCGCTTTGTCTCATTTCGAGGCCAGTGAAAATGATTACCTTTCAGCTTATAAATAGCAATACAAGTGCGTGGCTCCACGGAATAGTGTTCTGCATGCTGAAACCAGCTCTCACATAGATAAAATGTTTTAAAAAATGTCTATTTTCTTGTGGGTCACAGCATGCGATTTCATGAAGTAAAAATAAGCCAGCCTTTCAAAGTTTGCAAAAGTTTGACTTTTTCTCACAGTTGTACTCCCTTGTGATTTTTACCTTCCTCCTACCCTTCTTTCAACACTTTGACTACATGAAAAAAATATTTATACTGGGTGTCATGGTTGGTACACTCCCAAAATAGTTGAGCGCTTCAGTAAACACTTCAAAAAAACTTCTTTTTTTTAATCTTGAATAGCTAAGTCAATCCTTTCCTACCTTTTCCAGTACACATGGAGGGATTCTATGAAAGAGTTAGAATGATATTCTAACTTTATATGTCACCACCCATCCCCTAGCTGATGTAAAATGCATCTTCAAAACAATAGGTCTTGCATTACTGATAGTTTGAGGTATTGGGGTTGCAAATAATAATGCAACGCCAATAGCTCATACTTTCAGTAATACGAGACCTAGTGCATTGCAAATGCTTAGTGAGCAAGACACCAGCACTGCATGTCTCGGTGCAGTAGTGCAAACTGCTCTTAGAGGTCCCTAGTGAGCAAGGCACTAGCACTGCATGTCTAGATACAGTACCACAAGCTGCTCCTAGAGGTCCCTAGTGAGCAAGGCACCAGCACTGCATGTCTCGGTGGAGTACCACATGATGCTCCTAGAGGTCCCTAGTGAGCAAGGCACCAACACTGCATGTCTAGGTGCAGTACCACAAGCTGCTCCTAGAGGTCCCTAGTGAGCAAGGCACTAGTACTGTATGCCTAGCTACAGTACCGCAAGCTGCTTGTAGAGGTCCCTAGTGAGCAAGGCACAAGCACTGCATGTCTCGGAGGAGTACCGCAAGATGCTCCTAGAGGTCCCTGGTGAGCAAGACACCAGCCCTGCATGTTTACAAAGTTGGAGTTATTGGCATTATAAATGGCAATGTTTTTTTACCTAGTCATATGTGGCCAAAAGGGGACCTATTTTAGTCACATTTGGTACTGCACCTAGCAGAAGATATGGTAAATCCACTCTACCCATAATGCATTGCATGCAAGACATTACTACGAGTACATTCAAATAGCTATGTCTTTATATACAATAAGTAGCTTTGAAATGTCACTAAAAAATTATTACATTAATTTTGGATTAGGTTGTACTCTGTGTGGGGCTGATGAAGGGAAATTTTTAGACTGTCTCATATAAATGTGAGATGTTCTAGTCAGTAAAGTAACCACTGCCAGCCTAGCTTAGGACCAAGTGTGTGTCCTGCCTGAAGCCTTTCAAGAAAATAGTGCCTGGAGGCAGTAATTAAAACCTAGGGAGTTATAACACATGTAACAGGGGGTGTCCTCATGGGAGGTTATAAGAAGAGTCAAGGCGGTACTATGGAGGGACTACTAAGACTATTGATCAATGAAAAACCACTATTTACATAGGACAGGGACAGGGGCCAATTAAAAAAGGTGGGAGGAGCTTTATGCCCATCTCCTGAATACAGCATGTCTCTAAGAGACAGCACAAGTGTTGCCTAGGCGAGACCTAAATAAATGAGTTCATAATATTGGAAAATGACTCCTTTTACCGTCTACTTACAAATTTAAGGTTGAGCTGGTATTAAAAGAATTAGAGAATGTGTTCTGCAGCTGCCTGCAAGCTTTTACATAAGTGAGCCAATTGAGAGGAAACCAGTTAGTGTATTTATGCGGTATTCGTGTGTGTGTTGGGAGGGAAGGGAAACCTGCCATTCTATGGAGGGTTTATTCTATCAACCTTCAATATTGGTTTTATTGTATTTGCGTTTTTTCAGTGGGAATCTAGTGGAAAATAAGCAGAAAACACACTTGTAAAACTTCCACTGTGTTTTTAAGTCAGCAGAAATGTGAACACAATTTGGCTATTTTTCTCATACATGACGCTTCCTGTCTTTATGTTAAAAAGAGTCATATGGCAGCGGGGGGCAACACCGTTATGGAATGCTGATGAGAATAATAAACTGGAGATAAAAGGGGATCTTAGAAGGTGGACATATTATATGTGATAACAATCCTCTCACCTCTGAACTACACACAATTACAGACTACAACATAGGAAACATGATAGTAAAAATGTACAATCCTACATTTGAGACAGGGTTTTTTTGTGTAGTTGATCACATCTACTAAAGCTGAATCAGTGTACGGTGCACTCACGCTTGCAGTCGCCATGCAATTAATGCCTCACTTTTGCACCTTGCTTCTGTAATTCATCCCAAATTAAGAAGTAATGCTACTCATCTCTCCTGAGTTCCAATGCGCATAGCTTTAAGCAGATGACAAAAAAGCGTTGAACGAAATCCCTGCCGGGATAGCTGGGGTCGTTGCAGATAACTATAAAACCACAGTTTACCTGGGATGTTCCTATCTAGCGGCCAATCCCAGAATGAGCCTCAGATCTCACAAGACACACAGCACAGGCAGCCCAATGACACCCAATGGTGCACTAGCACTGCTATATCAAACAGCCATGTGGGTGCGCAAACACTTCTTTCACAGGGTGGATGCCTTCCACCCTGTCAAGAAGTTGGACCCCACTAAAAAAGATGCTAAATTCGTCCAGGTGTAATCTCCAAACACCGGGACGCATTCAGCAGCGCCTGCATGTTGTTATCTGCTTTCGATCATAACAACGTACAGCCGGGGACGGTCCTCTCTCCTCTCGTATTTCTGACTCCTGCTGAGATACTCGGCCATAACAAAGGCCGTGTCTCAGGGGTCATCAAGCCTCCTTTTGTTGGAGTTTCCTGGCTGGCAGCAGTCAGGAGCCTCACACCTGATGCAAATGCACCACAGGGGAAACAAAGGCGTGCACCTTGTTAGCACTTCACACATACTTAGGAGAGGCAGCTGTTTTCACTTTGTTCAGGCTCTGTTTAGGAGATTTGCATGCACTGTTAGACCATCAGATGTGTTGGTCTCTCCCAGTATTTGCACAAAATAAATTGCATTTATATACGCTTATTACCCTTTAGGAGGCGTTGTAATGATTTAAATCACTATTTCTTTTAAAGCACTATGGCTAAAGAAAGCTTAACGCTGATAAAAGGTAACATTGCTTTATATGTAGCGTAGAAAAGTCTGAATCTTCTGCCTAAATCAGGAGGGTTTGCAAGTACAATCGAAATGTGCTCAAATGTACTCATGATACACCTAAACAAATATGCGAGGGCTTAAGATCTGATATCACTTCTTGTGATGACAGTTCCCGTGATGTCACGCGCCGTGGTCACGGGCTGGTTTCTGTCTGTTCTAGGGCTCGTTGAACGATTTCCCGGGCCAGCACTGCCACGCGAGGCATGACGATCACCTGGCAGTAAAATCTAGTGGCAATTGTTCCGCCTTCAATAGAGTTGAACTGTCAGTGTGACCTGGAGGGCGCGCGGCAAACTAGCCCTCAGGTCGGAGTTTTCCGATGGCGGAGCCGAGGAACTGTGAGTTTGGGAGGGTGGGAGTACCGTCGACTCACGGCGGTACGCCCATTCTGCAAACTGTAAATGACCCCATTTAAAATAAGCCGTTATACCCAGGTATATGACTCTATAGATTCACTAAAATAGGTATTTTGTGAGCATATAGTTTAACGTTTTGAAGCTTCCATCTCTGTTTTTGTACCCCTGCTTTTGTGCGGCACAACATCAAATTTCCCCCAAATGGAAAAGGTTGCAATAACTGTACGAGTAACTATAAATAATATCAGTGCAATTTACTTTCGACATATTAGGAGACAGATGAGAGGGAAACATCCAAATTATTCTTCAAGCTTTTTAAAGCTGTTTACAAATTTGCAGACAAGATATTCAACTATTAGGCAACACACATCACTATTGACAAGAAGAGATTTTAACTGAAGAAATATATCATTTCAGCAGCAGGCTGCACACGGTGAACTACTCTTGGTCGCACCTTTTGCCCAACACTGTGACATGGTCTTGAACTTCAGTGTACAGTGCGAGTACTGTCCCCGCTGAATGCTGACAAACCATGAAGAGCTATTTATGTGTTTGCTTCCCTTTTACCTACAAAGAATGTCCGCTGTTTGTTACCCTAATTAAAGCCCACTTGCCACAAAATAATTAACGCTTTCAGTTTACTTACTATACTTTCAAAATCGTACAAAGTTCAGGATGTTTGAGGGAACTAATGATTAATAAGACCATGACCTCTAACTGGAGACCATTGGTTGCACACACCTAGCAGCCACTTTCACCTCTGATGACGCCCAATTGACGTCTATCCTTCAGTATGTTCCACCCAGTGGGGTAACAATAGCCCCGCCGCCCCGTGAGAGGTAGAGCTCCAGGTGGCCTCCTAAGCACAGTACCCTGGCCTAAGACCTCTTGACTGAGTATGAAAGGAGGCCCCTCCCTTTACTCTGCAAGTGGGGCAACCTCAAGTTTTGTTACGCCACGGGTTCCATTATCATCCCTCCAATGCTATTTGATGTGTACACTGGGCCTACCTGGCCGTAGCGCGTACCGAGCATTTTCCCGGTTGGCCGTAAGTGTGTAAGTCTGTTTTGGACTGGTGGGGGCCGTTTGTGTTTCTGGGGGCCGGTTTTGTAGCATTACTGCAATATCCCCCCCTGTAAAAAAAGCGGAGGAGCAGTGTTTCCCACCTGCTCCCAGGCGCCTCCTCCCCAGTTCGCCGTTATTGCCAGGGCTGGGTTGCGTTCCCAGTCCCGCCCTGTGTGTATGAGCCCCTGCACGTCCTCATGACTAAGTCATCATGTCACACTCCACTAATATGTTGATGAAACTCAGCTATATCTTATGGTCGCCTCTGCATCCACTATCCCACACCAGGTAAGCTGTCTTCATTTTCATGAAATGCAGTACAGCATCTACATTTGCTATTCTGCTGTGCCTAAGAGAGAACGCAGCACAACAACATACCTACAAAGATTGTCTGTTTCATTTAAGAGATTTAAAAGTGTCATCCCCTGTGCCGGCACTCAAACAAGGCTGCATTGTGTGATACACAGGCCCACACCGCAGTTCAGAGGTGAGTGTATGCTGTCAAGGATTGGATCCAGTGCTTAATTTGTAAAAAAAAATCATAATTGCCAGAGCCTTCGTCAGGAGTCTGCTGCAACTTACACCAGCTATTGCCCCTGCCAGCGCTGCAGATGACATTATCAATACAGCACCTAACCTTCGCACTCATGACTGTATGACTACTCAGACTATTACAGGCCCCCAGAGCTATAATAGCTTGGGTGGTAGGTATTAGCAATTTGCAATGTGTGTGTGTAAGGTAGGTAGTTATAGTTGGGACCTAGTCTATAGGAAATCCACAACATTCTATTTGGAATAACGTTGGCGCCGGTTGACGAATACACGCAAAATTCTCCAAGAAAATGGCCTGCTCTGCTGCGCTCCTTCCCTGAAAGTTTCGGGGTGATTTGTGAAGCGGGGGCCGAGAACAAAAGGGGGTCCCAAAACGTGTTTTCTCCATGCAATTTTCCATAGGGACCTTTAAGACGGGCTACAGCCCGAACTGCTGAACGGAATTATACCAAATTTGGCAAAAAGGTAGAGTTTGGTTAGCAGATTACGCTTTTTGTTAAATGGTATAAATCCGTTCTGTAGTTTGGGAGAAAATCTAAAGTAAAATCATAGATATATCTATAGACAAAGTACCGTACGAGTACTGTCCGAAGATAGTGTGCGTACCATTACGAGCATGAGCTGCATGCTAATTGGCTGTCGTCTGTCTGTCAACACTCCAGACCAGGAAGTGTTGGCAGCCATCTTGTGCCTCGGTAGAACTGAGGCACAAGAAAGCAGCGAAAGAAACGCAAAAAACACACAAAGGGGGTAGGGTTTAAATCGCGGTATACGCGTAAGGTACGCGTATGCTGTGAAAAAGAAGGAAAAAAAACGAAGCCCGCTTTATTGTTAATTAGCCTCTGGGGGGGCAAAATCCCGGGGGGGAATGTTTTTATTAATAATGGGTGGCCCAGAAGGGGGCCCACTCCTCTGACGTGGCCTTGGCTGAAATCCTCTGTAATTACATAACCAGACAAGAGGCACACCCTTCTCGTACATCATGGCCAAGACCTGGAAAGAACTTCCTCTCAGCATCAGATGAACCCCCACACTGAAAGCATTCAGGAAGGACCATAACACCTGCCTTTTCGAATGACTAAAGCTGCACAAATCCCCCCTACATATTCCCCCAGTGCTTGGAAATCCTCACAGGTGAATAGTGAGGTCTACACATCCCTAATTGATTAATTCATAGGCCACCACAGTTTGTGTTTGAGTGTTATAAACAGGCCCTGCCATTGCTTTGGCTGTCTGTAACTCTTAAGGGTAGTGAAATGAGCAGTACTACCTTCTTTAATATACACAGAATCTCTGAGATTGGCTTGGTTTGGCTTCACGTCTAAGAGCTACTTTTAGGGTGCTGGTGAGCTACCAGCAGTTCCCGAGCTAGTAGTTGGAGACTCCTGGTATATATAGTGAGTGGGGAATTGTAGTCCTGAAGCATAAATGTAAATGTTATTACACCACAAAATGCATAATACATAGCACTTTGAATCAGTGCATTCCCTAAAGCCTGCCTCACTACATGAGTGCATGCTTACTGAGTGAATGATTACATTAATATACGGTAATAAAGAGAATTAAAAAAAGTTTAAAAAAAGGGAAGTTACTAGAATAATAAGTCGGAAAAAAAGGGGAATGAATGTTCATACTCCTATTAAAAAAAATAGTAACCTACAGAAATGCTTTAATAATAAAAACAAGTTGTCAGACGAGCAATTGCTGGCCCGTAACGCTGAGCGGGTGCTCCGCTCCCTGCAGCAGTCTGTGTCCTTCTGGAACACGCTTCCACTCTCCCTTATGGGACAGCTGGCTATTGGAAAAATGGTAATGCTGCCAAGGATGCTCTACGTCCTGCAGAACTCTCTAAGTCCGCTTCCACTGCGAATATTTCGCACGCTCAACACGTTGCTCACTTCGTTACTCTGGGCTGGCGGGCGTAGCAGAGTCGCGCTGCACACCGTTGTCCGGAGCTGAGAGGAGGGGGGCCTGGAGGCCCCGAGATTCGATCTCTATTACTATGCAGCCCAGCTCCTGCCGGCAGCGAGATGGTTCGCGGGCACGGATAATTGGGAGATGGGCCTCCTAGCGGGCAGAGCAGATGAGAAGAAGCTACAGGTGGCCCTGATGCGGCAAAGAGGTGCGGATGAGACCTTGCCCTATGTAGTGCGACAAGCTGCGGGAATCTGGCAGCGATTTGTTGAGAGAGTTTTGTGGCGGGCCCCCTTCCACAGAGAGTTACCAGTGTGGATTCTGGCACCCGTGGTCCTTATGGAGGATCATATGTCCTTCCGGAATTGGCCGGAAGGCGGCTGTGAGACTCTAGCGGATCTTTACCCGGATGACTCATTTGTCTCCCTAGAACGAGCTACGGAGGCCTTTTGTTTGAGTGGAGGGCAATACCTGCATTACAGGGGACTCCAGGAGATGGTGAGGGCGACCTGGCCGCAGTTCCTGGAGGCGCCTCCAACGTCCCATACTCTTAACATCCTTCTTTCTTGTGGTAGGGGACGACGGCTGATCACGTTGTTGTACTCGGCCATGCGACGGGACTCTGTCCCGCCGGTCGCCCCGTCCTGGGCGGCCTGGGAGGTGGACCTAGGAGTGACCTTGGATCCCGGGCAGCGTAAACGCATAGGGGCCCTCACCCGTAAGGTGTCGTGCAATGCACGATTTAAATTGATACATTTCAATTTTGTCCATCGCACCTATATGACCCCGGTCTCCCTGCGTCGCATTTCTGTAGACAGGCGGGACGACTGCCCTAGATGCGGATCGGAGGGGGCGAGATTTCTGCATTTAGCCTGGGAGTGCCCGCGGGTTGCAGACTTCTGGAAGACAGCGGTGGAGCGCATTCGGAATGTCACAGGCCTCCGGATCGCCTTGACCTCCTTACATGGCTTATTGGCACTGTTCCCCAAGCCCAAAAAGAGGAATCTGTCCTATAAGATGCTACAGTTGTTGTTGGTGTTGGCGAGGCGGAGGGTGGCTATCACCTGGATGGGACAAAGGGCCCCGGACATATCGTTGTGGCTGAAAGATGTGAGGGAATGGTCTTTGGCTGAGGAAAAACACATGCAGCGCACCCGCAGGGATGAGAAGCTACAGGAGGACTTGCTTGCATGGAGGATGATGTGTGCTGTGGGTGCGTTTACTAGTGACTCGGATGCCACTAGTGCTGAACTGTTCACCCCAGAGGAGTCGGGTTATGAGGGTGAGGGTGGGGGTAGCCGGGAGGGGGGGACTTGCCCTGGAGTAGTGCCCTGTTGGCAACGCACGTCCGATTCTTGTTGTTACTGTGATATGCTTTGAATCCCAAGATTTTTTTTTTTTTCCTATGCTAGTACTTTGTCTGTCTGTATCCACGTGGGCTAAAAGGGGACGAACGAACTGTACACATGTGTTTTCTTCAAGATGCCGAATTGTGGGGGAAACTGTTTGAATGTTTACCGTACAAAAATAACGTTTTTAAAACATAAAAAAAATAAAAATAATAAAAACAAGTTTAAATAAAGCATTTTAGAAATTATACGAAAGTTAAAAAGTATGGAAAGAGGCACATTTACATCAACACATGACACACTAAAACAGTGGAAATGAGTACACCTGTCAACTGAAAAACGTGACTTAATAGTGGAAGGAGCAATAAATTGATCCCATAGACTGTTAAGTAACCAAAAAGTATATAAACCACACCCGTGGGATGATTAGTTTTGTTTCAGAGAATCAATACGGGCGAAGAAACTATGAGCAAAGGAATGATTCGGAACTGCGGAAACATCTTCACATTATCTTTCATTTCCTCAGAGAGTACATATTGTTAATGTATATTTAAAAATACATAATACTGTATGTACTTTCCAGAGGAGTTGGATGAATTTCTACGGAGGATGGAAACAATATCGAAGATAGGTAAATTGTATGAATGGAAATATAGGTTATTTAATGAATTAGTACGTGCAAAGTATTGATTAGGAGCGATGTCATAATCTTCAATTTATCTTTCATTTCCAGAGCGGGATCATATTGTTAATGTATATTTTAATTTATATTAAACTGTATGATCCTTCAACTGGAGTTGATTGACTTACAACCGACAATTTGTTTTTTTTAGTATGCAAGTATTTCTTTATGATTGAAAAATGTACTAAAAACAAAACTCTTTATCTACTAGAGTGAAATTGGGCTAAAAGTATTTATATTAAGTAGGGCTTTTTGCAAATTTCACTTGTGAAGAATAGGAGGATTATCTTCGGAAGCACTTTTTTGAAAAAAAGTAATATAATTGTGGTTTAGAATGCCATGATTGTTAAATGTAATAATGACATGAAATGTACAAAAAAAAAGAAAGATGACGTAGTGAGGGAGTGTTTGTCGTAGCACTTCTATTCTACTTTATCTGAAAGTAAAAGAAGCCCAAACATTACAAAAAGATGACGGGGCAACACTTATATAATGTAAACATAAGGAATGAGTGCTTATGATAAAATAAAATAAATGTGGCCGAACGCGTGATACCAATGAATGTAAAATAATTTTTGCATTTCACCCATATGATGAATATAAAAGACTCAATAAAAATATTTTGAAAACATGAGCATTTTTCTTTCAAGGATGGTTTGAAAGTTATACATTTTATAAAAGAACATAATACAGCATGCTAAATGAGAAAAGTAAGCATAATTATGATAGAATAGAAAATAGAATAATGTTTTAAATACTTTTACAGTCAACAAACTCGTAAGCAGAGTACAGTTTAAGTTAAAAGCACCCTACCACAACTAGTTTTTGAAACGCATAGTAAAGTAAAGAGTATCACAAAATGGACTACATACATGGTGACTGTATCGTAACGTCACATAGAAAAAAGAAAGCCAATCAAAATTAGCATGAGGAAGGTAGACGTAAGTACACAACAGCCAATCAATTTTTTTCAAAATCTGCGCAAGGAAAGGGATTGGTCGCTAATGCATTTTCTTACAATGCTTCACAACCAATCAAAATGAGGTGTTGAAAGTTTCTGTTTTTAACATATGAGTAAATGAGCTATCTTTGCATGTACACGCAGCGAGAGGGAATTATTAAAGATGACTTGCTTTCGCAAGGCCCCGAAAGGCTTCACTGCCAGAACCCATTTAATGATTATCCAGGCTCTCAAGCCTAAACACGTCAGAAATCATCTCTCATCACTTTCTCTTCTTTTTAGTGTATTGTGTGTGGCAGACTGCGTGACCCTATGCCCAGAGCCCTCGAAGGCCCTGGAGACTGCCACGCCGAAGGCCAGCTCCTGCAGTGTCTCGGAGCTGGGCGGACCCCCTGCCAACATTTAAAAGCCCCCGGGGGAGGTGTAAATGAATCGTTAGTACAGCCCACTCTGCTTACGCTACCTGGAAAACACAACAACACTACATAGCCCAGATTTCCATTGTAGTGATTTCTTAGTTTCAGGTCTAGTTGTCAGATTGGCACACACACACTCCCTCATGGTTGGTATACACCCACACCACACCCATTCAGTGCATCCGTCACTACACACGTGACCCTATCTATAAAAAAGATGGAGCTCATGTGTTGTACGGCATTTTAGAGTTGTTCCCAAACTACCGAACACGGGGGCCCACTACCACATGCGTGGCGTCTTTGTTCACTGAGTTAGTGGTACCCGAAGCACTGAGCGGGTGAAGAACCTGCGATGATGATGGGAGCACGAGTATGTCGTTAGCCATAGAGATATCAAGACTCGGCACCATATATGAGACTTCTTTGTTGCAGATCGGGATTACATGATGCAGAAGGTGTCTTTTCCACGAAAAGGTGAGCAGTGAGGCCTGGGTACGCATCGGAGGGAGTCAAAGGTTGTAGCAGACTAGATACAAAAAGGCGACGCATCGATTTAGACAAACGCACTCCTATATAGTGTATCAATTTACATGTATACATTTTTTTCCCAATAGCAGGAACATTTTTATAATCGCTGAAACGCCCGGAATATTACCTATACAAATAGTTCGTATAAATGTGAGAAGGAATGTGTATGAAAGCGCGATGTTATTTAACTGCACATTAAGATGGTAACAATTACCAATCATAACATCTTTCTTTTACTATCTTTTAGATGTTGAGCATTATGTCCGGCACGGGGTGAAAAACACCGGTGACAGAAAGGTGAGCCGCGAATATTGTTTTTAGTCACTCTCTTATTTCCTCTCTCCTTTCATAAAAAAAATACACACAATGTTAACTACCTTTTTATCTTACAGGTTGTGTTTTACAAATTGACGAAACCCCTGCAAAAGAAACCTACAAAGCTCTACGTTCATGTATTCTGCGATGATGCGTGGCCGCTGTAACAAGGACTGAGAAACCTGCTTCGACAAGTAGTGCACCCTCTTTGAATGACGCCAATGGCTCAAGGTGAGCAAAGAAGCTTGTTTCCGATACAACGACAAGTTATCTGTGAAAGGAGAGAATATGTAGTATGCAGCAGGCGTGCAATACCCATTAGGCTAACGCTGTTTCAGCCCCCCACCCATCATGTGTGTCTCTTCCACGTTTTAATGTCCTTTTTTATCTCTCTTTTTTACTATCTCTCACATCATTTTTTTTCTTTTTTACAGTTATGGACGCTGCTGTGTTCACTGTGCCGTATAGAACCTTACCTGAGTTTAAGTGGTGAACTCTGTTGGCTACAGTGAAGCCTGCTTCGAGACGTAGTGTTATAAACACAGGGGTTGACCCAAATAAGTCACTGGGACCTGGGTGAATAAATGATACAAACAGAGTGGTCCCAGAACAGAGAAGAACAATATAGAACAATAACAATTGATTATAAACAAAATTCAATAGAAATTAGCAGCATTGTTTTTAATCACAACAAGCAGAGGCAATTAATTGTAAATAATTCATAAAATACATAAATATGTAAACACAATTGGTGCCCCTAAAGGAAGGGAAGGGTCAGGGTAGTGATGGAAAAGTTTGGGAGAACTGGACAAGTGACAAATTAATAGTCAATTTGGCCTTAATACATAAAAATGGCATATGACCAACGGTTCACAGACAAATCAAGGCAAACTCATGCTTCAATATACAAAGCAAAAAATGGCAAATAATGGCAGAAGCTGAGGAAAGGGGAAGTATGTCGACGTTTCGACCCAGAATCGTTGCAGGTGCTAACTACGACCTTGCTAGAGGGTCTTCATCAGGACGGCAGAGAACCAAGTGGGGCAGACAGTCTGGACAAAAAATAATAAATTAATCAATTATGGTCATAACGATCCATATGTATCTTGTAAAAGATTTGTTTATTTCGTGATATGTCGAAAGGGTAATTACCAGTAGGTCGTGTGAGGTCCCACTGTGGTAAAGACAGGGTTGCTCATGCACAGCCTCGTTTCCAAGACCACGCTTCTTTCTGGTGCAGAAAAAAAAGGAAAGTTTTACATACTATCAGAGAAATATAGCTCTTTTTTTGACCAGTGAAGTTAGTTCTGAAAAGAACTGTTTTTTTGTCTTTTTTTTAACATAAAAAAATTAATTGGAAACAAAACAGTGTCCAACAGGAACAAATAAAAAAAAATTAGCGTTGTGAGCAACGGTGCTCCTGTTTGATCCGTTTAATTAAATTAATTGACTGCTCCCCGTAGCAGAGCATCTCATTGCAAAATTTGCAATGGATGACTAAGTCAGCAAAATCCGGTTCGATATTTGGATGTGGAGTCCATGGCTGTGTGGTTGGTGCGCTTGAAGTGCTGGGAACAGCAGGTGATGGATTGTCCCGCAGCCTAACAGAGCAAGCTCTTGCATAATTGCGAGGATGGTAGTTTTTCACATGGGGAACCATGCTTGCTGTCCCAAATGAGTACTTCTTGCTTGGATCTCCTCTTGACAGTGTGGTGTCACAGATTTTGCAGGTGACCTTTGCAGCATTTACCTTTTTCTGTCCTTCTGGAAAGGTGAAAAATGTCCAGATTACTGCCTCTTTTCTTTTTTCCTGTGACTCCTCAGCTACAAATTCCTCCTCTGAAGAATGTTCTGAAGTGGATTCCAGAAATGCAGCCATATTAAAATTGTTTTGTCAAATGACAGGAGCTCCCGACAAGAGATGGTTTTTCTGAGAAAGTCAAAGAAGAATGATTATATTGGGTGGGGTCTTTCAACAGTTGGAATTGGAAGTGTTATGACCCAATCAAATCTCTTATTTTAAAGTTACATGGCGTATGCGTAGGGTGCGCTTATGGTGCGTGAATGGACGACGTACGCCGCCATTTGCGTAATTGCTTTTAAAAGTAACATACGCTTACTAAAAGTTAATAAATATTATTTTAATAATTATCCTAGATAATATCTTCCTTAATATTTCCATTAAATACATAGATGTATCTTTTTAAACATTAGGAAACTTACGCGGTATGCGTACAGTGCGCCATACCAACGTACATGACGTCGATGCGACGCGGAACGTGAAAGCGTATTCGTAACGAATGCGTGGTTGAGCGCACAGTACGATTACCCGTACAAAGGATGGTGCGATCACCGTATGCGTAGCGTACGAGTACTGAAAAAAAATACAAAAAGAAAATATAGAATTTAATTTTAATATATTGGAAAAAAAAATTACAAAATATTTGAATTTTGTTTTATATTACTTTATATGAAAAATGTGCAATGTAACTTAAAAAATAAAAGAACTTAAATCATTATTATGAAAATGATGGAAATTACTATAAAAAGAAATAAATATAATAATTAATACATTTAAAAATTATCATTTACAAAAGCTTTGAAATTCACTATAACTCGCGCGCACGCAATCCACTGCTGATGACGTCACATATTACATCACTCATGACATGGTCATTGACATCACTCATGACATCTCAAATGAAATAACTATAACGGGGGAATTTCAATGGTTTTGTATGAGTGAAATGTCCAGCTAACTATAAAATGTGTGAAACCTATGTTTTTTTCAGTTAATTTTTAAGGTTTTTTAAATGCTAATTCCTAACTATAACGTGCCTGAAACCTATGGTTTTTTCAGTGAATATATATATATATATATATATATATATATATATATATATATACATACATATATATATATATATATATATATATATATATATACACATATATATATATATATATACACATATATATATATATATATATATATATTCACTGAAAAAAACATAGGTTTCAGGCACGTTAAAGTTAGGAATTAACATTTAAAAAACCTTTGAAATTCTCTGAAAAAACCATAGGTTTAAGGGAAAGTTATAGTTAGTTGGACATTTCACTCGTACAAAACCATAGAGATTCCCCTGTTATAGTTAGTTCAGCTAACTATGACTCACGCCCCCGGAATGCATTGCTGATGACGTCACATATTACATCACTCATGACATGGTCAGTGACATGCCCCCCGCATCCCCGGGGACCGCCACCCCCGGGGCTTGTTTTTTAAAAAGAAAACTACCTATGTGGGGGACTCGAGGACCCGGGGACCTCCACCCTCCCGGGGACAGCCACCCCCGGGGCTTGTTTTTTAAAAAGAAAACTACCTATGTGGGGGGCTCACACGTCCCGGGGACCGCCACCTTCCCGGGCACTAACTATGCAAATTTGGGGGTCAGTGAACCCCGAGCCCCGGGGACCACCACCTCCCCGGGGCTTTACTAATGTTGTGAGGGGGTCCGCCAGCCCCCCACCTGGAGCCAGTGATGGCCCTGGGGACCGCCACCCCCCCAGGGCCTGCTCCTGCAGTGTGTGTCCCGGGGTGCCCACCCCCGGGACTCTGCTGTTTGCAATGACCAGCCCACCAGGTACCTCCAGTAAGTGCCACAGAGCTGCGTTGCAGAGTGGTGTAAAAAGGGGCGTGGCCTCTGAACACCTCTCTGCAACACAGCTCCCTGGTGCATACTGGAGGTACCTGGTGGGCTAGTTGGCCCCCAGGGACCCTCAGGATTGAAGAGGAATTAATTCCTCAACTTAAAATGCGCCACAGGGTGTGTTTGCACATATGTCACCTCAGGCCTCGCCCCCTTCCTTCACCACTGTGCAAAAGCGCCCCCTGGTGAGTTGTAAGTTGGGATATTAATTCCCCTTCAATACTGAGGGTCCCTAGGGGCCAACTAGCCCACCAGGTACCTCCAGTATGCACCAGGGAGCTGCTTTGCAGAGAGGTGTTCAGAGGCCACGCCCCTTTTTACACCTCTCTGCAACACAGTTTTGTGGCACTTACTGGAGGTACCTCGTGGGATAGTTGGACCCCAGGGACCCTCAGGATTCAAGGGGACTTTATCCCCCAACTCAAAACGCACCGCTGGGTGCATATGCACAGTAGTGAAGGGAGAGGGCGGGCCTGAGGTGACATGTGTGCAAACACATCCTGCGTGTTTTAAGTTGGGAATTAATTCCTCTTCGCTCCTGAGGGTCCCTGGGGGCCAACCTGCCCACCACTTACCTCCAGTAAGCGCCACTGCGCTGCATTGCAGAGAGGTGGCCCTGGTCATGCCCCTTTTTACACCAATGTGCAATGCAGCTCTGTGGCGCTTACTGGAGGTAAGTGGTAGGCTAGTTGGCCCCCGAGGACCCTCAGGAATTAAGGGGACTTAATCCCCCAATTTACAACGCACCAGGGGGTGCATTTGTGCAGTGGTGCAGGGAGGGGGCGTAGCCTGATGTCACAAGTGTGGAAACGGGCCCTGTGGCGTGTTTTAAGTTGGGGAATTAAGTCTCCTTGAATCCTGAGGGTCCCTGGGGCCAGCTAACCCACCAGGTATGTCCAGTAAGTGCCACAGAGTTGCATTGCAGAGAGGTGTAAAATGGGGCGTGGCCTGGACCACCTCTCTGCAACGCAGGTCTGTGGCGCTTACTGAAGGTACCTGGTGGCCTAGTTGGCCCCCAGGGTCCTCAGGATTAAAGGGGACTTAATTACCCAACTTAAAACGCGCCACGGGGGCTTGTACAATTGTGTTCAAATACCAGAAATAAAAGAAATACTGGAGACAGCAGCAGTGAAGTTGTCAAGAATTCTTTTTGAGCCTAAGAAGAAGGGACTGTTGCCCTGAAACGCATCGGCGATATTAAAACTCACAAAAAGTGAGTCCTGAGCTCCGTAAACCTCTCCTACTCTCATACACTTTCCGCTCAACCATACATGCCCTCAACACTAATCACATCAGTGGACATACATTTCTACTCGCAGAACTCCCTACATCACTCTTTCCCCTCTCAAGGCTGCCTTCCATTGAGCAGCACGTCTAATTACTGGACAACTCAAATATGATCTAATTTCCAAATCCCTCAGAAACTGCCTCATCATATACAAGTCCTTTTGCTTAATTTAAAAAGCATTACACACAAATGCATTTGACTAGATGCAACATCACTCTGGCAGGGTGAGCTAACTGTGTGCACCCCAAACCAGCTAGTTTTTGGAATGCCCAAACTGTAGGAGAGTAGGGTCTGCTTCCTATGGTTACCCCCACTTTTTGCTGTGATTCTCTGGTTTTTCGACTTTAGTATTGCTGTGGTCCTGCCAATCAGACCCACAGCACAGCTATTCTCTCTCTAAATTGATACCATGTACTTTAGGTACATACCAGATTGGTTACTGGGTCACCCTTGTGAGCCCCTGTATAGTGTACCATAGGTACCCAGGGCATAGGTGCACCTTAGGCCTACCAGGGGCTGCATCATGTATTGTGCCACCCCTGGTTTGTCTTCCAAACTGACACCACAGGTCTGTTTTTTTTAAACAACTGAAGAGTGACTAGGTGAAAAAGTAAGAAACCCCAAAAAAAAAATTATTTTATATTTCTGTGTTATCCTATCCCCCTAAAAAGGCAAAGTAGAATTAGTGAAAAACTCCAAAGAAAGGGCACACCTTGCCCTTGTATGAACACTAAAAGAGAAAGGAATCTTTCTCTTTTAAAAGGACCATCACTCACCACTAGTTGGTGACATGCTTCATCATAGGGTCCCCGCTGGGGTGGCCGAATGCCTCCCCAGCGTGCTACAACGCCTGAATTACAGCGGAACGGGTTGATGATATGTGCATTAGTGCTACAACTAATATGTGCTTCAAACTGTGAGTGAAATTAAAAAATACCTGGTTGGCCTTTATTAAAAATGTTATTAAATTTTTTTGGGGGTTTCTTACTTTTTCACCTAGTCACTCTTCAGTTGTTTAAAAATTTATGATAGGGGTACAGGAGTGACTTTCCATACCCTTACTCTCTTGTTGATATTTTGACCACAGGTCTGTTCACGCAGCCTGTGTAAGGTGGTGTAAGCACCCCTTACTTGGATATAGTATACCTATATCTATATATACATATAGACACATATGCACCTATAAGTCACTCCTATGGCAGGCCTTAACAATCCTGGAGGCAGAGTGCTTGGTTTTATGTGAGAGGGCGCCCTAGTATGAGCTGAGCCCCTCTGCAGCTTTCGGAACCATCTCCTTATAGCTGTTCTATGATACAGCCATACCATATACTCCTAAGTGCATTATAATCCTCGCGGTTAATGCTAACTTTGGTTTGGCTTTATCGAAACATGTTGTGTAAGGTGTCAAACACTTTGGAATACTACCCCCCTCCCGCCACTCCTGGTGGCGGGGGTAGCATTCCACCCGTCTAGAGGGCGAAGATTTGTAGTTACTGTTAAACCCGGACAGGCTTGTAGTGTATTGGGGCAGGGAGGGCTGCATTCAGTAAATGCTTTCCAGACACTGCCTGGAGCACACAAGGTGCCCCATGCAAAGCCCGGTTCAAACCAGTTGCTGGGGCACTCAGCCCCATCTCTGGCGTGAAACTGGACAAAGGGAAGGGGTTGTAACCACCCCCTGCCAGGTCCACCCATAGGAGGGACCTTTTCAGGTAGTCCAGCCCACAACCTTAGTATAAGTATGGGAGCTGTGTCCCTAGGACTTTAGATTACCCTGGACGAAACTTTGATACAGAATCCTGGATTTTCGACATTCCATTCCGACTGGAAAACGGAAGACATCCTCCTTGTGGTCAAGGAGTGACCACCCTGTTCGTACAGGCACTAACAGCAACTTTGCCGGTCGGCATTTTCGAGGCTCCCGCCAGATTCCGAAGAATCTGCAACACAGGACATGGACTTCTAGAAATCTCTGACCCCGACCCACACCCACAGCAAAGCTGAGACATGTGGCGGACACGAGAGACATGGGACCGGAACTCCTGGACATCCTGCATTTTGCAAGCTGCACTCCTTCTACAAGGTATCTCGAAGTTGTGCTTTGGGGTGCTTGAAGCCCCAGCCCCGAGCACCATTTGCACTGAAGCCCAGGTCCCCACACTCTGCGAGTGTCCCGTGGGCTCCTCTTTTGCATTTGAGCTCAACGTGTCTTCCTGGTTCCTTGCCTGTTGGCTAGTGAGCCCCCTGAAGACTTTTCTTTACAACAAACTTGTTTTTCTGGTTGCTCAAGGCTTGCTCCAGCTTTTCTGCAAAGGAGAAGCGCCACAGACCTTGCCGGTCTGCAACAGAGCCAATCTCAACATCCTGCGTGAGTTGCAGTTGCCAAGGCTTGTTGGGTCCAATCTGGATACCGACACCGCAGTCAACTAGATCCATTGTGGGACAGCTCGAATCCAGCGCCTGGTCATCGTCGATGCCTCCTGGACCTCGTGGCTGAAAAGACAAACTCGGCTTCTTCACCTGAAATCACCCGACATCGCCTGGTTCCTTCCTGGTTCCTTCCTGGTCACTGGCTAGTGACCCAGACTCTGTCCCTTCTGCTTTCAGGTTCTTCAGATCTTCGATCCACCCTTGGAGCCATCCGGACACTTTTCCTCTGGTCGCCTGCAGCACTTCTTTGCAGCTCTCCATTGAAAACGACGACGAAACCTGACACGAAAAGACACCTATGCACCCGGCTTCGCTGGTTGAGGTCACTCAAGTACTCTGCTGCTCCCGTGGGTCTTGACTCTTGAAGTGTCCTAGTTTAAAAGGGTTCCATCCTAGTCCATCCGGAAGTGCCCTTAAATTGTATATTTGTAACTTTTACGTTTCCCATAGAAAGTCAATTGTAACCCGCGCCTGTGTTTAGACACTGCACGCGTCTCTCGTGGGCCTCCTCCTCCATAACCTTTGGTTGTTAAGAGTAGCCCCGGCAATTCCATAGGCCCCAGGCCTGCTTTCTAATTCTCTCGTGGTTCTTATACCACTATTTTAGTATATGGTTTGTGAGGCCCCTAGGGCATAACGTATACTGTGCAACTTATCGTATATTAACTCAGTGACTTGTATTGTATTTTTACCTCTGACCTCATAAAGAGTGCAGAGGGGTTGTGTTTAGAATACATACATATATATTTGATATATACCTTGTGTGGTGTCCTTTCTTTTGGTACTCAAGGGATTATAATTGGTAAAACAACTTGCTTAATACGCTCTCTGAAGTCTTAGCCTGAAGGCTGCTCTCCACAGCTACCACTAGGATAGCTTTCTATAAGGTTGACTTTACAACCACCATCAATAAGGGTCGATTAGACTGGTGCAAGGTACCCACTAGAACTAGTGGACATCATATGCCAGACTAACTTCTCACACAAACCATAGAAGGAGAACACAAAAGAGAAGCTTTATTACCTTCAGTCACTCTCTTTTTTATCCCCACCTTAGATGGGCACCATTTCTTCTCCTCCGAACATCTTCTCCACATCCATTCCCACCTATGTGCTTATTTGTAATTGGATTTTGACCCCTTAATTGTATGATTTGGAGCTTTACTGGTTCATGTCCTAGGCAGATTTTGCAACAATGAGTACATTCTCGTGGGAGATTGCCCTTCTAACTGCCCACATTTCTTGACACATATTCTGTGATCACATAAAGTCTGAAGAAAACTTCTTGAGATAACTGATATATGCCCTTTTTTGTTGCGCGCCAGCTTACTTCAAATTCTCCGACGCCCCTTTCTCCAGAGGGATGGGCCTACAGAACAAACAGCCATCTACACCTACCCTGCCACAACAAGTAAACAACCCTACACCTGTTGTCATCAGAGGCTAACTTCAGGGGAAACTTACAGAAAGAACCATGTGCACTGGGTGAGAGTCAGTGATCCTATTAACACTATGCAATTTACGAAAATAAATCAGCATTTGTTAATTTTCTGCGTTAATTTTTAAAACAGTCCCAATATAAATCTAGGCCTTCAGTGTGAGATGCAGGAATGTAACCTTTTTTACATTACATATTTATAAAGTTAAGCTGCGACTTGGTAATACCGAACTGTGTCTGCAGCTGCTAATGTGACAAAGCACGTATGATCAAAACACAGAACTAAATGACAACTGAACCCACACATCACAAATTTCAATCTACTGAACATCCACCAATCGGGTTTCAGATCTGGACATAGCACAGAAACAGCCATCTTGCATATAGTAGACAACGCCCTCCTAGTTCTTGACAGCAATGAAACCTGCCTATTAGTCCTGCTTGACCTCTCTTCAGCCTTCGACACGGTCAATCACGACAAACTCCTAAGAAGACTAGAAAACAGGATGGGTTTATCTTGCACAGTCCTTCTATGGTTCAAATATTATCTGGAAAACAGAACGCAATCGTTCATGACCAACAAGATTCTTTCTCTCTCCTCACCTAACCTACTAGGAGTACCACAAGGCTCCACCCTATCCCCCACACTATTCAACTTATACGTCGAACCACTTACCGATTTACTGCAGCAGGCTAACATCTCCTACGACATGTATGCGGACAACACTCAACTTTACATTAAGATCACCTCCATCGAAGAGATAAAGACAATTAATCTAACTCTCGAAAAAACAGTCCAATGGTTAGCAACCAACTTCCTCAAGCTAAACTCACAAAAACTGAATTTCTTTTAATCTCCCCCCCAATAACTTCCGGGAAACAAAGGAATGAACCAAAATGATCACTGCTGTGAACTGTACACCAACGTTGGTAGACTCCACAATATCGCTTGGAATCACACTGGATAAGAACCTTAACATGCAAGCTCACATCAACCTGATGGCTAAAAATGCTCGCTTTCACCTCACCTATCTCAGAAAAATGAAGCCATTGATCGAAAACCCAGACCTCAAAACTGTAGTCCAGTCCTTAGTCATATCAAGGCTGGAGTACGGATGTTCTACCCTCTCAGGGCTTCCCAACATCTCAACCGCCCCTTAAAAGCCTGTCTCAGCGCCGCAGCAAGACTCATAACAGGATCTAGGAAATTTGACCACATATCGCCACACCTAAAGGCACTTAACTGGCTATCCTATGAAGCTCGCATTCACTTAAAGATGGCTTGCATCACTCACAAGGTGTTACTCCACAACATCCCCCAGTACCTAGCCCAGAAACCTACCTTATCTGGAGGAAACAGACATTCTGGGATTGCAGACAATCTACTCCTGAAACCCTCGCGGTTCAACAAGACTAAAACCTCCAACAGAGCATTTTCGGGAGCAGCGCCAAGAATTTGGAACTCGCTTCCGCCATCCATCAGAAAAATCGTCCCGACACCTCTCTTTAAAAAGGAAGCAAAATTATTATTGATGAGCAAATTCCTCCCTTAAATCCGCACTATCACCACACCAGCTCACAACCTCAAACTTGACTATACTCTCCGTCTACTGCTACTTCGAAGCTAAGACTCGCACAATCTCGAATTGACTCAGAACTACTCCCTTTTCTGCTTTTATCTCCTGAATTATGTTATGCTTTGTGGTTACTTTATATGCTATGTTTTTTTTCTTTTTTTTGGTTGTGCCACGTGTTTACTATATGTGCTATCAAATATCTTGCTCACTATGTAAAGCGCTCTGATAGCCTACCTTGGGTCTGGTTCGTGCCATAGAAAACTCTAAAAATAAGGCAAGACAGGGAAGTCCTGTTTTATATAAATTAAGGAATGGTCATTACAGCTTAAACAAGCAAAGATTGGTCAAAATATACACACTCCCTGCTCAATTGAGGACCAAAAAAGGCGAGCGCATAACAGACAATCTGAGGGGTGTCGCAAGGGCAGATTGATCTCCGCCAGTGACAAAATCAGCCAGTTGATTAGCTCAGACATGGGCTACATGTACCCTCAGGCGGTCATAGACAGGGGTTAAAACAGCAGCGAGTGCAGTGGAGACGTAGTGCTAGGAATCGAATTAAGAGTTATTAGAAAGAAGAGGCTTTCAGATGTTTTCTAAGCAGAGGGTGGTTTAAGTGTCCTCTTAGGGAGGTATCTGAGGGTCTGGTCCCTGCGCCACAAGGGCACCGCCTCTGTGTTTGAACTGTTTGAACCTCTTGTGGAAGATTGGAAAGGGGCGCCTAGACCAGGCTCGAGGGGAGAGGGTAAGATCAGTCTATGTAAGTGCCGTGTCTCTTTCCAAAATGCTTTCTGCATGACACAAATACCTTTGGCTTTCATATTGCATTTGTGCTAATTGAATGTTTATTACACCAAATTGCATCTGTTTTTATATCATCGTTTTCAGACACATACTGGTCATCTATTTTTTAGCCAGCATCTTAATGAGTTTTTGTGGTGGTCATTGTAGAATATATGTCAGTACTTCAGCAGTGCTTTAACTAGTGGCCTAATGGCCTTCTCACGTGCATAATAAAGATTTCACAATCTCCTTATATCGCATAGGACACGTTACAATGCAAACCTTTACAATGCATGCCTTTACAACACGGTTTTTACATCGCATCATCCATTACAACGCATGATTTTACAACGCATGCCATCACAACGCAATTTTAGAAACTACACTTACAAGGCATTCCATTACAACGCATACCATTACAACGCATACCATTACAACGCATAATACACATTGAGGACAACAGTAGTGTAAGTGTTGGATAGTGTAGGGGTAAACATTACTATTTCCACTCCAGTGAGTGCAACAGCAGTGTAAGTGTTGGATGGTGTGGGGGTAAAAATTACTATTCCCACTCCAGTGAGTGCAGCAGTAGGGTAAGTGTTGGATAGTGTAGGCGTAAAAAATACTATTCCCACTCCAGTGAGTGCAACAATAGGGTAAGTGTTGGATAGTGGAGGGGTAAAAAATTATTATCCCCACTCCATTGAGTGCAACAGGTGGGTAAGTGTTGGATAGTGTAGGGTAAAAATGACTATTTCTCATTACTTAACTTATAATGCATTGTAATGACATACGTTGTAGTCGCATGCGTTATAATGGCTGCGTTGTAATGGCATGCGATGTAAAGGATGTTGTGTTGTAATGACTGCATTGTAAAGGTAGTGCGTTGTAATGGTTGTTTCCCCTTATATCACAACAAGAGCTTAAACAAACTCAGAGTAAAGCTGCTGCATCGGAATCAGTTTTTACGTGTGTATTTTTTATTTCATTTAGTGTGTTTGCATATGTAGTGAGTGTCTTGTGTGCTTGGGTGTGGGTTATTCTGTATGCAATGAGTGAGCGTGTGTGTTTGTGTATGTGGTAAGCATGTGTGTGTGTGTTTTGTATGCAAATCAGACACATGGAGTATTCATCACCAGTACAGCATGGCCGGTCATTTGGTTAATGACTCACACCATAGTAGTTTTTCTCCAGAAACAAATATACAGAGGAACTAAGTGTATGGACGCCAACTTCCAGTGTGCTGGAACTTTCACAATGTAGGAAAAATATTTAATTCAGAGACAGGTTGTGAGCTCCTTGCTCCTCAAGCCCCTTCATCGAAAAACATACGAACTGCACTGAGCAACATATTTTAACTCTCAGGGCTCAGACGTCCTCAGGAGCTCCTGAGATGTCAGAGAATTCTCGAGCAGGTATCTAGATACTAAGGGCCATATGTAAGATGTGATTTTGCAAGCGCAAGCGGGTTTGTGAACCCGTTTGCACATGCAAAATCACTGTTGGTCATGTAAAATTTCTAAATAGCGAGTCGCAATTTATTTGCGACTCGCTATTTAGGAATTGCGAGTCGCAATTAGGAAGGGGCGATCCCTTCCTAATTGCAGCCGCAATGCTATGTGTGAATGTTTTGTGACCGCAATTGCCGCAAATTACCTTTACTCTTAAAGAGGGTGGTAATGCAGTGGTTATTTGGAAGGGGTCCCCGGAGGACCCCTTCCACTTTGTGACTGTCTCTAAATATATTTTTTAAGGGCAGGCTGTGGTCCTGGGGACCACTGCCTGCCCTTAAACAATGAAACCAAAAAGTTTCATTTAAAAAAATGCATCTCGTTTTTCTTCAAGGAAAACGTGCTGCATTTAAAAAACAAGCATTTACAATGCACCGGTCTCGCCTTTGCAAAAGTTAGAGCTATTGGCATTGTAAATGACAAACCTTTTATTTATGTGTTGGTTTTGAAAACAGATAAATAAATGGCATTGTCATTTACAATGCCAATAGCTTAATCTCTCGCAAATGCGAGACCTATTGCATTTGTAGCCACACCCACACACATCACATATCAGCAACAAGTGCACACACTTATGCTGGATGACCCTTTTAACTAGTGCACTATTAGAACTTGACTTCACAGTCTCCATTATGTGTTGGGCGTCCTCTCTTGTTGCCTTGATCATGCATAGGGTAGTAAGCGCTCAATACCTTGCACGGCTCTAGTGTGACATTCGGATGCAGCCATCAAACTCTGTGCCTTAAAATGGAAACATTTATTGTCTGCATCCCTGCTTTCAGGCTGCTTCACTGCCTCTTCTTACTTTTTATTCACCATTTCACCTTCAGGCTCCCACGAGGTTCCCTTATTATTTCCATCAATGGACTTGCCAGACTAAATCACCTACTTGGCTCGGCTTCTACACTTGTGCAGAGGAGACCGACTCTGCAGCAATGGCACTCCGACACCCAGCAAACAGGAGCAGTTTGTCACTATATTTCTGCCTCCGGTCTGGATGAGTTTGAACTGGCTAAAACTTTACCCAGGCAAGATGAGGGACTGGGATAAACCTTTTGCCCAGGCTATTCATCCCCTCTTCCACGAGCAGTCTCTCGGATTTTTACTTCATGGGGGAAAAAAAGAGACTTTTGTAATTACATTTATTCATGGAGCTGTTTTGGCACCTTAGATCCACTTTGGTGCACTAGCTATACGGGGCGTGCAGATGTACAGAAGTCTAGTTGGACAGTATTTAGAATCTGATGAGCATCATGTCTCGTGCAGCAATCCTCTCAATTCAATTGTTTTGACCTTGGCAAAGATCAGTAAGCGGGATGTAAAAAGCGGGAGAGGGGGCTTAAAAGGGGGATTGCCTGTATAATTAAGAGCGTGGCTTAAATTGCAAACTAAAATTCTTTAATGTGCCACCCTACTCCCACATTTACACAGAATCGCAAGTGCAACTGGCACACGTGATCACAGCTCAGTGCGCTCTACAGAGGGGCCAAGGATTGGATGGTCATGTGTTATGAACACATTTTTGACCCACTGACAGACTGTGAGAAACTCGTACTGCCTTCAGCTTCAACTCAGTTGTGACCCCTGGCATCACCAACATGCGACTCAATTCAAAGCAGTAATGTGCTGCCTGGAAAAAATACCATAACACATCCTGGAAGTAGCTAACGCTCTTGGGGAAAAGATTAGGAAAGGCAAGCGAAATATAAACAGCGATGACTTACACTCTAATTTATTTACACTAGTTGTTCCGAAATCTCAGTGTTTTAGTTAAGGACATGAATACAGTCCCCGACATGGACCTATCTCAAAGTGCGTTTTTAAATACTTTCAGGTCCGAGACCAGGAGGGACCCGGCCCACTTAAAGCATTGGCATGTTCTTGCCCCTGTTTGTAGAAACCGCCATTAATACACTCAAACATTTTCAAAATAGGTTTTTATTGTTTAGGCCGAGGAGTAGGGGGACCGTGAGAGGAAGTTAGACCAAGGAACAGCGCAAAAAATGTTTCTGACATCACCCAGGAAACATTAATGTAGACATTTCCAGAACAGGCGCGTGACAGATATGAGAAATGTAAAGACATAAAAATGCAAAACAGCAATAATCGTGACGTTCCTTTTACTGCACCGAGTCCAGTTTACTCCTGCAGCTGTTGCTCTGCCTTCTACGTCACCCCTGCAAGAAAATGTTCAAATCGGCCTAAAGAGGACAACGACCCAAGAATCTGTCCCCGGCCCGCTTTCTGGAGGGGTCCGCGCCCTGCTCCGGACATGAGGCAGAGATTAAGGGCGATCGCTGGGCGGAGCCAAAGGTGGGCCTGAGCGATGCTGCACCGGAAGTCAGGACGCAGGGGGCCTCCCACCAACCCCATACCAGGAATGACACGCCCGGAATGAAGGGCACACCCCAGTCATGTAACACCTCCTTCCCCCGCCTCTAGGCGCATCCCTGGCCCCACTGCTCCTCGGTCCTCCCAGTCCTGCTGGCTGACCCCTTCCTCCGGAACGAGGCCTGGTTTAGCGTCTTCATCTTGAATACCCAAACGTATAGAAGCCGCTGCCTCCTGATATGTATGTAGCCTACGAAGGAAATGTGGCTTAGACGATAGTTGCTAAGTTAGGCCGGGTCACTGAAACTTTGCACTGATGTAAACACCTTTAAAAATGCACCTTTTTGTTGCTTCTGTAATTTGGAACGGAGCAGAAACATTTCGCCTGGCCACATTGCAAAAAAAGATTTCTACACCAACGGAAAACAAGAAGCAAGGGCACACGGACGGGGGGAGGGGGGGGGAACGGGCACACGGACAGCGGGAGGGGGCGGGAACGGGCACACGGACAGTGGGAGGGCGGCAGGTTAACGGGCACACGTACAGCGGGAGGGGGGCGGGAACAGGATAAGAAAAAAAACTAAAAAATGCCGCTTACCTGCAAGAAAAGTGAAATGGCGCAGCCCACCCCTGCTCGGAGTAGGGAGCGGGTCGGGTCTGCGTCCTCACAGGGAGAGCGAGCAGGCTGGTGTGACAAAGGATGCCGGCCTGGAAAAAAAAAATTACATCCGCCCACCGCCGCATGACGTGGCGAAAAGCCTAAAAATCGCGGGAACGCCCACGAATCTGCTCGCAGAATGACAAGCAGATCTCTCTTCCAATGGCTAGCCTCCATTTATGGAGCTAGCCAATGGAAAGAGAGGGCGGGACAAAGCCACACAGTGTAAGTCATTAGATTTCGCCTGCGCAAAACGCTGCTTGCGCAGCTTTCGAGAGGCGAAACCTAAAGAAAAGCTGCTTTATTAAAAAGCAGTCCCAGACATGCTGGTTTGCTGAGCCCAGCAGGCCACCATCCCTGGGAGGGCTGGCATTCCCAATGGGCTCGCAAATTACGAGAAGCTCATTTATATTAATGAGCCTCGCAATTTGCGACCCCATTGGGGACCCCATTGTAATAACACTGTTGTACATTTCATTTAGTGACTCGCAATGAGTCACAAATTGCAAGGCGCTAACTGAAATGGTCATACATCTGGCCCTATATATAGCCCGTCATACGTCAAGCTTCATTGCTCCTAGAATGTAGGCACAGGTTTGAGAATGGTACCCTACTAGGGTAATATAAATTACTACAATTGGCAATCTGAACCATTCATAATAGGGTAATGTGTCTACTGGAATATCACTGATGCATTATAAACAGTGGAAAGGGGATACTGCAATTGTGCTTTCATATGAGTGGCCATGTGAATGTGGGCTTTACCGACTAAATCTATATGAATGCTGGAATGGCAATGATGCTTTACACAATGGGGCCATGAGTGCTGCTGAAATGACAATGGTTCTTTATGCCCAGCTTCAGACACTGGAGCTGGGTGGATACAGGGATAGTAATGATGCTCTACATATGACTGCATATATGTTTGCATAGTTTGCATAGCACAAACATAGCCAAAAGGCAGGAGAGCACTGTATAGTGGCCAAGGTAATGATAAAGGCAACAAGTGTTTGGCGAGATATCTGGGTTCAGGGAACAGTAGATTGTTATTAAATTGCAGTTTAGTGGTCTTTAAAGTAGTGCATCTTCAGCTCTTCCCCTGAATTGTATATGTGTTGGGCCAGGCCTGATGGACACAGGGATGTTGTTCCTGATCTTGGTTGAATAGATTTCTTTGTGCACTTCTTTGACTGCACTCTCATGGTGTATGGGCTGCAGGTGTGCTGAGAAATGGTGTGCTTATCAGCTAAATGTGCAGGGTGCTCTTCATGCTATCTTTTTAAATGTTGCAGCTTGTTTTAAAGGCAGTACAAGCCTGCAAGATGATCCAGTGGAGTTCCATCAGTATGGAGGTAATGTAGTCATATTTCATCAGCCCCTAGATGAGTGGTGCTGTGGTGTGCAGTGTACCCTGAAGGGAGAGCTACTGTGGAGTCTAGGAGGTCATGGAGCAGTGTCTTGCCACTATCCAGATGCAAGAGTATGAGGTCTTGAAGAACAATTCTGCAGTTGCTTTCTGGGAGGAATGGTTTCATTTTCCTTAGCATTACAAAGGATGAGGTGAGTGTCCAAGGTGAATCCTAGTGACTTGGCCTTAAGTCATAGTTGGAGTTTTAATCCGTCCAGGTCCATGTCATTCATCCAGGCTTGGATTAGTTGTTTCTTGGCAATATAACAAGAATTTAGTCTTGCTTTAATTGAACTTAGTAAGTGCTGGACATTCAGGTCTGGATGAGATGCAGGCAGTGTTTGAAGTGTGGTGTGTCTGGAGTGGGGGGGTCTTTCAATTAGATTTGTTTATTATTGACATACTTGGGAATTCTGATATTGTAATGGGTGAATAGAGTCAACAGGCACTCTATGCAGAGGTTTACGATGACAGAGAACAAGATGGAATCCTACTTTACCGCTTCGGTCATATGGAGCTTATAGGACCTGCAGGACCCTTTTTGAAGGAACTTGTGTCTGTTAAATAAGTAGGAGAGGAATAAGTGAAGAACATTGACATTTAATTCCATTTTGAAACTTTAGGCCATGAATGGGGGTGGATTTGTTGATGGTGTCGAAGACAGCTGAGAGGTCTAGCAATATCAGGAGGCAAGGTATTTTTATCTGTGGTCAGAAGGGCATCTTCTACAATTAGTTGTGTAGCTGTCTCCAGGCTGCAACAAGATATGAAGCCAGATTGCTAGTCTGAAGAAAATGGTGTGTATTGATGTGACCTTGGAGTTTAGTATCATAAATAAAAGGGGGAGGTAGAGATGAAAAGAGAGGACTCGTCCTCCAGACTATGTAAAAGTAACCAAAAGGAGTCCCTCCAAAGTCAAAATAAACAATATTAGTAACAAAAACTCCAACCTCTTCATAAAAGGAAAACAGTGTTCCTTTTTAATGTAACCCTCACCCACCAGGGTTACCCCTTGGTGGCATGTTTCATCATAGGGTCCATCCCTGACCTGCTAAGGAGAGGGGCAGGCTGCGACCTGTGACTACAAAGGAGCACTGAGTTAGTAATGTTCCTATACACCTATGCTGACTGAGATGATTAATGGAGTGGGTTAAGTAATACACACAAAGAGAAAGCCTTAAAAATACCTAGCTAGTGGAAGAAAAATAATTATTCTTGAAAAGTGTTCTGCTTCAGTTGGCAGTTTTATTGATGGTGTTGGTATAGTTCTTGGCTCTGGGGACTTCAGTAAAGTTAGGTCATTGTTGGTTCTGTTTTTCTTTCATTTTCTTTCCTAGCTCCAGATTGAGCATTTTTTGTCAGCAAGGCCTTTGGATATCTGGTTGGTGGAAGAGTTCTGAAGCTTTACATATGGGTGCAAGTATATATTGGAATGGTAATTGTTTACTTCATACTGCATGTCATGCGGAGACTCTAAAGACAATGAAAGATTACATACATGAAGCATGTGGCTACTGTAATAAATTTGATGTTTGTCACCGAAAAGTCAATTTCATGTTTCAGTGGAGTTTGCAAAGTATTTACTGCGGAAAATAATGGTCTGTAACTCACAGAAATTACTGACAAAATGAGCACCCATGCACCAGCAAGGGAGTCAAGATGTCAGGTTCACTAAGCTTGTGTTCAGAATCTAACAGGAGTGATGCACTCTTCTGCCTCTCACCTATGAGGGCCTGTGGTAAAAACAGGATAGGGGAATGGGATAACAGAGAAAACAGAGACAATGTACTCCACCACTCTGATTCATCGCTTCTGTTGGTCATTGATGTCTGCAGATTGTATGGGTCACTAAGGGTAAAGCAATATCCTTAGTAACTTTCCATGAATGGTTTGTTTATAACTGTAACTGTGGACACATATAACCTAGCAATATCTTAGTGCAACTTTGATGTTAAATTTGTAATTCCGGAAATTTAACATACGAAAATGGATATTTTAAATATAAGTTCACTGACTAGAATGCTACCTTAAGCTTTGTCACTATGCACTTTTTGTGGTAGACAGGTTATAGTGTCTACTTGACTCTTGCCCCGCTGGAAGCTAATTATCAAACATTAATATTCTGTTATTCCTTCTCTTAGTGATTCATGATGATAATACTGGCATATGCTTTAACATTCATCCATAGAATGAGCAACATAGTTCTCGCTTAAAATGACTTCCTGTTCCATCACAGGATAACCCTTAGGTATTAATAATAATAATCATACTTGTAAAGCACAGACATTTCACCCTTTAAGATTTCAAGGCGCTGGGGAGCGTCAGGGAGCTTAAGGGCCAGATGTAGGAGCCCTAATACTGGTCAGAAACGGCCGATTTCGGCCGTTTCCGACCGGTATTAGGGTTTTCAGATGTAGGGGGCTGAAAATTACAGAATCGGTATATTTACCGAATCGGTAAAATTACCGATTCGGTAAATTACCGAATCGGTAAATATACCGATTCTGTAATTCGAAATGTAGGTGGCACAGTTTACAGTGCCACAGGCCCTTAAGAGTCGGTATTTTACCACACAATCCTATTGTGTGGTAAAATACCAAATTCAGGTGTGCATGCACATCTGTGCATGCACACCTGTGCAATGTGACACACAGACATGCCCTTAGGGCATGTATGTGTGCCACATGTCACACAAGCCTGTACTTGGGGTGCTAGAGGGTGTCAAAGTGACACCCCCTGCACCCTTGCAGGATTCGGTATTTACCGATTCGGTAAATTACCGAATCGGTAAATATACCGATTCTGTAATTCCAAATGTAGGTGGCACAGTTTACAGTGCCACAGGCCCTTAAGAGTCGGTATTTTACCACACAATCCTATTGTGTGGTAAAATACCGAATTCAGGTGTGCATGCACATCTGTGCATGCACACCTGTGCAATGTGACACACAGACATGCCCTTAGGGCATGTATGTGTGCCACATGTCACAAAAGCCTGTACTTGGGGTGCTAGAGGGTGTCAAAGTGACACCCCCTGCACCCTTGCAGGATTCGGTATTTACCGATTCGGTAAATATCGAATCTTACAGATTCGGTATTCCTGAATTCGGAATTACCTATATCTGCCCCCTTCCCATTTACAGACTCTTAAATACCGAATCGGTAAAATTCGGTATTTAAGAGTCTGTAAATGGGAATTACCTACATCTAGCCCTAAGTGAGCTACTGCCCAGAGCCACATGATGCTGAGCTGAGCTGCAGCCGGTGATCGAACCGTGACCCCCATGCTCCTGAGTCAGCCGCTTCGGCTGCTGCGCCACACCTCTCTGGCTCAAACCCCACGTCTTAGAAGAGTTCATGTTAAATGTTCAAATATCACAAAGTTTGTTCCACCAAGAACATGACTTTTGGTAATACTTCTTTGTTTTCCCAATGCACTTCACTACATATTCAAAGGAAGCAATCGGCATTTCACAAATGAAATCCTAAATCCACACACCAATGTCCTAGCAATAGCAACATTGTATCTCAACTGTCAAGCAAATACGCAGTAGGCAGCAAGAGAAGTCTAATACTGATTATGTGAGAGAGTTCATGGCCTGCTAGGAAATGTATTGCATTGTTAGGGCGCTGAAGCATAGTGCATTCTCTGTGCATGGGTGGATGGTGTTTCCTTCCCTGAATAAGACTTGTGGAGACTATTCAGACACTGTGCAGAGACAGCTCGGGGCATATGTACAAACCCCTATCACTACCACAATGTTACATTTACAGACGTTGTGGTGGTGATAGGGTCTGCGCCTTATGTACAAGGCAGCATTAAGCAAATTAACTTAGCTTAACGCTGCCTTGTACATAAGGCCCCCTTTAACGCTATGGTTAGCCTGAAAGGGATGGTCAGTGGGTGCTGTGGTGGGCATTCCACCGCAACAGCTATTCATTTTGACGCTGCCGCCTATGTACAAGGGTGGTGTACATAGGAGCAGCGCCAAAATTAAGACCAGGTAAATCTTGGTCTTAAGTTAGCGAAATGAGGGGAAATGCATTATTTCTCCTCGTTTTTGCTTTTTTCATGTGTGCTGCCATGTGCAGCACACGAGGGAAAAAGCAAAATGCCATGGTTTGTTTCTGTGTAGGAAGGTGTCCCTTCCTGTACATAAACAAGCTTTTAAAAAAATTAAATGTTGTCACTTTCATGTGTGCTGCATGAAGCAGCACACATGTAAGTGACAGAAAGGCATTTTAGGATTGTTTTAGTGCAGGTTTATATGTAGGACCTTCCTACACATAAACAATCCCCTGCACGCAGACACCCTTGCACTATTGTGCAAGGGTGTATGGTGTAAGGGTGCCTGGGTGGGTGCTAAGTTGCTAAACTTAGCGCCATCGCAGGGCGAAACGCAAGGCTGCGCCACATTCTTGTAAATATGATGCAGCCTTGCGTTTCAGAAGTAGCGGAGCACGGCTTTGAGCCAAGGAGGCTAACGCCTCGCTCTGCCACTTCCTTGAACATATCCCCCTTAGTCTTTCCTTCTCTAACTCTCTACAAGTGGATTTGGAGTATTGCTCCCCTGAGTTTACCAAATTCAAAGTGGCAAGCAATACCTCCAACCCCACTTACTGATACATGCTTTTAAGGAAAAGTAGAACACAAATATAGGCACTATTACAAATAGGCCCTGATTCTGAGTCAGTCTTTTACGACCCCTGCACAAACTCTTGCTTGCACAGAGGTTGGAACTCTGAGTTGGGTGTTATTTAAAGCATGCAGTAACCACATTAAATACCTCACTCTTCGTTAAGGGTCAGCCTGCCAAAATTTAACAGGGTTAAAGTATGCAGTACTTACAATACCTTGCAGATTTTGGTGCAAGAACCACCAAGATCCAAATGTTATCCCCCAAAAACTCAGAATAGGCAGTATTTATCACAATCAATAAATAACGTACCCTGCTATCGTTATTTATGAGTGTGATAACCCTGCACCGTGATTCTGATGAACTCGGAATCATGGCCATAGGGTTTATATTATCAATCACATGACTAAATTCTTACCAAGAATACATGCAGGTGCTTGACTAAGGACAAGATTATTATTTTTTTAAAGAATATATTTATTTTTCCATTTCAGAATTGCTAAGACAACATCTATAATGTTATACATTGCAATGTTTATGGAAAAAGAACAAACTTTCCCCCAGATGCATCAACAACCCATTTAACGATTCCTTAATAGCTAAAAATACTGATTCGCTATTAAGGAATAGCAAAATGGAATGCATCAAGAAATCACTAAAAAAGTATCGATTTCTTAGAATTCCTTAATTGCGACTCGCAAATTGCGAGTCGCAATTAAGGAATACCTCCCCATTCATTCCTATGGGCCTAGAGGCCCATAAGAATGAATGGGAAGACAATCTCCATTTGCGAATCGCAATTAGCGATTCGTAAATTGAGATTTCGATTTCAAGGGTGCAGGGGTGTCCAAAGGACACCCTGTTGCACCCCTGAAATTGATCTGTGCACATATGTTGCGCACACACATGCCCTTAGGGCATGTGTGTGCGCAACATGAAACTTTGAAAAATGCACTTTAGTGCATTTTTCAAAGTTTTTGCAACTTACCATGAAGTTGTACTTCATGGTAATTTGCCTGCCCTATTAGCGAATTCGCTATTTTTAAAACTTTCATGCATTGCATTTAAGGAATCTCAATTTGAGATTCCTTAAATGCAAATAATCGCAATGTAGCGATTTCTCAATTAGCGATTTTTGCATTTGGGATGATGCATCCCAAATGCAAAAATACCAGTCGCAAAGGGGCAGATTCTGAGAATCTGCCCCTTTGCGAGCGGAGTTTTTGTTTGATGCATCTAGCTGTTTGTGTCCAGCCCTTTCCCCTCCCACGCCGTTGTCAGAGAAGCTACTCCCCCCACCCCCCCTCACGAGATCCCTTGTTTTTCAGGCTCTGTATTCCGTACGGGCAGCACTGCTAGTACCTATTCCCCTAAAGCTAAGCTGTTGTTTTGTGCTCCTTCCTATTTGTATCTGGCATCCACCGGATCTTGCCCTCCCACTGTGGTCTCAAAACTCCCTATGGCCTCCCTCCATGTTGACAGATCCTCTTCTGCATTTTCATCTACCCTGCACCACTGTAACCTGGTTTCTTCTTCTGTCGCCTATTCTTTCACATCTTTCTCCCATTTTGGCTTATTTGGACCGGGAATGCCCATCCACACTATGGTTACTCGTCTTTTTGCCAATAATAGGGCCCATTGTACAAATCTCCACTGCATTTTTCGTCCCTACTTTGTTTAAGTATCCCCAGCAGACAAGTGGTGGGTTCTAGTCTCAGTGTCACGCTTTCTATGTTCTGAAATGTTTCTACCATTTTACTTCAAAAGGTGTAAACGTCAGACAGAACCAAGCTAAATGTATGAAGGTTGCCAGCGTAACACTGCATCTGGTGCAGCCAGACCGGAGTAGGGTATGTGCAGTGCAGGTAATTAAAGTGAACCAATTTAAACCTTGTATTACATGAGCCCTTCTTCACCAGAGTACAGGCCTCCTTCCATCTTGCATCTGTTATCGACCTACCTAAATCCTCCTCCCAGGCTACTCTTGAGCGTGACTCTGTTCTGGCATGTCCGTAATCATGGCGTTGTATAAGTGGGATATCAAGTGTCTTCCCCTTCCAAGTTCCAAGAGTGCCCGAAATAGGGCCAAAGAGTTGGGAGCCTCTGGGCACATGGGCCAAGTATCCCGGACGGGAAACAACCTTTACAACGCAACTTTTACAACTCACTACCATTACAACAAAACATTTACAACGCAACATTCATTACATCGCATGCCATTACAACGCAACCATTACAACGCATGAAACTACAACGCATGTCCTTACAACGCAGTCATTACAACGCATACCATTACAACGCATACCATCACAATGCATAGTACACTTACACTATCCAACACTTACCCTACTGTTGCACCCCCTGGAGTTAGAATAGTAATTTTTACCCCTACACTATCCAACACTTACCCTACTGTTGCATCCCCTGGAGTTAGAATAGTAATTTTTAACCCCTACACTATCCAACACTTACCCTACTGTTGCACCCCCCTGGAGTTAGAATAGTCATTTTTACCCCTACACTATACAATACTTACCATACGTGCAATGCAATGGTATGCGTTGTAAAGGTAGTATGCGTTGTAATGGAATGCGTTGTAAAGGTAATTGTTGTAACGTCATACATCCATCCTGAACTGTGTTAGTGATGCTTGCATAAAGTAGGAATTGTCCCCTCCGCACCCCAAATTTTTCCTGTGCCATCTTGAAAGTGATGAGTGTGTCGTTGGGGAATAGGTCCGCCAATGTCATCTAACCCCGTCTTTCCAACCAATGACATCCACTTCTGATGCCAGGTGGAGGAAAGCCTGGAAGTCCCAAAACACACACTTCAGGACCACCCTCACTGCTCTTTCCACACTATTGCTGTGTGTCTGATCAAATAATGACCTGCTCTTTGTCCCCTCGCACCTCCATACGGCATGTGAGGTAGAGTTCTTTCTATTGTGTTGTCTGCTAGGAGGTCTTTCTTCCAGTTATTCTTATCATTCAGCCAGTGTGCTGCATGCTGTGGCTGAGACGACATGTAATACAACTTCAGGTTAGGAAGTGCCAGCCCCCTTCCTCCATTGATAGCTGTAGTGTCTCTCGGCTCACTTTGTTTCTGCTGTCCGCCGCACAAATGTATCTGTAATAAGTCTAGTGAATGCTGAAGGGCGTAAAGGCACCTAGGCAGGAATACCATTTTGGCCACCGCTATGCGCCCCATGAGGGACAACGGGAGCTTATTCCAGAAGACTGAGCGAGCCAACCCCTCCATCACCAGATCTATGTCACATTGCTTCCGTTTTTGTACAGTGTGGCAATTATAATTCTTAAGTATCTACATTGATCTGTCTCGCATCGCAAGGGCATAGGGGGGAGCGCTATGGGGTCCCGACCCAGCAGAAAGATCAGGAATTTAGTCATGTTGATTCGTAGTCCAGAGACTTACCGGAAGGCCGCAAAATGCTGCAACAGGCATGGAAGCAAAATTGGCGGTGTTGTCAGATAAAATAAAGTGTCATCTGCATATAAAGAAAGCAGGTGTCCTCTGTCCCCGATCGTATCCTAAAGCGCCCCATGTCTCTCCTGATTTTGACGGCCAGGGGGTTCCAGCGCCAGTGTGAACAATAAAGGCGATAATGGACACCCCTGCCTGGTGCCCCTCTGGATCGCAAAGGGAGCCGAGATTAACCTCCTTTGCCGCATTCTGGCAGAGGGTTCAGAGTAGATCAGGACCACTCTGGACCGGAATCGAGGTCCAAACCCCATTGTCCCCAAGACCGCCTGGAGGAAGCACCAGTTTACTGTGTCAAATGCCTTAGCTATATCAATGGATAGCAAGGCAAGATCCTGCGCACTGCCCTCCATTTCATGGATGACGTGCATGAGCCGCCTGAGATTCATTGTAGTGTTCCTGCAGGGTATGAACCCACACTGGTCTGCGTGGATTAAACTGCCTATCTCCAGTCCCAGTCTTTGAGCCAAGGTCTTGCATAGAATTTTCATGTCTAGGTTTTTCAGCGTGATTGGGCGATAGGAGGTCGGATCAGAATGCTCCGCACCCAGCTTTGGGGTCATTCTTATGATACCCTCACAAAAGGATGGTGGGAGCATCTTTGTTTGAAGTGCCTCTGCATACACTTCCTGGATGTGGGGGCTACGACTGTTAAGAATGTTTATAAAACTCAACTGTGAACCTGTCACTGCCTGGCGCTCTTTCAGATGGGAGGGATGTAATAGCAGACTGTATCTCGTCCAATGTCAGTGGGTCGTCTAGACTGTTTCTCCCTTCTTCACTTAATTGTGGGAGTTGCAATCCCCTAAGTACTCATCTAGATGTTCTTGGGCCGGGGCTTACGGATCAGTATAGGCCTGTTTGTCCCCCTGAACACTTCTACTATATCGTTCTGGGTGCGCGCCTCTCTTCCTATGGGGTTCACAAGGTATTGGATTAATATTTGGGTTGGGTGATTACCCACCTCAAGGCAATAATCACGACCCTTGTAAGGGTGAGCCCTCAAAGTCAGTGAATTACTCTGACCATAACCCCCTATTAGCTATGATATGGAACAGACTGGCTTAACTTAGGGCAATGTGTAAAGAATGTATGCAATACCAAAACAGTAATAAAGTAAAAAGGAAAATCAGTATAAATCCTAATGAATTAGAAAAAGTAAAAAGAGTAAAAAATAATAAACAAAACAACACCGAAATGACAAAAATCCAAGAATGGGAACTGAAGATATGGATTGTATGTTTTAAGTAGGAATAGCACCAAAAGCCAGAGCACCAATGATAGTCAATGGTCAAAGTAGACCAGGCCCTAAGTGCAATTGAGGCTGACCTCAATGTAGTAAGATTGGATATATCAACCAGGTTCATCCTGGTCAAAGATTTTATATTTTTACTAAGTCCTTTAAGTCCCAATATACCGCAGGATTACACTTCTAAAGCTTCCCAGGACTTCAGGGGAGGCACTCAGAAAGTCAGAGGCCCACAGCAAGGTCCACTCCAGGTCCAGTTGCCACTGGTCAGCTGGCCAGTCACAGGAAAGCCTCTTATAGCTTGTTGTGTCACTGTAGATTGAACAGGCTTATGACCCTTGTAGTCCACTTCTTTGTCCTGGTTCAAGAGGGAGAAGGCCAGTCCTTCAGGGGAATTATCAGGTCACAGACAGCTGGTCCAATCCTCTTTTGTTCTTCTTCAGGTCCAGAAAGTGTTCTGAAGTCAGTACCAGGAGGAGCATATTTTTGCCTCACATGAGTTAGTGAGTGGAATAACTTGTGGGCCAATTTAATTTTCGAGATACACTATTCAGATTTTAATCTATGCTCTGGTTTATTACAAAGACAGCTAGGCCTACCACAGTGGAAAAACAGCTTTTGGGTTCCAGTCACTGAAAGAACATAATAACATTACATTTCTACGTGTCCTTCTTTTAAATACCAGAAACCTTGCCTTGTGGGCTACAAGGCTTACATAGGCATGGCTTATTAATATTTAAAGGGGAAGTTTTGAACCTGTACAAATGTGTATTTTTACAGGCTGATTTGCAGTTTTTACACTGCTGCAGTCAGGCTACACAGGATAGGCTTGACGTCATGTTTGGACTACCACTGTAGTGGATGGCACCGTGCGTGCTACAGTCTACAATGGTGACATTTAGCTTCCAGGCCCTGGTTACACTTTGTACCATATAGTAGGTACTTATAGGTAAGTTAAATATTCAATTTACGAATATGTAAATTCTGCTATGTTTAAAGGGCGAGCACGGGCTCTTTACTGCTGGTTAACGGGGTAAAGTACACAGATTTCTAAATCCAGCAAAAATATTAGGTTCAGCAAAAGGCAAAAAACTGGGGTGACAATGCAGAAAAGGCACATTTCCTACATAAACAGACCAGTGGTTTGGCAATTTCATGTTTTAGGTGCACAGGCACTATGTAGCAGTCAGTCAGTTAGTCAGTCGAAACCACTTTATTCGGTTGACAAAAACCATAAAAGTACACAGCGTACAGCATATACCAATAAGATTGAAAATGTCATAAATAATTGTGGCACCATAAAAAATATTGTCGTCAAAATTCATAAAGGAGCAAATAAAACAAGCTGCCAACAATTCACATTAAAGTGGGAAAGTCAATTAAAAAATGTCCCTGTAAGATCTCAAGAGAGGGCAAACTATCCACAATTCATATATTACAGTGAGACTAATCAGGTAAAAGGGCAAACATTAAATCAAAGAGCTTTTAATCATACAGAAGCAACCTGGTTACTTTAAAATAAAGGTTGTTTTTTCCTTTGCTCACAGCGGCCACAAAAAAACTTGCAATATTAAATATTTCCAAGGAGTCTTTCAGCATCTGCAGATATAATAAAGCAGGTCTAACCTGCATAAAACCTTTTCCCTTTAAAATAGGTGTTAAAAACGTTTTACCATATCGCTAAAATAATCACAGAACATTGTAAAGTGCATAATGACCTGGGTGGGGAAATTATTAAATGTACATGGGCCTAGGTCATTCACCCTTTTCCAACCCAGCGGATCTGCTAGCAGACAGTAAATGAGGTTAAATAAAAATCTGATTAAAAGATAGCGATGGTAGGGCTTAGTGACAATTTTCAGTTAGGATTCTATCTGTGGGGAAGTTTTTAGCAAGAGGTATGCTCTCACTGTGGGTTTTGTTATCTCACTCACCTCACTCTCTCTAAAAATATCATATTTAAAAAGTGTTTTTTAATCCACACCAGGTCCTCTTTCATAATCTTTTCTGGAGATTTAAAGAGTTCAGGCCACCCTAATGTTTTTTAAAATTGTTTTAACATATCGCAACCATGGAATACAGCTTGCTCTCTCAATGGAAACACAATCCCTGGCCATCTATTGGTTCAACACCAGATCTGGATTAATCCAGATCGTCAGCCAGCAGCCAGTGCCTAATTCTTGATACATAATATATGTGGGGGTGGATTGAGGGACTGACAGCAAGTTCCTTAAGAACTTATTTTAACCTATTTGTAAACCCTCTACCGGCTTATAGCCCCAAATTACAGACCTGTACTTCGCAATAGCAATACATTTGATTCTGTAGAAATTAAGCATTGCTTCAGTTGGCTTGGCCCGCGGTCGCTGTGCAAAACCATGGACGGCTGCTATAGATCGTGCCATGGTGTGTTTTTTTGCTTTCTGTTGAGGTACCCATGAACCCCTCTTGCGAATAATACCCCCAGATAAGTAAAGGAAACTAGAGAGGTCTGTACCTTCACAATAAAAAGTTTAAAACTTTTTTAGTGTCTTGCCCATGATCATTATATGTTATTTGGCTATGTCACCAATTAAATCCAGAGATCGCATAAAGGCCCCAAAAGAATCCAAAGGCCTCTGGAGCCCCACTGCAGTGCGAGCCAACAATACAGCGTCATCCACGTATAGGAGGGCAGGGATAGCCCGGTCCCCTATGCAGGGAATGTCTTGGCTGACAGAACACAGGGAGCTGCCCAAATTCTTTATATATAACGTGAAGAGCAGGGGAGCTAAGATGCAACCCTGTCTGATGCCTCTACCAGTACTTAAGTGCTTTGTGCATTTGCCTTCTTGGTCAACTCTTACCCTCACATAAGGTTCTCTATGTAGGTCAGCCAGGAAATTGATCACGCAGTGATCTAATTTCATATCAATCAATAAGGCCCATAGTTTTGATCTATTAACTATATTGAACGCTGAGGACAGGTCCATAAAGGCCAACTGTAATGCCCCAGCCTTGGTCAGTGTATATTTCCCAGTGAATAAGTGCAGATTTAAACACTGGTCTAGGATGCTCCGTCCTTTTCTAAAACCATATTGGAGATTTGACAGTACACCACTGTCATCCAGCCATTCCGAAAGTTTGCTAAGAATCACTCTCCTAAGCACTTTTACGGCAGAGTCAATGAGGGATATAGGCCTATAGCAGCATGGGTCTCCTCTCTGGCCTTTTTAAAATAACGGAATAATAGCAGAGTGGGACCAGGACCTCGGAAATCCCTGCTGGCTAGCCACATTAAAAACTTTAGTTAAAATCTTTGCCCAGAGAATTAGATTCTGTCTGTACAAATCAGCCGGGACACCCTCCGGGCCCGGGGCCTTATTGCTAATTATTTGCATAATTGGTAGCTCTACTTCTACTTCATTTAAAACCAAAACAGAAGAGCCCGTTTCTTGATTTAGGAGTGCGGGGAATCCCACCTCTAACGGGACCTCATGTATAAGTTTAAAATGAGAGAACCATTGATCCTCTGTGATATTGCATTCCAGAGGAGATTAATTAGTACCAGAAAAGAAAGGTTTATTTACTATTGTCCAAAATCTGGCACTATCCTTAAGGACCTCCACTCCAATTAGGTAATTTCATGCCTCCTCTTTAATTTAATTTTTGTGGGATTTCAGAGCACACTTATATGACTTTCTTAGCGTAGCTATGGAAGTTTTATCTTGTGGAACCTGTTTCAAAGCAGCAAAAAACTTCTGATGTGCTTCAGAACAATTACTGTCAAACCATCTGTCATTTTTTCTATACATCTTCTACTGAGCAGAGTAAAGCCTTTCTCTACCTGGACTAAAAAAAATTCAAACGCAGGGAGTACCTCAGCACCCTGTCTTGTTGGATCAAGACAGATGCCGAAGTTCGCCTCAGCACACTCCCATAAATCATGGAAAAAAAGGTCTGGAATTACCTTAGTCCATTTCAACCTACTCCCCAAGTCAGATGGTATTAAGCCATTCACAATAGATGATTCTCCTTGTTTACACTTTAAACCAGTTCCAGGGCTTAGTGCAAGGTAGATGGGATTATGGTTGCTAAAATGCGACAGCTGCGCATTGTAAGAGACCACCTGAGTTGACAGTACAGGGGAAATAAATATATAATCTAATAAAGAGATCCACCCTCTTGCCTTAAACATGGGGATCCCCGCCTCATTAGCATTTTATGCTAGGTTGAACGAGGTCCACTTCAGCCAAAAGATCCTCCAGGCATTCCCCTTGCTGTGTATGCTCAAAGTACAAATTAAAGGAGAGTATCGGTCCTAAAGAGTCTGTAATATGACAGTTCATAGTACATAAATGTGTATTAAAATCGCCCAAGATTATAATTGAATAAAAAGTGGTTTGCTTCACTCTATAATCCTCTAAAAAACATTTCAAATTACACAGGGATTCATTTATAAAATTACTATCAAAAGAATTATAAAAATTAACAATCAGTAATTTTGTTGTGTTGGTAGGAGTCATTTCTATTGCTAGACAGTTACAAGAACCAGAGTCCACAATACGGTGTGTACCCAACAGTTTGTTTGAAATTAACGTTAAGAGACCCCCCTTTCCCCTACCTGCTGGAGAGGGCCGTGCAGGTTCACTATAGGACTTATACCCATCCAACCAAAAATTGTTTTCCCTCTCCCACGTCTCTTGTAATCCTGCTTTATCATACTCTTTTAAAAGATCAAGCCATCAAGGATCATCTCTTTTATTTCTTAACCCTGCTATATTCCAGTTAAGAATCTTACAATTTATATTATTACTAGGCTATCTGGTTTTAGGTTTAAACCTATAATAACTGATAGAACTCCACCGAATGGAAAATAGCCATCACCGGTGTAAACATATAAACACTGAAAAAACACCTTCACAACCACAATCTAAGTGCCATTCAAAGAAAGGAAAAGATGAGTGAAAGAGTCATTTTTATTTCTTCCTGAAGGGGCCAATACAATGTAACGTCGTCATACAAGGTAGCATCAAGAAAGACTGGGCTAACATTACTCTGCTTGAGTTTTGTTGTTTAGGGATCTCACCAAAACATTGTCTCTTCTTTCTTCTGCTTTCAGTTTTGTGGTCTTTGGTCTAAAGATGCAGTGTTTAGATGCATGTTTTAGATCTTACATAGTTATTTTATAAACTGTACAGAATCGGGAAATATGAAAATCATATTTGGTATTTTGGCTACATTTGATTTCATTGATAGGTCAAATGGCTGGTTTCATAAGAATTTTCCCTAATATGTATCATCACATTCACCCACAGACAGAGAATAGGTGATATCCTTTGATACATCAGTCCCCTTTTCTACTGAGTCAGTATTGATTGTAAGTTAATTGCCAAACACCCCAGGCTCTAAACATTCAATGCAAGATGTAGTGGCATGTATATGGGAAAAGAATGTTGTCACCAAGCATCTGAGATAGTGGTGAGAACATGACACCAGATATTTGGTAATCATGGAATGCAGTGTCACATGGAATGCTACTGAAAAAAGTTCCTACCAAGTTCAATAAAGATTGGACTGATAGTGTTTGTATATGCAGTAATTCAGCTACGCTTATGAAAAAGTTGTACGATGGGCATCAAAATCGATAACTGAGCTGAAGTGCTTCCCTGAAAGTGATCCTGTCGCTTGCTAGATTGTATACTGAAAGCATCTTTACAATCTTCAGAGATAATGAAGAATGCTATTAACTTTTTAGTCAATTCTGATGCAGTAAAAGTTTATTTGGACCTCATATACCCTATGCACACGCTATCTATACACTTGCACTATCAGCGCAGAAGGCAAGCAATAATTAAAATTAAAATTAAATTCCATAAACACTGGAAAAACATTGTTTCTGTTATTTTTAATGGTGCAAAAATGTGTAACCACTGATAACCACTGGTTTTTTTAAGGTGTTGAAAAAACTGAAAAAACCCCACCAGAATTTACCAAAAATAGAAACTGAAAACAGGAAAGCCTAATTATTACCCTCACTTGTCCCGGCACCCCGTGATCTATCTATACTATGAATCTGCTGTTGGAGGGAGATACCAGTCAATCATTATTATCCAGATGACTTAATGGGAGGAATGTGTTTGTACATAATAGACCACTCCCCTTCCTTCTTCCACTGGGGCCTTTTTTAGCAGTGTAGGTGGAATCGGGGCAATAGAGGGGGTCATTTACGAAACTGGTCCTCCCTAGAGCTTGGTCGGGACAATGAACACCCGCTCACTTTTGCCAGCACAAAATTCCTCCGCTCCCTCATGCTGGGAACCTGTTGCCCATCTGGTAGTGGTAGTGGGTAAAAAAACACAGGCAGAAACCTAATGCCCCCCGGGCCCACATTTATACCATCCTCAAACAGCTTCCCTGCAATTCCTGCCTGATCAAAATTAATAACAATACAGTCTCCCTCTACTAGTTTTGGCCTAAATCCCACCCAGCCAACTTGCCTTGCCCTTATAATGTGGGAGGCAGCCAGCACCCATAGCTTGAATTCTGTTTGCACCAGAACTTGGTTTTAGGTATAAGTTCCTGGGTAAATTCTATAGAGTTCTCTTTAAGCAGGAGAGCACCTATGAGAATTGCTACTAGGGCAGTTGTAATTGGTGGAAAATTAAGTCTGCAGCTGTTTGAGAACCTAATTTCAAGCCCGTTTACAGCGGTCTTGCCCTGCCCTACTGGTTGTTGTTTAGCGACAGTGATTTGCTCACCATATTTGCAGGGATTGTTCGCATCCCGACGCCCCGAGCTCACCCCTGGCTTGGTGTTCACTAGAGAGCCTAAGCTAGTCTGTGGCGAGGTACGATTTTCCTGCCCCAAGGCCCCCTCTCCCTTTTGAGGTCAATAAACCTATTAATCATCATACTTCCATTATTCAAGACCATAAGTTGAGATTCTAAACGCTCTAGTTTCCCCATTACCCCATTTAACAATGTTTTAAAAATATTGGAGATATCTTTGATAACAGTAGAAAAAAGTGGCTCCAGGCGCATTTTAAGTAAGTCCTTCATAGATTGTCTAACAGCTGTATAGGTGGAATAGTCAAGACCTCGGTCTAGTTCACTGTCATGTCTTGGGATGGGTTCAGCTGATACCATGCCAGGTTTAGTGCCTCTCTTTTCCCCCTTTTTTTAGCTGGGGGTACGGGCAATGCCTGATGCGAGGATGCTTCTTTTCCCAAAGTCTCTACCTCCGCAGACTGGGACCCCCTGCTAGGGATCAAAGGACCCTCCCTCAGCACGCCATGCATAGTGGGGATGGCTTGGTTCTCATTAGGGATTACATACAAAGGAGGGTCAACTGGGGGGCACTCAGTCCAAGATCGTCAGCCCGCATACCCAGCTGGTCCTCAGTGTTTTAAATTTCTTGAGTTATGGGCCCCACTGTGGAAGTTAAATATGAAATGATTGAGGCAGAGTTCCTGGACATTTTAGCTCTAGATTTCCCCAAATCAAGACTACAGGGTTGTTTGCGCTTACCCATGGTGGTGGCTGGTGAGTAGACAAAAGGGGGGTGGCCCAGCCCAGCCTCTGGCAGCCACTGACAGGAGCAGATGGGCCCGCGGCGAGCATCCCGTTCTGCGGGATCCCTGAGCATTCTTTATGCGCCTCTGGTCGCGGTCTCTTGGTGTTTGCACCTCCTGGTGCAAGTGCCTGTGGTGATTGAAGTCCCCTGGTGCAGGTATGGCGTTGCAGTTGTTGCTGTGATGGGCTCCCTATGTAGCAGAGACAAGCACATCCGGTAAACCAGTGGTTCTTAACCTGTGGTCCGAGGACCCCAGGGGGTTTGCAAAGCCTACTAACGGGGTCTGTGACTGTTTTACAAAACGAAATATCATTAACATGAATACATTAAAATGAATACTTTATTTACAAATAAAGAAGCACAATTAAAATTGTGAAAACTTTTTCTATAGGTAATTGTGAATTAAACAAAATATTTCATTATTTGAGCATTTATTTTGGTGTATACTTGTTTTTGTGTACTGTGTTGAGGATTTTACAATAGAAGTTGCATAGGCCCTAGATTCCTGCAATGGTTCAGTGGGTGTCCACAGAAGTCCACAAAAGTGAAAAAGGTTAAGACATCATGGGTTAGAAAACATGGTTGTAGTAGATTACAGATACTGTTACACTAAGATAAATAAAAAATGTTTTTATATTTTTACATTTTACATATTTGGAGGCATTTAAATATGTAACGACATGCTAATGCTTAACCCCTTGCGTGCTGCTGACGGCCCCCGTCCGTCATGCATCACAGTGCTCGTGTGCTGATGACGGCTGGGGGCCGTCATGACCCCGCCCACTCTTCAAAACGGCCGCACAGACGCAGAATCGCGGCCGCGCTCAAGGGGTTAAAGTACTGGAATTGCAATGGTTTACTACATGCTAGAGGTTAATAATGATTGCCAGCATGGCAATTGTTCCCTACATATTGGAGGAGCAGCATTGCGTCTGGTTCCTAAAAATTGTTCCGTTATTTATCATATGGGGTAAAATTAAGTAATTAAAGAGGGAATAGTGGCAATTATTAAAAACTATTGGAAGTTCTCAGAAATTGATTCCACCTCACACCGCCCATTTAATTCCACTCTCACCCACGGTTCAACCCTGTCATATACATCAATTCCATTTACCATCCTCCTGGTAAAGCAAGTTCCTTTTCTTGATCTTTTTCAGACCTACAACAACAATAGCCTTTAATTCAAATCTAACATATTCTTAGAGGACGTTATCATCCACTGGGTCAAATACCACTCAGCCATCAGATAACTGACCAATGGGATCCTGGCTATATATAATAGTACATCTTCTCCACATAAATCAAGTGAATCACACTGGATCTTAGCTCAGGATGACTTTCGCTGGATCCAGTCACTTATGAACTAGACTGTCAGATCATTAAGCCATTCCTTTCCTGAACTAACATCTGGTTATTGCTTTAAATCATCACAACCATTTGCATAAGAAAGGCTCAAGATCCCTTGGAGACCTCTTAAGAACCCTGGGGAGTGCCCACTTCATAAGCTTTAGAGCACAGCTTCCTATCTGTCATCTGTAAATGTCCTATCTGTAGCTGGCTTTAAAGGCATTCCAGCTTGCATTAGTCTTATGAAGGGCTAAAGTTTCTAAACAGAAATTGAAGGAAGCCGGACATTCTCTGTAAACTTGCAGATGTTACACTCTGCCAATCTCCTGGTTCCTTTACCTTATTGAGAGGGGGAAAATTGCCTGATTCCTGATGGTGGAGATTCAGCTGTCTCTGTGGTCAGTACATCCAACACAGGGCCACTGACAGCAAATTATTGGAAGGCCTTCCGTAATCAGGGCAGATCCTCAAATGCATATTTTTCATAGTTTATATGGTAGTCACGAACGCGAAGAATTCAAAATTGGCTCCAAGTGCTAGGGGAAGACTCCCAGTGCATCAGGGATATATATATATTTTTTTATTTTCCTACCATATTTGTTGGCATCTTTCATTAGAACTAAAATATTGCTGAGCGAGCCGTAATGACATTGCGACCTACACTGAGTTATATTTTTGCAGAAAAGGCACTTGCAGTGATGACTGGAGTACTTTCAGTGAAATAATAAGTAAACTTAAGAAGATTTTGTGGCACTCATAATGCTTTCTAGATTTAGTCAATCTCCAGACACAGAGGGAAATTCACAAAAACATATGCTGCTAAACACCAAAGTTAAAATACTTCAGTTCAAAGATTTCCAATGTGACAAACCACCCTCAACCTCTTCTACCACAGTAAAACATTGAATGCAAAACGTCCCGCCAAGGTTGGCAGGAAACGCCGCGCACTGTGCTTATATAGTCGTTCCAGACTATTAGTAAAATACTCAAGGTCAAAACATAAACTTAACAAGTAAAATGATTTAAGCCGATACTTTCACACAACATGCTTAATGTTTTCTTTTATGTGCATCATATATCTTTAAGGCAAATACTTAGATTTGTACAAAATGACCAAGTACATCTGGTTCAAATGAAAATTATACATTCAGTGATAATAACAATTCAATGAAATCTCATTTGGTTATATCTTGATAACAATACATAACATGATCAAATTTTTCGATGACGTGCCCGATGCATTTCGGGACAGCGGTGTCCCTTCCTCAGGGGCAATCTGGCTGAGCGCTGCTAATCGCCAACTGATAGTGAAAGGAAAACACTTTCCTATGATGTGCACAATGAGTGTCTTCTGGATAAAGGGAAGTTCTTCAGGCACAGTGAAATACGCGACGCATCAAGCGCCGTACAGCAGGGCCCCAATGTGTACCAAAATGTGGTGTTCTCCCTTAGAGATGCCCGATAAAAATGGCTCAGTGTTCCAGGTGCAGACGGACGCCTTGCACGGTAAGCTCCGTTCCTTCCTGTTAGGAGCAATGTTTCACAGTAAAACATTGAGCCATTCCTGCCACATGATGTCAAGTCTCCGTTCAAAAGAACTTTCAACAAACATTAGAACATTTTTCAGTGAGAAAATCATCAATATCAAAACACTGCTGCCATTTACAGGGATACTCTGAGAAAACCTATTCTACCCTGTGAAGTTCCAATATGTCCATACTTTCATAAAATTGATTTAACCTAACTCAAAGATCTTTTTCACTGAAGCCTATCCTTGACTCCAGAGACTGTCAACATTTGAGAGCAATCACAAGACCTCACATTTTTGGATAACGCATTGAAATAGTGGTAAATATCAAACCTTAAGATCACGTAAATGGAGAAACATCTTACCTGCAGGTATCAGTCTACCTTCCAGCCTAAAGTCAACGCTAACACTGAAACCGACCAGAAATTTGACAATGCTTTGCAGATTCGTGATTTTGTTGATATTCACAGATTACTTCAGTAGCATTATCTATGAGATTCCTCTCTGTTCTCATCATAATGTAGAAATAAAGAAAATCATACCGAACTGGTTCACTTTCTCCATGAAAGATAAAGTCGTTTTCTTCAAACTGATTTTTTACACTCCACCAAATCATTACTCATAGTTGCCACCCACAATTGGCACTTATAGCATGGAGCTGCTGCACGCTGTCTGTCACTATAGGGACCAATGAGTCAGCACTATTGTCATTCTGTACACCGTCTGGCTAGAATGAGCCACTCACAGGGCAGTATTCAATGGACCTTTGTTGTTGTTTCACTGGGTCAAGGTAAATTTCAGAAACAGATGACCCTTGTAACCCGAGCCTGTGCTAGGGCTTTGTCCTTTCTGTGCTCTCATTAGACATCTCCACATATTTATTAACAGACCTCTTCCAGCAGATTGGCATTGATAATGTATGTTTCAGCGATCACATGAAAGCTTGTGGAAGAATCATACTGACTCAAAGCTTTTAAAATAATTGGTCAAAAATAAAACATATGAAGCCATAAACTCACTAACAATTGGAAGCCAGGAACTCGGTGTTGATTATGAAAGTGTGCATCTGAACGACGATTAGACATTTAAAAGGAGGCGTCCTGACCGTAACAGAGATGCAAGCAAGTGTGGGAGTGAGGAGCAAAAGCCGAAACAAAACCATGGGCAAAAGGAGGAAAAAACACACAGCCGAGAGTTGACATCCAACATAGCAGAACAAGAGGAACTGTGCAATCTCTCTCATTTCTCGAGGAAAGGTATAATTTTGCCACCTGCTGTGCTCCCCATTTACAGACAAAAGACCAATCATTTGGCGCCATCACTATGTTGTGCCCTAATGTTCTACCTTGCCTTGTTAGCCATGGACACTGGCTCACTGGTCAGAGCTGTCAGCAGGCACTGGTGGGCTCAGAGTGGAAGGTTTATAGGCACCAGGGAAAGGAATCACTGGCTCTCCCCGTTTTCTGCTCTCCCGACCCTCCCCTCAGATTTTACTGAACTTAGCTACGTCATTTGCACAGCTTGTCTGCTGCTGCAGCAGCCCGGTGCCCCCCTGTCCAGCCCACACTAAGTAATTGTATGACACTCTAAAGGCAGGTGCTCGGCTTGGTGTACCCCATACCCAGGCACATCTGGACTGCAAGTCTAATAGGGTGAGTCACACTCACACACACTCTCTCTCTGCACTGAAGTTCGCTTCTATGATCTCTGAAACATGTGCATTAACCTACTAGGCCGTCCTTCCAATTAGTTCCACTGATAACCAGAGGCATGTCTTTTCTTTATATATCAAATGCACAATTTCAGACAGAGAATAAATGTGTGGTACACACAGTGAAGTTGCCAGGTTTGCAACAAGAAAGCTTCTGATTCCTTTTATGTAAAAAATCTCTTTAGAAGTGCATTATGAAAACAAAAAGGCAATTAAAGGACCACTTCTATCCCCCTTGAATGTACATCCTACTTGTACCTTAGAGTCACCTTTAATGTTTGTAAAGGGTGTGTGCTCGAGAGAGAATGCCACTCTTATGTGTCACACATTTGGTCACTTAATGCCACTCATAGGTGCCCTAAAATCATGGAAATGTCACACATAAGCAATCTTAAAACCTGGCAGCTATGAGTGACCATCTATTCCCAGTGCTTTGCAGCAGTTTTAAGATCTTCTTAGAGTTCCTTGTTGCTCAAATGGGTGTAATTTCTGATATTTATATGTTTCGCTCATCTTCATTGCTTAATTTTACTTGCAAAAATGCGTCACTCATAGTCGTTGAATGTCACTCATAATTACTCTGAAATTAAAAAGAATTCACACATGAGCAATCTGAAACCTTGGCAGCTATGACTAACTACTAATCGGGGGTTCCGAAGTGGCATGCTACTCGCTGAAAAAGTGCTTTATTGTCTCCTCAGGGTTCGTAAGTATTGTCTTAACACATTTGCAATTTACAATATGTTTAATAGTCCTGAAGCAAACAAGCACAGAGAAGATAACAGGAAGTCTTCAGCCACTTCAGAAACATGCATGCTAAAATGCAGTAAAAGATTCTGGCATTCATGCCTATTTAGCCAGCCCATTTTCTCCTCTACACTTAATGCTACGCAGACTGTTTAGGCTCCAGTTTAACTGTGTTTTATTAATTGATCTTTTCAAATTTCCCAATTTTTTTGATTTTGCCTGCGCTGTGCTTGAGAAATCTATTGTTTTTAATATAAACTTAAAAGGGTCATACATCCCACCTCCTCTCTTTCCTGGCTTATCATTGGTTCTTGTGTGTGGCACTTACTTTTCCTACATTTCAATTGGATTTAGCATATTTTCCTGCATTTACCAGTTCTTGTTCCTCGTCTGCTTCTCTTATCAGTTTCTCTCCCCGAAATGCTGTTAACATCCGCTTTGGCACTATTTTTTTCATAAAGTTTTTCCTCTTCACTCTTGCAGCATATTTATACAGCAATTTATCGCCAGGATTGATTCCGTTATGTGCATCGAATCACAGGATATTGCCCTACAGAGACTCGAAACGGGATCCCCCAGCTCTATAGTCTGCAGCCCTGGCCCCTGCGCCACATCCTCTCCACTCCTGTGCTATTTGTCAGGGAGCTCTTTCCTTCGACCCGGGCGATGACTGATAAACACAGGCCTCATCACATTGACGAAACCGATGCATTACCAATGCTTGTTTATTATTTCCTACGCCCACAGATGGCCTGTCTGGTAAGTCCATATTACTAAGTTACCAGCAGAGGGGGCCTTCGCCTTTCTTTTGGGAGAAAATGTAATTCTGGCCCCAAAAAAATCGAAACTAGACGAACCGCGTAGAAAGCAGCACTACAAGTTTGCCTTGCCTAACACACTGAACAGACCAGATGTAGGCTAGCACAGATCACTTAGCAAGCAGTACACCCTTACTAACATGCAGATCAATTATAGAACACGCAACAATAAAACCGGCATCTCTTACTCAGCAGTTTACAGTAAGGGCTGATACTCTGTAGGCTTCTCCTAAAGACACACACACTGCATGGAACATTTAATAGAGGTGCGCGAGTCACTGAAAGCTCGAGCCAGGCTCGAGCCTGAAGCCTGGCTCTGGCTCAGCGCCAGGTCATGTTGGAACCTCGAGCCAATGACGAGCCGAGCTTAATGGCTTTTCCCTGCCTCCCTTCTTCTCTCCCTCTACCCAGGACATGGCGTGGAACTGGGCAAGCAGGTTCGAGTCTTGGCGTCTGCACAAAATTCTGTGATCGTGCGCAAATCGTTTAATGTCCCCATGCCTGTAAGTATGCGACCTTGAGTAATGTTACTGGAGTTCATATAAAGTGCTCCAATTTGGTTTCGAGTTCATGCTATGCAAAAACTGCCCCCCAAAAATGCGCAAAAGGGTATAAACAAATCCTGAGCATCAGAAAGACCCACCCATTGTGATCTCCTGTCTGGTTTGTACAAAGTGAAACCAGGAAACCTGGATAAATCACGGCTTCCTCACTTAAATTCACCCAAACTCTTTTTTTTCATTTGGGGTATGAAAGCGCTTTCAAATACGTGAGTTCAGAATAACAGTTGTACAAACCTTTTGCGCTTGATTGAATAGACTATAATTATCTGGCCAGGTACAGGATTTACATGACAATTGCTTTGCCTCTAAGTACACTAATCATTTATGTTTAAAAACTGTTACTTGTAGTACTCCTCAGTGCTGTGCTATAATGCGACATATTATTGTCAAACCTTCACATGTCTTAAAAATACACATTTTTGAATGCTGAAGCATATTTTTCGTGATGTTTGTTGTGTGATTTACAAGCAAACATTTTCAGGGCTCGTCTCGTGCACGAGCTTTAATCTGAAAGAGATCCTTGGCTCAGCTCTGGTTCGGCTCCCCTGTAAATTCTTTGCTCGCCCACCTCTAACAGTTAACACAGTACAGACACACTGCTACTGCAGTGTGCTTTGTACAGGGCCACTGGAATTATGCGATTCAACAGCCACGTCGTTATCGCATAATTACGGATACGCCACTCTTGCCATTTAGGGGTGTATTTATGACAGGGTAGCATCGTTTTTCCACCAGGCAATGTAGTACATGTGTGATGCAAACCTCTAAGTCAGACTTCTGAATCCATGCCAAACTACTTTGTGTGGCTTTGAGTGGCTCCAAAAATCTGGAGTAACGCAACGCAGAGCAAATATCTGCATTGTGTTACTCTTCCGCTAGGGAGGCGTCCCATGGGAGTTGCATGGATGTTCCATGTGACTCAAAGCGATACATTGAAACACTGTGTCTTTATGGGTGCAGACCAGTTTTTTAATATATATAAGCAAACCGTAATCAATGCATAAAGAACACCCCTCCAGGAAATCCACTAACATTATCAGAGTCATAACATAGGGTCACATATATAACATGACATCACGCATGCATATAATTTCTTTTCTACAGCCTCACCTTATGGTACTTTTCACTTTAATTGCAAACATTGTAAACATGCAAGATGATTTCTAAAACTTTCTGTGAACGCAATTAAAACTTAGTAAAAATGTGTATCAGCACCTACAAGTTATAACTGTTGATTTGCAGAATCTCAGTCTGCACGTGTGTTTGCGGAAACATGATTCACTACTGTAGAATATCTTCATGCTACATAGATTTTCACTGGACATATGTGTGTCAAATTTGCATAATTAGATTTTCTGTAATTGACAAAAGTCAGCATAAATTGTGCACACTTAAGCAAAATGCAAAACTGTCATTCAGTAATAAATGTGTAGTGTGAAATGCTTAACTTTGTCCATTTTGGACTGGAGGACAGGGTCGAATGGTCTATAGAACAATGTGGCAGGGCCTATGGGCTGGTATTACAGCTCATTGAATTGGTTGTTTTGTTGGGCTGTTCGTGGGCCTATTGTATGGTCTGGTGGGACGTTTTTTCTCACTTGATTTCACTTCTATTACCACAAACATTGCCTGCAGAAAGCACAAATGCATGTAGTCTTTCATACTTTTCAAAACACTTACACGACCTGACGGTAAAAGTTAAGAACTGCCCTGATTCGCAAATGTGGGCCACTTTTTTAGCTCCTAATTTGCTAAGGGGGAACTCTTTTATTTTGGTACCCGGACCTATTTTCTCTCCCTATTCAACCCTGCTCAAGGATACATTTTGTGCCAAAAAAGCTCAAAAACATAAGTGCCATGTACAACAACATCTGGGTTCTCGGCACTCATGTTGTTCTGGCACGAATAGTAATTTGACCACATGGCACATTGGTGTAATTTTGTAAATTCCAGGCAAAAAGCGTAACATGAAATTCACGAGACAATACCAAAAGAATAGGAATTTCCCCTGGTAAAATTATATTAAATGAAAAAGGCTGTTTACATGGGAGTTGCATGCCAGTATAGTGAACAAACTCAAAGTTGTCGGTGATATCAAACATTGGTAGTGCATTTGTCAGTGCGTCTAATACTCTAAATGTTCACCTTTGTAATGTAGGCAGATGTAAAATAAAGAATTAAGCAACATTCACCAAAGTGGAAGCGATTTCATGGAAACATATTTTCTTTTATAGAAAACAACTATATTTACACATTTGCAGTTGCATCGTCTGTGTAATCGGCACTCTGTGGAGAATATACACTTGTAAGTTCATGGTTGACAGATATGTGAGGGGAACTATGAAAGTCAAACATTTCTCCAGTCATGCTTATTAGTTTGAAATTCAAACATGCCATCTTGCAGTCCTTTGGCAGGTGTTCACCCCACGGACCTACTTTATCAGGCAACAATACATTGATCTGGCTTCCACCTGCATGGATCTCTGACTCCTTGAACAATATTAGTGAGTTACTTCTATTTTAAAAAGCAGCTAAATTTGAGACCCTTTGCCAGCCATAGGTGTGGCTTTTTAGTCCGCATCATGTGCACTTTGGGCAATTAAACTGGTAATCCATACAGTGAAAATACAATGCCTAGACTGCAACGTGATGTTGTATGAAAAGCCATAATATATTGTATTACAATTCAAAGAGATACATGGAAGCCAAACATTGTATGACAGAGCACATTTCGCAATTTCAGGACATCAGAGCACCATATATGTGAAAGATTTTCCTGGAGAATATGTGAGGCTAGATAAAGAAAAGGGGGACAGGTTGGCAGGAGAGGGATAGGAAGAGAGAGACAAGGAGAAAGAGGTGTTTGAAAAAGGCAAGAGACACAAATGGAGCAGAGTGTGAGAGACAAAAAGGGAGATAGCTATGAGAAGGGAGAGACAAAGGAGGGAAAGAAATGTAGACAATCAAGACATCAGGTAGAAAAGAAGAAGAGAAATACAGGGGTAAGGGATGAAACAACAAAGTAGATGGAGGAAAGAGGACAGTTAAGAAGAGTGAGTAGAAAGAAAGTGAAACAATTGGGACATGGTGAGTAAGTGGAGAGACAGGGTGAGAAAGTGGACTATGGACAGGCTCCATCCAGAAATCATAGGATACTCAATAACCACTCACTTTAAAAGTACCTAGGGCCAGATGTAGGTAAATATATTTTACCGACTCATAAATACCGAATTTTACCGATTCGGTATTTATGAATCGGTAAAATATAAGGAGGGAGATGTAGGTAAATCCAGATGTGGATTTACCGAATCTGTAAAAGTCGGTATTTACCGATTCGGTAAATACCGACCGGTAATGCCCATTCATTCCTATGGGCTTTGAAGCCCATAGGAATGAATGGGCATTACCGATTCGGTATTTACCGAATCGGTAAATACCGAATTTCACAAGGGTGCAGGGGGTGTCACTTTGACACCCTCTAGCAACCCCAAAACAGGTACGGGTGCCATGTGGCAGGCATACCTGCCCTAAGGGCAGGTCTGCCTGTCATATGGCACAGGTGTGCATGCACACATGTGCATGCACACTTTACCATCAAATCGAATTTGATGGTAAAATACCGATTCGGTAAGGCTTGTGGGACTCAGAAGAGTCCCACCTACATATCAAATTTACCGAATCGGTAAAAATACCGATTCGGTATTTTACAGAATCGGTAAATTTACCGATCGGTAAATTTACCGATTCTGTAAAATATGCCCCCTACATCTCAAATTCCATTTACCGGTCGGTAACGGCCGAATTCGGCCGTTACCGACCGGTAAATGCCTACCTACATCTGGCCCTTAGACTGCTGTACCACAAGAAAACTAAGTTGACACCCAGGACGCAATATCCATCCTTCTTTTGTTACACATCAGGAAACTCATGTCTTCCTCTTCTTCCTTTGCTATTCACTAGTCCTATTCTCATCTCCTTCCTCTAGACTTTTGGTTCCCATCCTTTCATACTCATTCCATTGGTTGGAAAGATTTAGCTAAGCTTGGTATTCATTTAAAACCAGGACATGGCAAACCTATTGTTTCAGGTGAATTGGAGATCGTAGTTATGGGTTCAGATTTCGATATGCTTCCTAGCAAAGTGGCAAATTTCCATTAGTCTTTAAAGATTAATTTGGTAGTGTTTTGGGTTTTGAGCATGGGATTAACCAAAAAAAAGTGATTCCTTTTGTACACAAGGTAAGATCAGTCCCTATTAGTGTACGTAAGGACTTGAAAATGGTACTTGACAAACTCTGTGCTGAAAGAGTTAATACACCCACTAATTAATCTGAATGGGGTTCACCTGTAGTTTTGACGAGAAAGAAAACAGGTGACCTTTGCTTGTGTGTAGATTTGTGTACCTTGAACAGGAACAATTTAGTTGTCCGTCACCCACTACCACATATACAGGAAATGAATGCTAATGTAGGGAAATCTAAATTCTTTCAACTATTGATCTTCATTCAGCATACCATTAGATTACTCTGAATGCTGACTGTTAGACCTGGCATCATTGGCGTGAGTCTCCCTTCTATTTTGACGGATTGGCTCCTCTGTTTTGATATGTCTTTGCTGGATTTATTCTTTGGGCACTGTGCCACTGCTAATCAGTGCCACAGTGCAAGTGCTCCCTATGTTAAATTATTGTACTAATTGGTTATTTCGTGATTGGGTTGTTTGATTTATCTGTCAGCCCCTAGTACAGTGCACCATGTTTGCCCGGGGCTTGTAAATCAAATGCTGCTGGTGAGCTTGCAGCACTGGTTGTGCCACCCATCGAAGCAGCTTGTAAAGTGAGTCTCAGGCCTGCCATTGCAAGGCCTGTGTGCAGTCTAGCACTGCCATGTCGACTTGGCCATGTGCACCCACTTGCCAGTCCCTAAACCTTCCCTTTGCTTCATATTAGACACCCCTACGGTAGGCCCCAGGGCAGGGTGCATTGTAAGTATAAGGTAGGACATGCTCTGAGGTGTGTACCATGTTCTAATAGTGAATTACAGCCATTTTCGTTTTTCACTATTGGAGGCTACCTGTTCTCATAGGCCAGAATGGGCAGTTAGATTATTGCATTCTTATAATCCTAACTGACTCAGGGAACACGGTAGAAATTCAAATTTAGTATGCCTGAACTCAGAATAATAAAGTACATCTTTTAGTAAAGTTAATTTTAATATTCTGTGTTTGCAAATACCACTTTTAGAAAGTAGGTATTTGCTTGCCTAACCATTTGAGCTTGCCTCTGCTGGGTTGTGTGTTTCTTGTCTGGGTTTGTGAGTGACAGGGCTGCGGGATTCCAGGAGACAGGCTGGGGCAGCCCAGTGGTGAAGAGAGATATCTGCATCTAGATGGAAAGGAGGAGTTGCACCTGGGACCTGAATAGGGCTGGGCCTTCCCTCTACAATGCTGGCTCCACCCCCTGTGGCTTGTCTGATGTCTCTGCCCTGCACTGTGAAAGGAGAGGAGGAATCATGTCAACAGAGTGCTCCAGAGCTGTATATTCCCTCCCCTGTGCTGGCTTCGCCTCCTGTGGGGAGTCTGACATCTCTGCCCTGCACAGTGAAAGGAAGAAGAAGAGTCATGTAAACAAAGTGCTCAGGAACTGGTTTGGACTGGGCAGAGACCTCTCTGCCTTCAGAGAACAAAGGATTTTGGAGTATAAATATTGGGACCCTGATCCCAAGAAATTAGATCACTTCTGGAACAAGAAACCTTTCTGCCAAGGAGAAGAACCAAGGAAGCTGCAGGAGTTGTACTGCCCCTCTGCCAGTGTGCTGTTTGCTGGGTTAGCCTGCCGTGGTTGCTTCATTACCAAGGGAAAGGAGAAGGAACTTTGTAAGGACTTTCATCTACAGAATATTATCCAAGGGCTAGAACTGTGCCTGCCTCCTGCTGAAGTCTCAGGGACAAAAGACTTCACCTCCAGCTCCCTCCTGAATTTCCTTGCTGGGAATTCTGACTCCAGTCACTTGCCTGCCTCTGGTAGCTGGAATCGCGATGCATCGAGAAGAAGCGTGTCGCCGCCGCAGCTGAAATGGGAAGTATGACGTTACAACGCAGGCTATTACAACGCCTGCCTTTACAACGCGGTTTTTACATCGCATACCATTACAACGCATAGCGCTTTTGGGTGCTGGATAGTGAATAGTTTAATTTACTATTCCAACTCCAGTCCCCGTGGACACTAGGGAAGGTGTTGGATAGTAAATTAAACTTATTCCCTATCCTAGAGCGCCCCCCAGCGCAATGCGTTGTAATAGTTTGCGTTGTAATGACTGCGTTGTAATGGTAGTGCGTTGTAAAAGTTTCGTTGTAAGTGATGTTTACCGCTGAAATGATCGCAACGCTGGAGAAGCGTGCCTTCTTTGCATCTCCCTGGAAGCGTGTGTTCATCGAAGCTTCCTGCTGTCGCATCACCGGAGAAGCGTGTCGCAGGGCCTGTCGCGGCTCCAAAGTACGGAGTCGTCGCAAGGCTGCCAGGGCGTCATCGCATTGTCATCACATCGCCGCATCAAAGGCGCCATCTTCTCGCATCGTAACCGGATCATCGCATCGCATCAAGGCGCCATCTTGCGCACCGCAACGGCCCCGCAGGCCGAGAATCTACGCATCACCTCGGCACCGGTAAGGATCACGACGAGTCCCCTACTCTGAGCAAGCATTGAGGAAGGACGCAACCATTCACCCGGGTCACGGAACCGACGCATCTCCTCTTTTGCGAGCCTTTTGTTCACTTTGCGTTACGCATCCAGGTACTTTGTTGAGAACTTTGTCGCATTTACCAACAACTTGAACTAAGAGACTTTAATCATCTTTTAAGTAATCTTAAGTGTAGTATTGTGGATTTTTGTCGTTTGTGGTCTTGTGTTTAAGTCTATATAAAAAAATACTTATTTTTATAAAACCTGTGTTGTGTCCATCTGTAGTGTCTTCACTGTATTACTGTGTATATTCACAAATGCTTAACACACTGCCTCTGGGATAAACCTGTCTGCACGTGCCAGGCCACCAAGGGGGTGAGCAGGGGTTATTAAGGAGTGTAATCCCCTTATCCTGACTTAGAAGTAAGGGTCCCTATTTTGACAAAGGTGAATACCATTGCCAACTAGAGACCCCCAGATCTAACAGTGACTCTCAAGACTTAACCACTTTTGTTACACCCTTTTGTACATGCAAGCATTTGAGATTGTCTTTTGCTCTCATGTTTGCAGCAAGCGTATTCCAGAGAACTATGACTATTTTATTTGGTGATATTGCTAATGTTCAGGCCTTTCAGGATTATATCCTTCTATTTACAAATACTAAAGAGGAGCATTTAAAAGTTCTTGAGAATGTGCTACAAATTCTCAAAGAGTAAAGGTATGACAGTAAAACCAGAGCAATGGAAGCTTTTAGTTCAGCAACTTGATTACCTTGGTCACACTATTTCAACGTAGGGTATTAGACCAACTTTTTGTAATCTAGAGATTATACTTTAACCATCTCCTGCTGTGGATAAAGACTTTCTACAATCATTTTTAGGTCACTGTGACTATTTTGCAAGTTTTGTACTGGACTATGATTTAGTAGTGCAACCTTTAAGATCATTATTGAAAAAGAGAGCAACATTTTTGATTGAAATTTGGATGTGAATAATGATTTTGATAAAGTTGAAGGTTTGGTAGTGAATGCTCCAGCTTTGAGTCCGTAATTGCATGGGCTAAATTCTTCATTACTGTGGATGCAATTATGAAAGGTGTTAGAGCTGTGTTTGATCAACGTATTAATGGTTAGGAAATCATTATTCCATTTGCTTCCAGGACACTGCAGGAGGTGAAGAAAGGAGTACAGTATACTATCTCAAAGGGGAGACAAGAGGAGTGTTATGGGGCTCAAGCCTGCCCTTACTAACTCAAACACACACAAAATTGGTGTGATAACCTCAAATAAATGGTGTTTGCTTAATCAGAAAGTCACCAGGTTAGTACCAGAGACCCAGTGAGTTCACTGTATGCTGCTAGTTGCTTGTTACCTAAATTCGAGGCAATTCCAAGAATTGGATGAGGATGGCTCACTCATATAATGTGACATTCTTCATCATTTGCGACCTCGTCACACCCTGGTAAGATGTTACTACCAAGGCGGACTTGACCTCAGAATGGGGCTTTTCTGAGGGAGTTCTTAGAGATTTCTTCTCTCAGGACAATGATTTAGGTCCAGTTTATGACTTTAAAAAAACATGGGATAATCCACTAAAGGATCCTTTAATATGGTGGTATCCCTGGTTGATTAAAACATTACCAAGGGGTAAATATGGGAGGCATACTTAGGTGTAATGACCTGTATGTGTCACTGTACAAATAACAGCCACTCTGCACCAGGCGGCTGGTGATGGGGCAAGTTAGGTGACAAGTGGGTTGTCGTCCTTGATGAAAGTTTGACTACAGGAGAGACTCACCCCTAACAGAGCATTAAGCGCCTAGCTAAATAGTTCTAGGTTATCACTAAGTATGATACCAGTTGAGAGGTAGGTCATCTGTGTATATCTAAGCCCACCCAGCACTTACTAATTACAGTGTAGGGGGCATAGACACAGCCCTTAGACCCACAACTGATTAGAGGCAATCAATCAATCAATCAATCATGCCATTTGTATAGCGCACTACTCACCCGGGAGGGTCTCAAGGCGCTTGGGGGGAGGGGTATGCTACTGCTCGAACAGCCAGGTCTTGAGTTGTTTCCTGAAGGCGAGATGGTCCTGGGTCAGCCGAAGGTGGATGGGGAGGGAGTTCCAAGTCTTGGCAGCCAGGTAAGAGAAGGATCTTCCTCCGGCGGTGGCTCTTCGGATGCGTGGTACGGCTGCGAGGGCGAGGCTGGTGGACCGTAGCTGGTGGGTGGGCGTGTAGAAGGTCAGGCGGTCGTGGAGAGACTTGTGTGCGTGGGTGAGGAGCCGGACGTGATCCTCTTGTCGACGGGGAGCCAGTGCAGGTTCCTTAGGTGGCTGGAGATGTGGCTGCGTCGGGGGACATCCAGGATGAGTCGGGCGGAGGCGTTCTGGATGCGCTGGAGTCTTTTCTGTAGCTTGGCTGTGGTTCCGGCGTAGAGGGCGTTTCCATAGTCCAGTCGGCTGGTGACGAGTGCCTGGGTGACAGTCTTCCTGGTCTCGGTCGGGATCCAGCGGAAGATCTTGCGAAGCATACGCAGGGTGTTGAAGCACGATGAGGAGACGGCGTTGACTTGTCTGGTCATCGAGAGGGAGGGGTCCAGATGAAGCCCAGGTTGCGTGCGTGGTCGGTTGGCTTGGGTGCGGTGCCCAGGGCTGGGGGCCACCAGGAGTCGTCCCAGGCGGAGGGCGAAGATCCCAGGATGAGGACTTCCGTCTTGTCCGAGTTCAGTTTCAGGCGGCTGTCCTTCATCCACTCGGCGACGTCTTTCATCCCTTCGTGTAGGCAGGTTCTGGCGGTGTCGGGGTCTCTGGTGAGGGAGAGGATCAGCTGGGTGTCGTCGGCGTAAGAGATGATGTTGAGGTTGTGCTGGCGTGCGATGGCTGCGAGAGGTTTCATGTAGATGTTGAAGAGGGTGGGGCTGAGTGAAGATCCTTGCGGGACGCCGCAGATGACTTCGGTGGCCTCGGAGCGAAACGGGGGAGGCGGACTCTTTGTGTTCTTCCGGCGAGGAACGAGATGATCCACTCCAGTGCCTTCTCTTGGATACCGATGTTGCTGAGGCGCTGGACTAGGGTGCGGTGGCAGATCGTGTCGAACGCAGCGGAGAGGTCCAGGAGGATGAGGGCCACTGTTTCCCCCTTGTCGAGCAGGGTCCGGATGTCGTCGGTGGCTGCGATGAGGGCGGTCTCGGTGCTGTGGTTGGCTCTGAAGCCGGACTGCGAGGGGACGAGGGATCCGTTCGTCTCGAGGAAGGCGGTCAGCTGTCTGTTGACGATCTTCTCGATGACTTTAGCAGGAAAAGGGAGGAGCGAGATGGGGCGGAAGTTTTTGAGATTGGTGGGGTCCGCTGTAGGTTTCTTCAGGAGGGCGCTGATCTCGGCGTGCTTTCAGCTCTCCGGGAAGGTGGCGGTGTTGAAGGAGGCGTTAATGATGTTCCGGAGTTGGGGTGCGATGGTGGAGTTGGCCTTGTTGAAGACGTGGTGTGGGCAGGGGTCGGTCGGTGATCCGGAGTGGATGGTGTTGATCGTGCGGGCTGTGTCTTCGGTGGTCACCGTGGTCCAGGTGCAAAGGGTGGTGGTGGGGGGCATTGGTTCGACGGTTGGATGCGTGGGTGGGGCGCCGAAGCTGTTGTGGATGTCGGCGATCTTGCGGTGGAAGAACGAGGCGAGGGAGTCGCAGAGGTCTTGTGACGGAGTGATGTCGTTGGTGCCGGTGCTGGGGTTGGAGAACTCCTTGACGATAGTGAAGAGCTCTTTGCTGTCGTGGGCGTTGTTGTCCAGTCGTTCCTTCAGGGATTTCTTCTTGGTGGTGCGGATGAGCTGGTGGTGCTTGCGGGTAGCGTGTTTGAGGGCGGTCATGTTGTCGGTGGTCCGGTCGAGGAGCCAGGCTTTCTCGAGGGTGTGGCAGATCTTCTTGGAGTCCTTGAGGTCGTCGGTGAACCAGGATGCCTTCTTGCTTCTGGGTCTGCTGGGAGGGTTCTTTAGTGGCACGAGGTCATCGGCGCAGGCGGTCAGCCACTGTGTGAAGTTGCGGGCCGCTTTGTTGGGGTCCGTTGTGTTGGCGGGTGGGCTCTGGCTGAGGGAGGTGGTGAGCTGGTCTGCGGTGATCTTGCTCCAATTCCTGTGAGGTACCTGTTGCGGGTGGTGGTGGGTCGTGGGTCTTTTGAAGCTGAAGTGGACGCAGCTGTGGTCGGTCCAGTGGAGTCCGGTGGCGTGGGTGAAGGTGATGTACTTGCTGGAAGAGAAGACGGGATCAAGCGTGTGGCCGGCGTAGTGGGTGGGGGTGTTGACCAGTTGCTTGAGTCCGAGGTTGGCGAGGTTTTCCAGCAGGGCGGTGGTGTTGCGGTCCTTGTTGTTCTCCAGGTGGAAGTTGAGGTCCCCGAGGAGGATGTAGTCAGTGGAGGGGAGGGCGTGCGGGCTGATGAAGTCTGTGATGTCTTCGCTGAATTGTGTGCGTGGTCCCGGGGGTCTGTAGACGAGGGTGCCTCTGAGGGTCGTCTTAGGGTCGGTGTGAATCTGGAAGTGGAGATGTTCGGCTGCGGCGAAGGAGTCGTTGGCGTCGGTCGTGATGCGGATGGTGTTCCTGTGGACGATGGCGATGCCACCTCCGGTCTAGTTGATGCGGTCCCTCCTGATGATCTTGTACCCGTCCGGGATGGCGATGGCGATGTCGGGTGCAGAGGAGGCGTTCATCCAGGTTTCCGTGAGGAAGGCGACGTCCGGTGATGTAGCGTCGAGGAGGTTCCAGAGTTCCACAGCGTGTCTGTGGACGGAGCGGGTGTTGATCAGGATGCACTTGAGGTGGTTGCTGCTGGTGTTTGTCTTGGCGGGTGCGGGGCAGGTTCGGAGGCAGGTGAACTTGCAGGTGCAGCAGGTGAAGGGTCCGTGGGTGCGTCTCGGGGTGGCTCAGCAGCAGGCGTGGATCCGGCCGGCATTGAGTGCGTTGATAGTGGGGCCAGGGGTCCTGGCGCTGGGCGCGGGCCAGGCGCGGGCCAGGCGCGGACGGGCGCAGACAGGCTTACCTTTGGCGCACCTTTGGCGTTCAATCGGTGCTCCCGCTGCGCGCGTCCGCTGCGCGGTCGCTCTGGGGGCGTCATAAGTATGGAGCCGGGAAGGAGGAGCAGCTGGGTGGCGGGAGCGGGGCGGCGAATGGAATCACAGGGGGGCGGGGCCGCAGGGAGGCAGCGGCGGGAAATTCCAAGAAGCAGCGGGCAGCGGGAAATTCCCAGGAGCAGCGGGGAATTCCCAGGAGCAGCGGGCAGCGAGCGAAGGAATCTGCAGGCAGGCGGCGGCAAAGGCAGGCAGGAGCGGCAGCAGTAGGTGGGGCGACCAAGCCTTGTGGAGGGCTGAGGCAGATACATGTTTGCATAATTATTGAATTATCTAAGAACTCCCTCAGAAAAGCCCCATTCTGAGGTTGAGTCCACCTTGGTAGTAACATCTTACCAGGGTGGGACGAGGTGGCAAAGCATGACGCATGTCACATTACATGAGTGAGCCATGCTCGGCCAATTTTTGGAATTGTCTTGAATTTAGGTAACAAATAACTAGCAGCATATAGAGAACTCATTTGGTCTCTGGTACTAACCTGCTGACTTGCTGATAAGCAAACAGCATTTCTCTGAGGGTATCACGCCAATATTTTTGTTTGTTTGACAGGAGTACAGTAACATTAAGAGGGAGGCTTAGGCCTGTGTCTCGGTGGTTCAGAAGTTTAAGACGTATTTGTGGGAAACGTCCTTTGAGGTATTTCCCAACCATAAACCATTATTATATCTTTTGAGTGTCAGTGGTTTTGGTAAAGCCTCTGTTCTTCTTGTCGGTCTTCTTTCAAAATTGCAGGTCCACCAGTGAAAATTGACATGGTTACTAAAAGGTCAATTTTGTTGCATGGCAGAGGATGGTGGAATAAACACTGTCTAGTTCCCATTTCTGATGTTCATGCTCTGTTTTGTAATCACACGTATGTAACCCCAGGAGATGTGAGTTTTGGTATTAGAGTCTCAACATCATTCTATGATACTGACAGACCTAGGGCCCCATTAGGATGACGGACGGAAAACCACCCGACCACCATGGAGGCGGGAAACAACCTTCCACCGGGACCGTGGAGAAACTGGCGGTCAAATTAGGAACAACCGCCAAAAAAGACCGACCGTGGCCGCAGCGGGCTAACCAAAACCGCCCGACGCGGGCGGTGACGTCCAAAAACCGACCACGGCAGTCGGAAACGCAGCGGAAAAGCTACAACCCGCCGCAAGCATAGCGGAGACACCGCATGGGAAATTAGTATATCCCCGATGGTCCCGCGGTACGATCCGCTGTTTCTGACCGCCGCGGTCGCATACAGGAGTGAATGTGAGAGACAGAGGATGAGCTGCAGCATAGCTACCGCCGCGGATGAAAAACATGGAGAACCAAAGCAAAAATACAGCCGCAGTGCCAAAAATTGCACAAACCAAAGTAGCCATGCCCCCCAAATACACAAAACACAAACAAATGAAAAGGAAAAATGCCAAACAGAAACATACAATTCCCAGGACAACCTCCACAACACACCTGACAGCACAATCCCATGTGGACACACCCACACAGCTGTGTATAAAACCAGCCCCTTCACTTACTACAATCTTTTGCAACACTCCATAAGAGAAGGACATACACCAGATCTGACAGGAGAGGCAAGAGAACACAGCACACCCAACATCACACCAGCACCAACAATCCCCCAGCACAAAACACACCTCACACAAAAACACCACACCCACCACCCACACCCCTGCACCCAAAAACCCTTCAAACACCACACACCAAGGCATCACAGAAAATGTCCAAATTCACAGAGAGTGAGTTGACAGTCATGGTAAATGAGATAGTCAGAGTGGAACCACAACTGTTTGGTAGCCTGGTCCAACAGACACCATTAGCCACAAGGACTCAAATGTGGGAAAGGATAGTAAAAGGGTCAATACAGTAGGGTCCACCCCGCGATCCAAGAAGGCGATCATGAAGCTGTGGCATGATCTCAAGAGGGTTGTCAAAGAGAGGAGGAGCAAGAACTGGGAGCTGGCTAACCGCACTGGCAGTGGCCCTCCCATCCCACAAAAAACATTCACACCATGGGAGGAGAAGGTGCTTGCCATACTGCATCCTAAGAGTATCACAGGAGTATCCGGGGGAGTGGAGGCTGGTAAGTACAAACAAATGTCAACCAACACACTGATATGTACTGTTTTGCACATCCAAAAACACACAACACCAGACAAATCACATCCATCTGCACCACACACCCACAAAAACCTGTCGCACAGATCCAACAGACACCCACTCCTATGTACCCTAAACGTTGCAAACAATATAACCATGGGAGCATGAGCACAGTCAGCCTGCACTACTACTCCCACCATGCCCCCTGTCCCACACCCCAGCAAGATGGAGACCTCCCTCCCTCCCACAAGCACTGTGAAGCCATTGCATTGTATACCAAACAAACTAACAGGAAGGTAGCCATCTTCTCTGGGAGGCCTGTATGTGGGAGGGAGGCCTGCACTACTACTCCCACCATCCCCCCTGTCCCACACCCCAGCAGCATGGAGCACCCCACCACACCACCCAGGAGCACCTGGAAGCCATTGCATTCTTCACCCTCACGTTACAGGTAGGTAGCCATCTTGCTTGGGAGGCCTGTAATACGGAAGGAGGCCTGCACTACTACTCCCATCACCGGATGGTAGTCCCCCGCTTCCGGCGAACCAGATTGGGCGGTCAATCCTTTTCGGTTAAAGCCGCTGCCCTCTGGAATTCCCTCCCATTTACTCTCAGGGACACCAGAGACCTTGGCTGCTTTAAGAAGCTTCTTAAGACTCATCTTTTTAACGTAGCCTATTAAAGTTGTTATGTTCTGCTGTTCAGCTCTCGACTTCTCTGTGGTTATGCTTCGCGCCGGGATACTCACGAGTAACTGTGCGCGCAATAAATATCCATATAACATAACATATAACATCATGGCACCAGTCCCACACCCCAGCAAGATGGAGCCATCCCCACACCACCCAAGAGCACCTGGAAGCCATTACATTCCTAATCCTCACCTTATAGGTAAGTAGCCATCTTGCTTGGGAGGCCTGTGTGTGGGAGGGAGTCCTGCACTACTGCTCCCACCATGCCCCCTGTCCCACACCCCAGCAAGATGGAGCCCTCCCTACAACACCCAGGAGCACCTGGAAGCCATTGCATTGTTCACCAAACAAACTAACAGGTAGGTAGCCATTTTCTCTGGGAGCCTGTATGTGGGAGGGAGGCCTGCACTACTACTCCCACCATGCCCCCTGTCTCACATCCCAGCAAGATGGAGCCTTCCCTCCCACAAGCACTGTGAAGCCATTGCATTGTACACCAAACAAACGAACAGGTAGATAGCCATCTTCTCTGGGAGTCCTGTATGTGGGAGGGAGGCCTGCACTACTACTCCCACCATGTCCTCTGTCCCACACCCCCGCAAGATGGAGCCCTCCCCATACCACCCAGGAGCACCTGGAAGCCATTGCATTATTCACCCTCACCTTACAGGTAGATAGCCATCTTGCTTGGAAGACCTGTGTGTGGGAGGGAGGCCTGCACTATTACTCCCACCATGCCCCCTGTCCCACACCCCAGCAAAATGGAGCCCTCCCCCACACCACCCAGGAGCACATCGAAGCCATTGCATTCTTCACCCTCACCTTACAGGTAATTAGCCATCTTCACTGGGAGGCCTGAATGTGGGAGGGAGACCTGTACTACTACTCCCACCATGCCCCCTGTCTCATACCCCAGCAGCATGGAGTACTCCCCCACACCACCCAGGAGCACCTGGAAGCCATTGCATTCTTCACCCTCACCTTACAGGTAATTAGCCATCTTGCTTGGGAGGCCTCTATGTGGGAAGGAGGCCTGCACTACTATTCCCACCATGCCCCCTGTCCCACACCCCAGCAAGATGGAGGCCTCCCCACAATACCCAGGAGCACCTGGAAGCCATTGCATTCAATCAATCAATCAGCAAATTTGTAGAGCGCGCTACTCACCCGCTAGGGTCTCAAGGCGCTTGGAGGGGGGGTTCGCTACTGCTCGAACAGCCAGGTCTTGAGTTGCTTTCTGAAGGAGAGATGGTCCTGGGTCATCCGAAGGTGGGTGGGGAGGGAGTTCCATGTCTTGGCCGCCAGGTAGGAGAAGGATCTTCCTCCGGCGGTAGATTTGCGGATTCGTGGGACGGAGGCGAGGGCGAGGCTGGCGGATCGGAGCTGGCGGGTGGGTGTGTAGAATGTGAGGCGGCTGTTGAGGTATTTCGGGCCCATGTCGTGGAGAGCCTTGTGTGCGTCGGTAAGGAGTCTGAACGTGATCCTCTTGGTGACGGGGAGCCAGTGCAGGTCTTTCAGATGGACAGAGATGTGGCTGTGGCGAGGGATGTCCAGGATGAGCCGTGCAGAAGCGTTCTGTATGCGCTGGAGTCTTTTCTGGAGTTTGGCTGGGTTCCGGAGTAGAGGGTGTTCCCGTAGTCCAGACGGCTGGTGACGAGGGCCTGGGTGACTGTCTTCCTGGTTTTGGTGGGGATCCACCGAAAGTTCTTTCGGAGCATGCGCAGGGTGTTGAAGCAGGAAGACGAGACGGCGTTGACTTGCTTGGTCATCGTGAGGGAGGAGTCCAGGATGAAGCCCAGGTTGCGTGCATGGTCCGTTGGCTTGGGTGCGGTGCCCAGTGCAGGGGGCCACCAGGAGTCGTCCCAGGCGGAAGGGGATGGTCCGAGGATGAGGACTTCCGTCTTGTCTGAGTTCAGTTTCAGACGGCTGATCTTCATCCATTCCGCGACGTCTTTCATTCCTTCCTGGAGGCTGGCTTTGGCGGTGGCGGGGTCGTTGGTGAGGGAGAGGATCAGCTGGGTGTCGTCGGCATAGGAGATAATATTAAGGTTGTGTTGGCGTGCGATGGCAGCGAGAGGGCTCATGTAGACATTGAAGAGGGTGGGGCTGAGTGAGGATCCTTGCGGGACGCCGCAGATGACTTCGGTGGCTGCGGATCAGAACGGGGGGACGGACTCTCAGGGTTCTTCCGGCGAGGAACGAGATGATCCACTCCAGGGCTGCTCCTTGGATTCCGGTGTTGCTGAGGCGCTGGATCAGGGTGCGGTGGCATACGGTGTCGAAGGCTGCTGAGAGGTCTAGGAGGATGAGGGCAGCAGTTTCCCCATTGTCGAGCAGGGGTCTGATGTCGGTAGCTGCGATGAGAGCGGTCTCGGTGCTGTGATTTGCTCGGAAACCGGACTGTGATGGGTCGAGGGATCTGTTGGTCTCGAGGAAGGCAGAGAGTTGTCTGTTGACGGTCTTCCCGATGACTTTGGCAGGAAAGGGGAGGAGCGAGATGGGGCAGAAGTTCTTGAGGTCCATGGGGTCCGTGGTGGGTTTCTTCAGGAGGGCGCTCAGCTCGGCATGTTTCCAACTCTCCGGGAAGGTGGCGGATGCGAAGGAGCTGTTGATGATGTTCTGGAGCTGGGGTGAGATGATGGAGTCGGCTTTGTTGAAGATGTGGTGTGGGCAGAGGTTGGTTGGGGAGCCGGAGTGGATGGTGTTCATCAGGCGGGTGGTGTCTTCGGTGCTGACAGGGGTCCAGGTGCAGAGGGTGGTGGTGGGGGGCATTGGTTCGGTGGTTGGGTGCGTGGTCTGTGCGCCGAAGCTGTTGTGTATGTCGGCGATCTTGCGGTGGAAGAACGAGGCGAGTGAGTCGCAGAGGTCTTGCGAGGGTGTGATATCGTTGTTGCAGGCGCTGGGGTTGGCGAGCTCTTTAACGATGCTGAAGAGTTCCTTGCTGTTGTGGGTGTTGTTGTCCAGTCGTTCTTTGAATGTTGTCCTTTGGTGGTGCGGATCAGCTGGTGGTGTTTGCGGGTGGCGTTCTTGAGGGCTGTCATGTTTTCTGTTGTCTGGTCATGGCGCCAGGCTTTCTCGAGGGTGCAGCAGGTTTTCTTGGAGTTTTTGAGGTCGTTGGTGAACCACAAGGCTTTCCTGCTGCCGGATCTGCTGGGAGGGTTCTTCAGTGTTGCGAGGTCGTCGGCGCAGGTGGTGAGCCACTGTGTGAGGTTGCGGGCTGCTTCGCTGGGGTCCGTCGTGTTGGTGGGTGGGTTCTGGCTGAGGGCGGTGGTGAGCTGGTCGGCGGTGATCTTGCTCCAGTTTCTGTGGGGGACCTGCTGCGGGTGGTGGTGGGTCGTGGTTCTCCTGAAGTTGAAGTGGACGCAGCTGTGATCTGTCCAGTGTAGTCGGAGGAGTGGCTGAAGGAGATATGCTTGCTGGAGGAGAAGACGGGGTCAAGCGTGTGGCCGGCATAGTGGGTGGGGGTGTTCACCAGTTGCTTGAGTTCGAGGTTCGTGAGGTTGTCCAGCAGGGCAGCGGTGTTGTCCTTGTTGTTTTCTAGGTGGAAGTTGAGGTCCCCTAGGAGGATGTAGTCTGATGAGGTGAGGGCGTGTGGACTGATGAAGTCTGCGATGGCTGCGCTGAATTGTGTGCGTGGTCCCGGGGGTCTGTAGATGAGAGTGCCTCTGAGGGTGGTCTTGGGGTCGGTGTGTATCTGGAAGTGAAGGTGCTCGGCGGCGGTGAGGGTGTCGTCGGAGTTGGTCGTGATGCGGATGGTGTTTCTGTGGACGATGGCAATGCCTCCTCCAGTTTGGTTGACGCGGTCCCTCCGGGTGATCTTGTAGCCATCCGGGATTGCTTTGGCGATGTCGGGGGCTGAGGAGGTGATCATCCAGGTTTCTGTGAGGAAGGCGACGTCTGGTGATGTTGTGTTGAGGAGGTTCCAGAGTTCGACGGCGTGCCTGTGGACGGAGCGGGTGTTGAGCAGGATGCACTTGAGGTGGTTGTTGCTGGTGCTCGGCTTGGCGGGTGCGGTGTAGGTTCGGAGGCAGGTGAATTGGCAGGCTTGGCAGGTGAAGGGTCCATGGGTGCGTTTCGGGGTGGCTCGGTAGCAGGCGGGGTTCCGGCTGGCGTTGAGTGCGTGGAGGGTGGCGGCGACGTAGGTCCGTCGGGTGGGCTGGCATCATTGAGGACCAGGGTTCCTGGTGCTGGGCGCGGTCCAGGCATGGACGGGCGTAGACGGGCTTGCCTTTGGTGCGCCCGCTGCACGTACGCGCGGTCCCCGCGACTTATGGCGAAGTGGAAGGGAGGAGCAGCTGGGAGGCGGGAGCGGGGCGGCGAATGGGGAGCGGGAGACAGGCGAGGGGGGAAGGGCTGCAGGAAAGCAGCGGCGGGGAGCAGAGGGGGGAGAGAGCGGGAAAGCGGAGCGGGGGAGAGCGAGGACAAGCCTGGGCAAGCCTGGAGATCGGGGCAAGCCTGGGCAAGCCTGGAGAGCGAGGGCAAGCCTGGAGAGCAGGGGCCCTAAGGAGAGGCTGCAGCAAGAGGGTCAAGCAGGCAGCAGCAGCAGAATCCGGGCACAAGGGGGTCGTGCGGTAGTGGAGTGACCGGGTCAAGGGTCAACTGACAAACAAACTAACAGGTAGTTAGCCATCTTCACTGGGAGGCCTGAATGTGGGAGGGACGCCTGCATCACTACATACACCACCAATTGCATGCAATGCATCGATACCTGAGATGTACGAGTAATTTATGTACCTCTGCATCATGTAATGAGGCACAGTATTGCACTTACAAAATATAGTGATGAACTGTCAATTGTGTAGCGTACAGACAGTGGATGACACACAGCTAACAGATTTCTTGCACAGTACACAACACTGACCAGTCCCCATCTAATCCACAGGTGACCAAGAACTCACCGCTGAGGACACCAACAACGACCAGCAGAGCCAGTCTCCACCCCCGGTACATGGACTCTCAGATGTAGACTCCCAGGATTCTCTGGATGATGAGCTCCATGCCGGCTCATCTGGTGTGCCAGGGAGCACCAGGTCCCAGGCCCCCATCCTCCCCACCACCACATCTGCTGCAACAACAACTTCACAGCAGACCCCTGCTGTTACGGCCTGTGCTTCAACCACCGTCACCACTACCACCACCACCACCACCACCAGTGCCACCTGCAGCATCCTCCCTGTACCAGGGGATGACCAGCCCACACCAACAACTGTGGACGACAGGGAGAGTGTGCTTGGACCCACAGTGGCGAGGCAACAGGTCAGGTGGGAGGGCCAGGGTCACCCCCAGACCTCAGGAGGTTGGTACACCATCCCTGGACCACTTCACCAGTCATCGGTGCCTATGAACAGGTCCAGGGACAAAGTGGCCGGTCTGAAGAACTATTACGCGACCTCATCCTGCTGATGAGGTCCATCGACACACGCATGGGACAAATGGTGGACCTCATGGGCCAGCAAGTGGCGTTACTGAGGGACAGGCCTGTATCCCAAACAACACCTCCGCCCCCTCTGTTGTGCTGCAGGATGACAGTGCACCATCCTCCTCTGCGGCCACAGAGAGGGGTGAGTCATCAGACGCCGCTGGCCATGCAGCAGGGCCCCCCATGCCCAAGCGATCAAGGGTGCATCCAAAGAAGAACCTGGGAGTCTCTGGAGGCAAAGCACCAGCCAAACGCCAGTCACGGAGCCAACCCTGATGGCAACCCTCTTCCCCACTGCATTAACTGTTTGGACTGTCCTTCATCACACTGCCTTGTGAATGGCACCTGTCTGTTGGACTGGGTCACCACATCGATGTGGTGTCTACTCTTACATCTCATTTACCATGACTGTCAACTCACTTCTACATCACCACCTTCATGTAAATCTGCCCGCACTCCTCACATGTCAACTTTGTGAATAAAATACCATACACACTTCAATTGGTTCAGCTTCGTCTTTAGTTCAATATTTACAGTGTTCAAAATGTCCATATTGTATTCAAAAGATGTACAGTATGTAGGCATGGATAATTTCAAGGCGCCTAGGGAGACACAACAGAACAATAGTCACTGGTGTGAGTGTGGCATCACAGACAGTACACTACACCAACCATCTACATGAGGCAACAGGCAGACAACACAATGTGCAACAAGTGTCAACAAACTGAGTCCCGTATATGTTCACAGATGACATGTCACTGCCACATTTTCACACACAGGTGACTTTACATGTGCCTGTCTGTACCATCCGCATATAGCCCTTCACGACCACAGTAATCACACCATACATAGTACAAGTTGTACCTCGTCACCCACCTTCAAGTGTAGTAGCAGGTGATGAGCTGTAGAAGCATGTCAACTCCTTCCTCCTCTCCACTGTACTCATCACTGGACTCAGGTCCTTGGGCAGGCGGGGGCCTTGGGTCCTCATCATCATCCAGGAGCAGGGAAATCCCCTTGTGAATGGCCATGTTGTGGAGCATACAGCATGCCACAACGATCTTACAGACCTTCCCAGGCGAGTATGACAGTGCACCTCCAGTCCTGTCAAGGCAGCGGAATCTTGACTTGAGCAGGCCAACAGTCCGCTCAATGACACGACGGGTCCTGCCATGGGCCTCATTGTACCTCATATCAGCCGGAGTCCTGGGATTACGTAGTGGGCTCAGCAGCCATGGACAGCTGGGATATGCAGAGTCACCTAGGAATGACAAACACACATTGAAATGTTGCACAGGCAGAGGGCAGCAGGTCACACTCACAGCACGCCATATTACTAGGCATACTCACCCACAATCCAAGCACGCTCCCGAAGCAGATTTGCCATCATCCGGGGCACAATGCTGTTCCTCAGGATGTACGAGTCATGGGCCGAGCTGGGGAATCTGGCACACACATGAAAAATGGTCATGTCTGCCAGGCACACCACCTGCACATTGATTGAGTGATAATGTTTTCGATTGCGAAAAATGTGCTCACTCGCCTGTTGTGGCACCAGACCGACATGTGTGCAATCAATGGCACCAACAACATGGGGGATGTTCCCAAGCAGATAGAAGTCTCCCTTGACAACTGGCAATTCTGCTCCCCTGGGGAAATGTATGTATCTGTCCTTATAGATCATCATGGCTGCAAGAACATCCCTCAGCACCAGGCTGAACATGGGTTGAGACATCCCTGCAGCGCTGGCCAGGGCCTCCTGGAAGGAACCAGTTGCAAAAAAATGGAGGGCTGCCATCACTTTGTACGTTGGTGTGAAAGCTGTTGGGTAGTGGCGACGAAGCTGCAGGTGGGGCTCCAAGAGATCACAAAGGGTCTTTAGGGTGGGTCTGTTGAGGTGGACTTTGCAAATGATCACAACATCCTCCATGTCCTCCAGCAGTGTCAAGTGACATAGGAAATTTGGCCTCCTCCTAGTTGAGTTGAAAATGGATACATGTCAATGACAACCATCATGAGATGGCCACAGCACATCCCGTTAAGGATGTCACGGAAAAACAAACATTGCCCTGAGAAATGCGTGACACACCAGGTTACATGGGCGGACGTTTGAGCCACACAGAGGGCACACCTCTCCATTTACCATACACAAGTGCCTCAAACAACACATAGGTCAATGTGAATGCACACATACTAAACCCCACATTTCACACATGCACGCCTTGCAGTGTACCATCCAGCCAATGTGTTTAAAATGACATGACTGTCTCATACTCATCTGTTGTACCTGTCACACCTCAATGCACCATATAAACTTGGCACACATCCACAACACAATGATCGCAGTAGTCTGCAAACTGTCAATTATGTGTATGAGCAGATATAAAAGCACAAGTAAGTAACAACATCATACAGTGAGACAAGCCTTGTCACGGTCAGCACTGACCCACAACACATTGATTAGTGCACACATTGTTGAGTCTACTTCAACACTGTCACGCATCATCAACGATAAAATGCACAATTGACATGGCAGGGACTACAGACCAATGTACGTCACACATACCCAACCATGGCACGTGCGGGCACCTGTGGATTCAATGGAATAATGGCATTGTGTGGACGATGATGTTCCCTTCACCATGTTGCCACTGTGTACCTTTTCAACAGTTCCTGAGGGACATTGCCATTGCATGCCACCCTACTCGCGGTAGCTACCGACTGGCCCCAGGGGTGTGTCACCAGCACCACCCCATACACAACTGCGGTGGTCATTGTCATGGAGACATGGGAAGATGGCGATGGGCATGCTCCGCCACCCTACTCGCGGTAGCTATCGCCTGGTCCCAGCGGTGTGTCACCAGCACCACCCCTTACACAACTGTGGTGGTCATTGGCATGGAGACATGGAAAGATGGCGGTGGGCATGCTCCGCCACCCTACTTGCGGTAGCTACCGCCTGGCCCCGGCGGTGTGTCACCGGTACCACCCCTTACACAAATGTAGTGTTCATTGTCATGGAGACATGGGAAGATGGCGGTGGGCATGCTCCACCACCCTGCTAATGGTAGCTACTGCCTGGCCCCGGCGGTGTGTCACCAGCACCACCCCTCACACAACTGCAGTGGTCATTGGCATGGAGACATGGAAAGATGGCGGTGGGCATGCTCCGACACCCTACTCATGGTAGCTACCGCCTGGCCCCGGCGGTGTGTCGCCAGCACCACCCCTTACACAACTGCGGTGGTCATTGGCATGGAAATATGGGAAGATGGCGGTGGACATGCTCCTCCACCCTACTCGCGGTAGCTACCGCCTGGCCCCGGCGGTGTGTCACCAGCACCACACCTTACACAACAGCAGTGGTCATTGTCATGGAGACATGGAAAGATGACGGTGGGCATGCTCCACCACCCTACTCATGGGCGCTACCGCCTGGCCCCTGCGGTGCATCACCGCCATGGAGCATTGCCTACAGCCAATGGGAGCGATGATTGCGGTGGCATGATGCAGTTTTGAAAATCGCGGAAGGTGTGCTCCGCCACGCGGAGGCGGTCATTGAATGCTTTTGAACGATGCACCATTGCGGTAGCGCACCCCGGGCCCCTGCGGTGCATCATCGCCATGGAGCATTGCCTACAGCCAATGGGAGCGATGATTGCGGTGGCATGATGCCGTTTTGAAAATCACGGAAGGCGTGCTCCGCCACCACGGAGGCGGTCATTGGATGCTTTTGAAAGAGGCAGACCTGGACAACCAATTATTGCAGCTTGGCACTTAAGAAACGACCCCAGGGGGCTATACATCTGTGGGAGTGAGTCTCACATTTCCACTGCTCACAGAGCCTGCTGCTTGGGACCCTCTCCTGCTGCTGCCTACAGAGCCTGCTGTCTGGGACCCTCTCCTGCTGCTGCCTTCAGAGCCTGCTGCCTACAGAGCCTGCTGCCTGGGACCCTCTCCTGCTGCTGCCTACAGAGCCTGCTGCCCTGGATCCTCTCCTGCTGCTGCCTACAGAGCCTGCTGCCTGGGACCCCTCACCACCCACTTCCACCACAGGTGTTCCATGTCCACAGGAATGGCAAGGACAGAGAAGTTCCGTGCCAGTCCATTCACAAGCGAGGAGCTGGAGGTCCTGGTGGGCGAGGTGCTCGCACAGTACCCAAGGCTGTATGGTGCCCCTAATGTTGTGGTAAGTCATCGTAAAGGGAGGTGTAGGGCAGGGTGGGCAGACATGAAGTTGTACTGCTGCAGTATATGCCTGAGGGTATGGGGTTGTATCATACACTGACAAACATGCTGTCTCCAGGGCGAAGGAGTGTGTGTGTCCCAATGTCACAGTTTTCCCTGCCTGCAGTTGTATGTCTGAGTGGAGTGTGTTACATTGTCAGTCATACAGGGCCACAGGATGTTGGACATGCAGGTGCCAGGACAATAATTGCTCGACTGATTGTGTCTGTGTGTCCCTTTTATCTGACTCAGTGTGAACCCAGAGGCAATGCCCAGTGCCCGCACACCAAGACAAGATCACATCACTGCACTTACTATGCCCTTACTCTTGTTCATTCACACTGAAATAGAAATATGCACCATCTCAGCCCTGTATGATTGCACACGACCACATTTGTGTAGATGGATATTTTGTTGGTGAGTCCATGTACCCCGATGCCACACACATAACATACACATATGTACACAGGACATTCTCATTGACTGCTGCCCAGTCATGCACGCAGTCATTCTACGCACAGACACAACTCGATATGTGATGTATGTAGTGGCCAGACATGCATAGGATTGGAGATGTGTGCAAGCCACAGAGGGGCTTCAGTATAGTCATCCTGCATGTGTGTGAGATTATCAGGGACCCTGTACGCCCTCATAAATGCATGCAATCACATCTGCTTGGCCCATGCAGAGTGCCCTTGTGAGGTGTACCCCAGTTTGGGATGGAGGGAGATTACATTTGGTAATGAACCTGTCTTGCAACTGTACTGATAGATGTTGGTACATGACACTGTGTCACTAATCATTGCCCCTTCTTTTCTCCCATGCCTGCAGCTCAAGGTACACCAGCGTAAGGCAGTGTGGAGGACCATTGCAGCTAAGGTGTAGGCCCTGGGGGTATCTAACTGACGACGCACCCTTCCACAAGAGGTGGGACGACATCAGCCGGCTGGCAAAGAACGTGGCAGAGATAACCTTGGGGCTGCTACCACGCACTGGGCGTTTGGCACGGCGCAGCATGGCACCACTGATGGGCCGCATCTTGACTGTGACTCATCCTGAGCTGGATGCACGTCTGAAGGAGCATCGGCAGCAAGGCAGGGCTGAGTATTTGGGGAGGGTGACTTTGGCTGGGAGCAGATGCATGTGTAGAGGGCCTGTGGCTGCGGTGGCCCATGTGATGTTCGTGGGTGGAGCAGTGCTGTGTCATGTGAGTGGCTGCTGGGATGGGTGCTGGTGTCATGCATTGGCCCAAACTGGCCTTACAAAGCTGATCCTACCTGCTGTGCATTCCCATAGCCAGATGTGTTAGTATCTACATGGTCATTCAGCTTTGGGATAGTGTGGGCAATCTATTAGTGGGTGAACAGCAGTGTCCACTATCCGAGTGTGACTTCATGTATGTCTACTTTGCATGCACCATGATTGATGAGGCCCACACATCTGACAACAATGTGCCCTTGAGTACCACGTGGTGTTTGTTATGGGCTACTTGCCATTGTGGACTGTCAGGTCCTAATAGGTGTGTGTATTGTCCCCTCCTGTTCCCTCAAGGTCTGTCAGTGGTAATAAGTGGTGTCCCCACATCATGTCCCTAGGTGTGGGCAGAGCAAGTTGGGTGTCTGGTAGACTCCCTCCACGGACAGGGTGTTGTGCTGTGTGGCCTTAACATGGCTCAGTCATGGCAGATATTCAGGATTACAGGCACTGTTGTGGTCTATGTAGTGTGTTGCTGCAATGTGATTGCAGGGTGTGGTGGTCACCATGTTGATTTGGGCATCTCCTTTACTGCATTGATTGCATTGCTTTGTCCTGCTGATGACACTAACACAACCCTGCATCTCTCTCTCATGCAGAATCGCCAGTGGACAAGGAGGAACAGGAGCCGGAAACCAGTGCTGGCGAGAGTAGCACTACAGCTGCACTGGAGCCCAGTGACACAGAGCTCTCCAGTGCATCTGAGGGGACCGTAGTATGCAGGAGGAATCCCTGCCTGAGACACAGAGTACAACATCATCTGATGTCAGCGGGGATGCATCCATGTTGGAAGGCACAGGGAATGGGGACTCTGCATCATCTACTACCACACAGCGGCCAGTGCCCACCCTGCCATCCACTTCGTCTGGTGCTGCCCGTGTCCGTGTCAGTAAGAGGGGACGAGTTAGATTCACACCTGGCACTGCTGAGCCTGCACCTGTCCCCCCTGCTGCCCTCAGTGCTGAGTCTGTAGAGCTACTGCGCCAGATTTGTGTGGGCCAGACAGTCCTGCTCAATGCCTTCAGTGACCATGACAAAAAATTAGGCCAGGTGGTTGCCTACATGGAGGGCATACACTCTGATGTTGGTGGGCTACACTGTACAGTCCAGGCTTTGTCGTCCATAGTGACGTCTGCCCTTCAACAGACACATACTCCCATTCCTGCTCCAGTGCCTTTGTCCACACCCCAGTCAGTGACCACATCGGAGGATAGTCACCACGCTTCCCATGCGTCACAGTCATGATACAGCACAAGAAGCACCCAGCAGAAATAACCCAAGCGGGCCCACCCACAGACACCATCCCCACAGAAGAGCAGAGCCACCCCAGAATGCAAAGACAAGAGCCCATCAGGGAAGAGCATGGCCGAAAAAGCAATGAAGCAGACATTAGGCTCACATGCCTCAGAGGCAACACCAGCGAAGGACTCTCCTGTCCCTGAAACTTCACGCAGAGCTAGGTGTGCAGTGTCTATGCCCACTGAGGAGGTGTTGTATGGCAAGGGTTCACCTAGGAAGGGCTCAGGGCCACATTCCCCACCACACCAACTCCAATTCCAAGCCCAGTGAAGCAGGTGAAGGAGGGCACTGTAGGGGCTACCCCTGGCAAACAGGCAAAGGAGGGCACTGTAGGGGGGGACACCTGGCAAACAGGAGAAGGAGGGCACTGTAGGGGGTACACCTGGCAAACAGGGGAAGGTGGTGCAGAGGCGTAGCCAGATAAAGCGCTCCGCAGGATCCAGCACGTCACCAGAGGGAGTGTCAGTGGATGCACCTGATGCCGCTCTGTTGTTGTGTGTGCCTGTTGTGTCCACACCAGTTCCCATTAACCCCAGTACAGGAAAGCCTTTTTGAATTCCCAAGAAGTGGAAATGCACCCCTCAACCCTCTCCCATCCACACTGTGTCACAGGTCTGCATGACTCCACCTCCACGTGCCACTACACCACTACACCACTACACCACCTGGTCCAAACAGTCCTCCAGCTTTCCAAGCCACTGATAGCCCTACATCACCTGGGCCTCTGTCTCCCCAGTCAAGTGGTCCTGCTGTCCCCAACACACAGCCAGCTCCAAGTCCGCCTGACAGCCAAGAGTGAGTGGTAGTCCCCCTCATACACCTGTCTCTCATACAGGTGTGCTAGTCCTGCCCATTGTTTACCACCTGGGTGTGTTGCTGGCCATGGTAGGATACAGTCAAACACACTCACTGTGCAGCTTCTCATATCCTGGCCCTGCACTTTGCCATGCCCACTGGGCTTGTTATTCACTGCTGTTCTGGCCTTGCCTGTGCAGCGTCTCATGTCCTGACTCTGCACTTTGCCATGCCCACTGGCCCTGTTGCTCTGCTGTGTTGCACTCTCACCTGTACCCTGGACACTGGCCCTGTTGCCCTGCTGTGTTGTACTCTCACCTGTGTCCTGGACACTGGCTCTGTTGCTCTGCTGTGTTGTACTCTCCCCTGTGCCCTGGACACTGGCCCTGTTGCTCTGCTGTGTTGTACTCTCACCTGTGCCTTGGACACTGGCCCTGTTGTTCTGCTGTGTTATACTGTCACCTGTGCCCTGGACACTGGCCCTGTTGCTCTGCTGTGTTGTACTCTCACCTGTGCCCTGGACACTGGCCCTGTTGCTCTGCTGTGTTGGAGTCTCCCCTGTGCAGCCTCTCATTTAGTTGCTGGTCTCCCTTGTACCCTGGACACTGGCCCTGTTGCTCTGCTGTGTTGGAGTCTCCCCTGTGCAGCCTCTCATGTACTTGCTGGACCACCTACCCTAAACACTGGCTCTGTTTCTCTGCTGTGTTGTACTCTCACCTGTGCCCTGGACACTGGCCCTGTTGCTCTGCTGTGTTGGAGTCTCCCCTGTGCAACCTCTCATGTTCTTGCTGGGTCACCTGCCCTGGACACTGGCACTCTTGCTCTGCTGTGTTGTACTCTCACCTGTGCCCTGGACACTGGCCATGTTGCTCTGCTCTGTTGGAGTCTGCCCTGTGCAGCCTCTCATGTACTTGCTGGGCCACCTGCCCTGGACACTGGCCCTGTTGCTCTGTTGTGTTATACTTTCAGCTGTGCCCTGGACACTGGCCCTGTTGCTCTGCTGTGTTGGAGTCTCCCCTGTGCATCCTCTAATGTACTTGCTGGGCCACCTGCCCTGGACACTGGCCCTGTTGCTCTGCTGTGTTGTACTCTCACCTGTGCCCTGGACACTGGCCCTGTTGCTCTGCTGTGTTGGAGTCTCCCCTATGCAGCCTCTCATGTACTTGCTGGGCCACCTTCCATGGACACTGGCCTTCCTGTTTGGAGTTTGACTATGCAGATTATCTTGCATATGATCAGCATTTTGTGCCTTGCTCTTGTCTACTGTTGTTCTACTGTCACATCTATGCAATATGTGAATAAAGCCAGTTGCTGCTGTTGTCTGTTTTGACAGTGTCCTTGCTGATTGAAGTTCTTTTGGTGTGTGCATTTGGTTGGCTGTGTCCCATGCTGTCACTTAAACATTATTAGAAATCAAAGTGGGGGGAGAAGGAATGTGTGATCTTTCAGTTTCCTTAAGTTTGAAATCATCTAATCAAATGGAGAAAGATCACTTGTCCTGCATAACCAGGGCATGCAGTGTTCGTTCTTACCAGTCCCAATATAACCCTCATGCACGTGTGTTAGATGGCCGTTTGAGCGGTTTATCTTGGTTCTCCGCTTTCCCTCACACGTGTGTGCATAATCATCGGGTATTTTTTGTTGTTTTATGCACCCTCCACCAGGAGGCTGTACCCTTGGTTAGGATCAGTAGTGATCAGTGATTCGTGCGTGTTATAGTGAGGTGAAAGGAATTAAAAATCTCTCATTGCCAGATTTGTATGTTTATTGGTTCTGGTTTGGAGATAATAAAACTAATTTAAAGTGAATGAGAGTGATTATGACTCTCTCACATTATTATTTGTGAAGTAGGTCGACATGTTTCAGCCCTTGTGTGCCAGTCGGTCAGTTAGGCTTTCTTCAGGACCAATGTGATGAGTGTAGAGAGGCCGTATGGCGTCTCTGAGTGTGTAAAGCAATACAGGTATTTCCTAGTATGCTAGTTTTCAATTATGAAGCGTTATTCATTATGGCTCCTTGTAGGTCTCTAGGTACCTTTGGTTTGGGTTATTATTACCTCATCGGGATTACCAGTGGGTCAGAGAGGCCTTCTTCGGTCTCATTCGGCACGACTTGTGCTGACTCTACCACCTGGACCCGGACCATCTTTCTCCATTTGATTAGACGGCCACTTAAACATTGCCAAGTTCTTTGGCCGTATCACATTTTTAAACTGGGGTGACAGGGTCTTTAGTCCATTCAGATACTGATACTAGTGTTATCTGTGATGGCGATTTTACTTGTCATGTTGTTCTCTTTTTATTGGTTTGCTATTGTTGGCTTCATTGTTTAGATGTCAGGTCGGGGGACACTGCCAGTACAGGGTGTGGTGCTGTGCACATGTTTGCATGCAGGCTGGGTAATGGCATGATGTATGTGTGTTATTTATTTATGTGTGCCCAGCTATGTATGTTGTTGGTCATCTTGTGTTGGCCCTTAGCCTGGTCCCATGGCCTACATGAGATGTGTGCTCTTGGGTAGTCAAGAGGTGTGCAGTGTGAAGGGTGTGACTTTGTAGGGGGTGTGGATGTGTGTGTGCCCTTGGATTGTGAAAGACACACATGTGTCACCCAGGAGTTGTGTGCCTGTTGTTTGGATTGTTCTGCCCTGTGGATATGGTAGTATGCACATGTGTGAGTTGTCTGTTGTGCACTGTGCAGTGTGTTGGTGTGTCCGTGCTGTTCTGTCTGACTCCTCCTTGTTGTGTTAGTCACTTATGTGTGTGCAAAGTGTGTGACTTGCACATCAGTGTTGTGTTTGTTTGTTCATCCATGTGTCTTGAGTGTTTTTATGTAGACTGTGTAGCCCTGCTGCTCCATACTGCCATTGTGGTTGTGTTTCTCATGAATTGCAGGCACACAGTGTCTGTTATCCTCCTGTATGGCACGGTGTGTGTGGTATAATTCGATCCCCTATGTGTGCCACTTATTCCCATTGTGGGTCTGCACTCCCTCTATTTGTGTATGGTACACCCCTTACATGTCTACTACTGACATGCAAGTCAGTTAACTTTGATGTCAGCTGTCCCCTTGGTTTACATGTGTGTGTGCCTCTCCATCACTTCATTTGTGACACTGTGCTTTGTGGTGCAGTTCTTGGGCCAGGACAAATGTTCCACTCTGGACATTGCCCCAAGGGTTTATGTGTGGTGTTCTTGTGCTATTAATCAGTGAGGATTGCTCATGTGCACTTCAGCTGTGTGTGCTGCCCAGTGCTCTGGCCAAGATGGTTCTGCTCTTGTGTCCCGGAGTGGTGCATCTGTTGTTGTTGTGTTGGATGTATGTGTGTTGGCTGTGGTATTGCTTCACTTCCTGGGTGTGCTGTTGTGTTTGTGCTGTGCTGATTTGTGTTGTGTGTGTTGATGTTGTGTCAGTCATGTCTGTGTGTGACTGTTCTGCTTGGTGTGCACACACTGCTTGTTGTGCATACAGTGCTGTCTGTATGTGGCCTTGGCATTGCCTGATGTGCATCCCCTGATGTCCTGTATTGTTTGTTCATTTTTGATTACATGTGCATCTGTGGTTGGTTTCATGTGGCAGTGTAGTTCTGAGATGGTGCACTTCTTGTGTGATTTGTGGTATGTTGTGTGTGTTTTGTACCTGAGTGATGGGGCTGTGCACTCCTGTTGTGTCTGTGCTCCCATTGCCTTTCGACAGTTTGGCTGACAGGGTATGGCTATTTATGATGGGGTTCTGTGTGTTTCTGTAGTGTTTGTGTGTTGCTTTTGGGCAGGCATCTGTTCTGGCATCCCTGTGTGTGTGTTATGTTTGTGGTTACACCCAGGGTGTGTGTTTGTTTGTGTGTGTATGTACTGGCAAGTATTTGCAGCCTTCAGTGCGTGTGGCACTGGTGTTGTGTGCTGTGTGTTCCTGTGCAGCCAGTCCTGCAGTGGCTGTCTCCCTGGTTGTTTGTTGTGTGATGCAGGCTGTGGATTGTGCTTGCTTGTTGCTGGTTGCTGTGCATGGGGGTGCACAGGATGGGCACCTGGCCTGTGACTTGATGGGGTGTGTTTATGTGTGGTTGGGGTGGTGTGTCCCTGTGGTCTTTGTGCCCTGCCAATGCCTTGGACTGGCCCAGCCTTATGCATTGTGCGCATGTGTTGACCTCTGCGGTGACGTGACCGGGACCGGGACGTTGCTGCAAGTTCGCGGTCGATGTGTGTCCAGGATGCAGTGGGGTGATTTGTGGCAGGTGGGTCATGTGTGGGTGCCCTTGTGGATGTGTTTTTGCCCCCAGCAGGGTGTCTGTTGTGGAATTGTACCCTGTGTCAGCCCGTGTGTTGTATTTGTGTAGTTACGTACCTGCGGCGTCGTCCGCGGCGGCCCATTAGATGAAAGTGCTGTAGCAGGTACAGCACAGGATACACATGTAGAGCTGGGTCCTTGGCGATCGTGACCGGCTGGTGTGGACCGGCTCTCTGCTATCGCGCTCCGCTGTCGAGTTTCTGCCGTCTCTGCTTGGGCGTCTGCTTGTTTGGACCATCCTAATTTGTGGAGCGGGCGGATGTCATTCCGCACGGCGGAGAGTCTCCATTGGCTCCCACCACCGTGGTGGCGGGCACACTTTGATGGCCGTGCGCATCGCTCTGCGGCGGACGGGATTTGACCTATGTTTTGCTATACTAATATGGTGGACGTGTTTACCGCAGCTCGCGGGCAGAAAAAGGCATTTTTCCGCCCCGCCAGCACCGCAGTGCTACCACCGCCCGCCGTCCTAATGGACCCCCTAGTGTTGATGGATTTTCGTCCCATTTATCTTGTACACCTAATTCTATCCCCAATAGAGTTTCAAATGTTTTATGGTCTATCTAATATGTTTTCTGTACAAATAATGACATGCAGTATGAGAGAAGTTAAACTTCCTGTCAAATTGTTGGATTATGATCTTAATTAATTTATTTTCAATGGGCAAATATGTTGTGGTATGCATTTACATTTGTGTATATATGTCTGCTGTTGTTTCTCTCTATGCCTTGTCAGAATTAGAATGTCCTTTGCTTGGAATGTTGGATTATGCTTTTTTGCTAGGTGTTGGGCAATTGCCTGCAGTCCTTCACTCAGGCTGCAAATGCTATCACTGTGTGTCTTTTCTATTCAAATAACTTACTATGTATGACATGAAAACTTGAAAACTCGCCTCTACATCTTTAATAAAACTCTATGCGGTTACAACATCCTCTTATCCAGCCATGGCAACAACAACTTTTAAAACAAAGTGCAGACCACGGACTGGGATTTTCAGTCGGTCATGCCTAGGTGGTAGATGACCTTCCACAGGGAGCCCAGAGCAGGTTAGCCATTTCCCTACTCCTGGCACATCCCTTCATGCAAAATCATCGGATTTGCATTTTATATGATGTCACTGTGAAGTCCTCAATAATGCTAAGGGTGAGATTGGTAAGGCATGCACTTGGGAAATGGGCAATGGGCCGGTATCTGAGCTAAAGCTGTTGCTCACTTTCTGATTACAAAAAGGGGGTGGTGATGGACAGAGTATCCGAGTTAATCAGAACACTCCTACCCAGTCAACAGATCAGGGCTTGATCCATCACCGTTTTTTAGCTCACTGCACCATCCCAGTTCAGAACCTGGCTATATGCAAATTAGTCTGTCCCTGGCCCAGTGCATCATGGGAACAGGGCAGACCAAACTACCAAGCCAATTCTTCACTAGAAAGGAAACAAGCTTCCGGGTTGCTCACTTTCTGGGCAGCATGGAGGCTGTGTCTGTGCTTTGCTCTACGGATGCCACTAGCGGCCCAGTGGGAGCCTGAGCGGCCTTACCGGAGACAGATGAGCCTCTATTGCCTCTCTTTTACCAAGGGGGCAGAGATGTCATTCCCAGCCTCTCGATGAGCCGGCCCATTGATGTATGCAGGTGGAACAAGGGCAGGGGGACTGAGCAGAAGTAACCTCACTTATATTCAGGTATGGTTCACCAGTGTGAATTAATCCACACACAAAGAGTCCTGGCCACATTTGCATTTCTTTTATCTCAGTGAAGTTAAGAAAACATGCCTCCTTTAGACAACCCTCCCTTTCTTTTCATAATACTTAAAACACTTAAGCAGTGTTTTTCGAAAGGGCGCAATCTGCAAATGAGGGCTACTTTTTTAGGGTGACCGGGTCTACTTTGCATTCCAATTCAATCCTGATAATGCTACCTCATTTTGGGGATAATTGGGGAATAGTGCTAAACACCATTGTGTGGGAAAAAGGATGCAAGTGGGATACACACTGGGGTGGTTTCATCATTAAGGCTCATGGGCTGCTTTCTTTTGTGCCCTTCTGAAATTCCTATATGGGCACCTCATAAAATATTAAATAGATCTATTCATTTAGAGATATGATCATATCTCTAAACAAATAAATGTATTTAAGTCTGGGCTGTCTGTCCCAGGTTGTCTGCCCCACCTCACTCTGAAGCAGGAGACAGGATACAGGCAGTAAATCAACTTTCTGCAACCTGACGCACAACACAGGGCTTACCTTTCTAAAGCTTTTAATTGCCATCGTCGTCTTTGGTGATATCCACTGTGGGCCAGTGATGCTGTCACCGTCACGGTGTCAAGTGTCGGAGTTGGCATCTCTGGCCAGATGTCGGTCATTCACAGGGATAGATCCCACCCTTTCCCATTTATCACAATCAATCATGGCATTTGTAAAGTGCACTACATACCCGTGAGGGTCTCAAGGTGCTGGGGGGGGGGATTGCCAGTGATCGAAGAGCCAGGTCTTGAGGAGTCTTCTGAAGGCCGGTAGGTCTCAGGTCTGCCGTAGGTTGGGGGGGAGGGTGTTCCAGGTCTTGGCGGCGAGGGGGTTGAAGGATCTGCCGCAGGCGGTCGTTCTACGGATGCGGAGGACAGTGGCGAGGGCGAGGCCCGCAGAGCGCAGCTGGCAGGTGGGGGAGTAGAAGTTGAGTCGTCTGTTGAGGTATGTTGGGCCAGTCTTGTGGGGAGCTTTGTGTGCGTGGATGAGGAGTTTGAAGGTTATCCTCTTGTTGATGGGGAGCCAGTGCAGGTCTCTCAGGTGGGGTGTGATGTGGCTAAGGCGGGGTATGTCCAGGATCAGACGTGCCGAGGCGTTCTGGATGCGTTGCAATCGACTCAGGAGCTTGGCAGACGTTCCTGCGTAGAGGGATTTTCCATAGTCCAGCCTGCTGGTGACGAGAGCCTGGGTAACTGTTCTTCTCATCTCGGTGGGGATCCACTTGAAGATTCTGCGGAGCATTCGAGGATGTTGAAACAGGATGAGGAGACGGCGTTTACCTGTTTAGTCTTGGAGAGGGTGGAGTTGAGGATGACCCCCAGTTTGCGTGCGTGGTCGGTTGGTGTCGGGGCTGTTCCTAGGGTTGTCGGCCACCAGGAGTCATCCCAGGTTGAAGGGGTGGAGCCGAGGATGAGGACCTCCATCTTTTCCGAGTTCAACTTCAGCCGGCTGTTCCTCATCCATTCGGCGATGGCCTTCATTTCTTCGTGGAGTTTGGTTTTGGCGGTGTGAGGGTCGTTGGTGAGGGAGATGATCAGCTGGGTGTCGTCAGCGTAGGAGATGATGCTGATATCATGCTATCGGGCCCATTTGGGTGAGGGGTTCCATGTAGATGTTGAACAGCGTCGGGCTGAGGGCGGAAACCTGGGATATTCTGCAGATGATTTTGGTGGCAATGGAGCGGAAGGGGGAGGCGGACACTCTGCGTTCTGTCCGAGAGGAAAGATGTGGTCCAGTCCAGGGCTTTCTCTTGAATCCCGGTGTCGTGTAGGCGTGTTCGTAGTGGGGGGTGGCAGACCGTGTCGAAGGCGCTGAGAGGTGGAGGAGTATGAGGGCTGCTGTTTCTCCGTTGTCAAGCAGGGTCCTGATGTCATCAGTGGTGGCGAGGAGGGCGGTTTCGGTGCTGTGGTTGCAGCGGAACCCGGACTGGGACAGGTCCAGGATGCTGTTCTCCTCGAGGAAGCGGGTCAGCTGTCACAAGGTACGACTGGATGAAAGCTCCTTGTCCTCGGTAATGGTAAGTGTTCTAATGCTAATCTTGTGTTATGTATATTGTGCTAAGGCCCCTGGTCATGCTAACCCACCCCACTGTGACACTCCATGCCCTGGCTGCAGGTTGCTGGTGCCTTTAAAAGTGAATATGCATTATCTGTTACCCCGCAAAATTGATCCAAAAAATGAGCAGGTTTTTTTCCTTTCCTTGTGAAGTTGATCCAATTATTTGAGTCAAGTGCAAAGGGAAAAGTATGTGCTTATAGTAAATACATTTACATGCTCTACCGCATTAAAATGGCCCCTACCTTTATGCCCTTAACATTAATGCCAACATTATGGATTGATTTATGAACAATGAATATTGAAAACCTTAAGGTAATGCATGTCAGCAATTTATTTCCTAATTTATTTCACGTTTTTATTTGACCTTGCATTCAGAGCGTTAGCTATTTCATCATGTTGTGTTTCTGTATTTTTTCATGCACTTTAATTCTTTTGTATCGTGTATCGTGTATCGTGCATACTTTGAGTTGTGCCAGGTGTTTATGAGGGGCTTAGATTGAGAGCGCTGGTGCTGAGGTTGAAACCGGTAAAGGAAACTGCCTGTTTGTGTGTTGGCATCGCTGCAGAGCACACAGGACAAAGATCAAGTAACCCAGTTACGATTAGAATTCTGTATAAATGTGTGTAAAGGAGGTACATAGATGTCAAAAGCAGCTGTGGGTGCATCCCGAACTCTGTTTAGAGCATTTTCTTCCAAAGTCAATGCCGCATGCAGTGCAAGACACTAGGCAAGTACACACAATAAAGGGCCTGATGTTGGCTCGCTATACAATTTGCACATTACAGGAACTATTAAACATATTAATGCAATCAGTTATGGGACAGTTTTTAATGTGTTCAATATTTCAAGACTATATGTTCCCACTGCGTTATAAACCTTGCATTCACTGTATTCATTTACTTTAAAATGCTCCATTTGCCAATCTTGTTTCCATTTTTTCTCGGGTGGAGGACCATCCCTGGCACCACGTTTGTCCATCAAGCCTGCTCGCTTCTCTCGCTATGTCAAAATCATGCCCGGCTTTTACGTCCCATCACCTTCAAATGTCACCAGCCACCACTGGGTAAAAGCAATGGGATGGGAGATATGGGGCATAGAAGACAGAGAGAGTTCCATTCTTTCCAGCACCACTCAAAGCATTGATTCCGCTGCATGAGTTGCACCCCCATTCAAAGAACGAATACTTCACTGCCGTGAATTGCAAAAACAATACATTTTCTTTAGACATAATGTATGTGACAAAGCCCCTATTTACTGCCTTTTGATGGATCCATTTAGTGAAAGAATATGCTCCAATAGTTCTGCCAAGTGACATTTTGTACCCCTATATGAAAATGAAATTATGTTAGTTTTTATTTTTCAATAAAGCAAGCAACTTGACGATTTCTAACAATGAAACTTTTATTAGTATTGTGCACATTTATGGTTACTGCTGAATGTAGTGTTGATGATTTTGTTGATCAAATGATAAAACATTGACTACTAGAATGAATGGTGAATGAAAGGTAAATGGACATTTTTGTCTTCCTCATATTATAATTCACACCCTCCTCTTACGTGAAGTAGTGAAGTCACTTCATGTTCAGGTTACTTGGCCACGACTCCTGGTTCCCCCTGTTACTCCCCAAAGGGCCAGGGTATCTGGAGGAGTGAGAGTTCGGGGTCTGAGTTGTAGGTCTTCCTAGTAGGTTTTTCCATGCTCCTGGTGGAGGATGGCAAGTCTTACTGGTGTCAGAGTGAGAGATGGGACACCAAAAAGGTGGTGGGAAAGTTTCAAACTTGCAGGGAGGAGATGAATAGACGGGTGGATGATGACATGATGGAGTGCATGGATCAGATGTAAATTGCCTCCACTTCTGGGCAGGCTGGTAGCAGTCTTGGCCCTGCACCGAGGGACAAATTTGTCATAGTGTTGCATGAATGAATGAATGAATGAAAGGTTTTTGTATAGCGCAACGTTCACTCCAGGGAGCATCTTGGTGCTTAGCAGACAGGAAACAGGGCATCTGACGATGTCCGAGAGGGAACAGTTGGTTGAGACAGAGATTTTTTAAATCAGAGATAGCGCTAAGTGGTCTGGGGTGGCAAATATCCATGTATCACCCTTGCGCCACACAACGGGTGCAGGGGCGACGCAACACTAAAATTTGATTTATCAAGCCATGCAAGGCCACCTTGCATTGCCCTGAGTGGCTTAATAAATCTAGAGTAACGAAATGCAGTGCAAATCCTCGCATCCACTCACTGATTTGGGCGAATTCCCAGATTAACCATTACAGGTAGACCTGGTAATCATTTAAAATGCTACGCCTTCCCAGGCGAGGCATAACGAGGAGAGATATATTTATTTCTCCTTGTTTTTAGGGCTTGCCTGTCAATGCGCTTGCGCATTGAGCTTGCGAGAATATTGGGGCTTATCCACAGCTTAACCAAACTGCCGATTTCATGCTGTTCCCGTGAAAAGCAAGCTCAATGCGCAAGCGCATTGACATAAAAGCGCGTGCACATCAAAGCCAGCCATCTGTTCCCCAGCTCCTCCCTCCTTCCTTAATTATTCACGGCCGGCCGGCCGTACTTTCACTTTCTTCTGCCGTGCTGCACCAATGCTTGTTTGCTTTTCTGCCCGTCTCTTTGAAAGCTGGTCACACTCACGGCCGGCCGGCCGTACTTTCACTTTCACGACCGCCAGGCCGTGTCTCTCGTTTCTGCCGCGCTGCGCCAATGCTTGTTTGCTTTTCTGCCCGTCTCTTTGAAAGCTGGTCACACTTCACAATGGCTGACAGGCAGCAGGGACATTGACTCTGGGCGACTATCTGCGCCTATCAGCTGCAGAAACGCATCCCTGCCCCTTCCCCTTTCATTCGACTCCTGACATTGCTGTGACAAATGTCGACATCCAAAGTTATCCTGTCAACCTCGGATAAGGGAATCTGCCACAACACTTCAATTGACGCACGGCTGGCTCCATTCGAGACGCCGGTATGCGAATGGCCCCCGGTGATGTATCATTGCTTTGATGGCTGCTTCCTCCAGTCACGTATCTGCTTTGACCATGCCTCGAAAGCAATGGAGACTTTACAGAAGTATTCGCTCTGAGATGGATCCCCAGCCAAGCCCCGTCGCCGGCGAGATAATGGCATCCCAAGGGGAAGAAATACGATGTTCGCTTATGCCGAGCTATGAACATGGAGGAATCATAAAAGGGAAACTGTCTCGAGAGGGCTGCAGAGTTTTCAGAATGGTTGCAGTTTATAATATGTCCTTGTCAAGCTGTTAGCCTGCATTTCCGTTTAACGAGCAATGTGACCTGTTGATATATTTTATTTTGAAGGGGCTGAGTGTGTGCGGAGCAATTAACTTCGACCATATCATTTTTATTGGAATACACAGACAGTATGTTTCTAAAGTAACTGTCACAAAACATAGAGTCAAGATTGGAATATTTGTAATTCTCTTAATGAGAATCGTTTTACCCCATCGCCTTTTACACTTCAAGATGGGCCAGGGTTTAGAAAGTTATCAAATGTGACGTCTTCAAAATGCTTACACATTTTTTCTTTAAATGTGGCAGAAATTTCACATAAAGAGGACAGCGAAGAATATCACAAGCATTGAAAAGCAATAGGTCTCGCCTTTGATTAAGTTAAATCCATTTGCTTTGCTAATGGTACTTTATATAGCAAAGCAAATGGCTTTAACTTAATAAAAGGCGAGACCTATTGCATTTTTAATGCTTGTTTCTCTTTCTAGGTGTGCTGCTTGTCCAGCACACATAAAAAGAGGAAAATGCCTCAGATGATAGTTTTTGTCCAGGAAAATGCCCCTTCCTGCACAAAAACAATCATGTCTGCAACGTAGGCGCCCCTGCATCATGTTACAATGGTGCTTGCGTTGGCACAAGGCAGCGCATTGTGCGTTACCGCAAGGAAAGGACAGGAATGCACTGCATAAAGGTAAATACGGCACATTCCTGCCCTTTCACACTGTGCAGCAAGGCAGCTTTCTGCATGAGCTGCATGAAAGTTTGATAAATATGCCCCTGATTTTTCCAGATATAGTGCCCAAACGTTGCAAAGATCCTAGGCCCACCAGGAGGAAAATGATAATGGATAGCCAATCTTCATGGTGTGCCCCAGGTCTAATAATTTTGCCACACAACATGTTCCCCATTACGTGCCTCTTAGCCTTCCCACAGATATAACAGCTAAATCCCGAAAGGACATTTATTAACCATAATGCAGAATGGTATAGTAAAAGTGACTAGTACCCTTTGACCCAGATGTCACTCCTGTAGAAAACACCAACCAATACACACGTAGGTCAATCCAGTGCTCCGTGCCTCCTTTTTAGGTCCGTCCTAGGCAGCGCATGCAGGCTGTCTCTTGGAGACATGCTGTATCTACAATGTGGGCTTCGAGCACTGCCCATCCTTTTTATTGGTTCCTCTTACTGCTCTTCATAAATGCCTGCTTTTGTTTGGTGAATAAGCTTAATAGTCCCACCTTTTGGTCTTTTAGAACCTCCCATGAGAACTGCCCCTGTTATATGTGCTCTTACTCTTTTTGTTATTCACGTTACTCCGTTGCCACCTTTTTTTGTTTGTTTTGCCTCTGCTCATGTTTTTTGGATTGAAGTTATATTTTGCTTCAGGACTACACCGCGCACATCGCTTATCTGGTGGCAATTGTTCAGCTTCAGTGACCGTTGCTGCTCCCAGCTGCTTGTGTCTTCAGTAAGTTTTAGTTCACTTAATTCCCCCCTTGCCACCCTCTGTCCATGGTCTCCCAACCGCCCCGTCCCTGCTTGTTATTTTCAGACTTATCATGCCATTGTTCTGTGATTGCAGCACCTCCCGGCTGAACACCATGCTTATCCTGATGCCTGATAGCATTTAGACCGCCCCCGGCACACAGGGCTATTACTAATTCATCTGCCTGATGAAGAGCTGACTGATGTGCCCTTCACTGCCCTCTCATACCATACGTTCTAACATTAACAAGCATTGGCTCCCTGTTATTGGCATTGTAGCATAGACCAGTTACTTGTCTGATGTGTTTTTTTATTTTTCTGTTTTAAACTGTTCTTACGTGCGTTATTGCATTTCTGAATGCACGATGTTTATAAATCACCCTTTTAAAATGGCGACTACTTCGGTTATAGGGCTCAACCCCATGGCAGCCTAGGTTTTATTGCAGTGCGAACTTGACCCAAAGGTATTGGAGCACTCTACATGAGCACCAGTTACATTACACAAGGACACATTCTTTTTGCTAGGCACAGGGATATTACGTAATTTGCCACGAATCACAGGATATTGAGTCGACTCCGAGACTACAATCTGGTTCCACAGTTGGACGCTCTGGCACTAGTGTTACATCATCTCTCCATTTTCTATTACTGCCTCAGCTGTAGCGAAGACAGCGCTGGATCAATTTATTTCACCTCATGGCAGCGGAAGTAATATAATTTAAAGCTATGTGTCGGCCAGTGGCGGACTTTAAAAAAAACACTGATGAGAAAACTCCATGCAGGAACAGGGTGCGAAAAGCCAACACATCCAAGTAGTTTTTCTTAACTGTGTAGTCTCTGAAACAAGCACACATACATCTATGTAAATTCAAACTATGTCCTCAATACACAATTTTCCTATTTAACATACCACAAAAGCAATCGGTGCATTCAAAGGCATAGTGAAGCAAGTTCAAACTATTATTTGGCAACATATGCTGTTAACATTTTTACTTCGTCATAAAACATTAACTGTTGTTTTTCCAAGGCGCAGCATTGATTTGTTATGTTTCAAGCACGCTTTCCTATGGAATCTTCCATTTTTATGTTGAGCCTAGGCACCGCACATATGCAGCCCCACCCAGCTGGTCATGCTACTCATCCCCTTCACCTGTCTTCGGCTCCCTCTGTACACCTGTGTCCAGCTACTGCTCTGCTCTCCTCCTCCTGTCATGCTCCTTCCCAACTTCACTACCATCTTGTATCCAATTCAACATAACAAGTTGCACTTAGACAAAACAAGGAACAGAAAATGATTTATGGATTTTTTGGAGTTTTTCATATAGTATATAGTTTATTATTATATATAAAAATGCCCACACACAAAAAGTTGTGTGTTTTGATAAATCTCATGAATCCACTGTCCAGGTCCAGAGTGATATGCCCAGAATCACAGGATGTTGAGCCGATGCAGACTCAGACCTCGTTCCCCAGTTCCGGGCATTACGCCATATCCTCTCCGTACACAACTTGCTGTACAAATACATGATTGAGTGTGGGACAGTTTGCTAGTACAGAATTTGGACATGCACTGTCATAATTAAAGCAGCGTTTAAAGTGCAGCAGTGAATTTGAGATTTGAATTCAGTCTGTTCGTGGCTGTCGTATGGAATTTGATAGAAACATGATTAAACATTCCCATTAATACAGGAGCCATTCTTGCTGTTTTTAAGGGGCGAGTCATGTCTAAAACCGCACGCGTTTTCAGTCTGTTTTGCAGACATGTATTCTTTCGGCCACATTTTTTTCAATACTCAAATTCCTCATCACTAGTGAGTGAAAAATCCCACTAGTATAGTACAATGTTTGTATTACTGGACGGGTCGTCATATGACTTGACTGCAAGTCTCACAACAGACAGGTGACTTTTTGAAGGCGTGTTTAAAACAGATCGGGCATTATCTTGTAATAGTGGCATTTACTCACTTTCATACCAGTTGGTAATGTTAGAATGCGACAAAGCCGCCTTAAATCTTCTCTGCCAAGAATTACCTTTAGTGACTGGGTCCCTAGTAAGCAAGGTAACCGTGTGGCACAAGCACGATTCTCTACTGGCACCTCCACCTTAATTCCCAGAGACAGTTCTAATCAATCAAACAGCATTTGTAAAGCACAACACTGTCACCCCTAGGGATATCTGGGTGTCTCTGTCGAAGAACCAGGTCTTAAGTCTCCTTCTGAAGTCTTCCAGTAAGGGGGCTGTACGGAGCTGGGGGAGAAGTTGTTCCAGGTATTGTCAGCAATGTAGAAGGTGCGACCACCGCTGTGACAGCGACGGATGCAGGGTGTGTGTGCCAGGGCAAGTGAAGAGGAGTGCAGGTGTCTAGCTGGTTTGTGAAAGTTCAATTGATGTTTGTGGTAGACAGGTCCTAGGTCGTGGAGGGCTTTGTAGGCGTGGGTGGGGATCTTAAACTGACATCTTTTCTGGATGGGGAGTCAGTGGATGTCTCTCAGGTGGGGGTGATGCAAGTTTGTTTGGGGAGGTCCAGCATAAGACTGGCTGCTGCGTTTGGTATGATCTGAAGTCTTGTGAGGAGCTGTGTGGATATTCTGGCATAGTGGGCGTTGCCGTAGTCAAGGTGGCTGGTGAGAGGGGCCTGAGTGACGGTCTCTCTGGTATTGCTTAGGGATCCATCTGAAGATTTTGCGGAGCATGCAAAGTGTTTGGAAGTTGGAGGAGGCAACTGCATTGACTTGTTTAATGGTGCATTGGCTAGTGAGGCTGTTGCTGAGGTTGTGTGCATGGTCGGTCGGTGTAAGTGTGTTTCCGAGTTCTGCAGGCCACCAGCTGTGGTCCCCTGCAGAGGTACTCTTCCCAAAGATCAGTAATTCAGTTTTGTCAGAGTTGAGTTGGAGGCAGTGTCTCTCATCCATTTGCCTGCGTAGGCCATGGCATTGCAGACGTTGGTTTTGTCGTTGAGGGGTTCTCATTGAGTGAGAGGATCAGTTGACTGTCACCTGTGTAGGAGATTATGTTGAGTCTGTGGGATCTAACAACGTCTGCAAGGGAAGTCATGTAGATGTTGAACAGAGTGGGGCTGAGGGATGATCCTTGTGGCACACCGCATATAATGTCTTTGGGTGCGGAGGTGAAGGGAGGCAGTTTGTGCATCCTGTAAGGAAGGAGGTGATCCACTTGAGGGCCTCTTGCTGTTTTCCTATGTTGTAGAGTCTGTTGATGAGGGTGTTGTGGGAGACTCTGATGAACACCGTGGAGCGGTCGAGGAGGATCAGGGTCCCAGTTACTCCACAGTCGAGGAGTCTTCTGACGTCATCTGTGGTGGCAATCAGCACAGTCTCAGTGCTGTGGTTGGCATGGAATCCTGATCCTGATTGGTGCAGTAGGTTGTTTTGTTCCAAGGATTCGGTGAGCTGCTGGTTGACAGCTTTCTCGAGAAACTGTGGCCAGGTAGCGGAGCAGAGAGATAAGGTGATAACTTTTTAGATCATTGGGGTCAGTGAAGGCTTTCTTTAGGAGGGGTCTGACGTGTGTGTTTCCATCTGTCCGGGAAGATTGCTCTGAAGGTGGAGGTGTTGAGGATATTGGTGAGTTGCCTGCTGATTGGGTTAGTTGCAAGGTTATAGAGGCGGTGGGGGCAGGGTCGATGAGCACCCCGGTGTGGATGGAAGACATAATGACTGAGGTGGTCAGGGTGATGAGCATTGACCAGGTGGTGATGGTTTGGATGTTGTTTGCCAGATAGTTGAGTTTGTTAATTTTGAGGGTACAGGGTTGAATGTTGTAATTGATGTAGATGTTGGTGATCTTACTGTGGAAGTAGTCTGAGAGGGTTTCGCAGAGTTCTTTGGAGGGGTGGATGGTGTTCTCAATGGCTGTCAAGTTGGAGAATTATTTGAATTTTTTGAAGATTTCCTTTGTGTGGTTGGATGCGGAGTTGATGCGGGTGGCGGATGGCTGTTTTCTTAGCCTCTTTGATGTCCTGGTGATAGTTCCTGAGAGCTGTTTTGTGAGCTGCTCTGTCAGCAGGGTTCTTGGTAGTGCCCCATTGTTTCTCCAGTTGGTTTCAGTTACGCTTTGTGGTCCTGAGTTCTGGGCTGTACCATCTGGTATGTTTGGGGCTCCAGTTGGGTTTTGTGGGCTTCAGTGGAGCAATTCTGTCAGCGTTGTTGGTGATCCAGGCAGCGAAGATCTGGACTGCAATTATTCAGGACTGTTGAGGCCTCAGGTTGGCAGGTTGGAAGGTCCTGTGACCACTGAGTTTCGGTGACCTTGCTCCAGCTGCAGTGGGAGGAGATATGACACCTGGTTATGATGTGCTGGGCGTCAGTGATGGTGAAGTGTACAATGGTGTATTCAGTCCAGGTAAGTTCTGTGGTGTGGCTCAATTTGATTCTGTTACTGGAGATGAAAATGGAATCGAGTGTGTATTCAGCTTTGTGTGTGGGTTTGGTAACCAGTTGGGTGAGGCAGATGTTGTTTAGGTTCTCGAGGAAGGTGAGGGATTTGGAGTTGCTTGAGTTGTCGATGTGGAAGATGAGGTCACTGAGTGGGACATAGTGGTGAGAGTTGATTGCTTGGGGGAGATGAAGTTGTAGATGTTGTCGTAGAATGTTGCTGAGGGTCCTCGTTGTCTGTAGGCGAGGGTGCCACATATTGTGGTCTTCGTGTCAGTTAGTAGGAGGAAGTTGAGATGTTCTATGAGAGGTGTGGGGTCATTGTTGGTGATGGTGCATCTAATGGTTTCCCTGAAGATGATGGCAATGCTTCCGCCTTGTTTGTTGGCGCGGTCATGGCGTATTATCTTATAGTCTTCTGGAGTGGTAGAGGTGATGTTGGGAATTGAAGAAGGATTGAGCCACGTTTTGGTGATGAAGGCGACATCTGTAGAGAGGGTGGTGATGGTGTCCCAGATGTTTGTGGCATGTTTGCAGTGAGCGGGCATTGAGCAGGATACAATGGAGCAGTTGCGGGATGTTCTTGGTCTTGTGGGCAGGAGTGGTGTGGGTTCTTTCATAGCTTGTGTTGCAGGAGAAGTGGCAATGTCAGCAGGTGAGGTGCCCTTTGGTGGATCGTGTCGAGGTAGAGACGCAGCTGTTTCAGCGTAAGGGGTTCAGGAGTTCCTTGGCTGTGTACCGTTGAGTGGTGAAAGGGCCAAGAGACCTGGCGCTGGGAGTTGTCCAACCAGCAGTGTGCTTGCAGTGCGCCCGCTGCACACGTCCTCTGTAAGGTCATGCAGCGGCCTCCATTAGTGATCCTGGTAGGTGGTCCTAGTGGTCCGGGGTTCTTTCATAGCTTGTGTTGCAGGAGAAGAGACAATGTCAGCAGGTGAGGTGCCCTTTGGTGGATCGTGTCGAGGTAGAGACTCAGCTGTTTCAGCGTAAGGGGTTCAGGAGTTCCTTGGCTGTGTACCGTTGAGTGGTGAAAGGGCCAGGAGCCCTGGCGCTGGGAGTTGTCCAACCAGCGGTGTGTTTGCAGTGCGCCCGCTGCACACGTCCTCTGTAAGGTCATGCAGTGGCCTCCATTAGTGATCCTGGTAGGTGGTCCTAGTGGTCCTGGGCACCAGGCAGGGACCTGGATTGAGCAGCTTGAGAACAGGGACAGCAGGCAGGGCAGGGACCGCAGGAAGCGTAGGACAGCAGAAAGCAAAGGGCAGCAGGCAGCACAGGGACAGCAGGCAGCACAGGGGCAGCAGGCAGCGCATAACAGAGGCAGCAGGCAGCTCAGGCACACGGGCAGCAATCAGTGCAGGGACAGCAGGCAGCACAGGGACAGGAGCAGCAAGCAGCGCATGGACATGGGCATGTGGGTACAGTACCTTGATCTAGAGGTCACAGAAAGTGAGGGGCCCAGCCCGGCCACCTCTGGGCTCTGACAGGCAAGGACGGGCCCATCTGTGGGCAAGGACGGGCCCATCTGTGTCCCAGGCTTCACCTGGGCTGCGCCTGCTTACATCCCACAATGCAGGAGTTGCAGATAAACATTATCGTGCGCCCTAAGGCATGAAAAAGAGACTACCAGCTGGCCCCACCTCTGGAGCTCCTGGGAGATGCAGTCAGGTCTGGCCATTGAACTTGGTGATGGGAGGGGGTCGTGAGGCACTCACTAGCACTGGTACAGGCAGGCAAGAAACAGGAGGGAAGACATCTCCTGCAAAGACGGCGGAAGGCAGTTGAACCATAAGTGTACCTGCTTGTAGCATGCACCTGGGTTAGCGAAGATATACAGCGATGTTCAGAGTCAGAGGCATTAAATGCATCCCTGAATTTATTTGCATGGCTGTAGCATTGGAAAAATGGTCACCTGCTAAGTGTCTAAGCAGGCATAGTTTTCAAGCAGGGCGAGCATTGACTAGAATCTCCAGGTCCTTCAAGTTGAAGTTGTAGTTGTTTAAAGTATTTGGGCTGAACAGTTTTCTTCTATCTATTATACTCAGACTACAGGATGGAAGGGCACCACTCGAGGAAAACTTTAAGTAGAGTCTCTGTTAAACATCCACATTGTTAGACCACTATGTATGTCACTCTAGAGTGTATGCAGAGTTAGTTTCAAAGTTTCAAACATGCTTTCATTAGGATGCAGCTCTTCTTTAGAGTCAAAGGTAACTCTGCCTCCATCCTCTAAAAAGGTTGAATTGGCTTTTGGCATCCTCGGATGTAGTTCTAATTAAAAACAAAAGTGGAGATAATGCGAGCATTTGTGACATTTACCTATTTTAATGACCTCTGGTGGGAGGCAACGTGATCCTTCACAATAATAAACTTTATTTCTGGGCTACTTAGTACCGTCGGGGAATGAAGTAAATGGGAAGGAGTAGTAACAGAAGGAACAGGCATCAAAGGCACTAGTGGCTGTGTCGTAGGTGTAAGAGTTGGAGGGAGAGATGCCGAAGCAATAGGCGTAGCAGGAAGACTCGCAGTCATTTGAGGCGCAGAAGGTGAAGCCAAAGAAAGGGCAGAAGTTGCGGTATCCAAAGCAGCTGGGTCAACAGCAGAGGAAACAGAAACAGCAAAAATAGAAGAGACGGGCGATTGAGGCTGTGGAATGGCAGGATATATTTTCTGTGGGGCGAATGGGGGTGGAGGTCGAGTATCTAGCAATTCCTCCACAAATGTATCATTGTCTTCTCGGGCAACATAAGACTTTTCACATTGCAACCAGAATTTCCTATCAGCACATTCTATTCCTTTTTCTACTTTCTCTCTATCATACGCTACAGCTTTCTGAGTCACTGTCTGCATTTTTCCTTTCCGGGCCTCTTTCTCTGCTTTCATTCGTCTCTGTCGAGTTTCCTTTTGCCATGTTCTGAGGGAATCAAACATCAACTGCCTACTTCTTTTCGCAAACAATTTATCCTGTAGAAAATTAATTTTCTGTTAATCAAAAGTGCCTGTCAACGGCCACTGCAACTCGGCGTTGTCACTCGTATATTTGTGCCATAAAATACTAAACATAATAGGGCCATGTTTGACATACATATCAAAATTTGGGGTACCTTCTGGTGGCGCTGGTTGACTTTCCTTCAATCGAGCATCAGTAGAACAACAACGACTGCTCAAACAAAACACTTTGCTTAAACACAGCATCTTTCAAACGGAAGCAAGTTCACTATTGATGCCAAGCAGATATTTGCAAATATCTTACCAAAATTGGTCTTCAGACCTCATCAAATACAAACCAAAGTGGTACCATGTTCACAAGGAACTCAGACAAATTCAAGCATTTGTCCAAAAACGATCCTCAGACCACACCACACACAAACCAAAATGGCACCATAACCACAACAAACCAAAGCAACCTCTCCTGGTGCACACAGGCCATGTTTCGTTCTTTACCTCCTCGAATATATTCATACAAGCTGCCGGGGACAATGTGTCTGGGGTCCCTTGTCCTCCTGACCCCGTAGAATTAAAACCTTGGTGGAAGCGTATATATTCTACCACTGTGCGAGAGTCAGCAGAAATCATATTCATAGCAGAGGAATGAAAGTGATTATGCATCATAGTAAACAATTTGAACCCCCCCTCGCAGCTCCTCAGAAAGGATAATGGCATTGACAGCAGAATATCACTCTTATGTGTAACTGAGGGGAATAGACCACATATCCAACAATTTGTAACCTTAGACGTATCATGGGCTTGATGGAGCATTTGCAAAAAGACATTGTCTACATATGTTTTGCGATGTTCTCCCTTATGGGGGGCCAAAGTAACAAACATGTGTTCAGGGTGAGCAGATTCTGTACCAATCAAGGAATGTACTGGGTATCTCTCCACTAGGAACTATGCTACCCCAAGTACTGTTATTAAGAACCAACCAGTTCTATCCCACTCTGAATGCAGGGCCCCAAATGGCTGCTCCTCCTCCTGGATGGGGCGGCCAAATGGATGCATTATGGAACCAAGGAGGGGAACAATGCGACGAAACTAAGGGCAAAAGGCAAATGTTTCCAGTGTTCATTAGAGCCTCGCTGGCAGACTCCTGTTGTTCATCAACGTTGGCGCTGTTGAGCACCGGCAGTGGAGCTGTTGAACCAGCTCTTGAAGAAATACCATGTTGCTCAGGATAAGTTACCTCTCCTTCTAGGGGAGCGTGTTCAGTCGATCCTGTCAAGTGTCCAAACAATGCACCAATCTCGTCCCTACCTCTGCTACTGTTGCCTGATTTATCAAGTCCATCCCTGCTAATCTGACTTTTCCTTTGTTACACTGTTCCTCCGTCGGGGCGCAAATTGTACCTAACTTCTCCAGGCACAGAGGAGTCAGGAAAAAGGGACTCAGAGGGCTCAGACACAGAGGTGCCAATGGACTGGGACTTAAGTACAGATGGACCAGGGGAATGGTGCTCCTGAATGGCCCTGACATCAGGGGAAGACTGCCGCATTCAATACTGAATCATTCTCATCCTACATTCGGGTCCACTTTAGTTGGGCATCCGAAAAGGGGACAAGTGGGGCACCTGCTCCCACTCCGAGTCCCCAATGCCCCATCAAGGACCCACTGGTCGTGAAGCAGAGGAAGCGGTACTTTCCAACAGTGCTGGTAGTGGATCCAATTCTTTTTGCCAGCAACTTTGACTACTATACGGGTGGCAGGGAGTACTTGGACTGGCCCTGTAGTCACTATGGCACACTGGCCAGCTCATATCAGTGCAAATGGTATTTGTAAATTGTTAGATCCTGTTTGGCACAATGACAATATCCCAAAGACAGCCTCCCATTTGGTCAAATATTGTATTGTGTGTATGATGCATAATCCTGGGAAGGTTACTCCTACACCACCTGGCAACTTTGCACCTCCTACATTCCCTTTTGAGGTCCTCCAATTAAATTACATAGAAACGGATCGAGCCACCCATTCGAAATATGTGTTAGTGGTTGTTTGTGCATTCAGCAAATGGGTTGAGATTTATCCCACTAAAGAGAATACAGCCATAGCGACTGCAAAGGTACTCATGAAAGTGTTCTTTCCTCGCTTTGGTTTGCAAATGCTCCATTAAGCTCATGATAGTCTAATGTTACTAATTGTTGGATATGTGGTCTACTCCCCTCAGTTACAGATAAGAGAGATATTTTGCTGTTGATTGCCTTATCCTGTCAGGGGAGCTGCGAGGGGTGGTTTGAAGTGTTTACTATGGTGCATTATCACTTTCATTCCTCTGCTATGAATATGACATCTGCTGACTCTTGCACAGTGGTAGAATATATACGCTTCCACCAAGGATTTAATTCTAAGGGGTCAGGAGGACAAGGGACCCGGATACATTGTCCCCTGCAGCTTGTATGAATATATATGAGAAGGTTAAGAACGAAACATGGTTCTGAAATGAAATGTTAGATTTTCAGGGGTTCAATGCCACTGAATATTTTCGATCCATTCAGGTACGCAATATTAGTAGGGATGAGGCGATGCTGGTGTCAGTAGTTAACACCACAGCTGTGTTTTGTGTGCAGGGAATATGGAAGGCAAAAGTGGGAGAGAGTAATTGCAATTACACATATATGCTGAGTACGACTAGTAGTCCACCTTTGCTCCCACCCCATAATGTCTACTTTGTTTGTGGGTCCCAAGCTTATGTTTGACTTCCTAGGCGATGGTCAGGTACCGGTTATCTCTCTTTCCTTCTTCCCCCAGTGTACATAGCACCGTCCAACTACCATAAGGACCATCGATTGTAATGTAGGAGCACATACCTGTCCCGAGTCAGGAGGGTTATCAACACAGAAGATATAAATCAGACAGACGCCACTCTGCAACAGTTCACCAATGCCATGAAGGGTATTATACCCTTTTGGGGCCCTAAGTCCAATAGCCTTAACATTCGTCGGCTTACAAGAGTTGTAGAAGGGGTCATTACTATCACAGCTGGAATATAGACAAATATTATAGCCTAGCTCCAGGCAACAAGGCTTGTTGCTTTACAAAACAGGATGGAGTTAGAAGTCATCCGTGCTGATCGGAGAGGGGCCAGTCATTGGCAGTAGTAGTTGTGTATATATGCCAGACCATGCCCCTAATGTATACTCTGCCATCCAGAAATTGCACCAGCTTGCATCTGACATCCATCAAGAGAATGGCACTCAGACTCTCTCTCGGTGGTTCTGGGGCCTGTTCACGTCTTGAGGTAGGAAGATTCTTATTTTCCTAGCTCTAGTTGCTGGTATAATTTTCACCTGTTGCCTGTGTATACATTATCTCCCTGCTTGTTGTGCTCATTGTGTAAAGACTCTAATGCCCAAATCAAAGGTTCCAGTACCTGACACTAAGACAATGGCTAAGATGATGCAGGATGTACAAGACCTAATGTCAATAGATGAGGGTATTTTTTTAAAAATATATTTTTATTTGCATTTTATCCAGTGGTAACAATACAATCACGTCATCTTCGGTCAACATCTCCCGCCCTCTAGTCCTCCACCCCCCCCCTCCACATGCTTAAAAATAATACTTCATTCTGCTTTTTAGCCCAGCTCATTGGCGCTGTCCATATCATTGTCCGTATCGCCATGTCTTGATTCCCTCTGAGCCTTCTTTTCCCTGTGCGTGCCCCTTCTCTGCTCACCCCTCTACAGTCCCCCATCAAGGCCATGGTATTTTCTCCATTTATTCCAAACTCTACCAAATTTCTTGGGGCGGCCTCTAGCCTTATATGTGACCCTCTCTGCTGCCATGTATAGGTCCATACCTCTCCTCCATTCCTCAATCTGTGGTGTCGGGGCCACCCCCAGTGTTTCGCAACATCCCTCTTCGCCACCGCCAGGACTAAAAAGATTAGCAGTGGGCGTGCAATATCTATATCATTAGTCATACCCAGCAGGACTAGCTTGGGGTCCACGTGCAGAGGGGCTTCCAGTACCGCAGTTCCTTCAGTATCTCCCCCCAGTATACTTGGATCATTGGACAGGACCAGAAGATGAGGGCATTTTTGAATACTGATAATGAAAATGTCGGTTTGTATTAGTAGCCCTTCTGTTATGTAGGGAGTTATCTGCTCTTAGATATTAGCAAAATGTGTTAGCAAATGCTAAAAGGAGGGTATGATGGAATGGAAAATCTTTTTTGGTCGACTACCTCTTGCATTATACGATCGAAGTTAGCATTTGCGGCACCATTTGTATTTAGCCCCCATTTTGCATTATGACCGAAACTAAGTTTATGTCTCATTCTGTTTGCCTTAGCAGAAAGTAGCCTTGATGTGTTGTTTCTATTTCTCCAAGGTTGAGCTGCGCTGTACTAATGTATAGACTGTTTTGTCATTACATACCTTTCTCGTTAGAATAGGCCTGCTCCCGCCCAGAGAGTGGCAGGCACGGGCAGAGTAACCTTGAAACTGAGATAGCATGGACCCGGTCTCAGGGTTGCAGCTCATCCTTCTGTGTCTCCTTTGTTCACCAGCAACTAACTGGACAATTCCAGTCTGGATTTTTTTTGGGGGTATTGGAAATGTATATTATGTATTACTATGTTGGCGGGGGGGTCAGTCCCGCAGCAGCAATCTAAGGAGGCTGGTCAGACTGGACTCCAGTCGAGTGCATGACTAATAAATACCTTAATATGTATTCTCTACTGTCTGACCGACTCTTCATTTGTTTGGAAGGCTTAGAGGTGGTCGCGAGTGACCCGGGTGACCCATATTCGGGTCACTTCCTTCACATGTCGTATCTCTGATTGTTGGGCTGAATTGGTATTTGTGGCAGCTCGGATGCCAGGTTGATCAGGGTGCTTGCAGCATCTCTAAGGACTGGGTAGGTTTCATGCCAGGGCCATCTCTGATTTTAAGTCAGGGGCATCCCTGAAATCAGGTTTAGTGCTTCAGGTATCTCCGATTGTAGGGCAATGTTGGCACATTTGGCATCTCGTTGGCATCGGAGGACTGGCAGCAGGACCACTATGGGGCATGAAAGTGCTGAAGCTTGCGCCACCTCTGATCTCAGGGGCAGCAGTATTTCCAGGGAGAGGAATGAGGTGAAGTGTGGACATCATCAGGAAATGGTTAACTGTGGTATCCCCTGCTAAGTGATGTGAGCTGTGGAAATGCTCAGCACTGAAGCTGATATTTATGGGTTCCGGACTAGCATGCACTGCGATGCCTCATCAAAGGTAGTAGGCGCTATATAAAGGCAATTAAAATACAATACAATTATAATTATAACCTCCTTTTACATATTACTTTACACTGCACTTCTGCCATTTCTAAACCGCCGTAGATAACGAGTGTTAGTAGTACCGAGTTTCATGGTGCTTAATTTACTGACCTTGGAGATGGAAGACTGAATTGGCCTTGCTTGAGTACAAATGTATGTCCTGCAGACCAAAGCAGATGCCAGCAGAGAGTGTTTAATCAGTCAGCCATCTTGTCATGTCTCATTATGGCATTTGCAATGGCAGGACATTTGTTTTAGGATTTTTCACATTATGGCAGGTTGCCAATGCCTGTGACATTTCTGAATGTAGGACATCTACAAGTACAGTGCACAGTGATGCCTGTGACATGTCTGACTGCAGTGCACTGGTTGTACATGCAAGATCTAAAGAGCGCAGTGCATTGGAAGTGAGTATGGGGCTGCATTAAAAAGCCATGGAATGTGTCCATAAATGTTTACGGAGGCAAGCATGTATTCCTGAACCAGACTACATGACCCAGTGTGTAGTAATCGTATAGCTCTTCAATCCCTTGTGGCACAGCACCCAGGATAATGTGCTGCATGGCTAAACACTTATCAGGTCTCTAAGTCTAGACCTATTGGCTATGCTAATGCTTGTTAGCATAGCCCCCCCACTTACCTGTTGTCAGAACAACTCATGAGCTGCTCAGAGCCAGACTGCTCTTGTAACTGTGACAATTCATAGCTGGTCCACCAGCCCCAACGTCTGCAGCAGTGTAGTGGTGGAACATCCATCAGTGGAAAGGGTTCCAGTGGCACTAAAGCAAATAGGAAAAATATCCCCTCCCTGCTATTAGGTAGTAAAAGATATCCATTACAAAAGCAAAGTTGGCTCATCATACAGCTCCGCCCCCTTGATACTGCACTGACTGCACTAATGATAGCCAAGGTCCTGTCTGCAGTCTAACACCCTTGATCAGTTCTTAATTTGAGCAGATGTTGGGGACGAGCACTCGTTTTTGAGGACTGGGGCTTGTTTTTCATCACTAGACTTTAACCCAGAGCAACAGAGAGAAAAGCAGGAAATGAATTAAGATAGAGGAAGAGGTGGGCAGAAAAACAGTGACAAAGGGAGAAAGCAGGGATGAAAAAGAACCTGCGAGGCATGAGATAAAGAAACAGGAAGTGTACAGTGATGTAAGTAAGATGCATGGGGTGGAATCAAGACTAGCTAGCCTTGGTATTCAGCAATACAAGCATTTGGAAGAGCTGGTGGCAGGTTCCTAAGAAAAACATTGGATCCCAGCACTTATTTTCTTTATGAACTGAGCGAACCTTGATATTGTGCTGGAAGTGCGAGTCAAGAAGCTGCAGCCTTGCCCTGGATCTGTGGCCAATGGCTAGCAACCGCTGTTGGTAAACATCCATCACGGCAGCAGTTAGGCCCAGAGGTTAGGTGCACTCCTACTAGCAGAGAGCAGGACTACAAGGTTAGATTCTTAATAATTTTACTGTTTCCTGTATAC